>NC_142112.1:35762703-36362703 GCF_056152115.1 Neolamprologus brichardi
GCAGTATTTCAGTTTGTCTCTACTGTGTCTACGTTGATGTCTTTTTAGGGAGGCTTGCCAACTGAAAGTTTTTCCACAGAGGTCACAACGAAAGTCTTTCCCACCACCACAGTGATGACAGGGTTGAGAACTGGATCCATCTGTGTCGCTCTGCTTCTAAACAAAGACACAAAGACAGTGTAAGTCAGTCCTTCAACATTTTTATCCTGAACGTCGCCTGAAAGAAAGAGCATCTCTGCAGACGTCCAATTACATTTTACTGTTTCAGTTAACACAGATAAAGATAAAAATATAAATACATACCTCACAGTAACTGCACTTGTAGAGTCTCTTTCTGGTATGGATCGGTTGGTGTTGTTTCAGGTGACGTGGAGATTTAAAAGTCTTCTCACAAAGGTCACATTCATAAGGTCGTTCCTCAGTGTGGGTAAACATGTGGCGTTGTAACTGCATGTTTGTTGTACACTGTCTTCCACACTGATCACAGCAGTAAACATCATGTCCAGTGTGAATGCGTAGGTGTGTATTTCGGTTCCCTATCTGGCTGAAGGTTTTTCCACAAATCTCACAGCTGTGTGCCTTCATTCCAGAGTGGGTAACTAGATGCCTCTGTAAGTGGCTACTTTGAGTAAAAGCTCTGCCACACTGATCACAGCTGTACGCTTTAACTCCACTGTGGATGAGTTGGTGTTTTTTTAGGGAATCCTTCAAGGAAAAAGTCTTTCCACACAAGTCACAGCTGAACGGTTTCTCTCCAGTGTGGATGACCTGATGACGCTTTAGTGTAGACTTCTCAGCAAAATCCTTCCCACAATCATCACAGGTGTATGTTTTCTCTCCCTTTCTTCTGTGAGGTTTGTCGGCCTCCTGAGAGCGCTGACTTCTTGCTCCATGTTGGTCCTGCAGTGACAGAGATACAAACAGAGGCAGTGAGTGAAATGCAGTCGTGGGACAAACTCAACCTTCAAACTACCTCCATTAACACTAGTTTTAAACCTGAAGGTGGAGTGTGGCACCAAATACCTTAAAGGTCTCTGATCCCCACCTGCTGGTAGTAGAAACACATTACATCCAACCTGGTGCTAAAAACAAGTCATGACTGTTCAAACACTCTAAAATCATGGCCATTCAATTCAATTTATTTATATAGCGCCAAATCACAACAAAAGTCGCCTCAAGGCGCTTCATAGATACAGAGAAAAGCCCAACAATCATATGACCCCCTATGAGCAAGCACTTTGGCAACAGTGCGAAGGAAAAACTCCCTTTTAACAGGAAGAAACCTCCGGCAGAACCAGGCTCAGGGAGGGGCGGCCATCTGCTGCGACCGGTTTGGGTGAGAGAAGGAAGACAGGATAAAAGACATGCTGTGGAAGAGAGACAGAGGTTAATAACAGATATGATTCAGTGCAGAGAAGTCTGTTAATACATAGTGAGCGAGAAAGGTGACTGGAAAGGAAAAACTCAGTGCATCATGGGAATCCCCCGGCAGCCTACATCTATTGCAGCATAACTAAGGGAGGATTCAGGGTCACCTGGTCCAGCCCTAACTATATGCTTTAGCAAAAAGGAAACTTTTAAGCCTAATCTTAAAAGTAGAGATAGTGTCTGTCTCCCGAATCCAAACTGGAAGCTGGTTCCACAGAAGAGGGGCCTGAAAACTGAAGGCTCTCCCTCCCATTCTACTTTTAAATACTCTAGGAAAAACAAGTAGGCCTGCAGAGCGGGAGCGAAGTGCTCTAATAGGGTGATATGGTACTACAAGGTCATTAAGATAAGATGGGGCCTGATTATTTAAGACCTTGTATGTGAGGAGCAGGATTTTGAATTCAATTCTGGATTTAACAGGAAGCCAATGAAGGGAAGCCAAAACAGGAGAAATATGCTCTCTCTTTCTAGTCCCTGTCAGTACTCTTGCTGCAGCATTTTGGATTAGCTGAAGGCTTTTCAGTGAGTTTTTGGACATCCTGATAATAATGAATTGCAGTAGTCCAGCCTAGAAGTAATAAATGCATGAACTAGTTTTTCAGCGTCACTCTGAGACAGGATATTTCTAACTTTAGAGATGTTGCACAAATGGAAGAACGCAGTCTTATATATTTGTTTAATATGTGCGTTGAAGGACATATCCTGGTCAAAAATGACTCCAAGGTTCCTCACAGTGTTACTGGAGGCCAAGGTAATGCCATCCAGAGTAAGAATCTGGTTAGATACCATATTTCTAAGCTTTTCAGCGCCGAGTACAATGACCTCAGTTTTATCTGAATTAAGAAGCAGAAAGTTAGCGGCCATCCAGGTCTTAATGTCTTTAAGACATTCCTGCAGTTTAACTAATTGGTGTGTGTTATCTGGCTTCATGGACAGATGGAGCTGGGTGTCATCTGCATAGCAGTGAAAATGTATGCTATGTCTTCTAATGATGCTGCCTAGGGGAAGCATGTACAATGTAAACAGAATTGGTCCTAGCACTGAACCCTGTGGAACTCCATAATTAACCTCAGTGTGTGAAGAGGACTCTCCATTTACATGCACAAATTGGAGTCTATTAGATAGATATGATACAAACCACTGCAGTGCAGTACCTGTAATACCTACAGCATGTTCTAATCGCTCTAATAGGACATTATGGTCAACAGTATCGAATGCTGCACTAAGGTCAAGAAGGACAAGCACAGAGATGAGTCCACTGTCAGAGGCCATAAGAAGATCATTTGTAACCTTCACTAAAGCTGTTTCTGTGCTGTGATGAACTCTGAAACCTGACTGAAACTCTTCAAATAAACCATTCCTCTGCAGATGATCTGTTAGCTGTTTGACAACTACTCTTTCAAGGATTTTCCTACCCCATCCCTCCTGCTGTACACAAATATTAAGACTAGCATGCTAACACACTCAGAAAAGTAATAAATGTTTACCAGATCTATACTTTTTTTTATATTTCCGTTTGCTGTTTCCTATTAAATATTTTTATAGCGGTGCAACGAATCAAAAATAATTCATGACTGTTCAAACGTTTCACTGTAGAAAACATTGGATTCATTTTTGATTAAAGGCGATTAAATGTCATTCATTTTCAATCTATATTAATCACATTTCAATTTGTATGAGCAAAAAAACTCAAATAAGGGAAACTATACACACTTAATGTGTTTACTGCCAGATATCGGGCTACCGTTGTGGTGCTTTGAACGTGTTTTTTGCAGTGATAAACCAATATTAAGTCTGTTCGAACAACAATAATACCAATAATAATAATATTATTAATAGTAATCAGAATAATAACAATAATAATAATAATAATAATGTACTTCCACAGCATGTCTTTTATCCTAAACGCTCTCTGCAGATGGCCCCGCCCCTCTGTTATTCTGCTGGAGGTTTCATCCAGTTAAAAGGGAGTTTTTCCTTCCCACTGTCACCAACGTGCTTGCTCATAGGGGGTCATATGATTGTTGGGTTTTTCGTCTGTATGTATTATTGTAGGATCCACATTACAATATTGATTGATTGGTAATTTATTTCAACATGTGAACAATATACAAGTACATTTAGAAAAGAAAATGAGAAAAGAAAAGAAAATAAGGACCTTGGGGCAACTATTATTGTGATTTGGTGCTGTATAAATAACACTGAATTGAATTGAAAATTTAATTAATAATTGCTTGTGACTTCTTAATGTTTGTAAACACAATTTAAAAATATATAATAATATATAACACAGTCATATAACAAGTTGGGAGTATGAGAGTTTTAGACGTGACTGATTATTTGGTGAAACTGTGATATTTTCCTCACCTTCTGTGTTGAGCTCATTGTTTCCTCTGTAGTGACTCAGCTGAGTCCAGATGGCTGAAAATGTTCCTCTGCTTCTCCGTCAGACTCTTCTCCTCCTGCTGATCAGCTGGGACACAAAACAGATCTTTGTTAGGCTCCACACTGCACTGAAGAGTCAAAGTGTCTCATATGTTCATCTGACAACACAAAGTACAAATTTCACTCTGATTGCTTGTAGAAATCTTGTGAGAGGTGTTGTGCTGCAAAGTGAGGAGGTAAAGCTGTAAGAGCCTGAGAAGGTGTCCTGAATGAACCTCTAAAACCACTTTTCAGCTAACGACTCTGCTTCAGTCTGGAAAACAGACGTCAAGGCGACAGGTCTGTAGTCATTCAGTCCTGTGATGGTGGGTTTCTTGGGAACAGGGATCTGTTGAAGATGCAAGTAAAGATGGGAGCCAGCTGTTCAGCACAGGTTTTGAGGCAGGAGGCTGAGACACCGTCTGGTCCGGGGGCTTTCCTGGGCTTCTGTTTCTGAAATAGTTGGCTCACATCCTCAGTGTGTATTCTGAGTTTCAGGGAGGAGGAAAGGGGGGTGAGAGGTGTGATGGAGGTCGTTGAGTCTGGATTGGAGAGGGTGGTGGTGGTCGTTGATATTTGCATAATGGCTGAAAAGAGCACCACTGAAGGAACAAAGGGCTGGGAGGTCAGTTATTTGAGCATTAATATGCAAAATCAGTGGTTTCAGTGCTTTCCTTCCTGCTTTGACTGCAGCTGTGTTTGACACAGGAAGACATTATTACATTCTTCACGATTATACTTTATTCTTTTTGGGGGAAGTGCAGCTTTAAACCTTCACATGATTCAAGTCAACCAAACAAATCAATCTGAACGATCACAAGTGGGAAAAACTTCTGTAGACAAAATGAAATAAAACCCAACATTCAATCCACAACATGATTAAAAACATGATTCTCCCAAATCACCAGGAGCTGCACATTAACCTCCACAATATATTTTTATTCTCTGTGCTTTCAAATATGAACACTGTTTACTTTCATCTCTGTTTCATTAGTTTTTGTTAACATCTTCCTGTGCATCACTTTACAGCAGCCACACTCATTAAAATGAGACTTTGTAGGAGTTCACTTCCTCTCATGTGTTCATCCACAGCAGCTGGACAATAAAGTTTATTGTGACCCTGATACTGCAGCAGATCGCTCTCATCCATTTCCTGTTATCACTTCAAATAGAAATGAGGCTGTAGAGGTTTGGTGCATGCAGAAAAACAGCTGCAGGGACAATGGAAAGACTTTTCTGCTCCAACTTCTCCCAGCATGCTGAGCTAATGATTAGTTGGTGTTTTTCTCCAAACACTCTCTCACTCTTTTCACAACGTGTTCACAATAAACTGTGAACAGACACCGAGGAGAGCAGCAGAAGACCTCATTCAGGAGCTAAACTCAACATGAACTGAACTCACAGTAAAGTTAGCTCGGTGCTTACCTTTAGATGAGCCCACAAACCGAGAGAAACTCCGTGATGAAGCTGGAACTCTTTCCAAACACAGGAAACAGATCAGGGAGCAGAGACCCACGTGGTTCACGCTGATCTCAGCTACGATCCAGGAGACAAGGGTGGGCAGATCGATGCAGATATCGATCCAAACAGTGGTTTCGTTTGTTTTATCATCCAAATTCACTCTTTTACTCGCTTTGGATGAAAAAATAGCTCCGTCTGTCATCCCGGAAGGCGCGTCGTCTTCTTTACATCGTTTATTGGCGGTTGTCAAACAACATAATGGTGCATTACCGCCACCAACTGGTGTGGAGTGTGAACTGGAACGTCGACCCTCAAATCCTCCCAAACAAGTTTTTCTCTTATTAAAAAGTAGAAAGTAAAAAGTTATTACAATATACAGCATGATACAGTAGGAGAAAATCTAAAATAATCTAATAAAATCTAATAAAATAAAATAAAATATAAAAGTATAAAAATAGTAAGGAGCTAAATATTAGAGAGACATGGTAAAAGAGAAAAGATGACTAAATATATATGTATCTATAAATATAAATATATGTACACTAGTGATTAAATAAGAAAATCTTGAAAAGAAATATGACGGGAGGGCAGATGGGATATTGCACAGGAATGAGCAGCAGAAAATTACAGTATTGCACTTTTAAATATAAATATCAATGACAATAAAGTGAAGTGACCAGTGCAGATTAAACAGAGTACTTGAGAAGCTGCAGCTTCTGAGTGCTGTGTTATGTGTGTTTAAGTGTTGTGGTTGAGGTGTCGTATGGCTTGGTGGTAAAAACTGTTTTTAAGTCTTGTAGTCCGAGCAGACAGACTCCTGTAACGTCTGCCAGATGGTAACAAAGAGAACAGCTGATGTGCTGGGTGGCTGTGGTCCTTGATGATGCTGTGTGCTTTACGGAGGCATCGCTGGAGATAAATGTCCTGAATGGCAGGAAGCCTCGTGCCAGTGATGTGCTCTGCTGCCTTCACCACCCTCTGTAGTGATTTACGGCTGCTGGCAGAGCAGCTTCCGTACCAAACTGTGATGCAGCTTGTCAGCAAGCTCTCAATTGCACACCTGTAAAAATTTGAGGTGATGTTGGCGTTCATGCTAAACTTCCTCAGCCTCCTCAGGAAGTAAAGCCGCTGGCGAGCTTTCCTGATAGCAGTGTCTGTGTGAAGGGTCCAGGAGAAGTCCTTGGTGATGTTGACTCCAAGGAACTTGAAGCTGCTGACCCTTTCGACCTTGACACCGTTGATGTGGATGGGCTGGTGTTCCCTGACTGGTCGTTTCCGGTAGTCCACTATCATCTCTCTAGTTTTGCTGATGTTGAGAGTCAGGTTATTTTCCAGACACCACTCGTACAGTGCCATCACCTCCTCTCTAGGCACTCTCTATGTATATATTGTTAGAACAATAAACTTTTCACGTTATAACATGATATAGCTCTATTTTTCTTTTGCCTGGGTGGCAGCTCTACGCTTACGTACTCAGATGAGCTTGCCTCATCCTACAAGTTGTGCCTCCATCTCTTGTGTCCAGATCACACGCTGCACTGCCGTGCTGCTCCACCTTTTCTCTTTCATTTCTGTGTTTGTGCATGCGCAGTGTGAGAGGCTGCGTTGAGGGGCGACAGGATTTCAAACAGGTTTGATTATCATGTGACCATACGATTGATGATTGTGAGCTGGTCGTGAGGTGTTAACTGCTTTTCGTTACCCCATGTATACGACACGATGCACACACGATTAAGGGTGATCCCCAAAACAGTTGCAACTGAAAAATTGGCTCAAAATGGGCCAAAAGTCGCACAGTGTATGGCCAGCTTTTGGAGGCTAGCTCCAAACAAACATATAATATATATAATATTCTTAACTCTGTAACTTCTGTCGGTGCTGTGCTTTTTGGAAAACAAATTTCCCAGAGGAACCCACCCGAGGGATTAATAAAGTTTTATCTATCTATCTATCTATCTATCTAACATCTGCAGCTTGGCAGTGTATACAGCGCTATAATCACCAGACCTAATTCTTTTGAAAACCTTACATCTTTCCACAGGTCTCCACTTCATCAGACATCAACTAGACATAGAGCTGGATGAGGTCAGCACAAACAGCGGCCTATTTGACGAAGATGGTGGATCCATGGGGTCAGGAAAGCCAGAAGCAGGGCTGGAGAGGTACCTTTCATGTCCATTCACTGGAGGTGTGGATCTATTGCATGGCTTTCCTCACATCAAGAAGCTGTCGATCAAAGTCAATACTGCTCTTCCTGCATCTGGAGCTTGTGAAGGACTTCTCAGTCATGCAGGACTCCTGTTCACTGCTAAACAGTCACAGCTTCACAGAAAGAACCTTGAGAGCAAACTGCTGCTGAAGCTTAACCATCACCTCACTGAGTGAAGAAATGGCACATTTTTGCTAAATATGCAGAAATAGAGGCACACCCATACAACTTATGGTAAACTGAGCTGCCTTGTATGTACATATGTTGAAGATGCCTCGTTCTAATGTTTTCTCTGAGGCTGCTGTGCCATTTGGAGCAAAAATGAATATAAAGTTTACATCATATCTTGTCACTGGAAATTATTTGCACTGTTTATATATTTATATTATTTACTGTAGGTATTGGTGAAAAAAGCTTTATGTTGTGAAAAACTAAAATCTGGAAATTAGAATTGTTGTGCCTTATTTTGTTGATGTTTTTACATATATTCCTTTTGAAAATGGTAACATTTGTATATTTATTTATTTTTGTTTGTCTGATAGCATTTATTTAAAAAATAAATCGGACATTTCAAACAGTTACTCGCTACTTGAGTAGTCTTTTCGCCAAGTACTTTTTTACTCTTACTTGAGTAACTTTTTTGACGACTACTTTTCACTTTTACTTGAGTAATAATATTTTAAAGTAATGCTACTCTTACTTGAGTACAATTTTTGGATACTCGACCCAACTCTGATTGTTCCTGGTTTCTGTTCTCTTCCTGCGGCTCACCTCACCTATTCTCATGTTTCCATGTCTCAGTGTTGAGACTGCGTCTCTGTGTCTGTCTTGTATTTCCTCTTTTACTTTGACAGTCTGTGTCTTGTGTCATGTCTTCAGCTCTGCTCCCCGCCTCGTCACGTCTGATTAATCAAAGCTGTGTTCCCACCTGTTCTCCATCCTCTCATTGTCCTCTTTGTGTATATTTGCTGTGTGTTTCCTTCTGCTCCCTGTGGGATCGTCTGTTTGTCATCCCAGTGTTTCACTCTGCATTTCCTCCTCAGTGTTTGTCTCATGCTCCTTGTTCCTGGTTGTCAGCTTTTTGCTATGTTCTCCATGTTTCACTTGATCCTTTGTTTAGCTGTTTCCAGTTCAGGTTTTCCTTCATCTGTTATTATTTTTTCCATGTAATTCTCAACACAGTAATAATATGTTGAGTTTAATGAGTATGGTTTACTTTAGATGTTTTTCATATATGTTTTTGACCCTAAACTAAAAACATTTTCTATGACAGCTTTGAACGTTGTTCCTGATATTCTCAGATCTTCCCCGCTGGTTCTTTCTTGTCAACGAATATTTTTTTTTCCAATATTCCCAAACTGCACTGATAGAAACTTGAAAAGTCTTAAACAACAAAACCAAAGAAGCTGGAATTGAACTAGCAGCTGAAATAATTTTCTCTCTCGACTCATCAGAACAGGAACTTTCATAGATGGAAAACCTGCTTTAGATTTGTGTTTGGAAGTCATCTGATTAACACACACTAATCTGCACTACACAATGCCTTTGAATGGGTGTTTTCATGTATCAGACTCTTGTTCACACTCTAGATTTATGACACAGTACAGAACAAAACACAGTTAAAGGGATGGAGGAACTTTTTTCTGTTTTACATTGGGATTAAAGTTTCAGTTATTTTTTATATCTAATATGTCATTTTTATCTGAGGTAGACGTCTCTGGCTGGACACTGACTTTGATGCTCAGCTTTACGGTACAGTGCAGCTTTTCCTACACAATATACAAAATACTTCTCAAATCACATCTCATGGTTATATTAAGTATTTTATGCTGTGTTTTGTCAACATAGTGAAAACACACTAATGAAAACAAACAGCTGCTTATGTTGATTATGAGTTTAATATCCAGCTGTTGCACTAAATGAAAAACACTTAAAATGAGCAGTGTTACAATTTATGAAGCTGATGAAAGATTTTATTACTAAAACATGCAGGAGTGGTTTTTAACTTAAAGGAGCCATAATAAGTTATGATACATTAATACAATATGCATAAGAGGGCAAACCATGTTTCATTCATACATCATTCTACCAGTAATCTAGTTCATCAGTTTGTAGCTTCACATAACAAAAGTAATTTTTGTTACAGGTTTTTCAATCACGTTTGTTTTTGTGTGAAGACGAACTACACGTACCAGACCTTTCTTATCTGGAAAAGTTGTTATAATTTTTTCAGAATACCCAAGACCCTCGAGGTTTTTACATTGGGATCTAACCATGACAACATCTCCAGGCACAAAACAACTTTTCCTTTTTATCCATTTCTGTCATTCTTGTAGCAATGGTAAATATTCTCAAATCCACAGTTTCCAGAGAGGTCTGAAATGTACTGGATTTGTTCCCACCTTCTTCTAGGAGTAAAACGTCTTTTTTTGTCAAATAGTCCTGGAGGGAGAGCTGGTTTCACTTCATGACAAGCAATAACTTTGTGATGTTGCATTAAACATCAGTCAGTATCTAAAAAGTAATCCCTTCAAGGTGCACGGCTCTGCTTGTCATGCAAGTGAACACTACTACATACCGTTTTACAATACTACGCTGTACTGTTGGCTGGGTTTTCCTTCATACAGTTTACAGAATAAACATTTTGCTATGACCCTTTGCACAGCTGAAACTCCATTTGTTATCCAAAATCTGGGAAACATGCTCTTTGGCCAGTCCTCTTGAAGATCCTGTTTCATTTTTCTCTCAGTTTAAATGGAAACTTTTGAATCAGAATTTTAATGTTAGCTGGCATGCTTAACTCCTCCAAACATTGCGGTTCCTTCGTAGCATTGCAACACTATGTATAGATATAGACAAAATAGATGTCATTGTCATGGTTCTGGGTCATTTGATGCAGCGTTTTGAGTTTGTTGTGTATTTGTTGTCTGGTCCCCAACCTTTTTTGTGCCACGGACCAGTTTATTGTCAAAAAATATTTTCCCAGACCGGTAAAGCAGCCTCCTCCTGAAAATGTGCCAACAACATTGAGAGTAACAATCTCCTCTCTGCCCCTTAATGCTCTCTGGTCGTTATCGTAAGATGTAAATATTTGAAATTTATTCATAACACATGGGAGAAGTTGCAGGGAAACCGAGTTAATGATTAAAAACTCTGAAAACCATAAATTTCATGCCCGAGCCTCAACTCTCGCGACCTGGTACGAAACAAATGACGGACCGCTGGTCTAAGCTCACATCCATCATGGACAACACCTCCCACCTCTGCATGAGACGGTACAAGCACTGAGCAGCTCGTTCAGCAGTAGACTTTTACACCCACAGTGTAGGAAGGAGCGTTACTGCAGGTCATTCTTACCAGCAGCTGTCAGACTCTAACCAGGGGTGCACATAACTTTTTTAGTGAGCTACTCAGGTGAGTCCCAGGACGGTTTTTAGTACGCATTTAAAACGCTCTATTGCAGATATGCTACAAGTTATCACTTGTAGCCAGTTACATTATAATGGCTGGCAGGTGGTCTTCATGCCTCCATGTATTATGAGACTTACCCTGTTTTACAAAGGGGAGCCCATTTTCTTCACGCAGCTTCTTCAGTGTAGCATTTTTGTTTTTTGCTCCACTTTTTTTTTGCAAATAAAACTGCAGCAGCTTGACCACACAGCGATTAAACGTCTCACATTAAGGAACCTTGTGATCAACTGATTTTAAGCAATTCTCCAGTATGTTTGCTGTGCACAGAATGTGCACAAGGGAGTCTCCAACTGTAGCGAGTTACCGGAGTTTTGGCACAACGCCATTGAAGATATCCACGTTGATAGCAGCCTCGTTTGTGCACACAGCGACCAACGTTGTTGTCCAGTCATCCAAGCCTGTGTCCTCAGGAAGTCTCACAAGTCCATCCCTACGCGGTGTGGTCAGCACCCAGTTCAATCAGTCCAAGAGAGGCAGAGGTAAACTCTCCATTGCTGGACAGACACAATGTAAATGATTTCCTGCTCGACGACCACAGATCCATCGGAAAGCATCCCCCAAAATTCGGCAGACTGCAATTTGGCTCCTAACTACCCGCTGATGGTGTGATGCTCTGAACGATCTGTGCCCCCTTCACGTGAATGATATGCACGTCTGACATTTACTCCTAGCCACTACAATAATAATATTCTCAGAATATAAATGTGGACATTTCTTCTCAGCTAGCTTGTTTATTAGCAATGACTTGCACTACATTCCAGTGCACTCATTGTTATCTTCAAGCCACGGCACTTTGGAGCCACTTTTTAGAAAAAAGTATTTTCTTCAGCTCTGGTTCCGGTTGGTGTTTATTAGGTGGTGGCGAAACACCAAAGAAGCTGCAGCAACACGTGTCAGGTTGAATGAGATGGTCAAGTACGCAAAGGCGCTTGGTAACATAATTGTCACTACGCATTTGTAATTTTTGTCACACATGCGCACCTGAGTAGCAGTTAGGTGCATCCGTGTCTATAACACAGTTTAACATGTTTATCTTATTCATCACCTGTTTAATTTTTCTCAGTACACTAGAGGAACATGTTCACTCACAGCTGCCTCATCACATTTTTACATCTGAACTCTGTGGAGCCTGATCTCAAGGGTTTTAAGTCTGACCCTCAAACCAGAAGAGGATCTTTCTGTCTCTTCAGATTCACTGTGATGGGAGTGATTTCAGCCCTGAGTGATCACGCTGATGTTTGTACAAAGCAGACAATGAGGTGAATGTTTTGGCACATTGGTAACAGTGAAACAGTTTATTAGTAACGTGGGATCGTTTGTGTTCAGAGTATGAACCGAGATTCCTGAAGCTCTTGTCACACTGGTCACAGCTGTAGTTTCCTTCCATGTGTGCATGTTCATGAAGGTTACGATTGCCTGATTGTGAGAAGGTTTTGTCACAGTGTCTGCACTTAAATGGTTTCTCTCCTGTGTGGACTCGTTTGTGTCTTTTACGGTCACTTGCAGTGGTGAAGGGTGACCCACACTGATCACAGACGTGCTTTTTAACCCCACTGTGAATCAGTTCATGCTCTTTTAAATCCACTAATCTGGTGAAGCTTCTCCCACATTCTTTGCAGTATTTCAGTTTGTCTCCAGTGTGTTTACGTTGATGCACTTTCAGGGTGTCTTGTCGACTGAAAGTTTTTCCACAAAGGTCACAACGAAAGTCTTTCCCACCACCACAGTGATGACAGGGTTGAGAACTGGATCCATCTGTGTCGCTCTGCTTTTAAACAAAGACACAAAGACAGTGTAAGTCAGTCCTTCAACATTTTTATCCTGAACGTTGCCTGAAATAAAGAGCATCTCTGCAGACGTCCAATTACATTTTACTGTTTCAGTTAACACACTCAGTTTACTGGGCTGCAATAACTACAATACTACCACCATAATACTACAGTAAAATTTAATATTTAATATTACATTAACATCTGAGTTACACTAAAGTACTACTATGTTGATATTTGCAGGTTACCAACACAGTGCTAAACTACTAATGTAACACTACAGTAATACTAATTTAATACTGCATTAAGAACACTGTAACTGTGCAGTTATAACACTCAGCTGACTGAGACACAAGACAAACACTACTACGCCCACGACACTGCAATTATAATAATACATAATTATAAAACTTTGTTAACCATAAGAGAAGATTACTGAAAGTTTTGGATTTGTGCTTATTTTCATTTGTGTTTTATTTAATTCCATGTACTCCTGACAGAGGAAACAGGCTCTGTAAACAAAAGGCCATTTATGCTGAAATAATAACAATATCATTATATACCAGGAAACTGCCTGAACATTAAATAACACCATCGTATTAATTTTCACCACTTTTAGTTTTTCATGATCGTGTAAACAAAAATCATAACTGAAATGAAAATCTGAATAATCACTGAGAGCTAGTTTTCCATACAGTAGAATTGCTAACATGCTAACACAGTTTATTGAGCAGAGTTGTTCCAAACAGTCAGGCTAAAGCGACAAGATAAAAATATAAATACATACCTCACAGTAACTGCACTTGTAGAGTCTCTTTCTGGTGTGGATCTGTTGGTGTTGTCTCAGGTAACGTGGAGCTTTAAAAGTCTTCTCACACAGGTCACATTTATAAGGTCTCTCCTCAGTGTGGGTAAACATGTGTTGTTGTAACTGCCTGTTGGTTGTACACTGTCTGCCACACTGATCACAGCAGTACACATCATGTTTAGTGTGAATGCGTAGGTGTATATTTCGGCTCTCTATGTGGTTGAACATTTTCCCACAAATCTCACAGCTGTATGCCTTAATTCCAGAGTGGGTAACTAGATGATTCTGTAAGCTGATTCTTTGAGTAAAAGCTTTGCCACACTGATCACAGCTGTACGCTTTAACTCCACTGTGTATGAGTTTGTGTGTTCTTAGGGAACTTTTCCAGGAAAAAGACTTTCCACACAAATCACAGCTGAACGGTTTCTCTCCAGTGTGGATGACCTGATGCTGTTTTAGTGTAGACTTCACAGTAAAACCCATCCCACACTCGTCACAGCTGTATGGTTTCTCTCTCTTTCTTCTGTGAGGTATGTCGGCCTCCTGAGAGCGCTGACTTCTCGCTCCATGTTGGTCCTGCAGTGATAGAGATACAAACAGAGGCAGTGAGTGAAATGCAGTCGTGTAACAAACTCAACCTTCAAACTCCCTCCATTAACACTAGTTTTAAACCTGAAGGTGGAGTGTGGCACCAAACACCTTAAAGGTCTCTTATCCCCACCTGCTGGTAGTTCTAAATCATTACATCCAACCTGGTGTTAAAAATAATAATGACTGTTCAAACGCTCTAAAATCCTGCCCATCCCTCCTGCTGTAGACTAATAGTAATGCTAGCATGCTAACACAGTCAGAGTAGTAAGGTCCACACTGTTTTATATATGTTTTATAATTTTCTAATTTATTAAACGATAATAAATCAAAAGTATCAGTTACTAGCTCTTTTCAGTGAAGGAAAATGTCATAGTCTGATTGTAACCTAAGGAATTTTTTACTTTTACTCCCTACATATACATATACACAATATATATAAATATAAATACATATACACTAAATATATATAAATATATATATATATATACTAAATATATATATATAAATATATATACACTATATAAATATATTTATATAGTGTATATGTATATATAGTGTATATATATATATGTATATATATATATATATATATATATATATATATATATATATATATATATATATATATTCTAATTGTAATCCTTACAATTATAAAACAGGCTTTTTAGTTTTGTTTTAAGGCATTTGAGGGTAGGGCTGTGCAGTATGACCAAAGTCTCATATCCCCATATAATACACTTATCGTTCCGACAACGATATAGTCACAACATTTTGCATTTTCTGTAGATTCTGTGAATCTCAATTTAGGCATT
This sequence comes from Neolamprologus brichardi, assembly GCF_056152115.1. Classification (NCBI taxonomy): domain Eukaryota; kingdom Metazoa; phylum Chordata; class Actinopteri; order Cichliformes; family Cichlidae; genus Neolamprologus; species Neolamprologus brichardi. The sequence continues at coordinate 35,777,677 of NC_142112.1, forward strand.
TCCATAGAAAGTTAAAAGGTGAGGATAGTTTACATAATGCTTCCTCAATATTTAGCCATGGTAGATCAGAATGTTCATGTATCCAGGGAGAAAGAATCCTCGCTTGTATTGAAAGAACATAATTTTCTATGTTTGGCACTCCCCACCCGCCCAGAACTTTCGGTAACTGTAGTGTCTCCAATTTAATTTTGGGTTTTTCTCCTCCTTCCTGTTAAAAGGGAGTTTTTCCTTCCCACTGTCGCCAAAGTGCTTGCTCATAGGAGGTCATATGATTGTTGGGTTTTTCTCTGTATGTATTATTGTAGAATCCACATTACAATACAAAGCACCTTGAGGCGACTGTTGTTGTGATTTGGTGCTGTATAAGTAACACTGAATTGAAAATGTAATTAATACTACTACTAATAATAAAGAATAATAATTGCTTGTGACTTCTTAATGTTTGTAAACATAAATTAAAAATACATAATATATAATAATATACAACACAGTCATATAACAGGTTGGGAGTATGAGAGTTTTAGACGTGACTGATTATTTGGTGAAACTGTGATATTTTCCTCACCTTCTGTGTTGAGCTCATTGTTTCCTCTGTAGTGACTCAGCTGAGTCCAGACGGCTGAAAATGTTCCTCTGCTGCTCCGTCAGACTCTTCTCCTCCTGCTGATCAGCTGGGACACAAAACAGATCTTTGTTAGGCTCCACACTGCACTGAAGAGTCAAAGTGTCTCATATGTTCATCTGACAACACAAAGTACAAATTTCACTCTGATTGCTTGTAGAAATCTTGTGAGACGTGTTGTGCTGCAAAGTGAGGAAACTCTCTCACTCACTTATACTTCAGGAGGAACTTTGTGACATTGGCTCTAATATTCTAAGCAGCCCTTTACTATGACAGGGCCAGAAAGTCCTATTTGAAGGTTTGGGAGAAGGACCATGTTAAAGGTGGATTGGGGTTTATACACTTTGTTATGATACAGGTAAGGCTGTAAGAGCCTGAGAAGGTGTCCTGAATGAACCTCTAAAACCAGTTTTCAGCTAACGACTCTGCTTCAGTCTGGAAAACAGCAACTACAAGTTTAAAGACTCCATCAACAATTCACACCCAGCAACAGCCTGAACAGCTCCTCCTGTGGTTCCCACAAACAGGGACAGACCTGAGACTCCCCCACCCAACACTTTCCACACCTTCAGCCCCCCAGTTCCACCCCCCACCCCAACCATTCATAATAACAGGGCCCACACCTGATCACCACTTCACAAGTCTCTCCAGCCCCCATGGTGCCACTCTCCAAACTCCACCATTCCCCAAAGTTTGATTCTGTTCATCTGGACGTAGCTTTTGCAGAAGGAGAAACGTTTCGTCACTCATCCAAGTGACTTCTTCAGTTTCAGCTGACTGCAGGTTTCCCCAATCTTCAACAGTACATTTACATAATGACTGAAACGAGCACCACTGAAGGAACAATGGGCTGGGAGGTCAGTTATTGACCATTAATATGGAAATTCTCATGAACATTGATCAACAACCACTGATCGCTTACAGCGACTCCCCAACTCTTTGTGAATGGTACTCATGGCCATTGATCAGCGATATTTGATTAATGAGCTTTGATCAGTGGTTTCAGTGCTTTCCTTCCTGCTTTGACTGCAGCTGTGTTTGACACATGAAGACATTTTTACATTCTTCACGATTATACTTTATTCTTTTTGGGGGAAGTGCAGCTTTAAACCTTCACATGATTCAAGTCAACCCAACAAATCAATCTGAACAATCACAGGTGGGAAAAACTTCTGTAGATAAAATAAAATAAAACCCAACATTCAATCCACAACATGATTAAAAACATGATTCTCCCAAATCACCAAGAGCTGCACATTAACCACCACAATATATTTTTATTCTCTGTGCTTTCAAATATGAACACTGTTTACTTTCATCTCTGTTTCATTAGTTTTTGTTAACATCTTCCTGTGCATCACTTTACAGCAGCCAGACTCATTAAAATGACACTTTGTAGGAGGTCACTGTCAGGGTGAATTGTTAAATATTGTCATTTTTATGTTTGCCATTTGTACATTGTTTTAATTCTGTGAAAGGAATTCTTTCTGTCCTCCCCTCCCCAGATTCTCGAGGTTCTAGGTGGGGGGCTGTAGGGCTGTACTCTTTTATCATCCTTGTGCTTTTGATGTAAGCTTCCTGCGTTTACGACCCTTTGGTCAGCAGGAGATCTAACACACACACACACACACACACACACACACACACACACACACACATTCTCACATTCTCACATAACACACACACAGTGCCTTGTCTTTGTAACCAAGGGGGTTTACGTGGGGAAGGTACGTGTTGTAAACTATTGTTTATTGTGTGAACGTTACCAATAAAAGGGAGCGAGAGGGGGCAGTCAGAGAGGTCATTTTGTGATGTGCTAAGGTACCGACAAGCCTCCCTTGCAAGTAAAAAGATCGATCGCTGTTGCCTTGTCTTTCTTTCATGGGAATAAGTTCTGGGATCAGCGGGGTCTGACTTAGACCCAACATTCACTTCCTCTCATGTGTTCATCCACAGCAGCTGGACAATAAAGTTTATTGTGACCCTGATACTGCAGCAGATCACTCTCATCCATTTCCTGTTATCACTTCAAATAGAAATGAGGCTGTAGAGCAGCAGAAGACCTCATTCAGGAGCTAAACTCAACATGAACTGAACTCACAGTAAAGTTAGCTCGGTGCTTACCTTTAGATGAGCCCACAAACCGAGAGAAACTCCGTGATGAAGCTGGAACTCTTTCCAAAACCAGGAAACAGATCTGGGAGCAGAGACCCACGTGGTTCACGCTGATCTCAGCTACGATCCAGGAGACAAGGGTGGGCAGATCGATGCAGATGTCGATCCAAACGTTGGTACTAGTTCAGTCTCCTTGAATGAAAAAGCGGCTCTCTGTGCAAACACCTCCTCTCGTGGAACATCCTCACTTTGCTCCGCCCCCTCCTTCTTCTTTATATCGTTCATTGGCGGTTGTCAAAAAACAAAATGCTGCATTACCGCCACCAACTGGTGTGGAGTGTGAACTGAAACATCGACCCTCAACTCGTCCCAAACCATTTATTCTCCTTGAAAAACTGGAATAAGGCCTGATAACTTTCACTTCTTGAGTCCTTTTGCAGTAAATCAATAAGATCCAGTTTCATTTTTATGTTACTGAGGTTTTGGATCAGTTACCTTCTCACAGTGTAATATAACATGTTCTACAGTTTTCTTTTCTCTTTTTTGAATGAGTTGAATGGAGGTTATAATCCACCATCACTGAACTGAAATGAATCTCTAATTTGATTGTATTTTATTGTGCAGGCTGAGTTTGATTAGATTTTCTTAGAGGTTATATTAATGTCATTAAATAGTTTTTTATTTTTTTATTAATGTATGTATGTATTTCCTTTTATATACAGCACTAATTTACAATGGGAGTTTCCAAGGTGTGTTATTGCAAGGTAAATGTCATTTAGCCTTTTAAAAGTATTCTAATAATATCTTTTAACAGGAGTGACTGATTTTAAAAATGGGATTCTTTATGTCTGTGTAATATTTCATTAGTCTCTGTTACTTTATTATTTCTCTCCATACTCAACCTTGTTTTTGTTTTCCCCTATAAAACACAGTTATACATCACATATTATAAATCTGACTTTGATAAATATTTAGATCTTCACACATTTCAGGGTCCAAGTGTGGCTTGACTGAAGTGTTTGTTTTTATCCCAACAACATAATAAACATTTTACTGTTATATGTACAGAACCAAAAATCAAAAGCATGATATATGCATTACTGTCTTCAGCCTCTAGGGGTCATTGTTGTTCAGGAAGTACATTCTACTCAGACAAGCTGCTAAAAGCGCTTCTCTAACCAAAGACTGTAAACAGAAGATGAGAGTTCAGAAACAGTAAAACAGATTCACAGAAGCCACAGTGATATTAAACATGCAGCACTGACGGGGATGACAGACAACATTACAGGTCAGTTGCAAAAACAATAACGCTAATACAGAACAAAGATACTGACTATAAATAAAGATGTTAGACCTCACTAAGATCAGGATAACTAGTGACCTTCAGGGCATCAATCCAGTATGCCTCTGATGACAGGACATGAGCAGTGTTACAATTTATGAAACTGATGAAAGATTTTAAGACAAAAAAGTAAAGGAGTGTTTTTAAAATAGAATCTCTCGGGAAAATGAAGGTGTGGCAACACACAAATATATATTAGCAATTACATTTCAGCTCGCCTCGACTTTTGTAATAGTCTTTACTCTGGTGTTAGTCTGTCATCAGTCAGCCGACTGCAGCTGGTCCAAAGCGCTGCAGCACGGTTACTAACGGGCACACGCAAACGAGACCACATATCTCCCATACTGGCATACTTACACTGGCTGCCAGTCAGTTTTTTAATTTATTTAAAGATTTTATTATTTTAGTTTTTAAGGTGTTGCATAGGTCTGCACCCTCATACCTTTCTCATTGTTTAAATTGGTACATTCCTGCAAGATCACTGAGGTCTGCGGATCAGATGCTCTTAGCTGTCCACGGTCCACATTAAACACAGAGGAGACCAGGCCTTTGCTGTGACTGCTTCTATCCCTTCACATCAGGACCTCCTCAACATTGGACAGTTTTAAAACCCTCTTAAAAATGAATGAGTTTTTACAATTTCTGTCTTACTCAAATTTTATAGAAGTATTGTGTTGTATAGCTGGAGACAGCGTTTATACCGCTGTCTGCTTTGGTCGCAAAGCCATCATGGACCTCTGTGGAGATCCGGCTTTCTTTAGATTCAGTTAAAATCAAGGCACTCGAAAAGATCCTCTGGAAAAGAGTAATATTCTTGGAACAGAGTTTATTAAACAGAATTATATTGACAGCAAGAAATTACACACAGAATATAGCGAGACAGTTAGCAGAAAGCAAAGTGAAGCGAACCCCATGGTGAAGAGCCTTTAAGCACAAACATAACGAATTTGCAAAGGGATAACAAACAGTCATTATAATTCATCACACATTGAAATATCAGACAAATCAACAATACAGCTCTTCCAAATAGTGGCCCATTAATATTATGCTGAACACAGTCCAAAAGATTCAATAAGTCACATCAGTCTCTACTGTCTGTCTACTGTTTACTATAATAGCCAAGTAGCTAACAAAGGTAAACAGCAGTTTTCTCAATCCCTACTAATGAATGTTATCTTGTTTCAGGACAATACCAGGTAAGCAGATGTGTCATTTTTTCTGGGATTTCACACAACCCAGGAAAAATAATTAATACATAATAGGCTTGGAGTAACAATATGAATCATAATCAAGCAGCCCGCCCCCTCCGCTTTTGACAGGTTGTGTGTGAGACTTCAGCACAGCAGCAAACAGGCGCATCGAGGCCCCTCACACTCAGTTTTTACATATATGCTGTCAACGTTAACGCTGTCATCAAGATTGACACAATTACAATTTTTAACCCATCTGGAGCGCAGAATGCACGAACTTTGGACAAACTGTCCAAAATGCATTGACAGAGACATTTCAGGGATTTTGAGTCATTCTGCAATCCAGAACGGATTAATTGTGTAAAAATTTTAAAGCACATAATCGTGATGTCAGCATTGACGTTAAGTTTAACCCTCAAACCAGAAAAGGATCTTTCTGTCTCTTCAGATTCACTTTGATGGGAGCGATTTCAGCCCTGAGTGATCACGCTGATGTTTGCACAGAGCAGACAATGAGGTGAATGTTTTGGCACATTGGTAACAGTGAAACAGTTTATTAGTAACGTGGGATCGTTTGTGTTCAGAGTATGAACTGAGATTCCTGAAGCTCTTGTCACAGCTGTAGTTTCCTTCCATGTGTGCACGTTCATGCTTGTTACGACTACCTGAATGTGAGAAGCTTTTTTCACAGTGTCTGCACTTGTATGGTTTCTCTCCTGTGTGGACACGTTTGTGTCTTTTAAGGGTGACTGCAGTGATGAAAGATGACCCACACTGATCACAGAGGTGCTTTTTAACCCCACTGTGAATCAGTTCATGGCGTTTTAATCTACTTGATGTGGTGAAGCTTCTCCCACATTCTTTGCAGTATTTCAGTTTGTCTCCAGTGCGTCTATGTTGATGTGTTTTTAGGGCAGCTTGATTCTATCTGAACTCTGTGGAGCCTGATCTCAAGCTTTTTGAGTCTGACACAGAAACCAGAGTATCGTTCTGTGTCTTCAGATTCACTGTGATCCAGTGATGGGAGTGATTTCAGCCCTGAGTGATCACGCTGATGTTTGCACAGAGCAGACAATGAGGTGAATGTTTTGGCACATTGGTAACAGTGAAACTGTTTATTAGTAACGTGGGATTGTTTGTGTTTGGAGTATGAACTGAGATTACTGAAGCTCTTGTCACACTGGTCACAGTTGTAGTTTCCTTCCATGTGTGTATGTTCATGAATGTTACAACTACTTGATTGTGAGAAGCTTTTGTCACAATGTCTGCACTTGTATGGTTTCTCTCCTGTGTGGACTCGTTTGTGTGTTTTAAGGTGACTTACAGTGGTGAAGATTGACTCACACTGATCACAGCGGTGCTTTTTAACCCCACTGTGAATGAGTTCATGTTGTTTTAATCCACTTGATGTGGTGAAGCTTCTCCCACATTCTTTGCAGTATTTCAGTTTGTCTCCAGTGTGTCTACGTTGATGAACTTTTAAGGTGTATTGGTGACTGAAAGTTTTTCCACAGAGGTCACAACGAAAGTCTTTCCCACCACCACAGTGATGACAGGGTTGAGAACTGGATCCATCTGTGTCGTTCTGCTTCTAAACAAAGACACAAAGACAGTGAAAGTAAGTCCTTCAACACTTTTATCCTGAACGTCGCCTGAAATAAAGAGCATCTCTGCAGACGTCCAATTACATTTTACTGTTTAACGCACTCAGTTTACTGGGCTGCAATAACTACAATACTACCACCATAATACTACAGTAATACTAAAATCATAACTGACATGAAAATCTGAATAATCACTCAGAGCTGCTTTTCCATGCAGTAGAATTGCTAACATGCTAACACAATTTAATGAGCAGAGTTGTTCCAAACAGTCAGGCTAAAATGACAAGATAACAATATAAATACATACCTCACAGTAACTGCACTTGTAGACTCTCTTTCTGGTGTGGATCTGTTGGTGGTTTCTCAGGTGATGTGGATCTTTAAAACTCTTTTCACACAGGTCACATTTATAAGGTCTCTCCTCAGTGTGGGTAAACATGTGTTGTTGTAAATGCGCGTTGGTTGTACACTGTCTGCCACACTGATCGCAGCAGTACACATCATGTCCAGTGTGAATGCGTAGGTGTGTATTTCGATTCCGTATATGGCTGAAAGTTTTTCCACAAATCTCACAGCTGTATGCCTTAATTCCAGAGTGGGTAACTAGATGCCTCTGTAAGCTGCTACTGTGAGTAAAAGCTCTGCCACACTGATCACAGCTGTATGCTTTAACTCCACTGTGGATGAGTTGGTGTTCTTTTAGAGCATCCTTCCTGGAAAAAGACTTTCCACACAAGTCACAGCTGAACGGTTTCTCTCCAGTGTGGATGACCTGATGAAGTTTTAGTGAAGGCTTCACAGTAAACTCTTTTCCACATTCATCACAGCTGTATTTGTTCTCTCTCTTTCTTCTGTGAGGTTTGTCGGCCTCCTGAGAGCGCTGACTTCTCGCTCCATGTTGGTCCTGCAGTGACAGAGATACAAACAGAGGCAGTGAGTGAAATGCAGTCGTGGAACAAACTCAACCTTCAAACTTCCTCCATTAACACTAGTTTTGAACCTGAAGGTGGAGTGTGGCGCCAAACACCTTAAAGGTCTCTTATCCCCACCTGCTGGTAGTTCTAACACATTACATCCAACCTGGTGTTAAAAATAATTAATGACTGTTCAAACCAATGACTGTAGAAAACATCGTCTGTATTGTGCACTGGTGTCTGGCTCTGGTATAGATCATAAGCCCCGCCTCCTCCATGTTAGACAGGAGTGGGATCAGATAATTTTTCGATCATTAACTATAGATTAAAATAGTAAAGCCCAATATTTATGCACTGAAACCAACTACAGCTGTTTGTTTGGTAGCTTACGTTAAAATAAAGTTTGTTTCAAATATTCTGGTTAAAAGAAACAGTCTGGATGATTCTTAATAAGTTATTGTTGACAGTTACATGGACATTACTCTGTACAGCTTACATGCTCTGAGAGAAATAATTTGAAGCTTTAATATTTCTTGTCTGGTACGCAGGCAACCGCTGAAACATCAGTTATAATACCTGCGTTTATTGGTGACCACAATGCAGCAGCAGACTGAACAAGGACTGAAACCTGCTCCATCATCTCATCTTTATCAATTTATATAGCACCAACAACTCAAAGGTAAACATATTGCAAAATCTGTTAGTATAGAAGGCTTTGTCCTTATCTAATAAACAGCTTATATGTCAGCTGGCAGCAGAGCTGTAGAAAGGAAGATATGTAAGAGAAGAACTTCAGATCCCGAGTGTGTGAGGACAGAGAGGATCAGCTTTATTTCAGATTTGAGGGATAAGCTTTATTTTTCAGTTTGTGATGATTCTGTTCTCTTTGTGATTCCAGGAGCTGCCCTCAGATTCAGACCTCAGCACCACCCAGTGACAGCAGACAGATCATCCAACATGTTCACATGTTAACTGCAAAATTAATTGATGAAAACAGTACAAAAGGTTAAAGTACCACATGATGTGCTGTCAGTGAAAGCTGCAGCTCTTTTATTGATACATTTAAAGTAGTGCTATCAATAGATTAAAATAAATAACCTCATAAATAAACTAATAAATCGCTCAATTTTCTGCATTTAATCGCAATCAATTGATCAATATGCCAGAATGCAATTACACTTTTTGAACTTTATATTTAAGCATGTAACAGACATTCATGCAATATAATGAAATAAATAAAGAATAAACACAAAGAATATTTGCTTTGTGTTTGCTTCAATCATTTAACACAGGTTCTCTCCTGTGAAATACAACTTTTTAAAAAGCCTATTTACTAATATGTAAGTATACATTAATATATAATATATATGAGTGCTGTCAAACAATTAAAGTGTTTAATCATATTCATCACAGGGTTACTGTGGATTCATTTATTCTTTATGTTTCCTTTTATATATTTCCATAAATTTCTAATTTCTTCAATGATAATAAACTCAATGTAACAGTTACTGGCTTGGTTCAATGAAGGAAAATATCTGTTTGTAACCTGAGGGTTTTTACTTTTACTCCTTACATTTAAAAAACAGATGCGTTACTTTTGGTCTGAGGAATTTGAGGAGAGTTATTTCATCATTGCGGGCATCAAACATCAAACCAATATGAACCTAAACAGTAACACATAAAAGGCAATCCTGATCATGTACTAATCACCAGGGTGTGAAATACAAAAAGAGATGAAAGAGGCAAAACTATGAGTAAGCCGATGTTTTTCTTCTTTTTGTTTTTGCACAGCAACTCAACGACTGCAGGTGCTCATAAGTTGCAGGAGAGTTTTCTCCAAGCATGACATCCCGGTGTATTTCAGACCCATCAACACGCTCAGAAAAAAACTGGTTCACCCGAAAGACAAAACTCCAAAACACAGACTCAACAATGTGGTGTATGCTGTACAGTGCAGCGAGGAATGCCCAGACCTCTACATTGGAGAGACCAAACAGCCACTTCACAAGCGCATGGCACAACATAGAAGAGCCACCTCCACAGGACAAGACTCAGCAGTCCATCTGCATCTAAAGGTCAAAGGTCACTCTTTTGAGGATGCCAATGTTCACATTTTGGACAGAGAGGACAGATGGTTTGAAAAAGGACTGAAAGAAGCCATCTATGTCCACTGTGAGCGACCATCTTTGAACAGAGGCGGTGATTTACGACACCAACTGTCTGCCATCTATAATCTAGTTTTGAGTTCCCTCCCCAGACGCCTTAACACCCACTCACATCCTGGGCCATCTGACCTCAGGAATTCGCATGATAAGGTGGGGCCAGGTTTCACAAAGAGCTCACCCGAAACCCTGGCTGGTTGGAACCCACACCCAGTTTCACACCTTGGCTCAGGCGATTAGAGGATCATCAGGGGGTCCTTTTGTCCCTCTGTGGGGGGACACTCCCACTAGGTTTAAATCTGGGACTCTCCACCATTTGACCTTAGAACTGAAGAAGCTTCTCGGATGAGAGGTGAAACGTCTTCAAGTAACTTAAAGAAGTCCAGACGCTTTTCTTTGCAAGCTCCTTGGACAAGTTGCAGTAACAATACTTCAGCATCTAGCTATCCATGCAGAAGACGAGCGAGCATAAATTGATTAATATTTTTTAAGTGGCAGGTAATTTCAAATGCAGCATTTCTATCAGCTCAAAAAACATCAGCAAACAAACAAACTGTTTATGTGCAGTTTTGTCTCACAGTGTGTTACTCGCTAAAGCAGCGGTCCCCAACCCCCGGGCCACGGACCGGTACGTGAGTTATTTGGTACTGGGCCGCAAGAGTGAGACTCGGGTGTGAAATGTATGGTTTTCAGGGTTCTTATCGGTTTTTAGCGTTATTTTGTTTGTTATTTTGTAATCGTCTTTTTTCGTTAACTCGGTTTTCCTGGGTCTTTTCATGTGTGTTATGAAAAAATCTTCTTTTTTTTTCAGTACCGGTACTAGTTTTATTTTGTTGTATTTATCCACGACACCTTAAAGGTCGGTCCGTGAATATATTGTCGGGCACAAACCGGTCCGTGGCGCAAAATAGGTTGGGGACCGCTGCAATAAAGGTCCAGCTGCTGTACATCACAGGGAGAGAAAGGAAAGAGAGCTAACTTCACTCAGAGATGGAGAAAGATAAGACACACAGGACAGGAGAGGAAGAAGAGAGGTTAGATTTAAAGGGAAGGACTGCTCAGTGGGATTCGATCAACTGGAGATTAAAGCTTACATGTAAGTCCTCATGTGTGGAAATCAGACATTGAGTCTGTACATGTGACATTATGTTTTTTCATAAACTGAAAGATGCTGCAAAACAATCTGAGGCAGATTATTTAGTGAAGTGATTGTATATATAATAATATACAACACAGTCATATAACAGGTTGGGAGTATGAGAGTTTTAGACATGACTGATTATTTGGTGAAACTGTGATATTTTCCTCACCTTCTGTGTTGAGCTCATTGTTTCCTCTGCAGTGACTCAGCTGAGTCCAGATGGCTGAAAATGTTCCTCTGCTGCTCCGTCAGACTCTTCTCCTCCTGCTGATCAGCTGGGACACAAAACAGATCTTTGTTAGGCTCCACACTGCACTGAAGAGTCAAAGTGTCTCATATGTTCATCTGACAACACAAACTACAAATTTCACTCTGGTTGGTTGTAGAAATCTTGTGAGACGTGTTGTGCTGCAAAGTGAGGAAACTCTCTCACTCACTTATACTTCAGGAGGAACTTTGTGACATTGGCTCTAATATTCTAAGCAGCCCTTTACTATGACAGGGCCAGAAAGTCCTATTTGAAGGTTTGGGAGAAGGACCATGTTAAAGGTGGATTGGGGTTTATACACTTTGTTATGATACAGGTAAGGCTGTAAGAGCCTGAGAAGGTGTCCTGAATGAACCTCTAAAACCAGTTTTCAGCTAACGACTCTGCTTCAGTCTGGAAAACAGCAACTACAAGTTTAAAGACTCCATCAACAATTCACACCCAGCAACAGCCTGAACAGCTCCTCCTGTGGTTTCCACAAACAGGGACAGACCTGTTACTCCCCCACCCCACACTTTCCACACCTTTAGCCCCCCAGTTCCACCACCTCCACCATTCCCCAACAACCAGTGATTAAAGCTCATTGATCAAATGCTGTAATTGCAGCGACTCACTCACTGTGAACGGTAATCATGGCCATTGATTAATGAGCTTTGATCAGTGGTTTCAGTGCTTTCCTTCCTGCTTTGACTGCAGCTGTGTTTGACACAGGAAGACATTATTACATTCTTCAATATTATACTTTATTTTTTTGGGGGGAAGTGCAGCTTTAAACCTTCACATGATTCAAGTCAACCCAACAACTCAATCTGAACGATCACAGGTGGGAAAAACTTCTGTAGATAAAATGAAATAAAACCCAACATTCAATCCACAACATGATTAAAAACATGATTCTACCAAATCACCAAGAGCTGCACATTAACCACCACAATATATTTTTATTCTCTGTGCTTTCAAATATGAACACTGTTTACTTTCATCTCTGTTTCATTACTTTTTGTTAACATCTTCCTGTGCATCACTTTACAGCAGCCACACTCATTAAAATGAGACTTTGTAGGAGTTCACTTCCTCTCATGTGTTCATCCACAGCAGCTGGACAATAAAGTTTATTGTGACCCTGATACTGCAGCAGATCGCTCTCATCCATTTCCTGTTATCACTTCAAATAGAAATGAGGCTGTAGAGGTTTGGTGCATGCAGAAAAACAGCTGCAGGGACAATGAAAATACTTTTCTGCTCCAACTTCTCCCAGCATGCTGAGCTAATGATTAGTTGGTGTTTTTCTCCAAACACTCTCTCACTCTTCTCTCAACGTGTTCACAATAAACTGTGAACAGACACCGAGGAGAGCAGCAGAAGACCTCATTCAGGAGCTAAACTCAACATGAACTGAACTCACAGTAAAGTTAGCTCGGTGCTTACCTTTAGATGAGCCCACAAACCGAGAGAAACTCCGTGATGAAGCTGGAACTCTTTCCAAACACAGGAAACAGATCAGGGAGCAGAGACCCACGTGGTTCACGCTGATCTCAGCTACGATCCAGGAGACAAGGGTGGGCAGATCGATGCAGATATCGATCCAAACGTTGCGTAAACTGTGTCCAGCATGTGATCCCGGAACAGACTTCTTCTTCTTTCTATTGTTTATTGGCGGTTGTCAAACACCAAAATGGAGCATTACCGCCACCAACTGGTGTGGAGTGAAACGTCGACACCCAAATCCTCCCTAAATGTATACTCTGTTTTAAAAACTGGAATAAGTCCTGACAACTTTCACTTCTTGAACCCTTTTGCAGTAAACTTACGTTTTGGGGCGCGTCAACATTATCCCCCTATTCAGCTTCTCGGCGACTCAAAGGTTTTACAGTCACCAATAGTAGTGTTCAAATCAGTATGTCCAAATCTTATTCCAGATATGACCACCTCCTCTCTCCTACTCCTTCCTGTGCTTCTCATTTCTCCTACCCTCCTTAAATTTTTATACAACCATCGTCCCCTCCGTTCTTCCTCCCACTGTTTTTGTCATGTTTCCTTTATTTCTTGCCTTATTATACTCGTTATCTCTGTCTGACAGAAGTTAATAGCCAGGTCAGTTAACCCATGTTTTGTGGATTTCTTCACAAATCTGTCGTTTCATTTCCTCTGACTCCATAGTGAGCTGGAATCCATAAAAAGCCAACTATAAGTCCCATCGTGTGTATTTTGTTAAATGTTTGCTGAACCTCTGTTAGTACATCTGCTCTACTTTCTGAGCAGCTACACTGTAAACTGTCCAATGAAGAGCTTCAGTCTGAACAAATGTCTGATTGTAACGGTCACATGTCTTCTACCCACTGAACAGCTGACAGTACTGGAAGCATTTCTCCAGTGTGTACTGACGGTCCACCATTGATCCTTTTCAGGGACAACAAATGCTACCCCGGTTTGACTGGCTGTATTCTTTGATGCATCTGTATATATTTGTACATAATTATAATACTGATCATTGTAAGTCTGTACTGTATGTAAGTTTAAATTAAATCCCCCATTCCTGTTCTTCTTTTCGTGTAATGTGAAATCTACTGTGGCATCAGTAGATTTGGCTCAAGCAGATCCCAGGAACAACATTGGAGATCGGAGCGCAGTCCTAGGAACAGCTAGGATGCACAGGAAGTATATGAAAATCTGGTCGTATAAAAGTTTAATTTTTGTAGTGGTTGTGTTGTTAGGCTTTGGGTATTTGCATATGGTTTTTAAAAAATTTATATAATCTTTGTAAAAACTGCTCGTAAACTAGCTTGTATGGTGGGTCCTGTGATTTTTCATGTATTTTCGCTAACATACAGCTGATTTTGATTTTTAGAATTAACCTTTTTGTGATATGCTTTGGTACCAAAGAGCAAATGGCTCAATTTATTAAAATCAGGCAATAACAATCACCTCTTCACTGGGGTGAAGAATCCAGCCACTGTGGCATGGAGGTGCAAGAATAAATCAATTTACACATCATATTGATATGGGTACGGTTTATTAACCCTCGTGCTGTACAGAACCTGTGGTGTCCAGATTGTAGGTGGATTTAGGGATAGATATTTGATGGCACCTGTGTGTGCCGCTTGCCATCAGCTGTTACCTGCTTTGTTTTTGCTAGCTTTGTTTACATCTGTTTTCTTCAAAAATGTCTGTATGTAACATATGTGTTAAATACTTTTGAATTTCACCCAAAACACTTCTTTTTTTTAAGTTAAATATGTAATTTTGCATCTCAATCTCCTACCTGTGTGATCTGAGTCTGTGTGCGTTCCTGTGTGTGTGTGCGCTGCGTGGTGACGTAGGCGCGTGCATGTGTGCCCGGTCACAGCTCCTTTCAGCATGGCCGGAGGTAAGTCACTGCCACGTTGCTCTCTGCTAATTAAAGTTTGTTCAGAGCCCAAGCTGCAATGTGAATACAGCCGAACCGCCGCGTTTTTGTTTGTCATTAAGAGACTCATTCGGGATAAGTTTTGTGGAGGGCGGAGTTCGCTAATATACGTTTTTGATGAGTTTCAGCCAAGAACGCAACTGAAATGCTAGCATGCTAAGTTAGCCTGATCGCTAGCGGCTTGTGAGCGTATTCGCTGCCGTTTTTTTAACAGCGTGCACTTTTTTTTTCCTTCGTCAGGAGAGGTGTACTGGCAGTCGCGTGACACACACAGAACAGACCCTTATTTCTGTGTTGCAGGTATGGAGATGTTCTTATGTTTTGGAGATGCAGTCTTTCATTCATTGTTTTTATAAGTACAGTGTTGTATTGCCTGTTAGATGGCGGTTATTAATATAATTGTACTGAAGTATAATATTTGAACTATAAGCACTAGAATATTGGGTCCTGGTGATTGAATTGTATTTATCTGACTGTTTATTTGTTTTTGAATTATTTTGTTTATTGTTCTTATAAGTTGTTTTTAGTGATTTTTCAGTGACATATTATTTATTTTGTGCTTTTTATTTTTGAGAGCTTAAGTTAATGTTTTAAAACAATTTGTTGTATTTGATTTATTATATTGTAGTGTTAATGAAGCTGCGGGCACAGCTCCTTTCAGCATGGCCGGAGGAGAGGTGTACTGGCAGTCGCGTGACACACACAGAACAGACCCTTATTTCTGTGTTGCAGATGTGCAGTAAAGAGCCAAAGACCCAGTACTGTCTCCTGCCTCTTACTTTCACGCCAGAACACAACGCAAAGACGGGTGTAACACATAAACGGGTTACATTGGTGCCGTGACCCTTTGGATTCATCATGGATCGACGTCATCTCGATCACCGTGGGGAGCTCTTTGCAATTGCCTTTGTTCCAAGTTGGTTGCTTTTCCTAACTTGTGTGGGACTTTTTGAATGAGCTTGGACATTTAATCTGCTCGATTCTCATCCTGAATAACATTAAGTGTTAGTTACGAATACTGTGTTTGCTTTTGTACAGTTGCACTATTTTGGATCTTGTTTCTTGTTATTGTGCTTTATTCATCATTATGGAGTCAGCATCTGGTTCAGAGGCAACTGGTGTTTCTGATGGGGAGGTTTCCTCTAATGTTGGTTTGGGGCGAGGGTGGTTTCTTGGGGATGGGGTTCAGACACCTAAAGTTGGTGTGTCATTTGCTCCCAAGTTTTGTTCCACTCGTCTCCAGGTTCCCCCCTGTGACATTCAGACCCCGCAGACAGCTGCCAATGCTGAGTTGAGTACACTCATCTCAGATTTGGCCAATCAGATTGGTCAGTCCATTGTAGCCCAGCTGCAAGGTGATAAGGGGACCAGTATGCCTACTGAAACCTCTAAGGCTGAGCAGGGACCCCCTGAGCTAAATTTGTCTGGGGTGAAACTTGTCTTGCAATCAGACGTCAAGGAGCCACCAGTTTTCAGGGGTGACGGCAGTGATAAATTCTCCATTCATGAATGGGTTGAAATGATGGATATGTACTTTGTAAAACGCAACACACCAACAGATCAGCGATCACGTGACATATTGGCTAGGTTGATGGGGAAGGCTAAGGATGTAGTGAGGGTCACCCTACGTCACAACCCCTCAATTGACCATGTCCAGGTTCCTGAATTGATATTCGACATTCTGAAACAGCACTTTAGTGTATTGACTTACTCTTCTATGCCTATGGCTGACTTTTATAACACCAAACCATTACAACATGAGGGAGTGATGGAATATTGGATAAGGCTAAACAATGCTATTGACGTTGCTGACGAGTGCTTGCGTAGACAGGGGCGTAATGTTGAGGATCCGGGGCGTGAGGTCTCGATGATGTTCATCAAATATTGCCCTGACCCCATCCTCTTGAACAGGCTCAGCATCAAAGCAGCTGAGGAGTGGACAACCACTGAGGTTCAAGAACGCATTGATAGCTTCCAGCGTGAACTCAGGGCACGCAGTCAGGGCAGTTTCCACACCTTGCAGAGGAAAGAGGTTAGCCACAACTGCTCTATTGTGCCTCAAGAAGCGGTGGCATCACAGCCTGTGCAGGCCAGTGTCGCCTTGCAGTCTCAGCCTACAGCACCAGCCTCAAACCTCGCTTGTCAGCTTTCGCCCACAGCAGCTTGCTTCACTCCTGTTCTAGCTGATGTTTCGACAACCTGTCCTTCTGGGACAGCAGTGTCTTCTTGTCTGGTGCCTACGCCTACTCCTCAGTTCCAACAGTCACCAACATACCCTGTGACCACTCAGTCTAGTCAGCAGTCAGCTGGTTGCGAGCTTGGTTCGACTAACACCCAAGCTTTTGATGTGACTGGCATGCGCGCTCTGATCAGCCTCTTGGATCGCGTGATTGCATGTCAGAATGTGCAGACTGCAGCCCCTGCATCTGCACCTTCGCAGCGTTTTACCCGCGGGCCCTTTCTTAAGAAGAGTTGTCAGGTCTGTGGCAACACTGGTCATTCCACTCACATGCACTGCAGGAGAGAGAATCTCTGTCTTGCATGCTTTGCTCCTGGTCATTGGAAAAAGGACTGTCACAGTCGCCATGAGGGACGGGAGGCTGGAGCTGTCGCGAGGCAGAATTGGCCTTCGGAAAACTGAATCACCCACACTTGGAGAGGGGCAGTGTGGGGGATGAACCTAATACCCTCAATCATGATGAATCGGATCTTGAATTTCTTTATGTCAACACCTGTTCAACAATGCCAGAGGGATACCGTGTCGTGGTTCAGGGACCAGCAGTAGTGCCTACATTTAGTGAATTGTTCTACACCCAAGTTGCAGTGAATGACAAGGTTAACTTGAGGGGCATGATGGATTCCGGGTCCATGGCTTGCACTATGAGTGAAGAGGCCGAGAAGTCACTAAGAGAGGCTGGAGCTCTTGTGAGTGGACCGCAGTCGGCCGAACGTATTGTGCTGGTTGGCTGTGGTGGGAAGCAGACCCACCCAAAGTGCGTTTATGACTTGACACTTACTGTCCATGGTGTGAAATGCATTGTGCCAGTTTTGGTAGTGTCGGGCCAGCGTGATGAGCTCATCATTGGCTCCAATGTCCTCAAGTACCTGATGCGAGTTATGAAACATTCAGATGACTATTGGAAGCTTGTGTCTGTGGGGAGCAAGCACTCGCTTCTTGACTATGAGCACTTCTTGGACATGATGTCGTGCACCACCAGATGGAGGGGTGAGGAGGTTCCTGACAAAATTGGCACTGTGAAACTGCCTCGTGCTGTGACACTACTTCCACAGTGTGAGCATCTGGTATGGGGCAGGCTACCCAGCAATGTGCCAGTCTCTCCAGGCAGCACGATTATCGTGGAACCTTGCACCTCTGGGTCTGGGCCGAGAGACATTCTTGTTGGCCGGGTGATCACATCCATGTGGGGTGATCGGTGGGTGCCATTGAAGATGACCAATCTCTCCTCAAAACCACTAACCTTGAAACGCAACTCGAGGGTTGCTGTTGTTTCATCTTGCCTTGCGGTGGAGGACCTTGATTTCCAGCAGGACTCCTGCAAGATGGCGAGTATGGCCCAGGTACCAGTCAGTGGGCCAGCCGCTACTGACGCAGACTTGAATGACAGGTTGTGCTCCCTAGGTTTGGGTGATCTTGACATTGACTCATGCCATGCCAGCTTACATTCAAAGAGAGAGCTTGTTGAGCTAATTGAGCAGTATGAGGACATCTTCTCTAGACACCCGCTTGACTGTGGCGAAGCTAAACGCTTTGTACATCAGATCCACCTGACTGATGAACGCCCATTCCGCATGCCTTACAGAAGAGTACCCCCTGCTCATTACCAACAACTAAGGCAGGTACTCACTGACATGGAGGAGAAAGGGATTATTCGCAAATCCATCAGCGAGTATGCATCCCCCCTCGTCATGGTCTGGAAGAAGGATGGCGGATTGCGGATTTGTACGGACTTCAGGTGGTTGAATGCGCGAACTCTTAAGGATGCGCACCCACTCCCTCACCAAGCAGATTGCCTTGCCGCGCTTGGGGGCAATGCCTTCTTCAGCACGATGGACTTAACCTCTGGGTTTTACAACATTCCAATGTGTGAGGAGGATAAGAAGTACACCGCTTTCACAACGCCTGTTGGCCTGTACGAATACAACCGGATGCCACAAGGGCTCTGCAATAGCCCAGCTTCATTTATGCGCATGATGCTGAATATCTTTGGTGACCTCAACTTCACCAGTCTGCTCTGCTACTTGGATGACCTCCTGGTCTTTGCTCCCACTGAAGAGGAAGCCCTGTGCCGGCTCCGAGCTGTTTTTCAAAGGTTGAGAGACAACAATCTCAAGCTGAGTCCAAAGAAGTGTCATCTGCTGCAGAAGTCAGTCAGGTTTCTTGGTCATGTCATCGACCAGACCGGAGTCGCTGTGGACCCAGCTAAGGTGGAAGTAATTTCCAAGATGCCAAAGGAGGCTCTAATGGAGAAGGATGGTTGCACTCCTTCTGTGAAAAGGATTAAGTCCTTTCTAGGAATGGTCTTTTTCTATCAGTGCTTCATTCCTGGTTGCTCAGCCATTGCCAAGCCTCTGTTTGCTCTGACGGCTGGCCAGAAGCGGAAGGGACGGACTAGTCAGGCTGGAAGGGGTGCTGGCATGTTCAGGAGGTTGACTGCTGCAGATTGGAGCCCTGCATGTGACAAGGCCTTTCATAAACTGAAGGACGACCTCCTTAACTGTGTCGTGTTGGCTCATCCTGACTTTTCAAGACCATTCATTTTGTCTGTGGATGCTTCTCTGGATGGACTGGGAGCAGTTTTATCACAATTGCCTGTCGACGGGGATAAGGCACGCCCTATTGCTTTCGCGAGCAAAGCGCTAAGCAGGTCACAGCAGAGATACCCAGCCCATCGCCTTGAGTTCATGGCCCTGAAGTGGAGCATCTCTGAAAAGTTCAGCCATTGGTTGAAGGGGCACAAGTTCACAGTGTGGACTGACAACAACCCGCTCGTTCATATATTGACCAAGCCCAAGCTGGACGCTTATGAACAAAGGTGGGTGGCCAAGCTGTCATCCTACAACTTTGATTTGAGGTACATCCCAGGTCGAAAGAATGTTGTAGCAGATGCACTCAGTCGTGACCCCTTCACCCATTCTATTGGTGGGCGCTTGCTTCAGGAGCCCTACGCGCACTTGGTGCGGAATGCAGAAGGTGCGGCGGCTCATGAGGTGCAAGACGTTTTCAGGTTTGGTGTCCAAAATCTTCAGATTGCCCAACAACCTGTTCCAGCTCTGACCTCAGAAGATTCCTACAGTTCGTCGGAAGTCACGGCTACCTTGGTTCACCATGATTACTGGGAAACCGCTGCGGAGAATAGAGCTGCCTCCCTTCTCCACCTTGTTCAGCAGTTACAACCAGTTGGCAATGATGTACTGCCATCACTTACCTTACATGAGCTGGAGGACCACCAACTTCAAGATCCTATCATCTCCGCTGTCCTGCCACTCGTAGCCCGCAGAAGGCGCCCTTCCAGGCGTGAGAGACATGATATGGATTCCAGGGCACTGGCCTTATTGAAGCACTGGGAGAGGCTCAAGGTTCGGGATGGTATTCTCTACAGGGAGGCGAGAGACCCTGTGAGCAAGACAAAGAGACTCCAGTTGGTGTTGCCAGTGAATTTACGGGCGCAGGCCTTGAAAGGTGTCCACGATTTGGCAGGGCACCAGGGTCAAGTTCGGACCCTCCACCTAGCAAGGCAGCGTTTTTTCTGGCCCAATATGGAGAGGGATGTGAAGGAGCATGTTCGGTGCTGTGGAAGGTGCATACTTGCCAAGAGTCCAGAACCTGCAGCACGAGCCCCATTAGAGAGCATTAAGACCTCTGCTCCCATGGAGCTCATCTGCATTGACTTTTGGTCAGCAGAGGACAAAAAGAAGCGCTCTGTTGATGTGCTTGTGGCGACTGACCACTTCACGAAAATGGCCTTTGCTTTCCCGTGCAAGAATCAGACTGCCAAGCAGGTTGCCAGAAAGTTATGGGACTGTGTTTTTTGTGTATATGGTTTCCCTGAGCGTATTCACTCAGACCAAGGTCCCAGCTTTGAAAGTGAATTATTTTCTGAGCTTCTGCAGATTTCGGGCGTTGCCAAGTCTCACACTACTGCTTATCACCCTATGGGCAATGGTGGCACGGAGCGGTTCAACCGCACACTTGGCAACATGCTGCGAGCTCTCCCTCTCAGAGCCAAACAGGAATGGCCGCAGCAGATTCAGACATTGACCTTTGCTTACAACGCAACTGTTCACGAGACTACTGGATATGCCCCATTCTACTTGATGTTCGGCCGTGTCCCACGACTACCGGTCGACGTTATGTTCAAGTCTGTTTTGCATGATCCTATTGTGGTGGACTTTAACAGCTACTCCAAGCTTCTTCTGTCATACTTGTCTGAGGCTGCCAAGATCGCCCAGGGGCACACCAGCAATGAGCAGGAGCATCAGGCTCGTCAATACAATAAGAAAATCAAAGGTGTGTCTCTGAATGTTGGGGATCGCGTCCTGCTTGCCAATAAAGGCGAGCGGGGCAAGAAGAAACTTGCAGACAAGTGGGAGCCTCGGGTTTATACTGTTGTGGAGAGGCATCCCAGGACCCACATTTACAGGATCAGTGACTCTTCAGGCCAGAGTAAGGTTGTACACAGAAACCTTCTGTTGGACGTGAGCTTCCTTCCTGTTCAGGATTCATTGGGAAGTCAGTCCGTGGACGTTTTCTCCAGTGAGGGGGATCTCAGTGCTTGTAGGGATCTGGAGGACTCTGGCAGTCTAGAGACAGAGTCTACCGCAGCAAGGACTTCCTTGTGGGTCCTTTCGGATTTGAGCCATGGGGTGGATGTGGATTCTGTGGCAGGAGAGCATGCCTCACAGTCCACGGATCGTCAGCACGGTTCATGTGATGGTGCGGATGTGGACAATGCCTTACCTGACTCTCAGACTTGCACAACGCACACTTCAGCAAGCCCTTCTGGTCAGGCCCAGCACTTTGCTCTTCCTACTCCGGTTGACTGTTCCGCTTCCTTTGATTTGACACAGTCTGGCACAGTTTCTGCACCAGGTGCCTGTCATGGAGATGCTGTTGTTCCGCAGACTGTTCCTGTTTCTGGCTCAGACATGAATCAGACCTCTGGTCAGCCATATACTGGGCAGCCATCCAACTTGCCAAGACATGACCCTGACCATGCCAATGTTCGAGGCAGAGTGGTTACAAGAGCAGGTCGGGTGGTAAAGTCAGTCAACAGGCTGATAGAAAACATGGTCCAGAAGCCTATTGCATGGGGCCTGTTACCGCCACGGGAGGCTCGGCCTCTGACATAGACTGTTTTTTTTTTGGTCATCCCATTGCGTATTATGAATGTGTTGTATTTACTTGAGGCATCATGACACCCGCCCTGTGTGTCTTTAATGGGACCACGTTTGATGAGGTGTAGGCTGCACCTTTGTGTTCTGAAAGGGTTGGAGGCCTGATCAACCTATCCAACTTCTTTTAATCCATTTACGGATAGTTTTTTAACTGAACTATGGGATAAGATCCTTGGGTTGCCTGGTCCGGAGGTGATGGTAGTTCAGCATTGTTGTGCCTCTTGGTATTGCAGTACCATTCAGATGTGTAGTGATTTTGGTGAAATTCAGGGGGGGTGAATGTAACATATGTGTTAAATACTTTTGAATTTCACCCAAAACACTTCTTTTTTTTAAGTTAAATATGTAATTTTGCATCTCAATCTCCTACCTGTGTGATCTGAGTCTGTGTGCGTTCCTGTGTGTGTGTGCGCTGCGTGGTGACGTAGGCGCGTGCATGTGTGCCCGGTCACAGCTCCTTTCAGCATGGCCGGAGGTAAGTCACTGCCACGTTGCTCTCTGCTAATTAAAGTTTGTTCAGAGCCCAAGCTGCAATGTGAATACAGCCGAACCGCCGCGTTTTTGTTTGTCATTAAGAGACTCATTCGGGATAAGTTTTGTGGAGGGCGGAGTTCGCTAATATACGTTTTTGATGAGTTTCAGCCAAGAACGCAACTGAAATGCTAGCATGCTAAGTTAGCCTGATCGCTAGCGGCTTGTGAGCGTATTCGCTGCCGTTTTTTTAACAGCGTGCACTTTTTTTTTCCTTCGTCAGGAGAGGTGTACTGGCAGTCGCGTGACACACACAGAACAGACCCTTATTTCTGTGTTGCAGGTATGGAGATGTTCTTATGTTTTGGAGATGCAGTCTTTCATTCATTGTTTTTATAAGTACAGTGTTGTATTGCCTGTTAGATGGCGGTTATTAATATAATTGTACTGAAGTATAATATTTGAACTATAAGCACTAGAATATTGGGTCCTGGTGATTGAATTGTATTTATCTGACTGTTTATTTGTTTTTGAATTATTTTGTTTATTGTTCTTATAAGTTGTTTTTAGTGATTTTTCAGTGACATATTATTTATTTTGTGCTTTTTATTTTTGAGAGCTTAAGTTAATGTTTTAAAACAATTTGTTGTATTTGATTTATTATATTGTAGTGTTAATGAAGCTGCGGGCACAGCTCCTTTCAGCATGGCCGGAGGAGAGGTGTACTGGCAGTCGCGTGACACACACAGAACAGACCCTTATTTCTGTGTTGCAGATGTGCAGTAAAGAGCCAAAGACCCAGTACTGTCTCCTGCCTCTTACTTTCACGCCAGAACACAACGCAAAGACGGGTGTAACACATAAACGGGTTACATGTACACTTCTGGTTTATGACTTCCAATCGCTACTAAATATCAGAGCCACTGTTGTAGAGCAATCCCGACTGGCCCAAGGACGTAATCTAACATTTGATAAACATATTAATGCCGTCATCAAGACCAGTTTCTTTCATCTTCAGCTACTTGCAAAGTGAAGCCATTTCTCTGTTTTACAGACTTTGAGATAGCTATCCATGCCTTCATTTCATCTCACGTCGACTTATGTAACAGTCTTTACTCTGGTGTTAGTCTGTCATCAGTTAGCCGACTGCAGCTAGTCCAAACGCTGCAGCACAGTTACTAACTGGCACATGGAACTACTTTGAACACTGTTGGATGGATGCCACGCACGGGCGCCCCCGTGCGTGGCATCCTGTTACAGCAGCTCCGCTCATTGTCAGCTTCTTTCTTACCTCCTCTTTACTTTTGCCAAATTTTTTTGTATCTAAAGTTTCAGCTGTTAGATTCTGCAGTCATGGACTACCGTTTTGTGCTAGTCTTGGTTGTCTTTCTCTTTTTTTTTTTTTTTCAACTTTTGTTGGCTGTGTTTGGGAACCCGGCACATGGATCCTTTGTTTAGTGTAGTTATCAGCTTTTACCGCTGCATCCCGCAGCAGAGCTGCCGGTGTTCCAGATCTACTGGCGTTTAGATCAACTGGCGTTGGTCGAACAGATGTGTGGCAGTCTTGCGTTTCAGGAGCTGCTACCGACAAACCACCAAAAACACGCCAAATGTGTCATCTGTGCAACTTGTGAGGTTATCTCAAACACACTCTGTCAGTCTCGATGCTGTTGAACAACAAAATGTTTAAAAATGTCTCAAGTTTACCTGGTGATATTCTCATGCGCGACGCGATCGCAAAAACAGCAAACAAGTAACACCACGCCGATGTTGTTCACAGGACAGCAACAGTAAACGATCGGGAGACTCTTGTCGTCGTTATCGTTCCCCTCGCACGTTTTATTTCTCCGGTTTCAGCGTTTTTGCTTCACAACTAAAGCGAGCAGTTTACTTTGTGTACTAACATGGACTCGAGTCAACCAGCGCCACCTCTGGCCAAGTGCCACAGCCTACAGCCAGATCAACTTGTGACACACATCTGCAGCACGTTTGAATTCGTTTCATGCACAATTTGTACCTTTCAATTGTGTCTGTCTGTGCGTCATGCAAATAAACCTTTGACATGAATGAAATGACACTAATATGTCACTAGTGTTGTTACATCACATGTCGTTAGCGTAGTCTGCCTGTGTCTTTTCTCTGAGAATAAACATTTTAGAGTTTCTTGTTATACAGTCTGCATAAGTGTGGTCAATCTAATAAACATTTGTAAGGAGATGGCAGTTACTGTGAATGTACAGCAGGTACACAGTGATTAGTAATAAACAGTCAGACAATGACTCTGACAATCTCATTCAATCTTGCAGATTGAATGCACTTTCTGCGGAAAGTGGTACCTCACAGTGTGTGTGGACTTCCCCTCTGCAGAAGGCGACTACTAATGTTGTGGGTGCTAAATAAACAGAAAAAAGTGATCTCTGTTGTCTTTGCTTACTGATTGTTTTTAGTGTTGACAATCCACATTGCTGGGATTGCATCTTTCAACATGTTTGTGGGTAAGTGCAGCCACTCAGCCTCTACTCAATGTGATCATAGCAGCAGGTGCAGATGTGTCACAAGTTAATCTAGTAGTAGGCTATGGTACTTAGCCACAGGTGGCAGCAGTGGACTGACCTCCATTGGAGACTGCTCCAGCTGCTATGTGATAGTGGATCTGCTACAAATTGAAGATCATATGGAAGTTTTGGAAATTAACCCATGTATTATGTTGACAAATAAAAAAGTGACATTGATTTTGTTGTGGGTCATTTTGACCCGTAATGTGTAAATCCACTAAGAATTGTCAAGAAACTGCACTGAAACAATAGCAACTTTATTTCCCATGAGATAAACATGTAGAAAACAGACATAAAACAGTTAGACTTTCCATAACTATATTAGGAACAATTTGGTAAAGGTTTTTCGTTCTTACAAACACATTTCTTTTGAACTTGCCCAACGTTCTCAGTTTTTCAATGCTCAACATTTTTGTCCACATGATGGACAGAATGTAACTGTGTCCTTTCTGCAGATGTACTTCTTGCATTTCTCACAAAACGTGCTTGTTTTAAAACAGGAATCTTCCTAGCTAAGATTTAAAACAAAAGATTTCTACGTCTCCTCCAGTCTCAAAAACAGATGACAAACCAGTCGACACACCTGAGTCACTGACTTTCTTAAATCCACTCACTCTCACTGGCTGTTTATTACTAATCACTGTGTAACTGCTGTGAATTCACAGTAACTGCCATCTCCTTACAAATGTTCATTAGATTAACCACACTTATACAGTCTGTATAAGTGCAGCTTACAGCTTACAGGATGTGATGTGACAGCACTAATGAAATATTGATGTGTCATATTTGTCCAAGGCGTATTTCATTGTTATGGAAAAAGAGAATATTAAAATCATGGTGAACAGGGGTGGTGATTTCTATGACTTTGTGTATATAATTTGGAATTTTGTACAAATGTAGGCCAATAATAAATACATGATATCATTTCATTCTTTTCAAAGGTTTATTTGCATGACGCACAAACAGACACAATTGAAAGGTACGAATGTGTTGTGCATGAAACGAATTCAAACATTTTTGTGCTGCAGATGTGTGTCACAGGTTGATCTGGCTGTAGGCTGTGGCACTTGGCCAGAGGTGGCGCTGGTTGACTCGACTCCATGTTAGTGCACAAAGTAAACTGCTCGCTTTAGTTGTGAAGCAAAAACGCTGAAACCGGAGAAATAAAACGTGCGAGGGGAACGATAACGACGACAAGAGTCTCCCGATCGTTTACTCTGTCCTGTGAACAACATCGGCGTGGGGTTAATTGTTTGCTGTTTTCGCGATCGCGTCGCGCATGAGACAATCACCAGGTAAACTCGCCACATTTTTAAACATTTGGCATGTTTAAAAATGTGGCGAGCATCAAGACTGACGGAGTGTGTTTGATATAACCTCACAGGTGTCACAGGTGACACACTTGGCGTTTTTTTGCTGATTTGTCGGTAGCAGGGTTGCCAACTCCCTGAGAAATAAATAAGGGACACCTCGTGGCCAGGGCCTGGCAACCCAGTTGTCTTCACCCTTCCCAGTGTGGTGAATTTTTCAGCTCTTTTTTTGTGTGTGAAATTATTTTTTTAACCATTTGACTTGAATTTGATTTAAGTAGATGCGTATTCTTTGTGATATCAACACATGGGAAACAAATGATCATTTAGCCATTTATTTTTAGCTCAAAATGACAACATTAACACAATAAAACAGGTCTCTTTCTTAAACAGAAGCCTGTCATGCTTAACTTTTGAGAATAAAAGTAAATCTTTCTTTAAAAGAACTCTGTCCTGCTTAACTTAAAATTATATAAATTAATAGAAAACAATAGATAGAAAAATATTCTTGTAACAGTGCACATTTAGTGCATTTAGTGCAATTGGCTTCAGTAGAGGCATTATTTCAGTTTTTGCTCCCGTTTGTAAACCCACTTGTTCCCATGATTACGCATCGTAACTCATCATCATGATTCATCTATGTATTACTTTTATAAATTACTCATCTATCCTTGCAGTTGTTTATTACACAAAATAAATTATATTATCACACTTCTGGCCACATAGCGCTGATATTCACTGCACATGCCCATTTTAACCTTAACCAGAGGGTTTAAAAACAAACAAACCAGTGTTTACATACCATATCTGCTTCTGCCGTGGCCTGGTGGACAAAAATTGGTTAAGGGTTCCCCGAGCTTTCACGCCCCTCATGTTCTTCATGTACCCACCATTAGAAGCTGCCTTTTTTTCTTTCTCTGAGAGGAACAAACATTGCTGGTCTAATGCTGGGCTTACACTGTGCGATTTGTGGCCCATTTTGAGCAGATTTTTGAGTCGTGCGACCAATTTGGTGATGGCCCGATTTTGGCCTTCATCGTGCATCGTGTAGTTTACGTGGGGTAACGAGAAGCGATTAACACCTCACGACCAGCTCCCGATCATCAATCGCTCGTGAGGGTGTCACCGCAGCTGCTCACACTGCTCACGCGCAAACACGTAAACGTCGGTGAAAAAGACGGAGCAGCACGGCTGTGCAGCGTGTGATCTGGACTCAAGCGATGGAGGCACAACTTGTAGAACTTTGGAAAGCCCATCCGAGCCTTTTCCATGTGGCCTCACAAAATTATCACGACCACAACAACCGTGAAAATAGTTGGATTTACATTGCTGCTCAATCACAGCTGCCTGATCATGTTTTTCATTAGCAATTTAGCGAAGTTGATGGTGGTGTGTGTCTGTGTGAGTGAAAGACAGAGAGGGAGAGCGAGCGACAGATTTTCTGTTATAACCTTAATTTTATGGAGGCACAGTGTGACTCAGGTCGCATCAGAGCATCGGGCGGTATACGTGTGAGACCCTGCATCGTGACCTACGAATTTATAACCCATGCGAGCCAATCGTGCAGTATGAAAATCGCACAGTGTTTGCCCAGCTTCGGGTGTACTGTCGTCTGAGACTTGCACCGCAGTGTCGGCGTTTGTTTCCCTGTTGGCCATGCTTTTTGTTGTGGTCATCTGTTGTCTTCCGGTATTTTCTCCGCAAGCGACTTTTCCTCAACCAATGAGATGAGCGGTAATCTGAATTGTCATACTCGAATTGTCATAAGTGTGCTGTCAGCTCATTGGTCACAAAGCAGGAGCGGGGCTGGGAATTATGTTTTCAAACAAAGCGTTAATTAGATTAAAACTTATAGACTACTTTTGATTCTCACTGTATTAAGGGACAAAGTGCGTCCCTTTTCAGCTCAATACGGGACGTGTACTTTTGTTTCTAAATACGGGACGATTCCGTTTTTTAAGGGACGGTTGGCAACCCTAGTCGGTAGCAGCACCTGAAACGCAAGACTGCCACACATCTGTTCGACCAACGCCCGTTGATCTAAACGCCAGTAGATCTGGAACACCGGCTGTCTCCCCAGCTGCCTGTAAGCCCCAGCTCACTTCCACGCCTGCTGCGCTGCCGCTGCTTGACATATGGGTGGCCATCAGGCCAGCTTCCGGGCTTCCGCTGGAGGCGCGCGCAACCACCAGAGTGGACACTTCCCCATCGCTGGGCTGGGGCGTGGGGCGCCGATGGTCCGGGCCGATTCCCTCGCCTGCTCGCGGTGTGAGGTGAAGCGGGCAAGGGGGATATGTGGTAGGGCGTGTTCTGCGATGCCGCCGCAGGTTTGGTGGTGGTGATGTGTATGGCTGCAAGCGGGAGAGCTGAAGCCGTTGAATGTACTGCTGAAGCCGTTGAATGTACTGTTACAGCAACCGTGTGATTATTGTAAGAATAAATGATGCAGCGAAGCACGAAAATGCCATCGGGTCTGCCGTGGTGGCGATTTTTTTTTTTTTTTTTTTTTTTAAATCTTAAGTGCACGCAAACCAGTAAACAAATTAAAACAAATACTGTTGATAAACTATAATACAAAAAAATCACGATTAAAATTCTCAACAACAAAAACAATAATTAATATATATATATATATATATATATATATATATATATAATATGTAAAGAACTTAACAACCCCCAAAGTGTCTAAGTCACGTGACGTGTCAGCGCAACACCAAAACATAAAAGTCTGTCATAATCACTTCTTGGAGTTTGTCAGAATTAGTGGGTTTTTGTTTGTCCACCCACCTCTTGAGGATTGACCACAAATTATCAATGGGATTAAGATTCCAGGCCATGGACCCAAAATTTCAACGTTTTGGTCTCCGAGCCACTTAGTTATCACTTTTGCCTTATGGCACGGCACTCCATCGTGCTGGAAAATAATTCTTCACCAAACTGTTGTATTGTTGGAAGAAGTTGCTGTTGGAGGCTGTTTTAGTACCATTCTTTATTCATGGCTGTGTTTATGGGCAAAATTGCGAGTGAGCCCACTCCCTTGGATGAGAAGCAACCCCACACATGAATGGTCTCAGGATGCTTTACTGTTGGCCTGACACAGGACTGATGGTAGCGCTCACCTTTTCTTCTCCGGACAAGCATTTTTCCAGATGCCCCAAACAATCGGAAACAGGCTTCATCCGAGAATATGACTTTGCCCCAGTCCTCAGCAGTCCATACACCATACTTTCTGTAGAAGATCAATCTGCCCCTGATGTTATTTTTTGGAGAGAAGTGGCTTCTTTGCTGCCCTTCTTGACACCAGGCCGTCTTCCAACAGTCTTCTCCTCACTGTGCGTGCAGATGCGCTCACACCTGCCTGCTGCCATTCCTGAGCACGCTCTCTGATCACGCAGCTGAATCCTCTTTAGGAGACGATCCTGGTGCTTGCTGGACTTTCTTGGACGCCCTGAAGCCTTCTTATCAAGAATTGAACGTCTTTCCTTGAAGTTCTTGATGATCTTATAAATTGTTGATTTAGATGCAATCTTAGTAGCCACAATATTCTCGCCTGTGAAAACATTTTTATGCAACGCAATGATGGCTGCACGCGTTTCTTTGCAGGTTAACAATGGAAGAACAATGATTTCAAGCATCACCCTCCATTTAACATGTCAGGTCTGCCATTCTAACACAATCAGCCTGACATGATGATCTCCAGCCTTGTGCTCGTCAACATTCTCACCTGAGTTAAGAAGACGATTACTGAAATGGTCTCAGCAGGTCCTTTAATGACAGCAATGAAGTGCAGTGGTAAGGGGTTTTTTGGGATTAAGTTCATTTTCATGGCAAAGAAGGACGATGCAATTCATCTGATCACTCTTCATAACATTCTGGAGTGTATGCAAAATGCTATTATAAAAACTTAAGCAGCAACTTTTCCAATTTGCAATATTTATGTAATTCTCACCACAGCTGTATACTCTTGAAGGAATCACATCCTGACTCACTATTGATCACATCTGGACGTTCACTCGGAGACTCTGCTTCAGTTATAAATATACTGGGTGCCCCCATCAGCTCATTAAAGGGGGTACCCATGAAAACCATTCATGGTGTTTTCAAGAGAATTAAAATATTTTAGTCGGCTTTCTACAGTTTTACATTTCAGTTATTTCATATGAATATGTCTGTTTAATGTGAGGTAGATGTGGACACTGACTTTGTTGCTCCTTGGCTGTTATGGTACAGTGCAGCTTTTTGAGTTTATTATCTAACACTTAATGAAAACACTTATTCAAAAAATAGTTTTGTTTATAATTATTTTTTTATTATATTTTGTTGTATATATATTTTTGTCAAATACAGTATGTTTCACACTTTCAGGTCTGGTCTCTGTTGTTGATTATGTTCTATAGATTTAAATAGCTTAGACTTTTATTTTTTGTATCACCACCTGGTAAATCAGTCCAACTGTAATCCAAGTGTGATTTTGGAGGAAAGACAGACAGTGTTTTTGTTTATCAAATCAAATCACTTTTATTGTCACATCACATGTGCAGGTACACGGGTACATTACATGCGAGTGAAATTCTTGTGTGCGAGCTTCACAAGCAACAGAGTTGTGCAAAAATACAATAAAATAAAACAAGCAAAATATAAGGATGGCTAAATCTGAATAAGGATGGCTAAATCTGAATAAGGATGGCTAAATCTTTTCCTTGGATAAAGCTCGATGTCAAGCAAACAACTACGGGATACAACTGAAATACTTATTCACAACATCTTAATTATATACGTAAAATAAGACAACCGAAACATGTCGAACCCCAGAAGCAGGTACTATTTAATATACAAAACCTGAGATACACATGAAAGGCTGCTGAACACGGATGCACAGCAGACGAGGAGGAGCTCGGTGGATAGATTCATGTTTATATAACTGCTCGATCATATATTAAGTCAGAAGTAGGACTTCACTTTCCAAGGATCAGGTCTCCAGAGGAAACGCCTCACTCCAGCTGACAGAGGTGAACATTCAGGATGAGGGGAGATACCAGTGCCACACCAGCACCATCAGTGAAATGTTCATCATCCTGAATGTGGACGGTAACAAAACTCTTTTTAAAAAGAGAGGAAAAACTAAAGCTGCCACATTTACAACCTACGCAAGAAATTGAACCACAAACAACATATTGAACCCGTATTATCAACTAAATAATTATAATAGTCTGAGTTGTTACTACAATACCTAATCAGTGATGTGGTTATTCAGCATTGTCATTCCCAAATCATATGACCTCTGACCTTTGACTTATAGTTGTTAAAGTGTGTCAGAGGAATTCAGCTGAGAGCCAAAGGGACTTTCTGAGGTTTGAAGCCCCGAGGCCTGTCTGTGACACCAGGACTGATCCAGAGTCATTTTTATAACACTTCAAATACATAAAGAAAACATGACATGTTACATCACTAATCATTATCTGTATTTAGAAATGCTTTGTCAAAACACTAAGACAAATGTTATATTTTACTGTGGTCTGAGATTCAGATTCAATTTTCAGAAAAGGAAAATTGTGACAAGAAAATCTCTTTCTGACTTCTTTAGAAATATATTTTTCTTTTGGTTTTTTCTTCTTTTTTCCAGCTCCAGTCCGTAAAGTTAATCTCCAACAAGTAGGACAAAGGATCACCTGCAGCTCAGACGGGATCTACCCTCAACCTGAGCTCACCTGGTCCACCAGCCCTTCATCCAGCATCACCAATAACAACACAACAGCCCATCAGACTGAGCAGCAGCTTTACAGCATCAGCAGTTCTCTGATACTTCCAAACAGTGACATGGATCTATATTACATCTGTGCAGTCAGCACTTGCAGACACAGGAAGAGAGCAACCTTCAGAAAAAGAGATTATACATCCATCCATCCAGTGGAACATTTTCATCAGATGTTTACAGGAGATTCGATCTGAACTCTGTGGAGCCTGATCTCAAGGGTTTTAAGTCTGACACTGAAACCAGAGGATCTTTCTGTCTCTTCAGATTCACTGTGATCCAGTGATGGGAGTGATTTCAGCCCTGAGTGATCACGCTGATGTTTGCACAGAGCAGACAATGAGGTGAATGTTTGGGCACATTGGTAACAGTGAAACAGTTTATTAGTAACGTGGGATCGTTTGTGTTCGGAGTATGAACTGAGATTCCTGAAGCTCTTGTCACACTGATCACAGCTGTAGTTTCCTTCCATGTGTGTACGTTCATGAAGTTTACGATTACCTGATTGTGAGAAGCTTTTGTCACAGTGTCTGCACTTGTATGGTTTCTCTCCTGTGTGGAATCGTTTGTGTGTTTTAAGCTTACTTGCAGTGGTGAAGGATGACCCACACTGATCACAGAGGTGCTTTTTAACCCCACTGTGAATCAGTTCATGTTGTTTTAACTCAGTTGGTGTGGTGAAGCTTCTCCCACATTCTTTGCAGTATTTCAGTTTGTCTCCAGTGTGTCTACGTTGATGTGTTTTTAGGGAGCCTTGCCAATTGAAAGTTTTTCCACAGAGGTCACAATGAAA
Organism: Neolamprologus brichardi; assembly: GCF_056152115.1. Taxonomy (NCBI): domain Eukaryota; kingdom Metazoa; phylum Chordata; class Actinopteri; order Cichliformes; family Cichlidae; genus Neolamprologus; species Neolamprologus brichardi. The sequence continues at coordinate 35,810,741 of NC_142112.1, forward strand.
GTCTTTCCCACCACCACAGTGATGACAGGGTTGAGAACTGGATCCATCTGTGTCGCTCTGCTTCTAAACAAAGACACAAAGACAGTGTAAGTCAGTCCTTCAACACTTTTATCCTGAACATCGCCTGAAAGAAAGAGCATCTCTGCAGACGTCCAATTACATTTTACTGTTTCAGTTAACACAGATAACAATATAAATACATACCTCACAGTAGCTGCACTTGTAGAGTCTCTTTCTGGTGTGGATCTGTTGGTGTCGTCTCAGGTGACGCTGAGATTTAAAAGTCTTCTCACACAGGTCACATTTATAAGGTCGTTCCTCAGTGTGGGTAAACATGTGGCGTTGTAACTGCATGTTGGTTATAAACTGTCTGCCACACTGTTCACAGCAGTACACATCATGTCCAGTGTGAATGCGTAGGTGTATATTTCGGCTGTCTATCCGACTGAAGGTTTTTCCACAAATCTCACAGCTGTATGCCTTAATTCCAGAGTGGGTAACTAGATGCTTCTGTAAGCAGCTACTGCGACTAAAAGCTCTGCCACACTGATCACAGCTGTACGCTTTAACTCCACTGTGGATGAGTTTGTGTGTTCTTAGGGAACTTTTCCAGGAAAAAGACTTTCCACACAAATAACAGCTGAACGGTTTCTCTCCAGTGTGGATGACCTGATGCTGTTTTAGTGTAGACTTCACAGTAAAACAAATCCCACACTCGTCACAGATGTATGTTTTCTCTCTCTTTCTTCTGTGAGGTTTGTCGGCCTCCTGAGAGCGCTGACTTCTCGCTCCATGTTGGTCCTGCAGTGATAGAGATACAAACAGAGGCAGTGAGTGAAATGCAGTCGTGTAACAAACTCAACCATCAAACTCCCTCCATTAACACTAGTTTTAAACCTGAAGGTGGAGTGTGGCACCAAACACCTTAAAGGTCTATTACCCCCACCTGCTGGTAGTAGAAACACATTACATCCAACCTGGTGTTAAAAATAATTCATGACTGTTCGAACGTTTCACTGTAGAAAACATTGGATTCACTTTTGATTAAAGGCGATTAAATGTCATTCATTTTCAATCTATATTAATAGCATTTCAATTTGTATGAGCAAAAAAACTCAAAAAAGGGAAAATATACACACTTAATGTGTTTACTGCCTGATATCGGACTACCGTTGTGGTGCTTTGAACGTGTTTTTTGCAGTGATAAACCAATATTAAGTCTGTTCGAACAACAACAATACCAATAATAATAATATTATTAATACTAATTAGAATTATAACAATAATAATAATTATTATTATTATGCATGTCACAGCATGTCTTTTATCCTAACTGCTCTCTGCAGATGGCCCCTCTGTTATTCTGCTGGAGGTTTCTTCCTGTTAAAAGGGAGTTTTTCCTTCCCACTGTCACCAACGTGCTTGCTCATAGGGGGTCATATGATTGTTGGGTTTTTCGTCTGTATGTATTATTGTAGGATCCACATTACAATATTGATTGATTGGTAATTTATTTCAGCATGTGAACAATATACAAGTACATTTAGAAAAGAAAATAAGAAAAGAAAAGAAAATAAGCACCTTGGGGCAACTATTGTTGTGATTTGGTGCTGTATAAATAACACTGAATTGAATTGAAAATTTAATTAATATCACTACTACAACTACTAATAATATTAAAGAACAATAATTGCTTGTGACTTCTTAATGTTTGTAAACACAATTTAAAAATACATAATAAAATGCAACACAGTCATATAACAGGTTGGGAGTATGAGAGTTTTAGACGTGACTGATTATTTGGTGAAACTGTGATATTTTCCTCACCTTCTGTGTTGAGCTCATTGTTTCCTCTGTAGTGACTCAGCTGAGTCCAGATGGCTGAAAATGTTCCTCTGCTGCTCCGTCAGACTCTTCTCCTCCTGCTGATCAGCTGGGACACAAAACAGAACTTTGTTAGGCTCCACACTGCACTGAAGAGTCAAAGTGTCTCATATGTTCATCTGACAACACAAAGTACAAATTTCACTCTGATTGCTTGTAGAAATCTTGTGAGACGTGTTGTGCTGCAAAGTGAGGAAACTCTCTCACTCACTTATACTTCAGGAGGAACTTTGTGACATTGGCTCTAATATTCTAAGCAGCCCTTTACTATGACAGGGCCAGAAAGTCCTATTTGAAGGTTTGGGAGAAGGACCATGTTAAAGGTGGATTGGGGTTTATACACTTTGTTATGATACAGGTAAGGCTGTAAGAGCCTGAGAAGGTGTCCTGAATGAACCTCTAAAACCAGTTTTCAGCTAACGACTCTGCTTCAGTCTGGAAAACAGCAACTACAAGTTTAAAGACTCCATCAACAATTCACACCCAGCAACAGCCTGAACAGCTCCTCCTGTGGTTTCCACAAACAGCGACAGACCTGTTACTCCCCCACCCCACACTTTCCACACCTTCAGCCCCCCAGTCCCACCACCTCCACCATTCCCCAAACTTTGATTCTGTTCATCTGGACGTAGCTTTGGCAGTAGGAGAAACGTTTCGTCACTCATCCAAGTGACTTCTTCAGTCTCAGCTAGAGCTGGGCGATATAAGATTTTTTCATATCACGATATGTTTTTCATTTCAGGCGATAACAATATATATCACGATATAAGCCAAATAACTATATTTGTAAGATTTAAATGTGCCGTTGCTCACAAGTAAAATGTGAAATAATCAGAAGCTTGTTTTGATTTATATATTTATTTCCCATAATAAGTTCAGCAGGGTAGATGTACTTAAGGAACATGAGACTTTTTCAGATAAATAAAGGCAAATATTGCAAACTACACAAAAGGCAGCTGCTAAAGCGTTTAAGTTTCAAAATAGAACAAACAAAACAGACTAAATTGTCAATTCCACTTAGTAACAAAATATTAATTCTAAAAATAAATCTTAGTTTGTTTTACAGAAGAACAGACAAAATTGACTAACTTTTGTCAATATCAAATAAACTGAGAACTAAAGGGAAATTCTCAATCTCTCCTTGTTGTATAGCTTAGCTTTTCAAACAGTTTTAACAGTTACTTTAGTCTGACAAAAGCCGGATGACGAATTAGCGCTTTCAGTCAGAAATTGAGCATGCACCGGTTTATTGTATTTCCAGACTTGCTTTTGGCACAATTTACAGTTTACTCTGTTTTTTGTCAGACTTGAAATAGCCGAAATACCTTCACACTACGGAACTTCTCTGGCTCTTCCTTTCGACAATCTCTCCGGCATTGGAACCATCATCTGTTTTCTCTTCGGTAACCTTCGGTCACGCTCTCGGTTGATTTTTCTCTAGTCGGCACACTCATTGCCTCCATTACCCGGGCGACACGGTGGCTGGCTGCTTCCCAAACAAATACACATGTGCGGCTTGGCACTTGTGCTGTACGTAACAAGTCACGTGACGCTGCGGCTGTGATTGGTTCGGCTCTGCACTACATAATTTGGATTGGCTGTTCTTCTTTTTTTTTTAACAGGACAAGAGCGGTGAGGTCTATCGCAATAGTTTAATTTTTCTATCGAGAAAAAGTTATTTCGCAATACATATCGTTATCGTTCTATCGCCCAGCTCTAGTCTCAGCTGAATGCAGGTTTCCCCAATTTTCAACAGTACATTTGCATAATGACTGAAACTAGAACCACTGAAGGAACAATGGGCTGGGAGGTCAGTTATTGAGCATTAATATGCAAATTCTCATGATCATTGATCAAATGCTGTGATTGCAGCGACTCCTCAACTCTCTGTGAATGGTACTCATGGCCATTGATCAGCGATCTTTGATTAATGAGCTCTGATCAGTGGTTTCAGTGCTTTCCTTCCTGCTTTGTCTGCAGCTGTGTTTGACACAGGAAAGACATTATTACATTCTTCACACTCTCCTGCACATTAACCACCACAATATATTTTTATTCTCTGTACTTTCAAATATGAACACTGTTTACTTTCATCTCTGTTTCATTAGTTTTTGTTAACATCTTCCTGTGCATCACTTTACAGCAGCCACACTCATTATAATGAGACTTTGTAGGAGTTCACTTCCTGTCATGTGTTCATCCACAGCAGCTGGACAATAAAGTTTATTGTGACCCTGATACTGCAGCAGATCGCTCTCATCCATTTCCTGTTATCACTTCAAATAGAATTGAGGTTGTAGAGGTTTGGTGCATGCAGGAAAACAGCTGCAGGGACAATGAAAAGACTTTTCTGCTCCAACTTCTCCCAGCATGCTGAGCTAATGATTAGTTGGTGTTTTTCTCCAAACACTCTCTCACTCTTCTCTCAACGTGTTCACAATAAACTGTGAACAGACACCGAGGAGAGCAGCAGAAGACCTCATTCAGGAGCTAAACTCAACATGAACTGAACTCACAGTAAAGTTAGCTCGGTGCTTACCTTTAGATGAGCCCACAAACCGAGAGAAACTCCGTGATGAAGCTGGAACTCTTTCCAAACACAGGAAACAGATCAGGGAGCAGAGACCCACGTGGTTCACGCTGATCTCAGCTACGATCCAGGAGACAAGGGTGGGCAGATCGATGCAGATATCGATCCAAACGTTGGTACTAGTTTATTCTCTTTGAATGAAAAAGCAGCTCTCTGTGCAAACGCCTCCCCTCGTGGAACATCCTCACTTTGCTCCGCCCTCTTCTTCTACTTCTTTATATCGTTCATTGGCGCTTGTCAAACAACAACATGGTGCATTACCGCCACCAACTGGTGTGGAGTGTGAACTGGAACATCGACCAGCAACAATTTACTCTCTTTTAAAAACCGGAAAAAGGCCTGATAACTTTCACTTCTTGAGTCATTTTGCAGTAAATCAATAAGATCCAGTTTCATTTTTATGTTACTGAGGTTTTGGATCAGTTACCTTCTCACAGTGTAATATAACATGTTCTATAGTTTCCTCTTTTTGAATGATTTGAATGGAGGTTATAATCCACCATCACTGAACTGAAATGAATCTCTAATTTGAGTGTATTTTATTGTGCAGGCTGAGTTTGATTAGATTTTTTTAGAGGTTATATTAATGTCATTAAATAGTTTTTTATTTTTTAATAATTCATGTATGTATTTCCTTTTATATACAGCACTAATTTACAATGGGAGTTTCCAAGGTGTGTTATTGCAGGGTAAATGTCATCTAGAGATTTGTAAACATATTCTAATAATATCTTTTAACAGGAGTGACTGATTTTAAAAATGGGATTCTTTATGTCTGTGTAATATTTCATTAATCTCTGTTACTCTGTTATTTCTCTCCATACTCAACCTTCTAAAACCCTTCTAAAAAATGAATGAGTTTGTACAACTTTTGTCTTACTCAAATTGTATAGAAGTATTGTGTTGTATAGCTGGAGACAGCGTTTATACCGCTGTCTGCTTTGGTCGCAAAGCCATCATGGACCTCTGTGGAGATCCAGCTTTATTTAGATTCAGTTAAAATCAAGGCACTCGAAAAGATCCTCTGGAAAAGAGTAATATTCTTGGAAAAGAGTTTAATAAACATAATTATATGGGCAGTAAGAAATTACACACAGAATATAGCGAGACAGTTAGCAGAAAGCAAAGTGAAGCGAACCCCATGGTGAAGAGCCTTTAAGCACAAACATAACGAATTTGCAAAGGGATAACAAACAGTCATTATAATTCATCACACATTGAAATATCAGACAAATCAACAATACAGCTCTTCCAAATAGTGGCCCATTAATATTATGCTGAACACAGTCCAAAAGATTCAATAAGTCACATCAGTCTCTACTGTCTGTCTACTGTTTACTATAACAGCCAAGTAACTAACAAAGGTAAACAGCAGTTTTCTCAATCCCTACTAATGAATGTTATCTTGTTTCAGGACAATACCAGGTAAGCAGATGTGTCATTTTTTCTGGGATTTCACACAACCCAGGAAAAATAATTAATACATAATAGGCTTGGAGTGACAATATGAATCATAATCAAGCAGCCCGCCCCCTCCCCTTTCGACAGGTTGCGTGTGAGACTTCAACACAGCAGCAAACAGGCGCACCGAGGGCCCTCACACTCAGTTTTTACATATATGCTGTCAACGTTAACGCTGTCATCAAGATTGACACAATTACAATTTTTAACCCATCTGGAGCGCAGAATGCACGAACTTTGGACAAACGGTCCAAAATGCATTGACAGAGACATTTCAGGGATTTTGAGTCATTCTGCACTCCAGAACGGATTGTGTAAAAAATTTTAATCACGTAATCGTGATGTCAGCATTGACATTAAGTTTAACCCTCAAACCAGAAAAGGATCTTTCTGTCTCTTCAGATTCACTTTGATGGGAGTGATTTCAGCCCTGAGTGATCACACTGATGTTTGGACAGAGCAGATAATGAAGTGAATGTTTGGGCACATTGGTAACAGTGAAACAGTTTATTAGTAACGTGGGATCGTTTGTGTTCGGAGTATGAACTGAGATTCCTGAAGCTCTTGTCACACTGGTCAGAGCTGTAGTTTCCTTCCATGTGTGCACATTCATGAAAAATACGATTACCTGATTGTGAGAAGCTTTTGTCACAGTGTCTGCACTTAAATGGTTTCTCTCCTGTGTGGACTTGTTTGTGTGTTTTAAGCTGACCTGCAGTAATGAAGGATGACCCACACTGATCACAGAGGTGCTTTTTAACCCCACTGTGAATCAGTTCATGGCGTTTTAATCTACTTGATGTGGTGAACATTTTCCCACATTCTTTACAGTATTTCAGTTTGTCTCCAGTGTGTCTACGTTGATGTACTTTTAAGGTGTATTGGTGACTGAAAGTTTTTCCACAAAGGTCACAACGAAAGTCTTTCCCACCAACACAGTAATGACAGGGTTGAGAACTGGATCCATCTGTGTCGCTCTGCTTCTAAACAAAGACACAAAGACAGTGTAAGTCAGTCCTTCAACATTTTTATCCTGAACGTCGCCTGAAATAAAGAGCATCTCTGCAGACGTCCAATTACATTTTACTGTTTCAGTTAACACACTCAGTTTACTGGGCTGCAATAACTACAATACTACCACCATAATACTACAGTAATACTAAAATCATAACTGAAATGAAAATCTGAATAATCACTCAGAGCTGCTTTTCCATGCAGTAGAATTGCTAACATGCTAACACAATTTAATGAGCAGAGTTGTTCCAAACAGTCAGGCTAAAATGACAAGATAAAAATATAAATACATACCTCACAGTAACTGCACTTGAGTCTCTTTCTGGTGTGGATCTGTTGGTGTTCTCTCAGGTAACGTGGAGATTTAAAAGTCTTCTCACACAGGTCACATTTATAAGGTCTCTCCTCAGTGTGGGTAAACATGTGTTGTTGTAACTTTGCATGTGTTGTAAGCTGTTTGCCACACTGATCACAGCAGTACACATCATGTCCGGTGTGAATGCGTAGGTGTCTATTTCGATTCCGCATATGGCTGAAAGTTTTTCCACAGATGTCACAGCTGTATGCCTTAATTCCAGAGTGGGTAACTAGATGACTCTGTAAGCTGCTACTGTGAGTAAAAGCTCTGCCACACTGATCACAGCTGTACGCTTTAACTCCACTGTGGATGAGTTGGTGTTGTTTTAGAGCATCCTTCCAGGAAAAAGACTTTCCACACAAGTCACAGCTGAACGGTTTCTCTCCAGTGTGGATGACCTGATGAAGTTTTAGTGAAGCCTTCCTAGTAAACTCTTTTCCACATTCATCACAGCTGTATGTTTTCTCTCTCTTTCTTCTGTGAGGTTTGTCGGCCTCCTGAGAGCGCTGACTTCTCGCTCCATGTTGGTCCTGCAGTGACAGAGATACAAACAGAGCCAGTGAGTGAAATGCAGTCGTGGAACAAACTCAACCTTCAAACTCCTTCCATTAACACTAGTTTTAAACCTGAAGGTGGAGTGTGGCACCAAACACCTTAAATGTCTCTTATCCCCACCTGCTGGTAGTAGAAACACATTACATCCAACCTGGTGCTAAAAATAATTCATGACTGTTCAAACACTCTAAAATCATGCCCATCCTTCCTGCTGTACACTAATATTAAGACTAGCATGCTAACACACTCAGAAAAGTAATAAATGTTTACCAGGTCTATACTTTTTTATATTTCCCGTTGCTGTTTCCTATTAGATATTTTTTTATAATTTTCTAAATTATTAAATCCAATGTAACAGTTACTAGCTTGGTTGAGTGAAGGAGAATGTCAGAGTCGGATTGTAACCTGGGGAATTTTTTACTTTTAGTCCCTACATCCCTACATATCACATAGATATCTGTATTTTCTACAACTTACATTTACAAAACAGGCTTTTTACTTTTGGTTTAAGGCATTTGCGGGGAGATATTTCATCACTGCAGGCATCAAAAATCAAACCGATCTGAGCCTAAACAGTAACACATGAAAGCTAAGATGAAGATGAAAGAGGCAAAACTGTGTGACATAGTCAGGGGTTAAAATGGGCTGGTGGGGTCCCCCCCCCACTTGCACAGCAATAAACAACTACAGGTGCTCATAAGGCAGCTGTTGTTGTGACACTGAATTCAATTGAAAATGTAATTAATACTACTACTAATAATAAAGAATAATAATTGCTTGTGACTTCTTAATGTTTTTCTAAATATAATTGAAAAATACATAGTATATAAAAAAATACAACACAGTCATATAACAGGTTGGGAGTATGAGAGTTTTAGACGTGACTGATTATTTGGTGAAACTGTGATATTTTCCTCACCTTCTGTGTTGAGCTCATTGTTTCCTCTGTAGTGACTCAGCTGAGTCCAGATGGCTGAAAATGTTCCTCTGCTGCTCCGTCAGACTCTTCTCCTCCTGCTGATCAGCTGGGACACAAAACAGATCTTTGTTAGGCTCCACACTGCACTGAAGAGTCAAAGTGTCTCATATGTTCATCTGACAACACAAAGTACAAATTTCACTCTGATTGCTTGTAGAAATCTTGTGAGACGTGTTGTGCTGCAAAGTGAGGAAACTCTCTCACTCACTTATACTTCAAGAGGAACTTTGTGACATTGGCTCTAATATTCAAAGCAGCCCTTTACTATGACAGGGCCAGAAAGTCCTATTTGAAGGTTTGGGAGAAGGACCATGTTAAAGGTGGATTGGGGTTTTTACACTTTGTTATGATACAGGTAAGGCTGTAAGAGCCTGAGAAGGTGTCCTGAATGAACCTCTAAAACCAGTTTTCAGCTAACGACTCTGCTTCAGTCTGGAAAACAGACGTCAAGGCGACAGGTCTGTAGTCATTCAGTCCTGTGATGGTGGGTTTCTTGGGAACAGGGATGATGCTCCAGGGATCTGTTGAAGATGCGATTAAAGATGGGAGCCAGCTGTTCAGCACAGGTTTTGAGGCAGGAGGGTGAGACACCGTCTGGTCCGGGGGCTTTTCTGAGCTTCTGTTTCTGAAATAGTTGGCTCACATCCTCAGTGTGTATTCTGAGTTTCAGGGAGGAGGGGAGGGGGGTGAGAGGTGTGATGGAGGTCGATAAGTCTGGATTGGAGAGGATGGTGGTGGTCTTTGATATTTGCATAATGGCTGAAAAGAGCACCACTGAAGGAACAAAGGGCTGGGAGGTCAGTTATTTGAGCATTAATATGCAAAATCAGTGGTTTCAGTGCTTTCCTTCCTGCTTTGACTGCAGCTGTGTTTGACACAAGAAGACATTATTACATTCTTCACGATTATACTTTATTCTTTTTGGGGGAAGTGCAGCTTTAAACCTTCACATGATTCAAGTCAACCCAACAAATCAATCTGAACGATCACAAGTGGGAAAAACTTCTGTAGATAAAATGAAATAAAACCCAACATTCAATCCACAACATGATTAAAAACATGATTCTCCCAAATCACCAAGAGCTGCACATTAACCACCACAATATATTTTTATTCTCTGTGCTTTCAAATATGAACACTGTTTACTTTCATCTCTGTTTCATTAGTTTTTGTTAACATCTTCCTGTGCATCACTTTACAGCAGTCAGACTCATTAAAATGACACTTTGTAGGAGTTCACTTCCTCTCATGTGTTCATCCACAGCAGCTGGACAATAAAGTTTATTGTGACCCTGACACTGCAGCAGATTGCTCTCATCCATTTCCTGTTATCACTTCAAATAGAAATGAGGCTGTAGAGGTTTGGTGCATGCAGGAAAACAGCTGCAGGGACAATGAAAAGACTTTTCTGCTCCAACTTCTCCCAGCATGCTGAGCTAATGATTAGTTGGTGTTTTTCTCCAAACACTCTCTCACTCTTCTCTCAACATGTTCACAATAAACTGTGAACATGTAACGCTTCCAGCTCTTCAAAAATCACAGACGCTCAGAAAGGTTGGCTTTTCACGATTTATTCCTGCAGAAGACATAAAACACACTCAACAGGTGTCTTCTGATGGTACTAGCAATTGTAGCTCCCTCACAGTGCAAGCGCGCGCTGTCTCGACAGACTTACAATTAACTTTTTAATGAAGAAAAGATGGAAAATAATAATTTCTCCCATTTTTCAGTCTGTCACACTGAACTTGTATACAAAAAAGAAATCTTATGACTAATAAAATACATTTCACAATCGTATAAAACAAAATAACAGGATAACAGAAGTCTCAGTAAACAGTATCACCGGCTAAACATTGCCCTCTAGTGAAAAATTAACGGTAGCGCACTACATTTTCACTTGCTTGTGCTTTACAGACAAGATGACTGTTAACGGCTCACATACCTCCAGAAGACATAAAACACACTCAACAGGTGTCTTCTGATGGTACTAGCAATTGTAGCTCCTACAATGTAAAACAACATCACAAAAAGCACAGAAAAACAGTAAATCAAACACATTTCCTGCTATGCGCAGCAACCACTAGGGGGCTGACAAAAGCTTACTGCCAAAGAGCATAAATACGGCAGAAACACTGTTTAACAGCAACCAGCCTTTGTTTCGGTTACACAGAAACTTTCTAATATCAATATGAACCTATATACATCGACATGTACAACTTATGTAACAACATTCACATCAGAAACCATAAAAATGCCAGGGCCTTTCATTACAGAACTTACCCTCACAGTGCAAGCGCGCGCTGTGAGGATGGAAGCTTTAGCAGCTTCTAAACGTTAGAGTGAGATCCGGTTTCTGGGTTTTCAAAATAAAATATAATAAAAACAATGATAAAATTCACACTTAAAATAATAATTAAGAACAGGTAAGTGCACGTTTTTCTGGTGTATTTTTAACTCCGTTACAAACAGACAGCAGCAGAAGACCTCATTCAGAAGCTAAACTCAACACGAACTGAACTCACAGTAAAGTTAGCTCGGTGCTTACCTTTAGATGAGCCCACAAACCGAGAGAAACTCCGTGATGAAGCTGGAACTCTTTCCAAACACAGGAAACAGATCAGGGAGCAGAGACCCACGTGGTTCACGCTGATCTCAGCTTCGATCCAGGAGACAAGGGTGGGCAGATCGATGCAGATATCGATCCAAACGCTGCTACTTTTTTTTTTTTTCTTTGAATGAAAAAGCAACTCTCTGTGCAAACGCCTCCTCTCGTGGAGCGTCCTCACTTTGCTCCGCCCTCTTCTTCTTCTTTATATCGTTTATTGGTGGTTGTCAAACAACAACATGGTGCATTACCGCCACCAACTGGTGTGGAGTGTGAACTAGAACATCGACCCTCACATCCTCCCAAACAATTTACTCTCTTTTAAAAACTGGTATAATTCCTGATAACTTTCACTTCTTGAGTCCTTTTGCAGTAAATCAATAAGATCCAGTTTCATTTTTATGTTACTGAGGTTTTGGATCAGTTACCTTCTCACAGTGTAATATAACATGTCCTATAGTTTCCTCTTTTTTGAATGATTTGAATGGAGGTTATAATCCACCATCACTGAACTGAAACAAATATCTAAGTAGGAAGTCATCAGTTCAGTTTCTGATCAATTTCAGGGTATTTTATTGTACTGGCGAAGTTGTTTTGATGATTTTAGGTTTCCTTCGTGGTTATATTAATGTTATGAAATTGTATTTTATTTTTTATTAATTCATGTATGTATTTCCTTTTATATATAGCACTAATTTACAATGGGAGTTTCCAAGTTGTGTTATTGCAGGGTAAATGTTATTTAGAGATTTGTAAACATATTCCAATAATATCTTTTAACAGGAGTGACTGATTTTAAAAATGGGATTCTTTATGTCTGTGTAATATTTCATTAATCTCTGTTATTCTGTTATTTCTCTCCATACTCAACCTTGTTTTTGTTTTCCCTATAAAACACAGTTATACATCACATATTATAAATCTGACTTTGATAAATATTTAGATCTTCACACATTTCAGGGTCCAAGTGTGAGTTGACTGAAGTGTTTGTTTTTATCCCCACAACTTCCTAAACATTTTTACTGTAATGCATAAACAGAAACGAAAAATCTAAAACATGATATACAGTGGGGCAAAAAAGTATTTAGTCGGCCACCGATTGTGCAAGTTCCCCCACTTAAAATGATGACAGAGGTCAGTAATTTGCACCAGAGGTACACTTCAACTGTGAGAGACAGAATGTGAAAAAAAAAATCCATGAATTCACATGGTAGGATTTGTAAAGAATTTATTCGTAAATCAGGGTGGAAAATAAGTATTTGGTCAATAACAAAAATACAACTCAATACTTTGTAACATAACCGTTGTTGGCAATAACAGAGGTCAAACGTTTACTATAGGTCTTTACCAGGTTTGCACACACAGTAGCTGGTATTTTGGCCCATTCCTCCATGCAGATCTTCTCAAGAGCAGTGATGTTTTGGGGCTGTCGCCGAGCAACACGGACTTTCAACTCCCGCCACAGATTTTCTATGGGGTTGAGGTCTGGAGACTGGCTAGGCCACTCCAGGACTTTCAAATGTTTCTTACGGAGCCACTCCTTTGTTGCCCGGGCGGTGTGTTTTGGATCATTGTCATGTTGGAAGACCCAGCCTCGTTTCATCTTCAAAGTTCTCACTGATGGAAGGAGGTTTTGGCTCAAAATCTCACGATACTTGGCCCCATTCATTCTGTCCTTAACACGGATCAGTCGTCCTGTCCCCTTGGCAGAAAAACAGCCCCATAGCATGATGTTTCCACCCCCATGCTTCACAGTAGGTATGGTGTTCTTGGGATGCAACTCAGTATTCTTCTTCCTCCAAACACGACGAGTTGAGTTTATACCAAAAAGTTCTACTTTGGTTTCATCTGACCACATGACATTCTCCCAATCCTCTGCTGTATCATCCATGTGCTCTCTGGCAAACTTCAGACGGGCCTGGACATGCACTGGCTTCAGCAGCGGAACACGTCTGGCACTGCGGGATTTGATTCCCTGCCGTTGTAGTGTGTTACTGATGGTGACCTTTGTTACTTTGGTCCCAGCTCTCTGCAGGTCATTCACCAGGTCCCCCCGTGTGGTTCTGGGATCTTTGCTCACCGTTCTCATGATCATTTTGACCCCACGGGATGAGATCTTGCGTGGAGCCCCAGATCGAGGGAGATTATCAGTGGTCTTGTATGTCTTCCATTTTCTGATGATTGCTCCCACAGTTGATTTTTTCACACCAAGCTGCTTGCCTATTGTAGATTCACTCTTCCCAGTCTGGTGCAGGTCTACAATTCTTTTCCTGGTGTCCTTCGAAAGCTCTTTGGTCTTGGCCATGGCGGAGTTTGGAGTCTGACTGGTTGAGGCTGTGGACAGGTGTCTTTTATACAGATGATGAGGTCAAACAGGTGCCATTCATACAGGTAACGAGTGGGGGACAGAAAAGCTTCTTACAGAAGACGTTACAGGTCTGTGAGAGCCAGGGATTTTCCTTGTTTGAGGTGACCAAATACTTATTTTCCACCCTGATTTACGAATAAATTCTTTACAAATCCTACCATGTGAATTCATGGATTTTTTTTTCACATTCTGTCTCTCACAGTTGAAGTGTACCTCTGGTGCAAATTACTGACCTCTGTCATCATTTTAAGTGGGGGAACTTGCACAATCGGTGGCTGACTAAATACTTTTTTGCCCCACTGTATGCATTACTATCTTCAGCCTCTAGGGGTCATTTTTGTTCAGGAAGTACATTCTCCTCCGATAAGCAGCTAAAAGCACTTCTCTAACCAAAGGCTGTAAATAGACAACATAAAAGTTTAGAAACAATAAAACAGAACAGATTCACAGAAGCCACAGTGATGTTAAACATACACCACTGACAGAAAACATTACAGGTGAGTTTCGAAAACAATAACACTAATACAGGGTTAAAGTTTATGAAACTGATGAAAGATTTTATTACCTTTTAAAATACTAGTACTATTTGAAATACAAAACCTGAGAAACACAGAGGAAAGGCTGCTGAACACAGATGCACAGCAGGTGAGGAGGAGCTCGATGGAAATTAGCAAATAATGCTTGAATACAAATTTTGTTTTGCTGGAAAACTGAACAACCCAGCGCATTCAGGAGTTCGAGAACACAGAGCACACAGTCAACACTGAACTCGAGTCTTTACAGTGAGAAAACTCCCACTTTGGAACTAAAAGAACAAAAATGCTTGATTCATTATAATCTCCTTTATTTCCTTTATATTGAAAAATATCAGCTAAAGAGAATAAATAAATTAAATTGCTGCACATTTGGCAGACTAACATTTTAAGATTATTCAAAAAATCAAATTTATATTTTAATAACATTAAACGTAAAGAGTCAAGTGGAAGTTTTTCTAAAGTTATTTCATGATATTTATATTATGAAAAGCAGATTTTTGACATTTTAAGTTTTCCCGTTTTCAAAATAAACACGCACAAAACAAAAGCAAACAACAAGAACACAAAGCTGGAAAACCCACCCGATTGACCAAAAGCAACTCAAAATACTCCCACACAACAGAACCTCCTCTATTCCTCGCTGGCTCCATATCTCTCAGCAGAGGCGGAGGCAGACATCACATACACCCAGGGCTTAGCCCTAAAGGGCAGTATGCATGTAGGATTGCGGGGGGGGGGGGGGGGGGGGGGGGTCGAAATGACTGAAAGATTTATTGGCTCTGTTTCAAGTTTTGTTCAAAAGATAATGACTTCATATAGGGAAAAATATATATCACATATGCAGGACACCTTAAACTAGTTTTTTAATTGCAGCGGCGCTGCAGACCACGCCCCGCCACACACATTAACCAGGTAAAATACATATTTAGGCAATATCTATTTTTCTTTTTCTTTTAGCAACATAGTGCTTTTTTTCCAATATCTTTCAAATGCCAGGTCAAGGCTCCAAAAGCCCAAGGGGTGGCGGCTCACAACAGTTTCTGTTTGCTACATGGATCATTTTATTTCAGCTGGGTGTTTTTCCTTTTGTTATATTTCTTTAAGAGTTCAAAATGTGTTAATTACATAAATAAAATTTAATTTTCTCTGTAGCACTTCATGGATTTCATAAGCAATACACCTTATTTGTTCACACAAAGCATAAAAGTAAAAAACAATATATACAGTGTTATCTTCATTTTAGATGTTAAAAAGTATTTGCGGCTCCCAGTGTTTTCTTTTGCGTGGAAACTGGGTCCAAATGGCTCTTTGGGTGTCAAAAGATTGCTGACCCCTGGTCAAGACTTAATTAATTACTTTCTTGAGCCTTGCAATTAGACCCTTTTCACCAGCCTCAGCTTATAGATAATGCGAATCACTCAGGACTCGCTCACCTCCTCCCTCCTGGCTTACAGCTTCTTCTTCTTCTTGGTTGGCAACCAATGTTAAGGCGCATTACCACTCCTGGCTCAGAGCTCAGTGGACGTTTAGAAGAAAAAAAAAAGTACACACACACATATATATATATATATATATATATTTGAGACATTTAAGGAAAATACCAATAAAATAAAAATAAACAAAATAAATATTCCTTTTAGAATTTTTTTTGCTCTTTTTTGCTCTATAAAATAGTTGTTTTCTTATAGAATCACTCATCTTAGCAGTAGGATAGACATAAAAAAAGAGAAACAAATTAAGTTTGAGTGAAAATGTACATTTTTTCCACTCTATGGTCAACTGACTTAGTGAATCAAATGACTCAAAGAACCTGATTCACTTTGGTGCATGACTCATTAAAACTCGATTCAGTAAAAGGAATCAAATTTACCATCACAATTGCTCACTTACTTTGCTCGACTGAGCGGACTTCCTGTTCAATAGGGTTAGGGTTAGTTTGTTTCTAAAGTGCATTACTTGGAGCAACCACAGAGCATGCTGTAAACACATAATGAATAACAACTGACTGAGAATGATATTTTAGTGATACATTTTACAACTTTTAGTAATAACAGAACAGTGTCAATAATTAATTAATTACATGTGTCATAAATATTTATGTAATTAATTATTGCCACATTTAATTCATTATTTAAGGGTGTATTTAATTAATTCGTTATGGCAGTTCCATAAGATTCAAGAATTACATGATTTCTGTAAAATAAATCATGTTTACATGAAATAAACAGAAAGGAGTTGTGACAACAAAATCTCAGCAAGCTATCTACTGGAGCGGTAGGTCCCTGAAAGTGTTCCACTTACATTTTGTTAATTTGGTGGAGGTGTGGACTTGTGGACATGTGGTGGACTCGGCCACTGTTTGCTGATATTTCTTAAGGGGTGTCGCCAACTTGTAAACAGGTAACTGAACAACACATATGAAGCCATGTGGGAGGAATATTCCTGCTGTGGTCAGTCGTTCAGTGTAGGGGATGTCCTGTTTTCATCCTGTCTCCCACTTACAATTAGAGATGGGCAGTAAGGCGTAATCCGATTACTTTTTTCAAGTAACGAGTAAAGTAAGGGATTACTATTGCAAAAACGGTAATTAGATTTCCGTTACTTTCCCGTAGGAACGCTGCGTTACCGCGTTACTAAAACTTTGATTTTTTGCGAGAATGTCTCATGACAGTGATGTAAGCAAGTGCGATGTTTGTGACAACAGCTGTGTGCAGGTCAACAATGGATCATATATCGAGTGCTGAGAGTATGAGCATGCAGCGTTTAAAGCGTGGAAGTACTGACCTTACTTTGAGTTTGATTCCATAAAAAGTGACAAAAACATTTGTGTCCGTTGTGCGTGGGAAGAAAACTTCTTTTTACAGCGGAAAAAAACCCCCTAAACTTCCAAGCAAGCACCGAGTGCGCTACCACGTTATTGGAAATTCACAGAGAAACTCGCGGATTCTTTCACTGACCGCTGCGGCACACCTGCACCAGGGTAAACCTCCGCCTACCCCACTCCTGCTTTACAGGTAAAAATAGAGCAACAGGACTGCTGAGTCTTTCATTTTATTTATTTTCTGCTTTCGTTTTACTTGCATCTATTTGAAAGACTGAGTGTAAAAACAAAAACTATTTTATTTTATGTGCTGGGATGTGCAGAAAATAGGTTTAAATGTTCAACAAATTTCTTCAAGTCAGAGAATGTTGCATATAAATAAATTTTTGCTTGATGCATAAAGTTAAAACATTAAAACTAATAAAACAAGTTTTAAAAGGAGACTTTTCCATTTGATTACATTTTGTATGATGGATTATGCAGAAAAAGTAGAATTGGGCTAAACGATCTATTGCTTTATCACCTATTCAGGTTGTAAATTGTGTTTTTAAAAAGTAACTAAGTAATTAATTACTTTTGAAAATAAGTAATCAGTAAAGTAACAGGATTACTTTTTGGGGGAAGTAATCAGTAATTAGTTACTGATTACTTTTGTCAAGTAACTTGACCAACACTGCTTACAATCATACAGTTTTACAGTTTTAACCGTATTTCACGGCGTGTTCGTTAGAGCAGACCCAAAAACTGGAGGTTAAAGAATGGAAAACACAAACTTTGTACAAAAACCTCTTGTGTTTTTATTTTTAGCAGTCTCTTTTTTTTCTGCAAAATGATAACCAAGTTAGCCTTTTCTGTTGATACAACATAACTCCTTTGGTTGGAACCGGTGCTACACTGGCAGAGCTAGAGGCCAGGACTCCACTCTTCGGGTTCTTGGGGGATGTTGCTAACTCTAGGTCCGATAACAGGCACCACATCCGCAGTAGATGTGCTCGGTGTGAGGTCTTGCAGCAAGCTATCAAATACGGTGCATTTTCTAGCTTTTACAAAAACGCTATGCATCACCAGGTGCTTCATCAGATGCTGTGAAGGACAGCCAGACTTTTGAGTGCTTCGCCTTGGGCATTTTTAATCTGTAGATCTCTGTTCGAGGGTGTTTTGGTACCATTCTTTATTCATGGCTGTGTTTTGGGGCAAAATTGTGAGCCCACTCCCTTGGATGAGAAGCAACCCCACACATGAATGGTCTCAGGATGCTTTACTGTTGGCATGACACAGGACTGATGGTAGCGCTCACCTTTTCTTCTCTGCACAAGCATTTTTCCAGATGCCCCAAACAATCGGAAAGAGGCTTCATCTGAGAATATGACTTTGCCCCAGTCCTCAGCAGTCCATTCACCATGTTTACATGATTTTTGATAAATTAAATGATGTTAACATGAAATGAACAGAAAAAGAAAATTGTGTTCTGACTTCTTTAGAAATATATTTTTCTTTTGGTTTTTTTTTATTCTTAGTTTTTTTTCCAGCTCCAGTCCGTAAAGTTAATCTCCAACAAGTAGGACAAAGGATCACCTGCAGCTCAGACGGGATCTACCCTCAACCTGAGCTCACCTGGTCCACCAGCCCTTCATCCAACATCACCAACAACAACACATCAGCCCATCAGACTGAGCAGCAGCTTTACAGCATCAGCAGTTCTCTGATACTTCCAAACAGTGACATGGATCTATATTACATCTGTGCAGTCAGCACTGGCAGAAACAGGAAGAGAGCAACCTTCAGAAAAAGAAATTATACATCCATCCATCCAGTGGAACATTTTCATCAGATGTTTACAGGAGATTCGATCTGAACTCTGTGGAGCCTGATCTCAAGGGTTTTAAGTCTGACACTGAAACCAGAGGATCTTTCTGTCTCTTTAGATTCACTGTGATCCAGTGATGGGAGTGATTTCAGCCCTGAGTGATCACGCTGATGTTTGCACAGAGCAGATAATGAGGTGAATGTTTGGGCACATTGGTAACAGTGAAACAGTTTATTAGTAACGTGGGATCGTTTGTGTTTGGAGTATGAACTGAGATTCCTGAAGCTCTTGTCACACTGGTCACAGCTGTAGTTTCCTTCCATGTGTGCATGTTCATGAAAAATACGATTACCTGAACGTGAGAAGCTTTTGTCACAGTGTCTGCACTTGTATGGTTTCTCTCCTGTGTGGACTCGTTTGTGTGATTTAAGCCCACCTTTAGATGTGAAGGATGACCCACACTGTTCACAGAGGTGCTTTTTAACCCCACTGTGAATCAGTTCATGGCGTTTTAACTCAGTTGGTGTGGTGAAGCTTCTCCCACATTCTTTGCAGTATTTCAGTTTGTCTCTACTGTGTCTACGTTGATGTCTTTTTAGGGAGGCTTGCCAACTGAAAGTTTTTCCACAGAGGTCACAACGAAAGTCTTTCCCACCACCACAGTGATGACAGGGTTGAGAACTGGATCCATCTGTGTCGCTCTGCTTCTAAACAAAGACACAAAGACAGTGTAAGTCAGTCCTTCAACATTTTTATCCTGAACGTCGCCTGAAAGAAAGAGCATCTCTGCAGACGTCCAATTAAATTTTACTGTTTCAGTTAACACAGATAAAGATAAAAATATAAATACATACCTCACAGTAACTGCACTTGTAGAGTCTCTTTCTGGTGTGGATCGGTTGGTGTTGTTTCAGGTGACGTGGAGATTTAAAAGTCTTCTCACACAGGTCACATTTATAAGGTCGTTCCTCAGTGTGGGTCAACATGTGGCGTTGTAACTGCATGTTGGTTGTACACTGTCTGCCACACTGATCTCAGCAGTACACATCATGTCCAGTGTGAATGCGTAGGTGTGTATTTCGGTTCCCTATCTGGCTGAAGGTTTTTCCACAGATGTCACAGCTGTATGCCTTAATTCCAGAGTGGGTAACTAGATGCTTCTGTAAGTAGCTACTGCGACTAAAAGCTCTGCCACACTGATCACAGCTGTACGCTTTAACTCCACTGTGGATGAGTTGGTGTTTTTTTAGGGAATCCTTCAAGGAAAAAGTCTTTCCACACAAGTCACAGCTGAACGGTCTCTCTCCAGTGTGGATGACCTGATGACGTTTTAGTGTAGACTTCTCAGTAAAATCCTTCCCACAATCATCACAGGTGTATGTTTTCTCTCTCTTTCTTCTGTGAGGTTTGTCGGCCTCCTGAGAGCGCTGACTTCTTGCTCCATGTTGGTCCTGCAGTGACAGAGATACAAACAGAGGCAGTGAGTGAAATGCAGTCGTGGAACAAACTCAACCTTCAAACTCCCTCCATTAACACTAGTTTTAAACCTGAAGGTGGAGTGTGGCACCAAATACCTTAAAGGTCTCTTATCCCCACCTGCTGTTAGTAGAAACACATTACATCCAACCTGGTGCTAAAAATAATTCATGACTGTTCAAACACTCTAAAATCATGCCCATCCCTCCTGCTGTACACAAATAATAAGACTAGCATGCTAACACACTCAGAAAAGTAATAAATGTTTTTTTTACACCCTTATATTTCCCGTTGCTGTTTCCTATTAGATATTTTTATAGGGGTGCAACGAATCAAAAATAATTCATGACTGTTCAAACGTTTCACTGTAGAAAACATTGGATTCATTTTTGATTAAAGGCGATTAAATGTCATTCATTTTCAATCTACATTAATCGCATTTCAATTTGTATGAGCAAAAAAACTCAAATAAGGGAAAATATACACACTTAATGTGTTTACTGCCAGATATCGGGCTACCGTTGTGGTGCTTTGAACGTGTTTTTTGCAGTGATAAACCAATATTAAGTCTGTTCGAACAACAACAATACCAATAATGATAATATTATTAATAGTAATCAGAATAATAACAATAATAATAATAATGTACTTCCACAGCATGTCTCTTATCCTAACTGCTCTCTGCAGATGGCCCCGCCCCTCTGTGAGCCTTATTCTGCTGGAGGTTTCTTCCTGTTAAAAGGGAGTTTTTCCTTCCCACTGTCACCAACGTGCTTGCTCATAGGGGGTCATATGATTGTTGGGTTTTTCGTCTGTATGTATTATTGTAGGATCCACATTACAATATTGATTGATTGGTAATTTATTTCAACATGTGAACAATATACAAGTACATTTAGAAAAGAAAATAAGAAAAGAAAAGAAAATAAGCACCTTGGGGCAACTATTGTTGTGATTTGGTGCTGAATAAATAACACTGAATTGAATTGAAAATTTAATTAATATTACTACTACAACTAATAATAATATTAAAGAACAATAATTGCTTGTGACTTCTTAATGTTTGTAAACACAATTTAAAAATACATAATAAAATGCAACACAGTCATATAACAGGTTGGGAGTATGAGAGTTTTAGACGTGACTGATTATTTGGTGAAACTGTGATATTTTCCTCACCTTCTGTGTTGAGCTCATTGTTTCCTCTGTAGTGACTCAGCTGAGTCCAGATGGCTGAAAATGTTCCTCTGCTGCTCCGTCAGACTCTTCTCCTCCTGCTGATCAGCTGGGACACAAAACAGATCTTTGTTAGGCTCCACACTGCACTGAAGAGTCAAAGTGTCTCATATGTTCATCTGACAACACAAAGTACAAATTTCACTCTGATTGCTTGTAGAAATCTTGTGAGACGTGTTGTGCTGCAAAGTGAGGAAACTCTCTCACTCACTTATACTTCAGGAGGAACTTTGTGACATTGGCTCTAATATTCTAAGCAGCCCTTTACTATGACAGGGCCAGAAAGTCCTATTTGAAGGTTTGGGAGAAGGACCATGTTAAAGGTGGATTGGGGTTTATACACTTTGTTATGATACAGGTAAGGCTGTAAGAGCCTGAGAAGGTGTCCTGAATGAACCTCTAAAACCAGTTTTCAGCTAACGACTCTGCTTCAGTCTGGAAAACAGCAACTACAAGTTTAAAGACTCCATCAACAATTCACACCCAGCAACAGCCTGAACAGCTCCTCCTGTGGTTTCCACAAACAGGGACAAACCTGTTACTCCCCCACCCAACACTTTCCACACCTTCAGCCCCCCAGTTCCACCCCCCACCCCAACCATTCATAATAACAGGGCCCACACCTGATCACCACTTCACAAGTCTCTCCAGCCCCCATGGTGCCACTCTCCAAACTCCACCATTCCCCAAAGTTTGATTCTGTTCATCTGGACGTAGCTTTTGCAGTAGGAGAAACGTTTCGTCACTCATCCAAGTGACTTCTTCAGTTTCAGCTGACTGCAGGTTTCCCCAATCTTCAACAGTACATTTACATAATGACTGAAACGAGCACCACTGAAGGAACAATGGGCTGGGAGGTCAGTTATTGACCATTAATATGGAAATTCTCATGAACATTGATCAACAACCACTGATCGCTTACAGCGACTCCCCAACTCTTTGTGAATGGTACTCATGGCCATTGATCAGCAATCTTTGATCATGAGCTTTGATCAGTGGTTTCAGTGTTTTCCTTCCTGCTTTGACTGCAGCTGTGTTTGACACAGGAAGACATTATTACATTCTTCATGATTATACTTTATTCCTTTTGGGGGAAGTGCAGCTTTAAACTTTCACATGATTCAAGTCAACCCAACAAATCAATCTGAACGATCACAAGTGGGAAAAACTTCTGTAGACAAAATGAAATAAAACCCAACATTCAATCCACAACATGATTAAAAACATTCTTCTTCCAAATCACCAAGAGCTGCACATTAACCACCACAATATATTTTTATTCTCTGTGCTTTCAAATATGAACACTGTTTACTTTCATCTCTGTTTCATTAGTTTTTGTTAACATCTTCCTGTGCATCACTTTACAGCAGCCAGACTCATTAAAATGACACTTTGTAGGAGTTCACTTCCTCTCATGTGTTCGTCCACAGCAGCTGGACAATAAAGTTTATTGTGACCCTGATACTGCAGCAGATCGCTCTCATCCATTTCCTGTTATCACTTCAAATAGAAATGAGGCTGTAGAGGTTTGGTGCATGCAGAAAAACAGCTGCAGGGACAATGAAAAGACTTTTCTGCTCCAACTTCTCCCAGCATGCTGAGCTAATGATTAGTTGGTGTTTTTCTCCAAACACTCTCTCACTCTTCTCTCAACGTGTTCACAATAAACTGTGAACAGACACCGAGGAGAGCAGCAGAAGACCTCATTCAGGAGCTAAACTCAACATGAACTGAACTCACAGTAAAGTTAGCTCGGTGCTTACCTTTAGATGAGCCCACAAACCGAGAGAAACTCCGTGATGAAGCTGGAACTCTTTCCAAACACAGGAAACAGATCAGGGAGCAGAGAACCACGTGGTTCACGCTGATCTCAGCTACGATCCAGGAGACAAGGGTGGGCAGATCGATGCAGATATCGATCCAAACGTTGGTTTAGTTTGTTTTATCATCCAAATTCAGGATTTTACTCGCTTAGGATGAAACGCTAACTCCGTCTGCGTAAACTGTTTCCAGCATGTGATCCCGGAACAGACTTCTTCTTCTTTGTATTGTTTATTGGCGGTTGTCAAACACCAAAATTGTGCATTACCGCCACCAATTGGTGTGGAGTGAAACGTCGACACCCAAATCCTCCCTAAATGTATACTCTGTTTTAAAAACTGGAATAAGTCCTGACAACTTTCACTTCTTGAACCCTTTTTCAGTAAACTTACGTTTTGAACAGCGGGCGTGTCAACATTATCCACCTATTCAGCTTCTCGGCGACTCAAAGGTTTTACAGTCACCAATAGTAGTGTTCAAATCAATATGTCCAAATCTTATTCCAGATATGACCACCTCCTCTCTCCTACTCCTTCCTGTGCTTCTCATTTCTCCTACCCTCCTTAAATTTTTATACAACCATCGTCCCCTCCGTTCTTCCTCCCACTGTTTTTGTCATGTTTCCTTTATTTCTTGCCTTATTATACTCGTTATCTCTGTCTGACAGAAGTTAATAGCCGGGTCAGTTAACCCATATTTTGTGGCTTTCTTCACAACTCTGTCGTTTCATTTCCTCTGACTCCATAGTGAGCTGGAATCCATAAAAAGCCAACTATAAGTCCCATCATGTGTATTTTGTTAAATGTTTGCTGAACCTCTGTTAGTACATCTGCTCTACTTTCTGAGCAGCTACACTATAAACTGTCCAATGAAGAGCTTCAGTCTGAACAAATGCCTGATTGTAACGGTCACATGTCTTCTACCCACTGAACAGCTGACAGTATTGGAAGCATTTCTCCAGTGTGTACTGACGGTCCACCATTGATCCTTTTCAGGGACAACAAATGCTACCCCGGTTTGACTGGCTGTATTCTTTGATGCATCTGTATATATTTGTACATAATTATAATACTGATCATTGTAAGTCTGTACTGTATGTAAGTTTCAATTAAATTCCCCATTCCTGTTCTTCTTTTCGTGTAATGTGAAATCTACTGTGGCATCAGTAGATTTGGCTCAAGCAGATCCCAGGAACAACATTGGAGATCGGAGCGCAGTCCTAGGAACAGCTAGGATGCACAGGAAGTATATGAAAATCTGGTCGTATAAAAGTTACATTTTTGTAGTGGTTGTGTTGTTAGGCTTTGGGTATTTGCATATGGTTTTTAAAAAATTAATATAATCTTTGTCAAAACTGCTCGTAAACTAGCTTGTATGGTGGGTCCTGTGATTTTTCATGTATTGTCGCTAACATACAGCTGATTTTGATTTTTAGAATTAACCTTTTTGTGATATGCTTTGGTACCAAAGAGCAAACGGCTCAATTTATTAAAATCAGGCAATAACAATCACCTCTTCACTGGGGTGAAGAATCCAGCCACTGTGGCATGGAGGTACAAGAATAAATCAATTTACACATCATATTGATATGGGTACAGTTTATTAACCCTCGTGCTGTACAGAACCTGTGGTGTCCAGATTGTAGATGGATTTAGGGATAGCTATTTGATGGCACCTGTGTGTGCCGCTTGCCATCAGCTGTTACCTGCTTTGTTTTTGCTAGCTTTGTTTACATCTGTTTTCTTCAAAAATGTCTGTACACTTCTGGTTTATGACTTCCAATCGCTACTAAATATCAGAGCCACTGTTGTAGAGCAATCCCGACTGGCCCAAGGACGTGAAGATTTTCATATCCCACCTGTGTTCGAGACTGTACCACTGTTCCTCCGGTGCGATCCACAATGCCATCCCACCAGGAAGAAATGTCAAAGAAGGCGAGGGAAACGGGGCAGTGTATTGGTAAAATTCAAAAATTGCATGGCTGCTTCACCGACAGCTAATTCTTACGCTCTCCTGAACAAATTTGCCCCGGATATCAAGTTGTTCATCTCCGGGCGATCCCTGGAATTGGTGCACCTATTGGAATTGGCCAGCAACCCTGTGTTAGCTAGATGCTGTGGTTAATGCGAGGTGCTAAAAAAAGATAAAACTTTTATTTTGAACGACTTCTTCACCACTCATCGCTTTAATTTTCTTCTGGTGACGGAAACTTGGCTAAACTTGGGTGAGTTAAGCTCGCTTTTGGAAGTTGTCCCTCCAGGCTGTGAATAACGCCATGGACGCCATGGACTACCGGCCAGGCTGGAGGGCTCGCCATAGTTAATAAAACTATTTCAACTGTCAGCATTGGAATGGTTTCAATCTTACCTGTCTAACCAAAGTTCTTCTGCTAGATTAGGGGATACATGTTCCTCAAAACCCTAAAAAATTTTGTGGGGTCCCCCAGGGGCCCATTCTTGGCACAGTTCTCTTTTCAATTTATATCCTCTCTGTAACGGCAACCTTCGGTCCTTCTTTGCCGTTTCTGCAGGACGTAAAGTTTCTGACTCGTGCTCTTGTTAAATAGCTTGGATGCCTTCCGGTAGCAAAAACGAGGCGAAGGAAAAAAGGGGCAAAACATTTATTTTCCATACAAATCGAAAGGTACAAAACAAATGCCTCTGGTGGGAGCTCCGTTTACATTCCCTTTATGTTACAACAAAAAATAACATTAAAACGGCGACGGTCAGAAAACTGTTGCTCCACGTCCTGCTTGCTTACCTAACCTTTTACCCACACCCCTCCGCATGTGGGCCAAATACACACCCCCTTTACGACATCTATCAACACTTTACAACAACAACAGACTAACAAAGCAGGATTACTTTATGGAGCACAGACTATTACATTATAACATAAAATGTTCAAGATTATAATAGAAACTTAAAGATTATGACAAATACTTAAATATGGCATGATGTAACTGAGTAAAATATTGGCATGGACTTGGCTCCAACACTCTCTATGCGCTCAATTTTTAAAAAAAACCCTGGCATCTCACACCATTGTTATGCAAACAACTCACAGATTTACCTGCCACTGAAACATAAATCTGTGAGTCCTTTGAAGGGATTGCTGGATTGTTTGGAGGATGTTAAGGCGTGGATGGCTTTAAACCTTCTCAGCTTAAATGAACAGAAAACAGTGTTTGGTCCCTGTGACCACTATGACTTTGGGCCCTTAGGAATTTATTTTGGAAAAGCCCTTGCGAGGAACCTAGGAGTGAGTTTTGATAGTAATCTAACATTTGATAAACATATTAATGCCGTCATCAAGACCAATTTCTTTCATCTTCAGCTACTTGCAAAGTGAAGCCATTTCTCTGTTTTACTGACTTTGAGATAGCTATCCATGCCTTCATTTCATCTCACCTCGACTTATGTAATAGTCTTTACTCTGGTGTTAGTCTGTCATCAGCTAGCCGACTGCAGCTAGTCCAAACGCTGCAGCACAGTTACTAACTGGCAGATGGAACTACTTTGAAGACCAGCGCCCCCGTGCGTGGCATCCTGTTACAGCAGCTCCGCTCATTCTCAGCTTCTTTCTTATCTCCTCTTTACTTTTGCCAAATTTTTTTGTATCTAAAGTTTCAGCTGTTAGATTCTGCAGTCATGGACTACCGTTTTGTGCTAGTCTTGGTTGTCTTTCTCTGTTTTTTTTTTTTTTTCAACTTTTGTTGGCTGTGTTTGGGAACCCGGCACATGGATCCTTTGTTTGGTGTAGGTATCAGCTGTTACCGCTGCATCCTGCAGCAGAGCTGCCGGTGTTCCAGATCTACTGGCGTTTAGATCAACTGGCGTTGGTCGAACAGATGTGTGGCAGAATTGCGTTTCAGGAGCTGCTACCGACAAACCAGCAAAAACACGCCAAATGTGTCATCTGTGCAACTTGTGAGGTTTCTCAAACACACTCCGTCAGTCTTGATGCTGTTGAACAACACAATGTTTAAAAATGTCTCAAGTTTACCTGGTGATATCCTCATGCGCGACGCGATCGCAAAAACAGCAAACAAGTAACACCACGCCGATGTTGTTCACAGGACAGCAAGAGTAAACGATCGGGAGACTCTTGTCGTCGTTATCGTTCCCCTCGCACCTTTTATTTCTCCGGTTTCCGCGTTTTTCCTTCACAACTAAAGCGAGCAGTTTACTTTGTGCACTAACATGGACTTGAGTCAACCAGCACCACCTCTGGCCAAGTGCCACAACCTACAGCCAGATCAACTTGTGACACACATCTGCAGCACGTTTGAATTCGTTTCATGCACATTTGTACCTTTCAATTGTCTCTGTTTGTGCGTCATGCAAATAAACCTTTGAAATGAATGAAATGATATCATATATTTCTTATTGGCCAACATTTGAACAAAATTCCAAATTATATACACAAAGTCATAGAAATCACCACTCCAATTGGTCATCATGATTTTGATATTCTCTTTTTCAATAACAATGAAATACGCCTTGGACAAATATGACACATGAATAGTTCATTAGTGTTGTCACATCACATCCTGTAAGCAGAGTCTGTCTGTGTCTTTTTTCTGGAAATGAATATTTCCAGCCAATATAGGCAATCCATCAACATGGCTGGAGAGTTGGTAGTTATATACAGTCTGTATAAGTGTGGTCAGTCTAATGAACATTTGTAAGGAGATGGCAGTTACTGTGAATTCACAGCAGTTACACAGTGATTAGTAATAAACAGAGCCAGTGAGAGTGAGTGGATTTAAGAAAGTCAGTGACTCAGGTGTGTCGATTGGTTTGTCATCTGTTGTTGAGTCTGGAGAAGACGTAGAAATCTTTTGTTTTAAATCTAAGTTAGGAAGATTCCTGTTTTAAAACAAGCACTTTTTGTGAGAAATGCAAGAAGTACATCTGCAGAAAGCACACAGTTACATTCTGTCCATCATGTGGACAAAAATGTTGAGCATTGAAAAACTGAGAACGTTGGGCAAGTTCAAAAGAAATGTGTTTGTAAGAACGAAAAACCTTTACCAAATTGTTCCTAAAATAGTTATGGAAAGTCTAACTGTTTTATGTCTGTTTTCTACATGTTTATCTCATGGGAAATAAAGTTGCTATTGTTTCAGTGCAGTTTCTTGACAATTCTTAGTGGATTTACACAGTACGGGTCAAAATGACCCGCAACAAAATCAATGTCACTTTTTTATTTGTCAACATAATACATGGGTTAATTTCCAAAACTTCCATATGATCTTCAATTTGTAGCAGATCCACTATCACATAGCAGCTGGAGCAGTCTCCAATGGAGGTCAGTCCACTGCTGCCACCTGTGGCCAAATACCACAGCCTACTACTAGATTAACTTGTGACACATCTGCACCTGCTGCTATGATCACATTGAGTAGAGGCTGAGTGGCAACTTTGATCAATTTTTTTTGTTTATTTAGCACCCACAACATTTGTAGTCGCCTTCTGCACGGGGGAAGTCCACACACACTGTGTGGTACCACTTTCCGCAGGAGGTGCAATCTGCAAGATTGAATGAGATTGTCAGGGTCTTTGTCTGACTGTTTATTACTAATCACCTGCTGTACATTCACAGTAACTGCCATCTCCTTACAAATGTGTATTAGATTAACCACACTTATACTGTATATAACTACCAACTCTAAAATGTTTGTTCGCAGGGAAAAGACACAGGCAGACTACGCTAACGACATGTGATGTTACAACACTAGTGAAATATTAGTGTCATTTCATTCATTTCAAAGGTTTATTTGCATGATGCACAAACAGACACAATTGAAAGGTACAAATGTGCATGAAACAAATTCAAACGTGCTGCAGATGTGTGTCACAAGTTGATCTGGCTGTAGGCTGTGGCACTTGGCCAGAGGTGGCGCTGGTTGATTCGAGTCCATGTTAGTGCACAAAGTAAACTGCTCGCTTTAGTTGTGAAGGAAAAACGCGGAAACCGGAGAAATAAAAGGTGCGAGGGGAACGATAACGACGACAAGAGTCTCCCGATCGTTTACTCTTGCTGTCCTGTGAACAACATCGGCGTGGTGTTAATTGTTTGCTGTTTTCGCGATCGCGTCCCGCATGAGGATATCACCAGGTAAACTTGAGACATTTTTAAACATTGTGTTGTTCAACAGCATCAAGACTGACGGAGTGTGTTTGAGATAACCTCACAAGTGTCACAAACGACACATTTGGCGTGTTTTCATCCATTCAATCCAGTTAATCTAAACGCCAATAGATCTGGAACACCGGCCGTCTGCCCAGCTGCCTGTAAGCCCCAGCTCACTTCCACGCCTGCTGCGCTGCCGCTGCTTGACATATGGGTGGCCATCAGGCCAGCTCCCGGGCTTCCGCTGGAGGCGCGGGCAACCACCAGAGTGGACACTTCCCCATCGCTGGGCTGGGGCGTGGGGCGTCGATAGTCCGGGCCGATTCCCTCGCCTGCTCGCGGGGTGAGGTGAAGCGGGCAAGGGGGATATGTGGTAGGGCGTGTTCTGCGATGCCGCTGCAGGTTTGGTGGTGGTGATGTGTATGGCTGCAAGCATGAGAGCTGAAGCCGTTGAATGTACTGTTACAGCAACCGTGTGATTATTGTAAGAATAAATGATGCAGCGAAGCATGAAAATGCTTTTTTTTTTTTTTTTAATCTTAAGTGCACGCAAACCAGTAAACAAATTAAAACAAATACTGTTGATAAACTATAATACAAAAAAATCACAATTAAAATTCTCAACAACAAAAAAAAAATATATAATTAATGTGTAAAGAACTTAACAACCCCAAAGTGTCTAAGTCACGTGACGTGTCAGTGCAACACCAAAACATAAAAGTCTGTCATAATCACTTCTTGGAGTTTGTCCAAATTAGTGGGTTTTTGTTTGTCCACCCGCCTCTTGAGGATTGACCACAAATTATCAATGGGATTAAGATTCCAGGCCATGGACCCAAAATTTCAACGTTTTGGTCTCCGAGCCACGTTGTTATCACTTTTGCCTTATGGCACGGCGCTCCATCGTGCTGGAAAATAATTCCAATAATTCTTCACCAAACTGTTGTTGGATTGTTGGAAGAAGTTGCTGTTGGAGGCTGTTTTAGTACCATTCTTTATTCATGGCTGTGTTTATGGGCAAAATTGCGAGTGAGCCCACTCCCTTGGATGAGAAGCAACCCCACACATGAATGGTCTCAGGATGCTTTACTGTTGGCCTGACACAGGACTGATGGTAGCGCTCACCTTTTCTTCTCCGGACAAGCATTTTTCCAGATGCCCCAAACAATCGGAAACAGGCTTCATCTGAGAATATGACTTTGCCCCAGTCCTCAGCAGTCCATACACCATACTTTCAAGATCAATCTGCCCCTGATGTTTTTCTTTGGAGAGAAGTGGCTTCTTTGCTGCCCTTCTTGACACCAGGCCGTCTTCCAACAGTCTTCTCCTCACTGTGCGTGCAGATGTGCTCACACCTGCCTGCTGCCATTCCTGAGCACGCTCTCCGATCACGCAGCTGAATCCTCTTTAGGAGACGATCCTGGTGCTTGCTGGACTTTCTTGGACGCCCTAAAGCCTTCATATCAAGAATTGAATGTCTTTCCTTGAAGTTCTTGATGATCCTATAAATTGTTGATTTCGATGCAATCTTAGTAGCCACAATATTCTTGCCTGTGAAGCCATTTTTATGCAACGCAATGATGGCTGCACGCGTTTCTTTGCAGGTTAACAATGGAAGAACAATGATTTCAAGCATCACCCTCCATTTAACATGTCAGGTCTGCCATTCTAACACAATCAGCCTGACATGATGATCTCCAGCCTTGTGCTCGTCAACATTCTCACCTGAGTTAAGAAGACGATTACTGAAATGGTCTCAGCAGGTCCTTTAATGACAGCAATGAAGTGCAGTGGTAAGGGGTTCTTTTGGGATTAAGTTCATTTTCATGGCAAAGAAGGACGATGCAATTCATCTGATCACTCTTCATAACATTCTGGAGTGTATGCAAAATGCTATTAGAAAAACTTAAGCAGCAACTTTTCCAATTTCCAATATTTATGTAATTCTCACCACAGCTGTATACTCTTGAAGGAATCACATCCTGACTCACTATTGATCACATCTGGACGTTCACTCGGAGAGACTCTGCTTCAGTTCAAATACACTGGGTGCCCCCATCAGCTCATTAAAGGGGGTACCCATGAAAACCATTCATGGTGTTTTCAAGAGAATTAAAATATTTTAGTCGGCTTTCTACAGTTTTACATTTCAGTTATTTCATATGAAATATGTCTTTTTAATGTGAGGTAGACGTGGACACTGACTTTGTTGCTCCTTGGCTGTTATGGTACAGTGCAGCTTTTTGAGTTTATTATCTAACACTTATTAAAAAATATTTTTGTTTATAATTATTTTTTATTATATTTTGTTGTATATATATTTTTGCCAAATACAGTATGTTTCACACTTTCAGGTCTGGTCTCTGTTGTTGATTATGTTCTATAGATTTAAATAGCTTAGACTTTTATTTTTTGTATCACCACCTGGTAAATCAGTCCAATTGTAATCCAAGTGTGATTTTGGAGGAAAGACAGACAGTGTTTTTCTTTTTCAAATCAAATCACTTTTATTGTCACATCACATGTGCAGGTACACGGGTACATTACATGCGAGTGAAATTCTTGTGTGCGAGCTTCACAAGCAACAGCGTTGTGCAAAAATACAATAAAATAAAACAAGCAAAATATAAGGATGGCTAAATCTTTTCCTTGGATAAAGCTCGATGTCAAGCAAACAACTACGGGATACAACTGAAATACTTATTCACAACATCTTAATTATATACGTAAAATAAGACAACCGAAACATGTCGAACCCCAGAAGCAGGTACTATTTAATATACAAAACCTGAGATACAGATGAAAGGCTGCTGAACACGGATGCACAGCAGATGAGGAGGAGCTCGGTGGATTGATTCATGTTTATATAACTGCTCGATCATATATTAAGTCAGAAGTAGGACTTCACTTTCCAAGGATCAGGTCTCCAGAGGAAACGCCTCACTCCAGCTGACAGAGGTGAACATTCAGGATGAGGGGAGATACCAGTGCCACACCAGCACCATCAGTGAAATGTTCATCATCCTGAATGTGGACGGTAACAAAACTCTTTTTAAAAAGAGAGGAAAGACTAAAGCTGCCACATTTACAACCTACGCAAGAAATTGAACCACAAAAAACATCTTGAACCCGTATTATTAACTAAATAATTATAATAGTCGTTACTACAGTTGTTACTACAATACCTAATCAGTGATGTGGTTATTCAGCATTGTCATTCCCAAATCATATGACCTCTGACCTTTGACTTATAGTTGTTAAAGTGTGTCAGAGGAATTCAGCTGAGAGCCAAAGGGACTTTCTGAGGTTTGAAGCCCCGAGGCCTGTCTGTGACACCAGGACTGATCCAGAGTCATTTTTATAACACTTCAAATACATAAAGAAAACATGACATGTTACATCACTAATCATTATCTGTATTTAGAAATGCTTTGTCAAAACACTAAGACAAATGTTATATTTTACTGTGGTCTGAGATTCAGATTCAATTTTCAGAAAAGGAAAATTGTGACAAGAAAATCTCTTTCTGACTTCTTTAGAAATATATTTTTCTTTTGTTTTTTTTTTATTCTTAGTTTTTTTTCCAGCTCAAGTCCGTAAAGTTAATCTCCAACAAGTAGGACAAAGGATCACCTGCAGCTCAGACGGAATCTACCCTCAACCTGAGATCACCTGGTCCACCAGCCCTTCATCCAGCATCACCAATAACAACACAACAGCCCATCAGACTGAGCAGCAGCTTTACAGCATCAGCAGTTCTCTGATACTTCCAAACAGTGACATGGATCTATATTACATCTGTGCAGTCAGCACTCGCAGAAACAGGAAGAGAGCAACCTTCAGAAAAAGAGATTATACATCCATCCAGTGGAACATTTTCATCAGATCTTTACAGGAGATTTGATCTGAACTCTGTGGAGCCTGATCTCAAGGGTTTTAAGTCTGACACTGAAACCAGAGGATCTTTCTGTCACTTCAGATTCACTGTGATCCAGTGATGGGAGTGATTTCAGCCCTGAGTGATCACGCTGATGTTTGCACAGAGCAGATAATGAAGTGAATGTTTGGGCACATTGGTAACAGTGAAACAGTTTATTAGTAACGTGGGATCGTTTGTGTTCGGAGTATGAACTGAGATTCCTGAAGCTCTTGTCACACTGGTCACAGCTGTAGTTTCCTTCCATGTGTGTATGTTCATGCTTGTTACGACCATATGAGTGTGAGAAGCTTTTTTCACAGTGTCTGCACTTGTATGGTTTCTCTCCTGTGTGGACTCGTTTGTGTGATTTAAGCCCACCTTTAGATGTGAAGGATGACCCACACTGTTCACAGAGGTGCTTTTTAACCCCACTGTGAATCAGTTCATGTCGTTTTAACTCAGTTAGTGTGGTGAAGCTTCTCCCACATTCTTTGCAGTATTTCAGTTTGTCTATACTGTGTCTACGTTGATGTCTTTTTAGGGAGCCTTGCCAACTGAAAGTTTTTCCACAGAGGTCACAACGAAAGTCTTTCCCACCACCACAGTGATGACAGGGTTGAGAACTGGATCCATCTGTGTCGCTCTGCTTCTAAACAAAGACACAAAGACAGTGTAAATCAGTCCTTCAACATCTTTATCCTGAACGTCGCCTTAAAGAAAGAGCATCTCTGCAGACGTCGTATTACATTTTACTGTTTCAGTTAACACAGATAAAGATAAAAATAAAAATACATACCTCACAGTAACTGCACTTGTAGAGTCTCTTTCTGGTGTGGATCTGTTGGTGTTGTTTCAGGTGACGTGGAGATTTAAAAGTCTTCTCACAAAGGTCACATTTATAAGGTCGTTCCTCAGTGTGGGTCAACATGTGGCGTTGTAACTGCCTGTTGGTTGTACACTGTCTGCCACACTGATCACAGCAGTACACATCATGTCTGGTGTGAATGCGTAGGTGTATATTTCGGCTCTCTATGTGGCTGAACATTTTCCCACAAATGTCACAGCTGTATGCCTTAATTCCAGAGTGGGTAACTAGATGATTCTGTAAGCTGATTCTTTGAGTAAAAGCTCTGCCACACTGATCACAGCTGTACGCTTTAACTCCACTGTGTATGAGTTTGTGTGTTCTTAGGGAACTTTTCCAGGAAAAAGACTTTCCACACAAATCACAGCTGAACGGTTTCTCTCCAGTGTGGATGACCTGATGCTGTTTTAGTGAATCCTTCAAAGTAAAATCCTTCCCACACTCGTCACAGCTGTATGTTTTCTCTCTCTTTCTTCTGTGAGGTTTGTCGGCCTCCTGAGAGTGCTGACTTCTCGCTCCACGTTGGTCCTGCAGTGACAGAGATACAAACAGAGGCAGTGAGTGAAATGCAGTCGTGGAACAAACTCAACCTTCAAACTCCCTCCATTAACACTAGTTTTAAACCTGAAGGTGGAGTGTGGCACCAAACACCTTAAAGGTCTCTTGTCCCCACCCACTGGTAATAGTAACACATTACATCCAACCTGGTGTTAAAAATAATAATGACTGTTCAAACACTCTAAAATCCTGCCCGTCCCTCTTGCTGTAGACTAATAGTAATGCTAGCATGCTAACACAGTCAGAGTAGTAAGGTACACACTGTTTTATATATTTTTTATAATTTTCTAATTTATTAAACGATAATAAATCAAAAGTATCAGCTACTAGCTTGTTTCAGTGAAGGAAAATGTCATAGTCTGATTGTAACCTTAGGAATTTTTTACTTTTACTCCCTACATATATATATATATATAAGTATATATACACACTATATATATATAAGTATATATACACACTATATATATATAAGTATATATACACACTATATATATATATATATATATATATATATATATTTGTGTGGAAAGTCTTTTTCCTGGAAAAGTTCCCTAAGAACACACAAACTAATCCTTACAATTATAAAACAGGCTTTTTAGTTTTGTTTTAAGGCATTTGAGGGTAGGGCTGTGCAGTATGACCAAAGTCCCATATCCCCATATAATACACTTATCGTTCCGACAACGATATAGATCACAACATTTTGCATTTTCTGTAGATTCTGTGAATCTCAATTTAGGCATTTCCATAGAAAGTTAAAAGGTGAGGATAGTTTACATAATACTTCCTCAATATTTAGCCATGGTAGATCAGAATGTTCATGTATCCAGGGAGAAAGAATCCTCGCTTGTATTGAAAGAACATAATTTTCTATGTTTGGCACTCCTCACTCGCCCAGAACTTTCGGTAACTGTAGTGTCTCCAATTTAATTTTGGGTTTTTCTCCTCCTTCCTGTTAAAAGGGAGTTTTTCCTTCCCACTGTCGCCAAAGTGCTTGCTCATAGGAGGTCATATGATTGTTGGGTTTTTCTCTGTATGTATTATTGTAGGATCCACATTACAATACAAAGCACCTTGATGCGACTGTTGTTGTGATTTGGTGCTGTATAAGTAACACTGAATTGAAAATGTAATTAATACTACTACTAATAATAAAGAATAATAATTGCTTGTGACTTCTTAATGGTTGTAAACACAATTTAAAAATACATAATAAAATGCAACACAGTCATAACAGGTTGGGAGTATGAGAGTTTTAGACGTGACTGATTATTTGGTGAAACTGTGATATTTTCCTCACCTTCTGTGTTGAGCTCATTGTTTCCTCTGTAGTGACTCAGCTGAGTCCAGATGGCTGAAAATGTTCCTCTGCTGCTCCGTCAGACTCTTCTCCTCCTGCTGATCAGCTGGGACACAAAACAGATCTTTGTTAGGCTCCACACTGCACTGAAGAGTCAAAGTGTCTCATATGTTCATCTGACAACACAAAGTACAAATTTCACTCTGATTGCTTGTAGAAATCTTGTGAGACGTGTTGTGCTGCAAAGTGAGGAAACTCTCTCACTCACTTATACTTCAGGAGGAACTTTGTGACATTGGCTCTAATATTCTAAGCAGCCCTTTACTATGACAGGGCCAGAAAGTCCTATTTGAAGGTTTGGGAGAAGGACCATGTTAAAGGTGGATTGGGGTTTATACACTTTGTTATGATACAGGTAAGGCTGTAAGAGCCTGAGAAGGTGTCCTGAATGAACCTCTAAAACCAGTTTTCAGCTAACGACTCTGCTTCAGTCTGGAAAACAGCAACTACAAGTTTAAAGACTCCATCAACAATTCACACCCAGCAACAGCCTGAACAGCTCCTCCTGTGGTTTCCACAAACAGGGACAGAGCTGTTACTCCCCCACCCAACACTTTCCACACCTTCAGCCCCCCAGTCCCACCACCTCCATCATTCCCCAACAACCAGTGATTAAAGCTCATTGATCAAATGCTGTAATTGCAGCAACTCACTCACTGTGAACGGTAATCATGGCCATTGATTAATTAGCTTTGATCAGTGGTTTCAGTGCTTGCCTTCCTGCTTTGACTGCAGCTGTGTTTGACACAGGAAGACATTTTTACATTCTTCACGATTATACTTTATTCTTTTTGGGGGAAGTGCAGCTTTAAACCTTCACATGATTCAAGTCAACCCAACAAATCAATCTGAACGATCACAGGTGGGAAAAACTTCTGTAGATAAAATAAAATCAAACCCAACATTCAATCCACAACATGATTAAAAACATGATTCTCCCAAATCATCAAGAGCTGCACATTAACCACCACAATATATTTTTATTCTCTGTGCTTTCAAATATGAACACTGTTTACTTTCATCTCTGTTTCATTAGTTTTTGTTAACATCTTCCTGTGCATCACTTTACAGCAGCCACACTCATTAAAATGAGACTTTGTAGGAGTTCACTTCCTCTCATGTGTTCATCCACAGCAGCTGGACAATAAAGTTTATTGTGACTCTGATACTGCAGCAGATCGCTCTCATCCATTTCCTGTTATCACTTCAAATAGAAATGAGGCTGTAGAGGTTTGGTGCATGCAGGAAAACAGCTGCAGGGACAATGAAAAGACTTTTCTGCTCCAACTTCTCCCAGCATGCTGAGCTAATGATTAGTTGGTGTTTTTCTCCAAACACTCTCTCACTCTTCTCTCAACGTGTTCACAATAAACTGTGAACAGACACCGAGGAGAGCAGCAGAAGACCTCATTCAGGAGCTAAACTCAACATGAACTGAACTCACAGTAAAGTTAGCTCGGTGCTTACCTTTAGATGAGCCCACAAACCGAGAGAAACTCCGTGATGAAGCTGGAACTCTTTCCAAACACAGGAAACAGATCAGGGAGCAGAGACCCACGTGGTTCACGCTGATCTCAGCGACGATCCAGGAGACAAGGGTGGGCAGATCGATGCAGATATCGATCCAAGCGTTGGTTGAGTTTGTTTTATCATCCAAATTCACGATTTTACTCCTTAGGATGAAACGGTAACTCCGTCTGCGTAAACTGTGTCCAGCATGTGATCCCGGAACAGACTTCTTCTTCTTTGTATTGTTTATTGGAGGTTGTCAAACACCAACATGGTGCATTACCGCCACCAACTGGTGTGGAGTGAAACGTCGACACCCAAATCCTCCCTAAATGTATACTCTGTTTTAAAAACTGGAATAAGTCCTGACAACTTTCACTTCTTGAACCCTTTTGCAGTAAACTTACGTTTTGAACAGCGGGCGCGTCAACATTATCCCTGTTAAAATCTCCCAATTCTTTGAATCTTTGGGCTGAAGGAAGGACAATAGATAAGATAAGATAAGATAAGATAAGATAAGATAAGATAAGATAAGATA
Organism: Neolamprologus brichardi; assembly: GCF_056152115.1. Lineage (NCBI taxonomy): Eukaryota > Metazoa > Chordata > Actinopteri > Cichliformes > Cichlidae > Neolamprologus > Neolamprologus brichardi. The sequence continues at coordinate 35,849,139 of NC_142112.1, forward strand.
AGATAAGATAAGATAAGATAAAACTTTATTCATCCCTCGGGTGGGTTCCTCTGGGAAATTTGTTTTCCAAAAAGCACAGCACCGACATAAGTTACAGAGTTAAGAATATTATATATATATAAACACCCAGCACGCCCCTGCGGGCGGTTTTATCCTTCAAGCTTGGGTCCTCTACCAGAGGCCTGGGAGCTTGAGGGTCCTGCGCAGTATCTTAGCTGTTCCCAGGACTGCGCTCTTCTGGACAGAGATCTCCGATGTTATTCCCGGGATCTGCTGGAGCCACTCGCCTAGCTTGGGAGTCACCGCACCTAGTGCTCCGATTACCACGGGGACCACTGTTACCTTCACCCTCCACATCCTCTCGAGCTCTTCTCTGAGCCCTTGGTACTTCTCCAGCTTCTCGTGTTCCTTCTTCCTGATATTGCTGTCATTCGGAACCGCTACATCGATCACTACGGCCGTCTTCTTCTGTTTGTCTACCACCACTATGTCCGGTTGGTTAGCCACCACCATTTTGTCCGTCTGTATCTGGAAGTCCCACAGGATCTTAGCTCGGTCATTCTCCACCACCCTTGGGGGCATTTCCCATTTTGACCTCGGGACTTCCAGGTTATACTCGGCACAGATGTTCCTGTACACTATGCCGGCCACTTGGTTATGGTGTTCCATGTATGCCTTGCCTGCTAGCATCTTGCACCCTGCTGTTATGTGCTGGATTGTCTCTGGGGCATCTTTACACAGCCTGCACCTGGGGTCTTGCCTGGTGTGATAGACCCCAGCCTCTATGGATCTTGTACTCAGAGCTTGTTCTTGTGCTGCCATGATTAGTGCTTCCGTGCTGTCTTTCAGTCCAGCTTTGTCCAGCCACTGGTAGGATTTCTGGATATGAGCCACCTCCTCTATCTGCCGGTGGTACATACCGTGCAGAGGCCTGTCCTTCCATGATGGTTCCTCGCCTTCCTCCTCATTCTTGGGTTTCTGCTGCCTGAGGTATTCACTGAGCACGCTGTCAGTTGGGGCCATCTTCGTGATGTATTCTTGGATGTTCGTTGTCTCATCCTGGACTGTGGTGCTGACACTCACCAGTCTCCGGCCCCCTTCCTTCCGCTTAGCGTACAGCCTCAGGGTGCTGGACTTGGGGTGAAACCCTCCATGCATGGTAAGGAGCTTTCTTGTCTTTATGTCAGTGGCTTCTATCTCCTCCTTTGGCCAGCCTATTACCCCAGCAGGGTACCTGATCACGGGCAGGGCGTACGTGTTGATGGCCCGGATCTTGTTCTTACCGTTCAACTGACTCCTCAGGACTTGCCTGACCCTCTGCAGGTACTTGGTGGTTGCAGCTTTCCTAGCGGCCTCTTCATGGTTCCCATTCGCCTGTGGGATCCCCAGGTACTTGTAACTGTCCTCTATGTCTGCAATGTTGCCTTCTGGTAGTTCAATCCCCTCAGTTCTGACTACCTTCCCTCTCTTTGTTACCATCCGACTACACTTCTCCAGCCCGAACGACATTCCAATGTCATTGCTGTATAGCCTGGTAGTGTGGATCAGTGAATCGATGTCTCGTTCACTCTTGGCATACAACTTGATGTCATCCATGTACAGAAGGTGGCTGACAACTGCTCCGTTCCGTAGTCGGTATCCGTAGCCAGTCTTGTTAATGATCTCACTGAGGGGGTTCAGGCCTATGCAGAACAGCAGTGGGGACAGAGCATCTCCCTGGTAGATCCCGCACTTGATGGTGACTTGTGCTATGGGCTTGGAGTTGGCCTCTAGTGTTGTACGCCACATCCCCATTGAGTTCCTGATGAAGGCTCTTAGGGTCCCATTGATCTTGTACAATTCTAGGCATTCCAGTATCCAGCTGTGGGGCATTGAGTCATAGGCCTTCTTGTAATCAATCCAGGCAGTGCACAGGTTGGTTAGTCTGGTCTTGCAGTCTCGGCTGACTGTTCTGTCTACCAGTAGCTGGTGTTTTGCGCCTCTGGTATTCTTGCCAATTCCTTTCTGTGTCCCGCTCATGTATTGACCCATGTGCCTGTTCATCTTAGCCGATATGATGCCTGACAGGAGCTTCCATGTAGTACTGAGGCAGGTTATTGGTCGGTAGTTGGAGGGGACTGGTCCCTTCTTGGGGTCCTTGGGGATCAGGACCGTCCGACCTTCGGTTAGCCATTCCGGGTGTCTCTCATCAACTAGCAGCTGGTTCATTTGTGCTGCCAGACGCTCGTGGAGTGCAGTCAGCTTCTTCAGCCAGTAGGCGTGAACCATGTCGGGCCCTGGTGCTGTCCAACTCTTCATACTGGAGACCCTTTCTTGGATATCTGCCACTGTGATGGTTACTGGACCCTGTTCAGGGAGGTCGCTATGGTCTGCCCTCAGACCACCTCCTCTCTCCTACTCCTTCCTGTGCTTCTCATTTCTCCTACCCTCCTTAAATTTTTTTACAACCATCGTCCCCTCCGTTCTCCCTCCCACTGTTTTTGTCATGTTTCCTTTATTTCTTGCCTTATTATACTCGTTATCTCTGTCTGACAGAAGTTAATAGCCAGGTCAGTTAACCCATGTTTTGTGGCTTTCTTCACAACTCTGTCGTTTCATTTCCTCTGACTCCATAGTGAGCTGGAATCCATAAAAAGCCAACTATAAGTCCCATCGTGTGTATTTTGTTAAATGTTTGCTGAACCTCTGTTAGTACATCTGCTCTACTTTCTGAGCAGCTACGCTATAAACTGTCCAATGAAGAGCTTCAGTCTGAACAAATGCCTGATTGTAACGGTCACATGTCTTCTACCCACTGAACAGCTGACAGTACTGGAAGCATTTCTCCAGTGTGTACTGACGGTCCACCATTGATCCTTTTCAGGGACAACAAATGCTACCCCGGTTTGACTGGCTGTATTCTTTGATGCATCTGTATATATTTGTACATAATTATAATACTGATCATTGTAAGTCTGTACTGTATGTAAGTTTCAATTAAATTCCCCATTCCTGTTCTTCTTTTCGTGTAATGTGAAATCTACTGTGGCATCAGTAGATTTGGCTCAAGCAGATCCCAGGAACAGCATTGGCGATCAGAGCGCAGTCCTAGGAACAGCTAGGATGCACAGGAAGTATATGAAAATCTGGTCGTATAAAAGTTAAATTTTTGTAGTGGTTGTGTTGTTAGGCTTTGAGTTTTTGCATATGGTTTTTAAAAAATTAATATAATCTTTGTAAAAACTGCTGGTAAACTAGCTTGTATGGTGGGTCCTGTGATTTTTCATGTATTGTCGCTAACATACAGCTGATTTTGATTTTTAGAATTAACCTTTTTGTGATATGCTTTGGTACCAAAGAGCAAATGGCTCAATTTATTAAAATCAGGCAATAACAATAACCTCTTCACTGGGGTGAAGAATCCAGCCACTGTGGCATGGAGGTACAAGAATAAATCAATTTACACATCATATTGATATGGGTACAGTTTATTAACCCTCGTGCTGTACAGAACCTGTGGTGTCCAGATTGTAGATGGATTTAGGGATAGATATTTGATGGCACCTGTGTGTGCCGCTTGCCATCAGCTGTTACCTGCTTTGTTTTTGCTAGCTTTGTTTACATCTGTTTTCTTCAAAAATGTCTGTACACTTCTGGTTTATGACTTCCAATCGCTACTAAATATCAGAGCCACTGTTGTAGAGCAATCCCGACTGGCCCAAGGACGTGAAGATTTTCATATCCCACCTGTGTTCGAGACTGTACCACTGTTCCTCCGGTGCGATCCACAATGCCATCCCACCAGGAAGAAATGTCAAAGAAGGCGAGGGAAACGGGGCAGTGTATTGGTAAAATTCAAAAATTGCATGGCTGTTTCACCGACAGCTAATTCTTACGCTCTCCTGAACAAATTTGCCCCGGATATCAAGTTGTTCATCTCCGAGCGATCCCTGGAATTGGTCCACCTATTGGAATTGGCTAGCAACCCTGTGTTAGCTAGATTGGCTGTGGTTAATGTGAGGTGCTAAAAAGAGATAAAACTTTAATTTTGAACGACTTCTTCACTACTCGTCGCTTTAATTTTCTTCTGGTGACGGAAACTTGGTTAAACTTGGGTGAGTTAAGCTTGCTTTCGGAAGTTGTCCCTCCAGGCTGTGAATAGAAACGGTCAGAAAACTGTTGCTCCACGTCCTGCTTGCTTACCTAACCTTTTACCCACACCCCTCCGCATGTGGGCCAAATACACACCCCCTTTACGACATCTATCAACACTTTACAACAACGACAGACTAACAAAGCAGGATTAATTTATGGAGCACAGACTATTACATTATAACATAAAATGTTCAAGATTATAATAGAAACTTAAAGATTATGACAAATACTTAAATATGGCATGATGTAACTGAGTAAAATATTGGCCTGGACTTGGCTCCAACACTCTCTATGCGCTCAATTTTTTTAAAAAAAAACCTGGCATCTCACACCATTGTTATGCAGACAACTCACAGATTTACCTGCCACTGAAACATAAATCTGTGAGTCCTTTGAAGGGATTGCTGGATTGTTTGGAGGATGTTAAGGCGTGGATGGCTTTAAACCTTCTCAGCTTAAATGAACAGAAAACAGAGTGTTTGGTCCCTGTGACCACTATGACTTTGGCCCCTTAGGAATTTATTTTGAAAAAGCCCTTGCGAGGAACCTAGGAGTGAGTTTTGATAGTAATCTAACATTTGATAAACATATTAATGCTGTCATCAAGACCAGTTTCTTTCATCTTCAGCTACTTGCAAAGTGAAGCCATTTCTCTGTTTTACTGACTTTGAGATAGCTATCCATGCCTTCATTTCATCTCACCTCGACTTATGTAATAGTCTTTACTCTGGTGTTAGTCTGTCATCAGTTAGCCGACTGCAGCTAGTCCAAACGCTGCAGCACAGTTACTAACTGGCACATGGAACTACTTTGAACACCGGCGCCCCCGTGCGTGGCATCCTGTTACAGCAGCTCCGCTCATTCTCAGCTTCTTTCTTATCTCCTCTTTACTTTTGCCAATTTTTTTTGTATCTAAAGTTTCAGCTGTTAGATTCTGCAGTCATGGACTACCGTTTTGTGCTAGTCTTGGTTGTTGCTAGTCATGGACCAGTTGTTGGAGAGGTATTCCAGTATAAAAATAATAATAAGTACAACTGGAATGTTTTGCTGCTGTCATAATTTTTATTATAGATTAAGTGCAGGAGTTTTTAGGTGTGGATAATTACATAATAGTTTATTGCAATAGCAAGTTGTGCCTTGTTCTCAGATGGACACCAAGTGGAGAGTGATAGATGAGATGAGGGGATGTCATATACTGGCATGAATTCAAAATTCTGCTCCTCACATACAAGGTCTTAAAAAATCAGGCCCCGTCTTATCTTAATGACCTCGTTTTACCATATCACCTTATTAGAGCACTTCGCTCTCGCTCTGCAGGCCTTCTTGTTGTTCCTAGAGTATTAAAAGTAGAATGGGAGGGAGACCCTTCAGTTTTCAGGCACCTCTTCTGTGGAACTAGCTTCCAGTTTGGATTCGGGAGACAGACACTATCTCTACTTTCAGTTCTGTTCTAGGATGCCCTCTGGACCTAGTAGAGGTGGTGAGTGACAGGAGAATGGTGGCTAAGCTGTCATCCCTGTTGGACAACATCTCCCACCCCATGCAGGAGACTCTGACAGCACTGAGCAGCTCCTTCAGTGGCTGCAGCACCTACGATGTGGGACGGAGAGATTTTGCAGGTCTTTCCTCCCCACTGCTGTCAGACTCCACAAGAAAGACTTCAACTGACCAAGCACACACATCCACACATATGCAATACTCTTTCTGGCATCGTTGTATTATATTCAATTCTATATAGCATTTTTAGTATATTTTATTCGATTGTATGTAGTATATTATTTCATTCTATTCTATTGTGTACAGTATCTTATAGATATATTATTCCAGTATTTTTTCTCAAAATTTTCTATGCAACTTTGCACTGTCCACTGCTGTAACAAAACAAATTTCCCACATGTAGGATTAATAAGGGTTATCTTATTTTATGCAACCGAGACTACATATCTCCCATACTGGCATCCTTACACTGGCTGCCAGTTAGGTTTTGAATTAATTTTAAGATTTTATTATGTGTTTTTAAGGCGTTGCATGGGTTAGCACCCTCATACCTTTCTGATCTTTTAAATTGGTTCGCTCCTGCAAGATCACTGAAGTCCATGGATCAGATGCTCTTAGCTGTCCCAAGGTCCAGATTAAACACAGAGGATAAGAAAGGTCTGGCCTCTCTTATCTGGAAACAAAATTAACAAAATTCATTGAAAAACCTGTGGCAAAAATTCATTTTCGTTTTGTTTTGTGAAGCTACAAACTGATGAACTAGATTACTGGTAGAATGATGTATAGAATGATTTAGACCCAGATAGCAAGGAGACATTGAACAGATGTTGATTTTCCATCTGAACCATCAGAATCGTCAGGCTTGAAATGTCAACACAAAACCAATGTTGAAACAACATTGAAATACTGATGAAACCTGACACTGACATTGAAATAACATTGATTCACTGTTGTTCTGTCATCGTTGATTGTTGATCTATTTATAGTTGACAAGGTGACAACAATCACGTTGAAAAACCATTGATTTATGGTTGAGCGGAAAATTAAAGCTGCTACCACTTGGACTATTCCATAGCCCCCACTCTCACAGTGGTACATCCCTTCAGGTAACCATTGTCTTGTACAGTAGAGCGGGACATTAGATTTACTCTCAGCGGAATTGACCGGAGAAGGCATCAGTTCATGCACTGCACTGCCTGCACCACGATTAATATAAGGTAAGAATGAATGACTTTTGTTCTATTCGTTATTTCCACGGTTGCATTTGAATAACAGTAAAAAACAAACAAACTTGTTAATGTAAAGTTTCGGACAAAATGTGGGAGCCCGAAATTGTGTCTACTTTTATCTTACAAGCCGGTAACAAATAAATTGCACTGCGAACAAAGTCAACAAACAAAAAAAAACATTTTTTGTTTCATACTTTTCCGTTATATTTCCCTTACAAAGCTAGCTTTAACGCTTCAAGGGTTCCTTTGTTCTTGCCGTCGCCTCGGCGCTTGACCCAGACTTTCGCTCTGTAGTTGCTTTTTAGCATAGTACTACAAAAAATTGTAAATCTGTGATATATGATTGATAAACGTAAAGGTAACTGTATAAATGTGTTCAATGACTTTGTTACTTTTAATGATTGGAGAGCACCCGCTTTGATTCGCACTCAATTCAAACTTTACGTTGCACGCTCACCTAACTTTACGTTGCACGCTCACCTAACTTTACGTTGCACGCTCACCTAACTTTACGATGCACGCTCACCTACCTTGCGTTTGCACCTTTTGTCCACACGTAAACTGCGTTTTATTATTTATTTATTAGTTTTTTGCCTCTCACTGCTTAAGCCATTAATCTTTCTGGAATTGTTTTTTTAAACAGATGCGACCTCACAAAAGATATTAGCTATGCTGTCAGACCTGACGACAGCTGTTAACGAACTCCGTGAGGAGGTCAGAGCCATCCGCCATCCCTGCTGCAATGAATCGGTAGATGCTGGGGTATTGCCTCTGGATTTGCCCTTGCACAACATTGAGGAGCTAAACAATGCAGAGGCAGCTCTTCAATCATAAGAGGCAAATAAGGCAATGGTAAGTATATAAAGGTTATGTACACTTTGTAACTATAAAGTGTAATAGCTGTCAGATGTGATTTAAATACATAACAACGGCCTGTTGATTAAACACACAAGCACTTGCATACACATTTAAGACATGAGACACGCTAATTCCATCTCTTAAAATGTGTCTATAGGTGAGACGCTTTGCCTTGGTTGGAGGGACCACACTGGAGGTGCGAGTCCGCCGTGTAATGGCTTATGCCATTACAAACGAGCTGGCCTCGGTACTCAACTGGGCAGGGAAAAAAACCAAGGACCAGACAAAGCAAAAAATGGCATTTAAAGATACAGCGCTCTGCAAATGCATATATGGTGGTAAGTTTTACAGTTTTTTTGCTATATTACTTTCTGTCTTTCTTAATAACAAGACTTTCATGTCCGGTTAATCTGGAGATGGAGTCTTTGGTCTTGTTTAGTCCTCGGGTTGTAGTTGTACAGCCCGAGGACCCCATGTTTATTTTGTTTTAAAGGATACACGGCACACCATGCTAAGACTTATCACTTTTTCCGCTCATAGCTCTTTGGGAATCAAATGCGGGAGTTTGCAGATTTACGCCTGGTGACTTTCATGTTTATCAGCCTAGGAGTTTACATACTTTCTCCCCGCTGAAGACAGTTAACAAGAGCTTATTCATGTGCTCTAATTCACTTTTTTTGTTTGTGTGTGTATTTTTTTCCTAGATGGCCTGACGCAGCAGTTAGGGGCAAACTCTATGTCCGAGTTTGTCTTTGCACAAGCAGTGCAGAAATGGCTCCGATACACCCCAGATCGTATGGGTATGGGTGGTGCAGGACGCACATCATGCATCCCCATCCCAGAGTAAAAAATTACAAACTTCTGTGAAACATATAAATGTAAATAGGAAACTGTCTTTTAATAAAGTATTTAGCAAACGAAACATGCCTATTGACCTTTTTTTGTTTATTTTTTTTCTCTGTTACATCACATGCAATGCTTTCTTATTTTAGGATATTAATATTGACATGATACATTGTGAGACATTTGTTGTTGTTGTTTTTATAAAGGGTGTCCAATTTGAGGAATAAGTACAATTATGTGTTTAGGTGGTTTAAGTATTGATGGAAACATGCAGTAGTTTAGTATTGGTTAAAATACCTATAAAGAAAGGTAGATTTCCAGTCATGATTTAACTGTTGTTTTAATAAAAAGCAACTGTGCGAAAGAGGTGGAAAATCAACACCATAGCTCAACAGTGTTTCAATATCAGAATCTGACATTGATTCAGTGTCAGGTTTCAACATTGATTCAACATCAAAACCTGACGTTGTTTCAACATTAAAAAAGGGTGCAAGAGTGACGTTAGGTCAACGTCACACTTCAACGTTGATTCAATGATGTCGCCCTTATATTGACTCAACGTTGTTTCAATGTTTCCTTGCTATCTGGGGAATGATGTTTTTTTTTCTACATTTGACAGGCTAACAAACCCTCCTGTGTCAGTGGCAGCTGAACTTCATTTGACCATGACCTGCAATGACTTTGCCAAATTCTTCACAGAAAAAATCCAAAAGATACAGTAGTAATACAAATGCACTTTTTTTGCCCCCCCCCCCCACCCCCCACCCCCCCCCCCCACCCCCACCCCACACCCCCACCCCACACCTCCCACCCCACACCTCCCACCTAGACAAATGGTAGAAAGGATGTTGACGGGAAACAGGACCTCCAGAGCATGTGTCTTTTGTCTCTTCGAGAACTCTGGGAAGTAGCAAGGGAGTGTTAACCTTAAGGTGTGAAACAGTTGTGTACTGAGGCTAGACTAATTTTATAAATCTGACATTATCTCAGCTTGGTGCGATGCATGCAATTTATTTTAAAATCGGCACAAGTGGGAATTTCTTCTGAATGGGTAATGACGGCATGTTCACAAGCGTTTTATTTAATCAATCCCCCTAGTTTTAATTTAACTAGTTTTTTTTTTGTTGTTTTAATGTTTTACACAAAAAAACTTCACATTTTTATATTTTTAAATGAAAGTCACATGCAAGGATATTTTTCTTTAGTGATGTTGCTTCAGCAATCTCAAATACTAATTATTCTGGGAATTTTTATGGTCAAACTATGTGATTTTCCAAATGTGTGTTTGTGTGTGTGTGTGTGTGTGTGTGTGTGTGTGTGTGTGTGTGTGTGTGTGTGTGTGTGTGTGTGTGGAGTAAAATGACCTTCTTCTTATGATGTTGTCACAGTGAATCATTCAGGATTAACAACACAAATTGTTTCGATAGCAGAAACAGTCTGTCTTATAGTTCTCACACGTTACCACTAGTTTTACAAACACAGTCTTCTACAGCTCTGTTTATGTAGCTTTTATGAAACTGATTTTCCATAGTACACCTAGAATTTAAGTTTTCTTTGCTCTCCAGTATAAATGCAATAATTTGCAGGCGTTTTACTGAAACTCTCACAAATGTAACACTCAATGCCAAAAACAGAGTTGATTAATGTTTCTATGAACACTGCTGCGTATATCAACAGCTCTGAAACCCCCCTTTATTTTTTTTTTTAAAGTAATGCAGGACAGGCTCTCTGTTACTCTCTGTGTCTCTAAAAAACCCAACCAAACTGGCAATCGCCTTGTAGAGGAATTTCTTTCATTTATGTATTGATCACTTTGTTTATTGGTAATGCTTTTAGGTCACTGTTTTACCATGTCTGCCTCATACTCCATTCAAACAGTTAGACAGATGGTGGGGATCTGGTAAGAAAGTTGTCTTGATTAAAGAATGTTAGCTACCGCTCATCGCTTGTCTGCAGGCTTTATTAAATGGAAAACTTCCACAACAACCTCTAAACAATGGTTTATGGATTTTTATCACCTGCATCACCATGTAACACTTTGATGTTAGATCCTTTGACCAGTCAGTGTTGTTAGCCCCAACCCCCCAGGCCCCAGGTTTCTGAGCTCTAACCCTGGCTGCCAAATGTGCCTCCAAGGCCCTTGTGCCTCTTACCACCAGACTAAGTTTGTAGACCTATTTACTAATATTATTTTATTATAGCACAAGGTTCAGTTAGGTTACTACTTTGACTTACTCACTTTGAGCACATTCCTGACCCGATACTTTATCAAACCTATACTCGAGTGTTTTTGACACTAGCAACTGTACTTCTACTTAAGTAAAAATTGCCTGCACTTTTGCCACATCAGTTGCCACTTTTCTGGAGTTTGTACAGTTTTTATATTGACACTTTCAACGTTTTACGTGTTATCCATGATCACAGTTCTAAACAAATTAACTTTCTTGACATCAAAGTAACCCAAAAAAGCAACTATATGTGGAGTTCTCTTTACTCCAAAACTAGTTTAAGGCTATTCTGTTGTCGTGATATGGCCATACAAATAATATTAAGTTGAATTATTCTTAAGAAAAATATGGTTGCTTCATGGCTACCTGTTCAGAGAATTTGCAGGCTTTTATGGAAACTGTCACAATGTAACACTCACACTGTAAAAACAGGGTTGATCCATGTTTCTATGAGCACTGATTCATATATCAACAGCTCTGAAACCCCCCTTTATTTTTTTTTTTAAAGTAATGCAGGACAGGCTCTCTGTTACTCTCTGTGTCTCTAAAAAACCCAACCAAACTGGCAATCGCCTTGTAGAGGAATTTCTTTCATTTATGTATTGATCACTTTGTTTATTGGTAATGCTTTTAGGTCACTGTTTTACCATGTCTGCCTCATACTCCATTCAAACAGTTAGACAGATGGTGGGGATCTGGTAAGAAAGTTGTCTTGATTAAAGAATGTTAGCTACCGCTCATCGCTTGTCTGCAGGCTTTATTAAATGGAAAACTTCCACAACAACCTCTAAACAATGGTTTATGGATTTTTATCACCTGCATCACCATGTAACACTTTGATGTTAGATCCTTTGACCAGTCAGTGTTGTTAGCCCCAACCCCCCAGGCCCCAGGTTTCTGAGCTCTAACCCTGGCTGCCAAATGTGCCTCCAAGGCCCTTGTGCCTCTTACCACCAGACTAAGTTTGTAGACCTATTTACTAATATTATTTTATTATAGCACAAGGTTCAGTTAGGTTACTACTTTGACTTACTCACTTTGAGCACATTCCTGACCCGATACTTTATCAAACCTATACTCGAGTGTTTTTGACACTAGCAACTGTACTTCTACTTAAGTAAAAATTGCCTGCACTTTTGCCACATCAGTTGCCACTTTTCTGGAGTTTGTACAGTTTTTATATTGACACTTTCAACGTTTTACGTGTTATCCATGATCACAGTTCTAAACAAATTAACTTTCTTGACATCAAAGTAACCCAAAAAAGCAACTATATGTGGAGTTCTCTTTACTCCAAAACTAGTTTAAGGCTATTCTGTTGTCGTGATATGGCCATACAAATAATATTAAGTTGAATTATTCTTAAGAAAAATATGGTTGCTTCATGGCTACCTGTTCAGAGAATTTGCAGGCTTTTATGGAAACTGTCACAATGTAACACTCACACTGTAAAAACAGGGTTGATCCATGTTTCTATGAGCACTGATTCATATATCAACAGCTCTGAAACCCCCCTTTATTTTTTTTTTTAAAGTAATGCAGGACAGGCTCTCTGTTACTCTCTGTGTCTCTAAAAAACCCAACCAAACTGGCAATCGCCTTGTAGAGGAATTTCTTTCATTTATGTATTGATCACTTTGTTTATTGGTAATGCTTTTAGGTCACTGTTTTACCATGTCTGCCTCATACTCCATTCAAACAGTTAGACAGATGGTGGGGATCTGGTAAGAAAGTTGTCTTGATTAAAGAATGTTAGCTACCGCTCATCGCTTGTCTGCAGGCTTTATTAAATGGAAAACTTCCACAACAACCTCTAAACAATGGTTTATGGATTTTTATCACCTGCATCACCATGTAACACTTTGATGTTAGATCCTTTGACCAGTCAGTGTTGTTAGCCCCAACCCCCCAGGCCCCAGGTTTCTGAGCTCTAACCCTGGCTGCCAAATGTGCCTCCAAGGCCCTTGTGCCTCTTACCACCAGACTAAGTTTGTAGACCTATTTACTAATATTATTTTATTATAGCACAAGGTTCAGTTAGGTTACTACTTTGACTTACTCACTTTGAGCACATTCCTGACCCGATACTTTATCAAACCTATACTCGAGTGTTTTTGACACTAGCAACTGTACTTCTACTTAAGTAAAAATTGCCTGCACTTTTGCCACATCAGTTGCCACTTTTCTGGAGTTTGTACAGTTTTTATATTGACACTTTCAACGTTTTACGTGTTATCCATGATCACAGTTCTAAACAAATTAACTTTCTTGACATCAAAGTAACCCAAAAAAGCAACTATATGTGGAGTTCTCTTTACTCCAAAACTAGTTTAAGGCTATTCTGTTGTCGTGATATGGCCATACAAATAATATTAAGTTGAATTATTCTTAAGAAAAATATGGTTGCTTCATGGCTACCTGTTCAGAGAATTTGCAGGCTTTTATGGAAACTGTCACAATGTAACACTCACACTGTAAAAACAGGGTTGATCCATGTTTCTATGAGCACTGATTCATATATCAACAGCTCTGAAAATCCTTTTCTTTTTTAAATAAAAAAATAATGCAGGACAGGATCTCTCACTCTCTGTGTCTCTAAAAAACTCACCCAAACTGGCAATCACCTCTAAACAAATGGAAGTAGTTTATAGCTCTTGATCACCTGCAACACCATGTAACACCTAGATGTTAGACTCTTTTATCAGTCAGTGTTGTTAGCCCCAACCCCCCAGGCCCCAGGTTTCTGAGCTCTAACCCTTGCTGCCAAATGTGCCTCTGAGGCCTTTTGTGCCTTTTACCACCACACTAAGTTTGTAGTCCTATCTACTAATATTATTTAATTTTTTTTTATTATAGCACACGGTTCAGTTAGGTTACTACTTTGACTTTCTCACTTTGAGCACATTTCAACTTTTTACTCAAGTGTTTTTGACACTACCAGCTGTACCTCTACTTAAGTAAAAAATTGCCTGCACTTTTGCCACCTCAGTTGCCACTTTTCTGGAGTTTGTACAGTTTTTATATTGACACTTTGAACGTTTAACGTGTTATCCTTGATCACAGTTCTAAACAAATTAACTTTCTTGACATCAAAGTAACCCAAAAAGACATATATGTCCAGTTCTTTTTTACTCCAAACCTACTGATCGGAAAACATTATGTGATGTTGGAAGTTTTTATCCTATCCACCTCCAAAACAAGTTTACCTGTAAGCCAACACATTAGACTTAAACAAATTTGTGAAATTCCTGAACAATATGTTTTGTGCAGTAGCAGTAGTACTAGAACTAGTGCTAGTAGTCCTAGTACTGTGCAGCAACCAGGCTTCAAGAGTGATCACTATTCTGGCTTGTTGGTAAATTTTAAAAAGGAATTTAAACTTCAGGTTTGGCATAGACACAGACTTTATTAATGCCACACTCGGGAAATTCACATGTTACACATGATTTAGCTCACCTGCTAAATCCCCAGCGCAATAACCACATCAGCATCATTAGCCTGAGTCTTGATCCTCCAGGTGAGTGAGTGGAGTTAAGTGTGTGTGTGTGTGTGTGAGATCAGAGGTGAAGCTGCTTTCTGCAAAGTCTCATCAACAACATCTTTAGAAACAAACATCAACAACCAGGAAGAGTCTAAAACTTTACAAGAATCAATGTAATTATTTGTTTTACAAACAAATGTATTGGTTTTGTTTTACTTGAAATAAAACTTTTTTGGAAACCTTGTACATGAAGGAAAAAGGTTTTTGATGTTGTAAGTTCTGGCTTTAATATTTTCAGCTGATAAGGTGAACTTCATACAAACTTTATGTTAGAAAATTCAAACTGTGTCTCGTGAGTGTGTATTGTAGTGTATCCTAACCCTAACCCTAATGCTCCAATGTATAATTTGACTTGCGAGGTACACACAACAAGGCCAAGAAGAAAAAGGGGATAGTTTACTACGTGCTTTAAAAACACAATCCTTAATCTTTGATCTTGCAACTTTATCTTTCTGTTCTGGTTTTAGAGTCATTGTTTTAATGACTCATACTTTGGGAATCACCCTGTTGTGAGAAAAGGGTAAGCTGGGAGAGAATACAGCATTATACAAGCAGAGTGTTTTAGCTGTATCCGTAGATCTAAGACATAAACCTGTGTTGAGACAACGCTGGTCTCTGCGATTCTTTTGGTCCTGGTAGAGATCACGCTGAGATGTTTCCATGTTTTACACAATCCTTTTATTACCCATTATTCTTACAGATGCATCTGGAGATCAGCACACTGCAGTCCTATTGTGACCTCTGTGTAGTGTCTTCTCTGGTCTGCATTCACAACAAAAAGGCAATGGTTAGAATGCTCTTTTTAATGTCGTGGGCAATCAGCACAAAATCTCGCAGGAATCCTCCATTATTCTGAGGATTACATTTCCACTTGCAGTGTGATCGTATAGTGGTAAATTTATACAACCAAAATAGAAAAACTTCAACACCATTAACATTGCATGTTAAATTTCCCAAATGAAAGGAATATTCTTTGTCGGGGCCATGACCACTGCACACGCCAGACTCATGCTGTATGATTTGCTAGACAACTTGCAGCAGCGTGTGCTGTATTGTGACACGGACAGTGTCATTTTCACGGCACGCCCTGGCGAGTGGATGCCTCCTCTAGGTCCGTTTCTGGGGGATCTCACAAGCGAATTAGCCTGTGGAGAGGGTGGTGTGGAGGATTACATAGCGGAATTTGTTTCTGGTGGGCCAAAATGCTACGCGTATCACACATCGCTGGGCAAGACCCAGGTCAAATGTAAAGGCGTGACACTGAATGCATTAAACTCGAAAGTTGTCACCCACGACTCCTTGAAAGGTTTAGTCCACAAGTTTGTAACCAATCAGACATCAGACGCACACCTAGTTGCCGTGTCTGATAGCATCAGACGCGATAAAAAGAAGCTTCATTTGAAGAATAAAACCGTTGTGAAAAAAGTTAAAGTTGTTTACAATAAGCGCCGTGTGCTCCCAGACTATACAACCGTACCTTATGGATTTTAAATTAGAACAGGGGTTTGACGCGCGGTTGCAGCACCCGTTCAGTATGGTGGTCAGCGGTCCCAGTAACTGCGGCAAGACTTTTTTTGTTAAAAGCATAATTGAAAATTCTTCCAGGATTATATCATGCAGCATTGGCAATATTGTATATATATACTCATGCTGGCAGCCATTATATGACCAGCTTCTTAAGATAAGAGACATAAACTTTGTTAACGGTATACCCGAATCTCTTGCTGATGACACCCTTCTTCCTGCAGAAAAGAACAATTTGTTAATTATAGACGATGTAATGAACGATGCAGCTAACAATTTAGAAGTACAAAATGTGTTCACAAAGTATGTGCATCATAGGAATTTGAGTTGTATATATCTGGTTCAGAATTTGTTTATTCAAGGAAAATCCAGTAGAACCATTTCCTTGAACACTAACTACCTAATATTGTTTAAAAATCCGAGAGATAAATATCAGGTTATGCTTTTAGGTAGGCAAATGTTTCCGGGTAATACTAAATATTTTATAGAAGCATTTAATGATGCCACATCCACAACATACGGGTATCTTTTAATAGACTATAAAGCTAAGACCCCGGACTATTTAAGACTCAGAACAAATTTACTATCAGAGTGTCCGGTTGTTTACATTCCAAAACAAAAATCAGCAAAGAGGTGAAAGGATGTCATCACGCATGCGGAGGAATCTGTCTCTGTTGGAGATGATATACAGGGCTCCTCCTACTCTACGCAGAGTTATTATTAGTAATTCAAACTTAGATTTTATCAATGCGCTGTGTGAGATAGCCTTTAATGTATTGCATGGTAACATTCCACTGACCAATCAGCAGTACAGACAGCTGAAAAAGAAAAAATCAATAATCAGACTGATTGCAGACAAAAAAATAAAAACTTTGAAAAAGAGAAAGACAATCAACCAATCTGGAGGGTTTTTACTACCGCTATTAGGGGCTGCAATCCCTTTCATAACCAGTCTGATAGCAAACAGGTGAAAATGGAACATGTACAAAAGATGTTTTTGGTACCCCAACACCAGTTGGACTTAATAAAGCAACAGCAGCAGCAGCAGCAGCAGCAAACAGGCAGCATCAGACAACAGTCTCAGAACGAGTTGGACAAGGAGATGTTACAAGTGTTACAAGATTCTGACATAGATGTGTATGAGAAGGCTAAAAAATACAGCGATATTCTCCAAAGATACCTTACCCTTGTGAGACAAGGTGCCCGTGAAAAGAATGTATTGTCTTTATCATTACCTGAACAATTTAACAGGGATGTGCAACCCCAGTCGACGGACACATCACCTGTTCATGGTGATGCAGGGGTGAGGGATCTTGTTGCGGAGAATGTTTTAACACACATACCTAAAAGGAGTAGGAGGAATGCAGAACTTATTCTATCAGCGGTGAGCCGTTCGCCACACTTGATCTCTTACAACGACAAAGGCGAAATTGTTGTTGATAAACACACCATCCCTGGTTCACACATTTATGATCTAATTAAAGGCGTCACAACCACACACACACCCTCTGAGGGTTTGAGACCTATCGGCTGGACAGAGTTTTTAAAAGCTGTCTCAGATTTAAACGTACCATTATCAGCCATATCTAACACAGGCATACGTAAGACCGTCGCCATGTATAAAACCGATCACACACTGTCTGAAGACCCTGGTTTTTTAAAACTCTGTCCAGCCGATAGGTCTCAAACCCTCAGAGGGTGTGTGTGTGGTTGTGACGCCTTTAATTAGATCATAAATGTGTGAACCAGGGATGGTGTGTTTATCAACAACAATTTCGCCTTTGTCGTTGTAAGAGATCAAGTGTGGCGAACGGCTCACCGCTGATAGAATAAGTTCTGCATTCCTCCTACTCCTTTTAGGTATGTGTGTTAAAACATTCTCCGCAACAAGATCCCTCACCCCTGCATCACCATGAACAGGTGATGTGTCCGTCGACTGGGGTTGCACATCCCTGTTAAATTGTTCAGGTAATGATAAAGACAATACATTCTTTTCACGGGCACCTTGTCTCACAAGGGTAAGGTATCTTTGGAGAATATCGCTGTATTTTTTAGCCTTCTCATACACATCTATGTCAGAATCTTGTAACACTTGTAACATCTCCTTGTCCAACTCGTTCTGAGACTGTTGTCTGATGCTGCCTGTTTGCTGCTGCTGCTGCTGCTGCTGTTGCTTTATTAAGTCCAACTGGTGTTGGGGTACCAAAAACATCTTTTGTACATGTTCCATTTTCACCTGTTTGCTATCAGACTGGTTATGAAAGGGATTGCAGCCCCTAATAGCGGTAGTAAAAACCCTCCAGATTGGTTGATTGTCTTTCTCTTTTTCAAAGTTTTTATTTTTTTGTCTGCAATCAGTCTGATTATTGATTTTTTCTTTTTCAGCTGTCTGTACTGCTGATTGGTCAGTGGAATGTTACCATGCAATACATTAAAGGCTATCTCACACAGCGCATTGATAAAATCTAAGTTTGAATTACTAATAATAACTCTGCGTAGAGTAGGAGGAGCCCTGTATATCATCTCCAACAGAGACAGATTCCTCCGCATGCGTGATGACATCCTTTCACCTCTTTGCTGATTTTTGTTTTGGAATGTAAACAACCGGACACTCTGATAGTAAATTTGTTCTGAGTCTTAAATAGTCCGGGGTCTTAGCTTTATAGTCTATTAAAAGATACCCGTATGTTGTGGATGTGGCATCATTAAATGCTTCTATAAAATATTTAGTATTACCCGGAAACATTTGCCTACCTAAAAGCATAACCTGATATTTATCTCTCGGATTTTTAAACAATATTAGGTAGTTAGTGTTCAAGGAAATGGTTCTACTGGATTTTCCTTGAATAAACAAATTCTGAACCAGATATATACAACTCAAATTCCTATGATGCACATACTTTGTGAACACATTTTGTACTTCTAAATTGTTAGCTGCATCGTTCATTACATCGTCTATAATTAACAAATTGTTCTTTTCTGCAGGAAGAAGGGTGTCATCAGCAAGAGATTCGGGTATACCGTTAACAAAGTTTATGTCTCTTATCTTAAGAAGCTGGTCATATAATGGCTGCCAGCATGAGTATATATATACAATATTGTCAATGCTGCATGATATAATCCTGGAAGAATTTTCAATTATGCTTTTAACAAAAAAAGTCTTGCCGCAGTTACTGGGACCGCTGACCACCATACTGAACGGGTGCTGCAACCGCGCGTCAAACCCCTGTTCTAATTTAAAATCCATAAGGTACGGTTGTATAGTCTGGGAGCACACGGCGCTTATTGTAAACAACTTTAACTTTTTTCACAACGGTTTTATTCTTCAAATGAAGCTTCTTTTTATCGCGTCTGATGCTATCAGACACGGCAACTAGGTGTGCGTCTGATGTCTGATTGGTTACAAACTTGTGGACTAAACCTTTCAAGGAGTCGTGGGTGACAACTTTCGAGTTTAATGCATTCAGTGTCACGCCTTTACATTTGACCTGGGTCTTGCCCAGCGATGTGTGATACGCGTAGCATTTTGGCCCACCAGAAACAAATTCCGCTATGTAATCCTCCACACCACCCTCTCCACAGGCTAATTCGCTTGTGAGATCCCCCAGAAACGGACCTAGAGGAGGCATCCACTCGCCAGGGCGTGCCGTGAAAATGACACTGTCCGTGTCACAATACAGCACACGCTGCTGCAAGTTGTCTAGCAAATCATACAGCATGAGTCTGGCGTGTGCAGTGGTCATGGCCCCGACAAAGAATATTCCTTTCATTTGGGAAATTTAACATGCAATGTTAATGGTGTTGAAGTTTTTCTATTTTGGTTGTATAAATTTACCACTATACGATCACACTGCAAGTGGAAATGTAATCCTCAGAATAATGGAGGATTCCTGCGAGATTTTGTGCTGATTGCCCACGACATTAAAAAGAGCATTCTAACCATTGCCTTTTTGTTGTGAATGCAGACCAGAGAAGACACTACACAGAGGTCACAATAGGACTGCAGTGTGCTGATCTCCAGATGCATCTGTAAGAATAATGGGTAATAAAAGGATTGTGTAAAACATGGAAACATCTCAGCGTGATCTCTACCAGGACCAAAAGAATCGCAGAGACCAGCGTTGTCTCAACACAGGTTTATGTCTTAGATCTACGGATACAGCTAAAACACTCTGCTTGTATAATGCTGTATTCTCTCCCAGCTTACCCTTTTCTCACAACAGGGTGATTCCCAAAGTATGAGTCATTAAAACAATGACTCTAAAACCAGAACAGAAAGATAAAGTTGCAAGATCAAAGATTAAGGATTGTGTTTTTAAAGCACGTAGTAAACTATCCCCTTTTTCTTCTTGGCCTTGTTGTGTGTACCTCGCAAGTCAAATTATACATTGGAGCATTAGGGTTAGGGTTAGGATACACTACAATACACACTCACGAGACACAGTTTGAATTTTCTAACATAAAGTTTGTATGAAGTTCACCTTATCAGCTGAAAATATTAAAGCCAGAACTTACAACATCAAAAACCTTTTTCCTTCATGTACAAGGTTTCCAAAAAAGTTTTATTTCAAGTAAAACAAAACCAATACATTTGTTTGTAAAACAAATAATTACATTGATTCTTGTAAAGTTTTAGACTCTTCCTGGTTGTTGATGTTTGTTTCTAAAGATGTTGTTGATGAGACTTTGCAGAAAGCAGCTTCACCTCTGATCTCACACACACACACACACACTTAACTCCACTCACTCACCTGGAGGATCAAGACTCAGGCTAATGATGCTGATGTGGTTATTGCGCTGGGGATTTAGCAGGTGAGCTAAATCATGTGTAACATGTGAATTTCCCGAGTGTGGCATTAATAAAGTCTGTGTCTATGCCAAACCTGAAGTTTAAATTCCTTTTTAAAATTTACCAACAAGCCAGAATAGTGATCACTCTTGAAGCCTGGTTGCTGCACAGTACTAGGACTACTAGCACTAGTTCTAGTACTACTGCTACTGCACAAAACATATTGTTCAGGAATTTCACAAATTTGTTTAAGTCTAATGTGTTGGCTTACAGGTAAACTTGTTTTGGAGGTGGATAGGATAAAAACTTCCAACATCACATAATGTTTTCCGATCAGTAGGTTTGGAGTAAAAAAGAACTGGACATATATGTCTTTTTGGGTTACTTTGATGTCAAGAAAGTTAATTTGTTTAGAACTGTGATCAAGGATAACACGTTAAACGTTCAAAGTGTCAATATAAAAACTGTACAAACTCCAGAAAAGTGGCAACTGAGGTGGCAAAAGTGCAGGCAATTTTTTACTTAAGTAGAGGTACAGCTGGTAGTGTCAAAAACACTTGAGTAAAAAGTTGAAATGTGCTCAAAGTGAGAAAGTCAAAGTAGTAACCTAACTGAACCGTGTGCTATAATAAAAAAAAATTAAATAATATTAGTAGATAGGACTACAAACTTAGTGTGGTGGTAAAAGGCACAAAAGGCCTCAGAGGCACATTTGGCAGCAAGGGTTAGAGCTCAGAAACCTGGGGCCTGGGGGGTTGGGGCTAACAACACTGACTGATAAAAGAGTCTAACATCTAGGTGTTACATGGTGTTGCAGGTGATCAAGAGCTATAAACTACTTCCATTTGTTTAGAGGTGATTGCCAGTTTGGGTGAGTTTTTTAGAGACACAGAGAGTGAGAGATCCTGTCCTGCATTATTTTTTTATTTAAAAAAGAAAAGGATTTTCAGAGCTGTTGATATATGAATCAGTGCTCATAGAAACATGGATCAACCCTGTTTTTACAGTGTGAGTGTTACATTGTGACAGTTTCCATAAAAGCCTGCAAATTCTCTGAACAGGTAGCCATGAAGCAACCATATTTTTCTTAAGAATAATTCAACTTAATATTATTTGTATGGCCATATCACGACAACAGAATAGCCTTAAACTAGTTTTGGAGTAAAGAGAACTCCACATATAGTTGCTTTTTTGGGTTACTTTGATGTCAAGAAAGTTAATTTGTTTAGAACTGTGATCATGGATAACACGTAAAACGTTGAAAGTGTCAATATAAAAACTGTACAAACTCCAGAAAAGTGGCAACTGATGTGGCAAAAGTGCAGGCAATTTTTACTTAAGTAGAAGTACAGTTGCTAGTGTCAAAAACACTCGAGTATAGGTTTGATAAAGTATCGGGTCAGGAATGTGCTCAAAGTGAGTAAGTCAAAGTAGTAACCTAACTGAACCTTGTGCTATAATAAAATAATATTAGTAAATAGGTCTACAAACTTAGTCTGGTGGTAAGAGGCACAAGGGCCTTGGAGGCACATTTGGCAGCCAGGGTTAGAGCTCAGAAACCTGGGGCCTGGGGGGTTGGGGCTAACAACACTGACTGGTCAAAGGATCTAACATCAAAGTGTTACATGGTGATGCAGGTGATAAAAATCCATAAACCATTGTTTAGAGGTTGTTGTGGAAGTTTTCCATTTAATAAAGCCTGCAGACAAGCGATGAGCGGTAGCTAACATTCTTTAATCAAGACAACTTTCTTACCAGATCCCCACCATCTGTCTAACTGTTTGAATGGAGTATGAGGCAGACATGGTAAAACAGTGACCTAAAAGCATTACCAATAAACAAAGTGATCAATACATAAATGAAAGAAATTCCTCTACAAGGCGATTGCCAGTTTGGTTGGGTTTTTTAGAGACACAGAGAGTAACAGAGAGCCTGTCCTGCATTACTTTAAAAAAAAAAATAAAGGGGGGTTTCAGAGCTGTTGATATATGAATCAGTGCTCATAGAAACATGGATCAACCCTGTTTTTACAGTGTGAGTGTTACATTGTGACAGTTTCCATAAAAGCCTGCAAATTCTCTGAACAGGTAGCCATGAAGCAACCATATTTTTCTTAAGAATAATTCAACTTAATATTATTTGTATGGCCATATCACGACAACAGAATAGCCTTAAACTAGTTTTGGAGTAAAGAGAACTCCACATATAGTTGCTTTTTTGGGTTACTTTGATGTCAAGAAAGTTAATTTGTTTAGAACTGTGATCATGGATAACACGTAAAACGTTGAAAGTGTCAATATAAAAACTGTACAAACTCCAGAAAAGTGGCAACTGATGTGGCAAAAGTGCAGGCAATTTTTACTTAAGTAGAAGTACAGTTGCTAGTGTCAAAAACACTCGAGTATAGGTTTGATAAAGTATCGGGTCAGGAATGTGCTCAAAGTGAGTAAGTCAAAGTAGTAACCTAACTGAACCTTGTGCTATAATAAAATAATATTAGTAAATAGGTCTACAAACTTAGTGTGGTGGTAAGAGGCACAAGGGCCTTGGAGGCACATTTGGCAGCCAGGGTTAGAGCTCAGAAACCTGGGGCCTGGGGGGTTGGGGCTAACAACACTGACTGGTCAAAGGATCTAACATCAAAGTGTTACATGGTGATGCAGGTGATAAAAATCCATAAACCATTGTTTAGAGGTTGTTGTGGAAGTTTTCCATTTAATAAAGCCTGCAGACAAGCGATGAGCGGTAGCTAACATTCTTTAATCAAGACAACTTTCTTACCAGATCCCCACCATCTGTCTAACTGTTTGAATGGAGTATGAGGCAGACATGGTAAAACAGTGACCTAAAAGCATTACCAATAAACAAAGTGATCAATACATAAATGAAAGAAATTCCTCTACAAGGCGATTGCCAGTTTGGTTGGGTTTTTTAGAGACACAGAGAGTAACAGAGAGCCTGTCCTGCATTACTTTAAAAAAAAAAATAAAGGGGGGTTTCAGAGCTGTTGATATACGCAGCAGTGTTCATAGAAACATTATTCAACTCTGTTTTTGGCCTTGAGTGTTACATTTGTGAGAGTTTCAGTAAAACGCCTGCAAATTATTGCATTTATACTGGAGAGCAAAGAAAACTTAAATTCTAGGTGTACTATGGAAAATCAGTTTCATAAAAGCTACATAAACAGAGCTGTAGAAGACTGTGTTTGTAAAACTAGTGGTAACGTGTGAGAACTATGAGACAGACTGTTTCTGCTATCGAAACAATTTGTGTTGTTAATCCTGAATGATTCACTGTGACAACATCATAAGAAGAAGGTCATTTTACTCCACACACACACACACACACACACATTTGGAAAATCACATAGTTTGACCATAAAAATTCCCAGAATAATTAGTATTTGAGATTGGTGAAGCAACATCACTAAAGAAAAATATCCTTGCATGTGACTTTCATTTAAAAATATAAAAATGTGAAGTTTTTTGTGTAAAACATTAAAACAACAAAAAAAAAAACTAGTTAAATTAAAACTAGGGGGATTGATTAAATAAAACGCTTAGTTTGGTTGGGTTTTTTAGAGACACAGAGAGTAACAGAGAGCCTGTCCTGCATTACTTTAAAAAAAAATAAAGGGGGGTTTCAGAGCTGTTGATATACGCAGCAGTGTTCATAGAAACATTAATCAACTCTGTTTTTGGCATTGAGTGTTACATTTGTGAGAGTTTCAGTAAAACGCCTGCAAATTATTGCATTTATACTGGAGAGCAAAGAAAACTTAAATTCTAGGTGTACTATGGAAAATCAGTTTCATAAAAGCTACATAAACAGAGCTGTAGAAGACTGTGTTTGTAAAACTAGTGGTAACGTGTGAGAACTATAAGACAGACTGTTTCTGCTATCGAAACAATTTGTGTTGTTAATCCTGAATGATTCACTGTGACAACATCATAAGAAGAAGGTCATTTTACTCCACACACACACACACACACACACACACACACACACACACACACACACACACACACACACACACACAAACACACATTTGGAAAATCACATAGTTTGACCATAAAAATTCCCAGAATAATTAGTATTTGAGATTGCTGAAGCAACATCACTAAAGAAAAATATCCTTGCATGTGACTTTCATTTAAAAATATAAAAATGTGAAGTTTTTTGTGTAAAACATTAAAACAACAAAAAAAAAACTAGTTAAATTAAAACTAGGGGGATTGATTAAATAAAACGCTTGTGAACATGCCGTCATTACCCATTCAGAAGAAATTCCCACTTGTGCCGATTTTAAAATAAATTGCATGCATCGCACCAAGCTGAGATAATGTCAGATTTATAAAATTAGTCTAGCCTCAGTACACAACTGTTTCACACCTTAAGGTTAACACTCCCTTGCTACTTCCCAGAGTTCTCGAAGAGACAAAAGACACATGCTCTGGAGGTCCTGTTTCCCGTCAACATCCTTTCTACCATTTGTCTAGGTGGGAGGTGTGGGGTGGGAGGTGTGGGGTGGGGGTGTGGGGTGGGGGTGGGGGTGGGGGGTGGGGGGGGGCAAAAAAAGTGCATTTGTATTACTACTGATACCGAAACCAATCTGACCAAAGTGTTCAATGACATATTTTCTGTGGCTTTCCTCAACTCTGCCTCTACTACTAGCTTTGACTGCTCCAAACATCATACGGTTGACGACATTGCTAATTCTTTGCTATCCATGTGTTCTTCCATCCTTGATACTGTAGCACCGATCAAAATGAAATCTCCTAGAACTAATTCTCAACGTTGGTTTAATGATTCTTTGTGTGCCCTGCGGCGTGTATGCCGCCAAGCTGAGAGGAAATGGAAGAAAGATAATCTCCAGGTATTCTTTGATACTTTGCGTTCTAGCCGCCTGGAGTTTCAAATTGCTGCTAAACGTGCTAAAGCAGCCTTCTTTTCTGATATTATTGTGACCAATGGCCATAACGCTCGATTGCTATTTAAAATCTTTAATTCAGTGGTTAATCCCTGCCCTGATATGCCGATGGTCCCATCCTCAGCTCTCTGTGAACAATTTCTAAAATACTTTACTGATAAAATTCTATCTCTCAAATCCTCACTCCCCCTAGTGGTGAGCCCTGCTCTCACTGGAGAATGTGCTTCAACTTTTCATCAGTTTGAGCCAGTGTCACTCTGTACACTGTGGGATTATGATATTATTTTATGCCATGTTAGACCCCTAATTAAAGATTGTGAATTATTATGTAGTTTTCAGTTTGCATTATGCTCCTGAACTAGAAGAAGGTGATAATTATTACATTTGGTAAACTGATTTGCATTACATTAGACTGTTGATTTATTGTGAATGAATGATATTGTTTTATGATGCATTATACTGCTGAGTTATAAGAAATACTGTTCACAGAAAGTCATCGTCTCATTTGTCTGATTAGAAGAGAACAGAGCATACTGCCCCATTTCATCAGGAGCAGATAAACAGGGAGCCAAGGTCGTAGCTTAGGCGCTGTGTGAGAAAGAATGTTTAGGCTCTGATGATTAGGTGGGGGCCACTAGAGGCTATAAGAGTTTGATCAAGGCTCCACCATTTTGAGATTTGATGCTGTCTGCTGTATGGTGTCCATCTCCCACGCGTGTGTTCATTAAATCATCGTTTGACTTGACCCGGCCGGACCAGTGTTGTTATTTTGGTTTTCCTCTTGTATCCATTCCCAATATTTGAATCCGTAACAGTTTTGGGGGCTCGTCCTGTGGTATTGGGATGGAAGTTTTGGAGGCTTGGACGGTCCGAGGTGGTCAGACGGGCAGACATTATCCGGCAATCGAACTGAGTGGACAGGCGCCTTTATAAAAGAGGTAGGCACAGGCCTGTTGATTTTATCCGAAGTGTGCTGAATTGGACGATAAAATTAAATGTCTATTCAGTAAAAGTTGCCGGTGAGTGTCTGTTTTGATTTTGAAGAAAAATCTCATGAGTGTTGAAATTTGAAGTAAGGTTACAAGTAAAAATACTGAGTTAGAGTCTCAGGTAAAGGTAATAATACTGGGTTAGAGTCCCAAGGTAAAGGAAAATAATACTGAGTTAGAGTCTCAGGTAGTTGGATAGGGAATTGGTCATTTTGTGAGTTAGAGTCTCCATTGGTTTAAAGGATTGCATCTGTGTTGGCCATGTTGAGAGTTAGAGGCTCCATTGTCCATAACGTTGCATCTGCGTCAGTCATACTCTTGTTTTAGAGGGTTGATGGCGGTTTAAAAGTATTATAAATTTTGTTAGAACGGTGGTTAGAGTCCACTAGGAGGCGCAGTGCTCAGAGGTAACGCTTGCCAAGGCCAGGGACGCCTAGGCCTTGTCCTCTTTGAGGGATAGTCAGTTGGTCACTGTGGAGCTTGGGGCACTCCAGAATAACTAGGAGTTAGAGTCTCCTTACCGTGTTGAACGGTATCTGCGCTTTTTTGGGCACTGTAAATTGACTTAGGGATTTTAGAGATGAGGCCAGATACAGTTAGAGTCTGATACTGGTTAATTGACTACAAAAAAGTTGGACTTTCTTCGGTTGGACCCGTTATCTTAAATTTGTCAAAATTGTGTAGGCGCTAAAACTTTCAGGCCTGAGAGTGATTGTAAATATAAGACGTCTTTGTAATATAATATAGAGTTGAGTGTGAAACGAGGTTGTGTGTGACGACAGTGCGCTGCGAGCTATTTTTAGATAGTGTGTGAACATGCAAATGAGGTGGCTGCTGTGAAGCCCACAGAGGACTTCCTGTTTAGCGTGTTATTGAGTTTTATAAGTATAATTTGCAAATAATGATACATGCCTGTAATTAAAACGCTGATTTTGCTGATTATAATATTATAAATAAAGTTTTGAATGACTACGGTGAATGTTTAATGTTTGGCTGAATTTTGATATGGGACAGACGGCTTCGCAGCTGTTGGGGGTAAGTGACCGGAAACTTGCATGCCCATAAAAGGCAACTGCCTGACTGTGTGAACTATGCACCAAGAGAGAGAGTAAAATCTAGGTGGATGAATTAAATGGATGTTGTAAGAAAAATAGTAAATGAATGTTTTAGTCTCTTAATACAGGTGGATTTCTCTCAACCAGGAGACCTGAGTACAGCAGCAAAAGGATAGATTAATAAAATTGGGACGACACACAGGCCAAGCTCTGGCTCAAAATTTTACAGTTTGACCTATCACTTTGTCCCCACCCGAAAAAGAAGCTTAAAGGACATCATCTCCTCCAGTTATCGGCTACCATCACTGGAAATTTTCAGGCAAGTTTTTCACTGAATTGTTTTTGGCACCATGTGTCCCTGAATCTCACAAGCAAGCTCTAATTCCTGGCTGAAGACATGGAATGCTGTTATTTAAGGTGGGAAATCAAAATTTGGGAAACAAAATTAAAAACATACACAATTAGAGAAATGCCTTGTTTGAGAAAAAAGTTAAAATATCCCACCCACAAACGCACACACACGCAATGAAGAAACAGCTTACATTCATGAACACGTGAAGATTTTCCAGCAAGGTTAAAGCAGCAAAACTTAACATACACCTGATGTTAAATGATAAAGTCTATCCACTACTAACAAATAAACTCTCTGGGTTGCAGGACAACAACTTGACTTCAAAAAGACAGACACTGGTAAATCACAAACCAGTGATGAAACAACAAATTTAGTGGTTAAAAGAGTCGAATTGTGACATGTTTTTTTTTTCTGATTGAATAATACAAGAGATTACTGAATGAAATAAAATTCCTTTTTTGAATTATTAAACATGATCTTAAGAATTTTAACGTGTACCTGTGTTGTCCTGTCAACTTGGTGGGTTATGAGTTGATTATATAGTGAGAAAAAACAAAAAAAAGGGGGGGAGAAGGCTGACACAGGGCCTGGCCCCTCTCTGAATAACATAGCCAAAACAACATTATTTTCAAACAACATCATTTTCCTGTTCGTCTGTTTTTGTTTTGTTTTTGTTTTTTCTCTTTATGCTTAATTACAGGCTGCTTTGTCGGCCCGGAAAGCCGAGGCTGACCTGGACTCCTGCTCTCCCCTCTATCATCTTTCCTCTCCTCTCTACCATCTTTGATGTGACCCTGACCAAATGCTACAGCAGCTGGACTCACAACAACAGCCTGAGAATGTCAACAGTGCTGCAGGAAAGAGATCTCATGCAGCGGAGACGGAGAACGTTAAATCCAAGGCCCGTTTCACTACACGGGGGAGATTTCCAGACAGCTTCAGCTGACAGAGCTGTGACGAGACGCCTATTAAGCCCGGATGAAAGGTGAGGCCGAGCAAAAGAATGCTGACCTTAACAACTCTGCATTAAAACTGTGCAGGACAATGACGGACCAACACGGATGATCGGGCAGCAAAAAGGGCGTGCCAGAGACACGAGGAGTAACTGAGGTCAGAAGGCACCTCAGATTGGACAAAAGCAGCAGAAGAACATAAGCTGAAGGTACAGGTGTCGGGGCTCGGTCAGGAGCTGACCTCTGAGAAGAGCCGAACAGCAGAGCTGCAGAAGGCCGTGGAGCAAAGCAAGGAAAACATCAAAAACTTCAATCTGACGTGTACGGAAAAGACTCGTGAAGTTTCTGCCCTCAGTGAGAGCTCAAGACATCAGAGCAGAAACTGAGCATGGCTCAGGAGGAGCTGGCTGCTAATCAAACCCATCAGTCAGGCTTAGAGTCCCAGATACAGGACTTGAAATCAGCCCGGAGCTTGCTGGAGCAGGAGGTTGTCAAACCTGACGAGAAGCTCCAACACCAGGAGCAAACCCTGAAAGACCTACAGAAGCAAAAAGGGTCAAGTTAAGGAGGAGCTGGACAAGGAGAAGATGCAGGACACTGGAGAAAAGGACTGCCTCAATTGGGGCCAGAACCAGTATGGAGAGAACTTTGGGCAGCAGCACCAATGGACCCAAACGGACTGAAAAGGAGGAGAGCAGGACCCCAGAGCACGCTTCAGGCCATGGTTTACCCAGAACACCAG
Organism: Neolamprologus brichardi; assembly: GCF_056152115.1. NCBI lineage: Eukaryota > Metazoa > Chordata > Actinopteri > Cichliformes > Cichlidae > Neolamprologus > Neolamprologus brichardi. The sequence continues at coordinate 35,878,803 of NC_142112.1, forward strand.
AACAGGAAAGTGATGAATACAAACACACACACAAACACACACATCTACATACACTGACTCAGAATCAAGAGAAACACACATATGAACACATATGCACTTGTTGATTGACTGAGAAATGACACACACGCACGCACACAAATCAAAATGCTGATTCAATTCACGGAGAAGTGATCCACACACACATACACATGTTTGTGCAATGAAGAGTGATACACACACGCTGATGCAATGAAGAATGCTTTACTAACAAATGCTATGCTGATACGCAAAATGCTGCACACAAACGTCCAAATACAGAATTTGTTACAACAACAAGAAGCCATTGATTGTTAATTGGTTAAATGCATTTCATGTCACCCAGAGGGCATTTGTGTAGATTTAGGGGACAGGGTCTAGAGCAGTTTGGTTATGAAAACAATGTCTGTGAGTGATGTCTGTTTATGGCTCAAGGCCTCAACTGAATTGTTTACTGTGCTTCACACAGCCTGATAAGGAGCAGTGGTACAGAGTGAAAATGATGAATTAACGGTGTGAGCCTTATTTCGGAGAGTCACATGTTTGTGATTGAGATTTAATTGAAGGAGGAACACACTGAAGAAAAAAAAATAATAATAATAAATAAAAGAAAAAAGAAAAAAAAAAGAAAGAAAAGGGGGCCAGCCCTTGGATTTATGTAAGCATCCCACATGTATTTAACACAATTGCCTCAGGCTTTAAAGATTTGTATAAAATTCAACAGGAAATCATAGCTTCCCTGTATTTCCTACATTGTTGGCATGCTGGTGAGTGCTGTTGCTCCACAGTAAGAAGGTCCTGGGTGCAAGTCCACAGTCTGGCTAGTTTGCAGTAGTCTCTCTCTGGGTATTCTGGTTTCCTGCCACAGTGAAAAGTCATGAAGCTATTAGAGTTAGGTTAATTGATGATTCTAAATTATCCGTGAATGTAAGTGTAAATGGTTGTTTGTTTCTAGGTGATAGACTGGTGACCTGTTCGGGGTGCACCCTGCCTGGTAACGTATCACTTTAGAGTTATTTCCCAGCCCTCGTGCAATTAGGATAAAGATAGGAGGATGGTAGTTGTTGTAGACCCATTCAATTTTTATGGTAATCAGAATTTAGACTTTGTTGAACCGTAGGCAATATGAAGACAACATGTAGTATTTAAGGGACCAAGTAGAATTTGGATAAAAGTTAGTGAATAGTGTTGAAAAAATGACAGAATTGTGAAGGATTAAAATATTCCAGGAGCTTAACTTACTCCATCTGAACATGTCTTAATCGTGTAATATGAACTCAAAATGCACAGGTTTACTGAATATGAAAAGGTTGTGTTGATTTAACTCAGTTGTTTAAGTTTCTACCAAAGCAAAACATTTGTGGGCAACTAGTGTCCACTATTGACTGAAATAAGTCCAACATGTTTTTGTCAGTGCAAAAAGAAGTTACGGTACCTGTATGCTTACACAATATTGTCCCGGGACGGAGAAAAACTTTCTGGTGAAGTTTTTGTTGATTTTGGGTTTTGCTTAACACTAGGTTGATTTTATCAGTGAGGTTTGGATTGTTTTCTTTCTCTAAGAGAGAGAAAGATGGTTTTATGCTTGGACATGTTTCCAACGGGCCCCAGTATTTGTTATTATATGAGTATTTTATTGGTTACGTTTGTCTTTGCTTTTGTTACAGTGCACTGAAATAAGAACATCTGAGAGGAGTGATCCACCGGTGGTGATATTTTGGTATTTTGTGAGTTCCTGATTTAACAAATCAGCTCTTTAATCCAGGCCTGAGAGATTGAACTTTAAAGCGCTATAAAACATGATTACTAGAAACAGTCGCAAAGTATTTTTCTCCATAATTATAATGGGCTCTGGAGAAATTCACTTATATGGGACATTGATCACATGAGAAGTCCTGAGCCTAAAAGGATTGCAGCGAGTCAATCCAGTCCAAAAAAAAAAAAAAAAAAAAAACAAGGAACTGTTTTCCTTTAAAATGATGACGTCATCTTGCTGGTGATGAAGCCTCGAATAGGTTGCGTGTGAGACTCCATTATCAGCAATATCTGGTATGAATGTGTGTGAATGTATGCATGTGACTGGACTGTGATGGACTGACGACTAAATGTTTAAACTGACTTGACACTGAGACAAAAACGATACCGACTTTAGGATTAGTACATGTCTACAAACAATTCACCCAGCTTGTAAAAGAAGGGTGGATGTTTTGTCTCGCTTTGTTTTGTTTTTGCAGGAGTAGGAGGACAGAGACTAGGGGGGGAGGCTGTAGTTTCACATGAGTGTGAACTGCAGACTTAACCCTTTGGTTGCTAATTTTGAGCTACTGATGTTTCCATCAAGAAAATTGTGTTTTATTAGCTGTGTTTCGATTAATGTATCACTTTATATTGTTGGGAATGTTAAATGCTAAAGTGAAGAGAAGCTTTGATTTCACTCATGACTGAACATGTTATTATTAACCATAGCGGGCCACTGTAAAAAGTCAATCAATTTTGATAGAAAAAGCAAGAAAAAACTCTATTGATACCTACACAGCAAATCCAGCATGTCTAAATTAACACTGTCAGATTTGATTTCAACACTTTTAAAGTGTCTATATGGGTGGACACCAGAGAGTGTTAATTTGACTCTTTTTGGAGAGTTGGTATGTTAACTCTGATTTAGTGTTAGACACCAAATCTCTCTGGAGTTGATAATTTGGCACTTGGTGTTAAGAGTTTATATATTAACTCTCAAAGAGTATTTTAGTTTAACTACGTAAGAGTTATCTTCTAATTAATTCTAAAAAGCGGGAATTTTACTGTTCTGAACTTCTAGAAATTTCTTTTGGAAATAAACATTTACTAAAAAGACGCAATGGTTTTTGAAAAACATTTATTCTGAACTGTGCACCACAATTTCAAAACATTTTCTGAAAGATGTAACAGTGTACATGTTCTCACTTTCATTAGAATTTCGTTTATCAAAAGGTCTGACATAGGTGAGCTGGTAAATGCAAATAACAGCATTCTCATCACTTATTTCAATAAATACAAAATACAATATGCATGTCCTTCATTCATCACTTTGTGGAACTTCAACGCACTTCTGCTCTCCCCCATATTCCATCTTCACAAGCATATCCTATGTGGAGATTGAATAAAAATTAGTTGACACTAATTAATGGCACAAATCAATTGCAGCACAGTTATAAAAAAAAAAAAAAAAAAAAAAAAAGGAATCCTTTTTGAGCCATTACTTGTGTAAAGTATTTTCCCAAAAGACAAGGACACAGACAACAGGTAATACTGAACTAAATGTAAAACCTCAACCTTTTTCATTTTTACCTAAAACCGTGTGCACAAAACTCTGGAGGAATCTAAATGCTAACGTGGAACTCAGTCGGGACTTGGGACATCTGCTACTGCTGTTTGCTCGTTTTTTATGGGAGATCGTTTTCAGGCTTCAAGTAGCACCATTATATCAACATTTCACATTCTAGACATTGTTTTAAGTGTATTTGACCAAGAAATTTGACTGAAAATTCACATGCAAGCTTTTTTTTCAAGGCTGTGGTATTTGCCCGCAAACAATACCTTTCAGCTAGCTAAAACAGAATATTATGCTATCACCGAGCAACATGGCTAATGCCTTTCACACAGCTTTGTCTCAACTCCAAAGAGCCACAGAAGTAAAAGCTAATAACAATAATTGAAACAATCTTTGAAAACATGACTTACCAAGCATGGCAAACAACTCAAATATGTAGAGCAAAATGTTTTGAAACGGCTTCACTTCAGCTTCGATTGGAGCCGTGCTGGGGGCGGAGTCTGTGAATTTACTCTATTGGTGTCATAGCCCCTGTAGGAGTTCAGAGTTAAGAGGTCAAGAGTTAATGTTTCCATTGTAACACCTCCAGATTTGAAATAAAAACACTCATTTTTAACACTCGATTTTAACTACTATCATTTTACACCTCAGAGTTACATTAAAAGAATGTGACTCTACTTAGAGTAAAATTAACTCTAAGACTACTAACACCAAAACATTTAACACTTTTGAATTTGCTGTGTATGAATAACAGGGGAATGATAGACTTGTCACATTCAAAATAGAGATATGTAATGACAAACCTTGGTCCACGTCATTTAGGTTCTCCATTGAAATAGTGAATAATTTAGAAAAGTAAGATAGAACCGACAGGGGCATGTGGTGCTGCACAAGAACAAGAGCAAAATAAAGAAAAATTATTGTGTTTAGCTTTGATAAATTAAAATTAAAATGTACCATTACACTCAGAGGATCAATATGAAATTCAATATATGCTAATTTTGTATGAAGTACATGACTGATAACTGTTCTGTCCTGAGCTTTTGTTTTTACAGCGCCCACTTGACCACACCAACAGTTTCTCGCCACAAAAAAGGGGGAACTTGCAAAGAATAGGGAGGAATATCATCAGAAGTGGGAAAGGTAAGCCCCGATGGGGGTGATAATGTAACACACCCAAAGAAAGATTTCAGGTCTGACCAACCGTCTCAGTCGTGGGCAAAACGATGACAGTCAATAAAATTCTAAAAGATAATTTAGTGACTAAAAATATCAAGAGATAAAAGATAAAACAGTCCAGTGTCCCATTTATGAATCAAATAAAAACACACAGTCCCAAGGCCAGAGCCAGCTATGCCACACGGCCAGTTGCACTCCACATGTTGCCTTTAACAGGGGTAGAAGTTGTCCTTGGAGACCCACTACCCTGCAAGCATATAGCCAGTGATCACTCCAGCCTCTGAAACTCTGCTGCCTTTAGGCTGTGGCATATAATAGGCCCTGGCCTGCACAGAGAGATAAAATGACACCTTCAGTATAAAATTCATAGCGCAAAACCCATCCATCTCAAACATATCAGATTATCACATTACATACATGCACAGAGAGACAAAATGACACAGCAGTGTTTGCAGTGTGGGCTATAAGTAGACCAGTGTATCAGTGCAATCAAGTACACCTGCCTCTAATTAGTCCAACCCCATTCCAGCCATTGGCTAACCAAAAATGTGACACACGCACAAAAAACCACTCCCAACCCAGTGCAACTTCACACAATAATATGGAGCTGAATTAACACGGGCACACTAGTCTACCATGTTACAATAACACCATTAATTTCACGTATGGTCAAATTCTTAAAACTTGACCCCAAACATGAAAAATTGTGGAGTTCTAGATAAACATAATGTAGCAAACCACGTAAGGATGGAGCATTGGAATTAATAAGATGGTGAAAAAACACGCAGGAAAAATGTTGATCATGTTGATTATGTTTATTCCAGTGTGCAGGGATTGGCTAATCTGACCAGGAAATGTTATAAATGGATTGTCGGAACAATCAGCGTTAAAATCACCTTTGACAGTCCAGACTAAGATGGCGTTGGACATCTTCAGGGCGGAAAAGGGTTGGTGTGACCAAGGTGTGGTTTGCCTTGTTGTATGTATATTTCATAATGATACAGCTCTGGATGGACCAGTTACCAGGGCATGGAAGGAGGACAGACTTATTAAATGAGGAGAAGGAATTTTCTGGGATTGGAGATCCTGTGGGTGAGTGGTTGACTAAAAGCATGCATAAAATAAAAGCTTTTTTTTTTGTTATTGATTGGTAATAGATTGATAATTGGCCACATTCACAGTTGTATTGACTTGTAGTGGACGTAGTCTACTTCATGTTTAAGCACTCTAATTAACAGATTGAAAATAGTGACATTAAAGGAAGAATATGCAGCACCACCCTGTCAGATGCCAGTGACGGTGGGGCTCAGTGATGAATCAGGTGAGCTTCATGGCTGAATTAAAACATAGAGGCCCCTGCTGTGGTCAGTAAGGGATAAAAAGGGTGTGTTTTACTGTTATTTTAGCATTAGCATTATTGTTACATCAGAATCATATAACAAGCATTGCATTGAACATTTATTGAAGCTATTGACATATTAACATTTGTATTACAGTGATTGTTATAACCCCATGTTAATATTCTATCTACAGGTGTCAAAAGTAGTCAACAAGTTCATGTTGAAGTGAAGTTCATAATAATACAGGTTTTGTTTGTAGACGATTGTGAAGACGCAGGCTCTGGGCGGAGCCAGGTGTTGAACAGATCTAACATGACAATTAAATTGTTTTCATTCCCTAACACAGAATAACAAGACTGGACCAACGACACTGGATAGGAGAAAGTCTGATACTTTCTAAGATATGAGCTCACTAACCTTGTTTTTTAATTTTCTAGCTTAATTGAATGGACACATGTTAGAATTAGAAATGGCTAATTTGTTTTTTATGTCTTTTATTAGAATGAGTGGTTTTAATCATTTTTATATATATCTTGCAAATGTGCTTATAATGAGTTGGCACTCGGTCTTTTGAAGGTCATAAGCTTCGTTCGGCGATAGTCCGGACTGATAAAGTGTAAGAAATGCCTTGAGTGCAGCGGGCTAAATGCAAACACGCTTACACACACATACACTAAATTAGGATAAGTCCTTGGGACATTCTGAATATTCTAAACAAATTCTGAATCACCAAAAGATCAGTAGACAGCAACATTAGATTGTTAGAGCTAGGAAGAGAGGTGTTTTGGTTTTCTGTCTCTTACAGAGAAAGGAACAGACACCAGACGAGGTCACAGATATACGAGGATCCTTGGCAGCAGAGACAGACACGGTGACTGCTGAAACATCAACGGGGTTCAAGTGTCATGGCATTTTGGGCTCCAGTTAGTCACCTCAAAAGGATGGATCAAATAAACACAGCAATAACCACGAAGGGGTTGACGGAAATCCAGGAACACCACACCAACGACGTTCGAGAGGCTGTTGGTCATAAGGAGAACACCTTTCTGTTCCTTTTCCTGGGGAACACAGCTGTGATCCCAGAATACACAGATCATTGTTTGAAATCGGGGCAGAATAATCCCCTGATCTGTGCAACGACTGAAGGGTTGTCTAACCCCTGAGGTTGAAGGAAACAAGAGCACAGGATCACCCGACTGGAAGACACTGGTGCCTACAGCAATAAAATAAAGGTTAAAAGCTCCTCGGACAGAGGTTCTAGTCCGAGTACGTTTGGAGGGTATAAGGTAGCACTGAAATAAAGCTGTGGGAGAACTGGGGAGTGATGGGAGTGTCATCTGTACCTACTATTGTTGTTGTAATAAAAGTTTTTCTTGCATCTGAACTGCGTAAACACAGAGGTCATCTCACATATGGTTCACCCAACAGGGGGACAAAAGGCCTAAGGGGCAAGGAGAAATGAACCCGGCAACACTGGATTGCAGGGTGTAAGTGAGCTCTTTAAGTCTAAAGAGCTCATCAGGGGGAATTGTGGGATTATGATATTATTTTATGCCATGTTAGACCCCTAATTAAAGATTGTGAATTATTATGTAGTTTTCAGTTTGCATTATGCTCCTGAACTAGAAGAAGGTGATAATTATTACATTTGGTAAACTGATTTGCATTACATTAGACTGTTGATTTATTGTGAATGAATGATATTGTTTTATGATGCATTATACTGCTGAGTTATAAGAAATACTGTTCACAGAAAGTCATCGTCTCATTTGTCTGATTAGAAGAGAACAGAGCATACTGCCCCATTTCATCAGGAGCAGATAAACAGGGAGCCAAGGTCGTAGCTTAGGCGCTGTGTGAGAAAGAATGTTTAGGCTCTGATGATTAGGTGGGGGCCACTAGAGGCTATAAGAGTTTGATCAAGGCTCCACCATTTTGAGATTTGATGCTGTCTGCTGTATGGTGTCCATCTCCCACGCGTGTGTTCATTAAATCATCGTTTGACTTGACCCGGCCGGACCAGTGTTGTTATTTTGGTTTTCCTCTTGTATCCATTCCCAATATTTGAATCCGTAACAACACTTAAGCAAATTGTCAAGCAACTGAAAATTACTAGTTCTGCATATGAACCTCTTCCGTCTCGCATTGTGAAGGATGGCATTGATGTAATTGGGCCCAATATTGGTATGGTGAAGTCTGGAGAGGCCTCAGAACCATCTCAGGCCACAAACATCAGAACTCTCTGCCTGGGAGGGATGTGAGGTGGGCAAATGAACTGAATCATTTCTTCAACAGATTTTATTCATCCATGAGGCAGTCTCCAACATCGGCTGCAGACGCACCCACCCCCACTGTTGCTGTTCCACCTCTGACACCTCCGACACTTCACACCTCTTCTATTCACCCGGCTCACTCCTCCCCACCCCCAACAACAGCATCCAATACACAATCAACACAAGGCTCCAGCCTGTCTCTCTCAACCACCCAGGTTAGGAGGGAACTGAGGAGGATTAATGGCAGGAAGGCAGCGGGCCCAGATGGCATCAGCTTAAGGGCCGTCAGGTCCTGCACGGACAAACTGTGTGGGGTGATCGAGCACCTCTTCAACCTGAGCCTGAGGCTGGGAAGAGTCCCACAGCTCTGGAAAACCTGTGTTGTTCCAGTGCCAAAGACTTCACGCCCCAAGGACCCCAACAGCTAGTGGCTCTGACATCCCACCTGATGAAGACCCTGGAGCGGTTGGTCCTGGCTCAGTTTCTGCACCTTGTGAGCTCATCACTGGACCCACTTCAGTTTGCCTACCAGCCTGGCATTGGAGCGGATGATGCCGTCATCCACCTCCTACATCGTTCCCTCGCGCACCTGGAGACCACTGGGAGCACTGTGAGAATCATGTTCTTTAATTTCTCCAGTGCCGTCAACACTATTCTTCCCTCGGTTCTGAAGGACAAGCTGGAGAACTCTGATGTGGACCATCACCTCACAACCTGGATTTTGGACTACCTCACCGACCGACCACAGTATGTGAGAACTCAGGGCTGTGTGTCGGACAGGGTCGTCTGCAGTACGCGGGCCCCACAGGGAACGGTTCTGGCTCCGTTCCTCTTCACCATCTACACTGCAGACTTCTCCCACGACTCCACCCAGTGCTTCCTGCAGAAGTTCTCTGATGACTCTGCAATAGTCGGCCTCATCACTGATGGGGACGACAAGGAGTACAGAGGACTGACTCAAGACTTGTGGACTTGTGCCAGCTGAACTACCTCCAGATCAATGCAAGTAAAACCAAGGAGCTGGTGGTAGACTTCCGCAGGCACAAGCATTCTCCACTGCAACCACTGAACATCCAAGGCATGGACATTGAGGCTGTGGACAGCTACAGGTACCTTGGTGTTCATCTGAACAACAAACTGGACTGGACTCATAACTCAGACGCCCTCTACAGGAAAGGGCAGAGCAGGCTGTACCTGCTGCGGAGACTCAGGTTGTTTGGAGTGGAGGGCCCACTCCTGAAGACCTTCTATGACTCTGTGGTGGCCTCAGCCATCTTTTACGGTGTGGTCTGCTGGGGCGGCAGCATCTCTGCTGGGGACAGGAAGAGACTGAACAGGCCGATCCGAAGGGCCAGCTCTGTTCTGGGATGCCCTCTGGACCCAGTGGAGATGGTGAGTGACAGGAGAATGGTGGCTAAGCTGTCATCCCTGTTGGACAACATCTCCCACCCCATGCATGAGACTCTGACAGCACTGAGCAGCTCCTTCAGTGGGAGACTGCAGCACCCACGGTGTGGGACGGAGAGATTTTGCAGGTCTTTCCTCCCCACTGCTGTCAGACTCCACAATAAAGACTTTTGCAGCTGATCAAACACACACATGTGCAATAAGACTGCTATATGTGCAATTCTTGTGCAATTCTTCTTCTGACGAAGTTGTATTTTTGTATTTTCCTACTCAGTTGTATATAGTATTTGTATTTGTATTTTATTCTATTGTATATATTATTCTATTCTATTTTATTCTATTGTATATAGTATTTTATTTTATTCTATTGTATTTTATTGCATTCCAGTGTTTTCTCATTTCTGCTACATAACTTTGCACTTTTGCTGTAACAAAACAAATTTCCCACCTGTGGGACTAATAAAGGTCATCTTATCTTATTCTGTTTTTAATGAACTTATCATTGTCTTCTGGCTATGTTCACTCTGTTTTTAAACATGCTATAGTGCAACCTGTTCTTTAAAAAAAGGTGTCTTGATCATTGTGATTTCGTTAATTATAGGCCGGTATCCAAACTTCCGTTCCTCTCCAAAATCCTAGAGAAGATAGTTCTCTCGCAACTCCAGGCTTACCTGGATGCACATGACATCTGTGTTAAATTCCAATCTGGTTTTAAACCACGCCACATCACTGAAACAGCTTTGCTGAGAGTCCTTAATGATCTTCTCTTAATTACTGATTCAGGGCATTCTGCTGTATTAGTCTTATTGGATTTGTCCTCAGCCTTTGATATGTGCACAATCCGAATGGTATTTCCTTATTTTCTTTCCACTGTGTTCCTCTTAATGATGAACTACAAATTTACCCTAAATTACTAAAATATCAATATTTTAATATGAGAAACGATTCTAGAACATAAGTTACTGGTATAAGTAATCAATATTTCAGTATTGATCCACACATCACTAATAATGACTTATTATGGCTCCTTTAAGTTCGATAGTTGCTATGTCCTCTGCCTCATATAATTAGGAGGTGGTGTGTAGGAGCCATTTTTCTTATTTCCCTGTCTTTATCACCACTAGAGGGTTGCATTTCATTTTATGTACTGGTTATGACAGAGGTAGGTACGGGGTTATTTAAGGTCAAGGGTAATTCTGTCCAGATGTTGCTGATGAGAAGGGGCAAACCATTTCCTACTGTGCTTAGTCTAGTTACTTGTTGTCTGTGTTTAAATGAAAGTTTAAATGGACGTTGCAATTTAGGACCCCTTAGGACCCCTCCTTGATTCAGAGTCTTTCCCTTTTCACGTAAATGGTCTCCTTGACTCTGGTCTCAAACCGGCGTTCCTACCTGTCCAGGATGTGTACCTGTGTTCCTGGAGGACAGGCGGGTCCATGGACCAGTCCACAGCTGAACACCGTACTTGGGTTCAACTTCCAGTGAAACTGAGGCCAAAGCTCAGGACAATAGAAGATTGAAAATTGCTGCCTGGTCTAATGGGTCTCAATCTCTGCAACGTTCAGCTTTCAGAATTTGTCTTAAACAGCATAAAAGCATGGATCCATCCCACCTTTTATGATGAAAACGTTGATGAACTTTGAGCAAATGAAACCACAACTTTAAAAAATGAATTCCCAAAATTAATTGTTTCGACATCTTAAACACAAAATCATAAGTTTTAATACATACAGCAAGTTTAAGGAAAAATAAAAGATTTTAAAGAGCTTTCAACCTTTTTTCTCAAATATAAAACAGCAGATGGCACTTATATGCATCTTTTATGGGACTGTCCAAAAATATCTAAATTCTCTGCATCAACAAGAAAATGAACTTGATACTAAACTTTAAGATCTGTAAACATCCGGGTCAATTCTTACCACGGTTGCTGTCTCTGAATAAAAATCTGGACAAAAGAGATCCACGTTATTAAATAAGCTTATGTTTAATGTCAGGAGATGTGTTATTCAACTGGATTACGGAGCAGCCCCCCTACTGTAACTCAGTGTTACAAGGAAATTTTTCATAACTTTCAGGTCAGATTTTTAATAAGCTGCAGGAACCCTGTTCAGTGTGAGTGGAGAACAGCCAAGTCTCCTCCTCTGATAAACCTCCATCTGTGCCACTGAAAACAGTTCATCTGACTCTGACTGTAAACATGTTTCCATTTGTCACTTCAGTCTTTACTCTGAAATACAGGAAATGAAATCACAGCTCAAACTTCTTCATCCAACTGCTGGAACAAAGCGAACCACTCGACATGAACATTGAAGCAGAACAGTTTAGAAAGCTTAAAATGAGACTAGGGAACCATTTTCATTCATAGTTGCCTCATCAGATCTTTACAGGAGATTCACTCTGAACTCTGTGGAGCCTGATCTCAAGAGTTTTGAGTCTGACCCTGAAACCAGAAGAGGATCTTTCTGTCTCTTCAGATTCACTGTGATGGGAGTGATTCCAGCCCTGAGTGATCACACTGATGCCGTGGTGGCGATCTTTTTTTTTTTTAATCTTAAGTGCACGCAAACCAGTAAACAAATTAAAACAAATACTGTTGATAAACTATAATACAAAAATAGTTGTCAGTGCAACACCAAAACATAAAAGTCTGTCATAATCACTTCTTGGAGTTTGTCAGAATTAGTGGGTTTTTGTTTGTCCACCCGCCTCTTGAGGATTGACCACAAATTATCAATGGGATTAAGATTCCAGGCCACGGACCCAAAATTTCAACTTTTTGGTCTCCAAGCCACTTAGTTATCACTTTTGCCTTATGGCACTGCGCTCCATCGTGCTTGAAAATAATTCCAATAATTCTTCACCAAACTGTTGTTGGATTATTGGAAGAAGTTGCTGTTGGAGGCTGTTTTGGTACCATTCTTTATTCATGGCTGTGTTTATGGGCAAAATTGTGAGTGAGCCCACTCCCTTGGATGAGAAGCAACCCCACACATGAATGGTCTCAGGATGCTTTACTGTTGGCCTGACACAGGACTGATGGTAGCGCTCACCTTTTCTTCTCCGGACAAGCATTTTTCCAGATGCCCCAAACAATCAGAAGGAGGCTTCATCCGAGAATATGACTTTGCCCCAGTCCTCAGCAGTCCATACACCATACTTTCTGTAGAAGATCAATCTGCCCCTGATGTTTTTCTTTGGAGAGAAGTGGCTTCTTTGCTGCCCTTCTTGACACCAGGCCGTCTTCCAACAGTCTTCTCCTCACTGTGCATGCAGATGCGCTCACACCTGCCTGCTGCCATTCCTGAGCACGCTCTGCACTGGTGGCACTCCGATCACACAGCTGAATCCTCTTTGGGAGACGATCCTGGTGCTTGCTGGACTTTCTTGGACGCCCTGAAGCCTTCTTGACAAGAATTGAACGTCTTTCCTTGAAGTTCTTGATGATCCTATAAATTGTTGATTTAGATGCAATCTTAGTAGCCACAATATTCTCGCCTGTGAAGCCATTTTTATGCAACACAATGATGGCTGCAGACGATTACTGAAATGGTCTCAGCAGGTCTTTTAATGACAGCAATGAAGTGCAGTGGTAAGGGGTTTTTTGGGATTAAGTTCATTTTCATGGCAAAGAAGGACGATGCAATTCATCTGATCACTCTTCTGGAGTGTATGCAAAATGCTATTATAAAAACTTAAGCAGCAACTTTTCCAATATTTATGTAATTCTCACCACAGCTGTATACTCTTGAAGGAATCACATCCTGACTCACTATTGATCACATCTGGACGTTCACTCGGAGACTCTGCTTCAGTTCAAATACACTGGGTGCCCCCATCAGCTCATTAAAGGGGGTACCCATGAAAACCATTCATGGTGTTTTCAAGAGAATTAAAATATTTTAGTCAGCTTTCTACAGTTTTACATTTCAGTTATTTCATATGAAATATGTCTGTTTAATGTGAGGTAGACGTGGACACTGACTTTGTTGCTCCTTGGCTGTTATGGTACAGTGCAGCTTTTTGAGTTTATTATCTAACACTTAATGAAAACACTTATTCACAAAATATTTTTGTTTATGATCATTTTTTATTATATTTTGTTGTATATATATTTTTGCCAAATACAGTATGTTTTACACTTTCAGGTCTGGTCTGTTGTTGATTATGTTCTATAGATTTAAATAGCTTAGACTTTTATTTTTTGTATCACCACCTGGTAAATCAGTCCAACTGTAATCCAAGTGTGATTTTGGAGGAAAGACAGACAGTGTTTTTGTTTTTCAAATCAAATCAAATCACTTTTATTGTCACATCACATGTGCAGGTACACGGGTACATTACATGCGAGTGAAATTCTTGTGTGCGAGCTTCACAAGCAACAGCGTTGTGCAGAAATACAATAAAATAAAACAAGCAAAATATAAGGATGGCTAAATCTGAATAAGGATGGCTAAATCTTTTCCTTGGATAAAGCTCGATGTCAAGCAAACAACTACGGGATACAACTGAAATACTTATTCACAACATCTTAATTATATACGTAAAATAAGACAACCGAAACATGTCGAGCCCCAGAAGCAGGTACTATTTAATATACAAAACCTGAGATACAGATGAAAGGCTGCTGAACACGGATGCACAGCAGACGAGGAGGAGCTCGGTGGATAGATTCATGTTTATATAACTGCTCGATCGTATATTAAGTCAGAAGTAGGACTTCACTTTCCAAGGATCAGGTCTCCAGAGGAAACGCCTCACTCCAGCTGACAGAGGTGAACATTCAGGATGAGGGGAGATACCAGTGCCACACCAGCACCATCAGTGAAATGTTCATCATCCTGAATGTGGACGGTAACAAAACTCTTTTTAAAAAGAGAGGAAAGACTAAAGCTGCCACATTTACAACCTACGCAAGAAATTGAACCACAAACAACATCTTGAACCCGTATTATTAACTAAATAATTATAATAGTCTGAGTTGTTACTACAATACCTAATCAGTGATGTGGTTTGTGGGGGATTAGAAATTATTTTACTGCTATTGTTAATAATCATCATCATTACTATTGCATTAATAATACAATCTGCAGTATTGATATTGTATTTAGATGTTTAAACATATTGGTACCCAATTAGCCTTTATTACAGGTGCAGTTATAACCACGTTAAACTGTTGAGTTGAATCTATAATCTAAATGCTTTTGAATGCTTGTTATAATCTGAAATGTGTACGTGCTGGCCTTCTGTCTGGTGGAAAAGGTTACAAGTTGAAACTGAGTGCAGTTGATGCTGACAAACACACAGTAGACTTTATCTCATGTATAGGTGAGAGGTTAATCATGTTTGCTTGTAGCTCTAAAATTGTCTCTGTAAAAGAGGAACAGTTTGGTTTTCCAGACGGGAAGTGAAAGTCAGATGACAGGAAGCATCTGCTGTGGAGACGGAGACAATGTTATTTTAAACTGTCTTAAGTCATTGTGGTTTTGAAACCTATGTATGAACTGTATCTGAGTGACGTTTAGGGGTGTAGTAAATTTAAGCCCAGAAGGTATAAAACACCTGCTTATGCTCTGTAAGTTGGGGATCGGCGCTGTCTGCGTACAGCGGGCGATCTTCCCACGCGTGTCATTAAAATCATCGTTTGACTCCACCCGGCCGGACCAGTGTTGTTATTATGGAAGTAGATTACCTCCTCTACCCCTCCTCAATATTGAACCTTAACAGGTGATTCAGCATTGTCATTCCCAAATCATATGACCTCTGACCTTTGACTTATAGTTGTTAAAGTGTGTCAGAGGAATTCAGCTGAGAGCCAAAGGGACTTTCTGAGGTTTGAAGCCCCGAGGCCTGTCTGTGACACCAGGACTGATCCAGAGTCATTTTTATAACACTTCAAATACATAAAGAAAACATGACATGTTATATCATTAATCATTATCTGTATTTAGAAATTCTTTGTCAAAACACTAAGACAAATGTTATATTTTACTGTGGTCTGAGATTCAGATTCAATTTTCAGAAAAGGAAAATTGTGACAAGAAAATCTCTTTCTGACTTCTTTAGAAATATATTTTTCTTTTGTTTGTTTTTTTATTCTTAGTTTTTTTTTCCAGCTCCAGTCCGTAAAGTTAATCTCCAAAAAGTAGGACAAAGGATCACCTGCAGCTCAGACGGGATCTACCCTCAACCTGAGCTCACCTGGTCCACCAGCCCTTCATCCAGCATCACCAACAACAACACAACAGCCCATCAGACTGAGCAGCAGCTTTACAGCATCAGCAGTTCTCTGATACTTCCAAACAGTGACATGGATCTATATTACATCTGTGCAGTCAGCACTCGTAGAAACAGGAAGAGAGCAACCTTCAGAAAAAGAGATTATACATCCATCCATCCAGTGGAACATTTTCATCAGATCTTTACAGGAGATTCGATCTGAACTCTGTGGAGCCTGATCTCAAGGGTTTTAAGTCTGACACTGAAACCAGAGGATCTTTCTGTCTCTTCAGATTCACTGTGATGGGAGCGATTTCAGCCCTGAGTGATCACGCTGATGTTTGCACAGAGCAGACAATGAGGTGAATGTTTGGGCACATTGGTAACAGTGAAACAGTTTATTAGTAACGTGGGATCGTTTGTGTTTGGAGTATGAACTGAGATTCCCGAAGCTCTTGTCACACTGGTCACAGCTGTAGTTTCCTTCCATGTGTGTACGTTCATGATAGCTACGATGACTTGATTGTGAGAAGCTTTTTTCACAGTGTCTGCACTTGTATGGTTTCTCTCCTGTGTGGACTCGTTTGTGTGTTTTAAGCTCACCTGCAGTGGTGAAGGATGACCCACACTGATCACAGAGGTGCTTTTTAACCTCACTGTGAATCAGTTCATGTCGTTTTAACTCATTTGGTGTGGTGAAGCTTCTCCCACATTCTTTGCAGTATTTCAGTTTGTCTCTACTGTGTCTACGTTGATGTCTTTTTAGGGCGTCTTGTCGACTGAAAGTTTTTCCACAGAGGTCACAACAAAAGTCTTTCCCACCACCACAGTGATGACAGGGTTGAGAACTGGATCCATCTGTGTCGCTCTGCTTCTAAACAAAGACACAAAGACAGTGTAAGTCAGTCCTTCAACATTTTTATCCTGAACGTCACCTGAAATAAAGAGCATCTCTGCAGACGTCCAATTACATTTTACTGTTTCAGTTAACACAGATAAAGATAACAATATAAATACATACCTCACAGTAGCTGCACTTGTAGAGTCTCTTTCTGGTGTGGATCTGTTGGTGTTGTTTCAGGTGACGTGGAGATTTAAAAGTCTTCTCACACAGGTCACATTTATAAGGTCGTTCCTCAGTGTGGGTAAACATGTGGCGTTGTAAATGCCTGTAGGTTGTACACTGTCTGCCACACTGATCACAGCAGTACACATCATGTCCAGTGTGAATGCGTAGGTGTGTATTTCGGCTCCCTATATGGCTGAAAGTTTTTCCACAGATGTCACAGCTGTATGCCTTAATTCCAGAGTGGGTAACTAGATGACACTGTAAGCTGCTTCTTTGAGTAAAAGCTCTGCCACACTGATCACAGCTGTACGCTTTAACTCCACTGTGGATGACTTGGTGTTTTTTTAGGGAATCCTTCCAGGAAAAAGTCTTTCCACACAAGTCACAGCTGAACGGTCTCTCTCCAGTGTGGATGACCTGATGTTGTTTTAGTTCAGCCTTCTCAGTAAAACCTTTCCCACACTCGTCACAGGTGTATGTTTTCTCTCTCTTTCTTCTGTGAGGTTTGTCGGCCTCCTGAGAGCGCTGACTTCTCGCTCCATGTTGGTCCTGCAGTGACAGAGATACAAACAGAGGCAGTGAGTGAAATGCAGTCGTGGAACAAACTCAACCTTCAAACTCCCTCCATTAACACTAGTTTTAAACCTGAAGGTGGAGTGTGGCACCAAACACCTTAAAGGTCTCTTATCCCCACCTGCTGGTAGTAGAAACACATTACATCAAACCTGGTGTTAAAAATAATTCATGACTGTTCAAACACTCTAAAATCATGCCCATCCCTCCTGCTGTACACAAATATTAAGACTAGCATGCTAACACACTCAGAAAAGTAATAAATGGTTACCAGCTCTATACTTTTTTTTATATTTCACGTTGCTGTTTCCTATTAGATATTTTTATAGCGGTGCAACGAATCAAAAATAATTCATGACTGTTCAAACGTTTCACTGTAGAAAACATTGGATTCATTTTTGATTAAAGGCGATTAAATGTCATTCATTTTCAATCTATATTAATCGCATTTCAATTTGTATGAGCAAAAAAACTCAAATAAGGAAAAATATACACACTACAAGTCTATTTATACATCAATGAAAGCAATAATATTATTATTAGTAGTATTAATAATAATAACAACAATATTAGTATTAATAAAAATAATAATAATGTACTTCCACAGCATGTATTTTATCCTGTCTTCCTTTTTTCGCCCCAACTGCTCTCTGCAGATGGCCCCGACCCTCTGTGAGCCTGGTTCTGCTGGAGGTTTCTTCCTGTTAAAAGGGAGTTTTTCCTTCCCGCTGTCACCAATGTGCTTGCTCATAGGGGGTCATATGATTGTTGGGTTTTTCGTCTGTATGTATTATTGTAGGATCCACATTACAATATTGATTGATTGGTAATTTATTTCAACATGTGAACAATATACAAGTACATTTAGAAAAGAAAATAAGAAAAGAAAAGAAAATAAGCACCTTGGGGCAACTATTGTTGTGATTTGGTGCTGTATAAATAACACTGAATTGAATTGAAAATTTAATTAATATCACTACTACAACTAATAATAATATTAAAGAACAATAATTGCTTGTGACTTCTTAATGTTTGTAAAAACAATTTAAAAATACATAATAAAATGCAACACAGTCATATAACAGGTTGGGAGTATGAGAGTTTTAGACGTGACTGATTATTTGGTGAAACTGTGATATTTTCCTCACCTTCTGTGTTGAGCTCATTGTTTCCTCTGTAGTGACTCAGCTGAGTCCAGATGGCTGAAAATGTTCCTCTGCTGCTCCGTCAGACTCTTCTCCTCCTGCTGATCAGCTGGGACACAAAACAGATCTTTGTTAGGCTCCACACTGCACTGAAGAGTCAAAGTGTCTCATAAGTTCATCTGACAACACAAAGTACAAATTTCACTCTGATTGCTTGTAGAAATCTTATGAGACGTGTTGTGCTGCAAAGTGAGGAAACTCTCTCACTCACTTATACTTCAGGAGGAACTTTGTGACATTGGCTCTAATATTCTAAGCAGCCCTTTACTATGACAGGGCCAGAAAGTCCTATTTGAAGGTTTGGGAGAAGGACCATGTTAAAGGTGGATTGGGGTTTATACACTTTGTTATGATACAGGTAAGGCTGTAAGAGCCTGAGAAGGTGTCCTGAATGAACCTCTAAAACCAGTTTTCAGCTAACGACTCTGCTTCAGTCTGGAAAACAGCAACTACAAGTTTAAAGACTCCATCAACAATTCAACGGGGTAGATGTACTTAAGGAACATGAGACTTTTTCAGATAAATAAAGGCAAATATTGCAAACTACACAAAAGGCAGCCGCTAAAGCGTTTAAGTTTCAAAATAGAACAAACAAAACAGACTAAAATGTCAATTCCACTTAGAAACAAAATATTAATTCTAAAAATACTAATTTTTACTACTACTACTACTACTACTAACTTTTGTCAATATCAAATAAACTGAGAACTAAAAGGAAATTCTCAATCTCTCCTTGTTGTATAACTGAGCTTTTCAAACAGTTTTAACAGTTACTTTAGTCTGACAAAAGCCGGATGACGAATTAGCGCTTTCAGTCAGAAATTGAGCATGCACCGGTTTATTGTATTTCCAGACTTGCTTTCGGCACATTTTACAGTGCGCGCTACTCTGTTTTTTGTCAGACTTGAAATAGCCGAAATACCTTCACACTACGGAACTTCTCTGGCTCTTCCTTTCGACAATCTCTCCGGCATTGGAACCATCATCTGTTTTCTCTTCGGTAACCTTCGGTCACGCTCTCGGTTGATTTTTCTCTAGTCAGCACACTCATTTCCTCCATTACCCGGGCGACACGGCGGCTGGCTGGTTCCCAAACAAATACACATGTGCGGCTTGGCACTTGTGCTGTACGTAACAAGTCACGTGACGTGACGCTGCGGCTGTGATTGGTTCGGCTCTGTGCTACTTATTTTGGATTGGCTGTTCTTTTTTTTTTTTTTTAAGAGGACAAGAGCGGTGAGTTCTATCGCAATAGTTTAATTTTTCTATCAAGAAAAAGTTATTTCGCAATACATATCGTTATCGTTCTATCGCCCAGCTCTAGTCTCAGCTGAATGCAGGTTTCCCCAATTTTCAACAGTGCATTTGCATAATGACTGAAACTAGAACCACTGAAGGAACAATGGGCTGGGAGGTCAGTTATTGAGCATTAATATGCAAATTCTCATGATCATTGCTCAAATGCTGTGATTGCAGCGACTACTCAACTCTCTGTGAATGGTACTCATGGCCATTGATCAGCGATCTTTGATTAATGAGCTTTGATCAGTGGTTTCAGTGCTTTCCTTCCTGCAGCTGTGTTTGACACAGACATTATTACATTCTTCACACTCTCCTGTACATTAACCACCACAATATATTTTTATTCTCTGTGCTTTTAAATATGACCACTGTTTACTTTCATCTCTGTTTCATTAGTTTTTGTTAACATCTTCCTGTGCATCACTTTACAGCAGCCACACTCATTAAAATGAGACTTTGTAGGAGTTCACTTCCTCTCATGTGTTCATTCACAGCAGCTGGACAATAAAGTTTATTGTGACCCTGATACTGCAGCAGATCGCTCTCATCCATTTCCTGTTATCACTTCAAATAGAAATGAGACTGTAGAGGTTTGGTGCATGCAGGAAAACAGCTGCAGGGACAATGAAAAGACTTTTCTGCTGCAACTTCTCCCAGCATGCTGAGCTAATGATTAGTTGGTGTTTTTCTCCAAACACTCTCTCACTCTTCTCTCAACGTGTTCACAATAAACTGTGAACAGACACCGAGGAGAGCAGCAGAAGACCTCATTCAGGAGCTAAACTCAACATGAACTGAACTCACAGTAAAGTTAGCTCGGTGCTTACCTTTAGATGAGCCCACAAACCGAGAGAAACTCCGTGATGAAGCTGGAACTCTTTCCAAACACAGGAAACAGATCAGGGAGCAGAGACCCACGTGGTCCACGCTGATCTCAGCTACGAACCAGGAGACAAGGGTGGGCAGATCGATGCAGATATCGATCCAAGCGTTGGTACTTGTTTATTCTCTTTGAATGAAAAAGCAGCTCTCTGCGCAAACACCTCCTCTCGTGGAGCGTACTCACTTTGCTCCGCCCTCTTCTTCTTCTTTATATCGTTTATTGGTGGTTGTCAAACAACAAAATAGTGAATTACCGCCACCAACTGGTGTGGAGTGTGAACTGGAACATCGACCCTCACATCCTCCCAAACAATTTTCTCTCTTTTAAAAACTGGTATAATTCCTGATAACTTTCACTTCTTGAGTCCTTTTGCAGTAAATCAATAAGATCCAGTTTCATTTTTATGTTACTGAGGTTTTGGATCAGTTACCTTCTCACAGTGTAATGTAACGTGTTATATAGTTTCTTCTTTTTTGAATGATTTGAATGGAGGTTATAATCCACCATCACTGAACTGAAACAAATATCTAAGTAGGAAGTCATCAGTTCAGTTTCTGATCAATTTCAGGGTATTTTATTGTACTGGCGAAGTTGTTTTGATGATTTTAGGTTTCCTTCGTGGTTATATTAATGTTATGAAATTGTATTTTATTTTTTATTAATTCATGTATGTATTTCCTTTTATATATAGCACTAATTTACAATGGGAGTTTCCAAGTTGTGTTATTGCAGGGTAAATGTTATTTAGAGATTTGTAAACATATTCCAATAATATCTTTTAACAGGAGTGACTGATTTTAAAAATGGGATTCTTTATGTCTGTGTAATATTTCATTAATCTCTGTTATTCTGTTATTTCTCTCCATACTCAACCTTATTTTTGTTTTCCCTATAAAACACAGTTATACATCACATATTATAAATCTGACTTTGATAAATATTTAGATCTTCACACATTTCAGGGTCCAAGTGTGAGTTGACTGAAGTGTTTGTTTTTATCCCCACAACTTCCTAAACATTTTTACTGTAATGCATAAACAGAAACGAAAAATCTAAAACATGATATATGCATTACTATCTTCAACCTCTAGGGGTCATTTTTGTTCAGGAAGTACATTCTCCTCCGATAAGCAGCTAAAAGCACTTCTCTAACCAAAGGCTGTAAATAGACAACATAAAAGTTTAGAAACAATAAAACAGAACAGATTCACAGAAGCCACAGTGATGTTAAACATACACCACTGACAGAAAACATTACAGGTGAGTTTCAAAAACAATAACACTAATACAGGGTTAAAGTTTATGAAACTGATGAAAGATTTTATTACCTTTTAAAATACTAGTACTATTTGAAATACAAAACCTGAGAAACACAGAGGAAAGGCTGCTGAACACAGATGCACAGCAGGTGAGGAGGAGCTCGATGGAAATTAGCAAATAATGCTTGAACACAAATTTTGTTTTGCTGGAAAACTGAACAACCCAGCGCATTCAGGAGTTCGAGAACACAGAGCACACAGTCAACACTGAACTCGAGTCTTTACAGTGAGAAAACTCCCACTTTGGAACTAAAAGAACAAAAATGCTTGATTCATTATAATCTCCTTTATTTCCTTTATATTTCAAAATATCAGCTAAAGAGAATAAATATATCTATTTTTCTTTTTCTTTTAGCAACATAGTGCTTTTTTTTCAAAATCTTTTAAAAGCCAGGTCAAGGCTCCAAAAGCCCAAAGGCGATATAAGGGTGGCGGCTCACAACAGTTTTTGTTTGCTGGATCATTTTATTTCAGCTGGGTGTTTTTCCTTTTGTTATATTTCTTTAAGAGTTCAAAATGTGTTAATTACATAAATAAAATGTAATTTTCTCTGTAGCACTTCATGGATTTCATAAGCAACACACCTTATTTGTTCACACAAAGCATAAAAGTAAAAAACAATATATACAGTGTTATCTTCATTTTAGATGTTAAAAAGTATTTGCGGCTCCCAGTGTTTTCTTTTGCGTGGAAACTGGGTCCAAATGGCTCTTTGGGTGTTAAAGGTTGCTGACCCCTGGTCAAGACTTAATTAATTACTTTCTTGAGCCTTGCAATTAGACCCTTTTCACCAGCCTCAGCTTATAGATAATGCGAATCACTCAGGATTCGCTCACCTCCTCCCTCCTGGCTTAGAGCTTCTTCTTCTTCTTGGTTGGCAACCAATGTTAAGGCGCATTACCGCCCCCTGGCTCATAGCTCAGTGGATGTTTAGAAAAAAAAAAAAGTACACACACATATATATATTTGAGACATTTAAGGAAAATAAAATAAACAAAATAAATATTCCCTTTAGAAATTTTTTTGCTCTTTTTTGCTCTATAAAATAGTTGTTTTCTTATAGAATCACTCATCTTAGCAGTAGGATATACATGAAAAGAGAAACAAATTAAGTTTGAGTGAAAATGTACATTTTTTCCACTCTATGGTCAACTGACTTAGTGAATCAAATGACTCAAAGAACCCGATTCACTTTGGTGCGTGACTCATTAAAACTCGATTCAGTAAAAGGAATCGAATTTACCATCACTATTGCTCACTTGCTTTGCTCGACTGAGCGGACTTCCTGTTCAATAGGGTTAGGGTTAGTTGGGGTTTTTTTTTCAAAATAAAGGCGTTTCTAAAGTGCATTACTTGGAGCAACCACAGAGGATGCTGTAAACACATAATGAATAACAACTGACTGAGAATGATATTTTAGTGATACATTTTAAAACTTTTAGTAATAACAGAACAGTGTCAATAATTAATTAATTACATGTGTCATAAATATTTATGTAATTAATTATTGCCATGTTTAATTCATTATTTAAGGGTGTATTTAATTAATTCGTTATGGCAGTTCCATAAGATTCAAGAATTACATGATTTCTGTAAAATATATAAATATTATATATATAATAATAAACAGAAAGAAGTTGTGACAACAAAATCTCAGCAAGCTATCTACTGGAGTGGTAGGTCCCTGAAAGTGTTCCACTTACATTTTGTTAATTTGGTGGAGGTGTGGACTTGTGGACATGTGGTGGACTCGGCCACTGTTTGCTGATATATCTTAAGGGGTGTCGCCAACTTGTAAACAGGTAATTGAACAACACATATGAAGCCATGTGGGAGGAATATTCCTGCTGTGGTCAGTCGTTCATTGTAGGGGATGTCCTGTTTTCATCCTGTCTCCCACTTACAATTAGAGATGGGCAGTAACGCGTAATCCGATTACTTTTTTCAAGTAACGAGTAAAGTAAGGGATTACTATTGCAAAAATGGTAATTAGATTTCCGTTACTTTCCTGTAGGAACGCTGCGTTACCGCGTTACTAAAACTTTGATTTTTTGCGAGAATGTCTCATGACAGTGACGTAAGCAAGTGCGACGTTTGTGACAACAGCTGTGTGCAGGTCAACAATGGATCATATATCGAGTGCTGAGAGAGTATGAGCATGCAGTGTTTAAAGTGTGGAAGTACTGACCTTACTTTGAGTTTGATTCCATAAAAAGTGACAAAAACATTTGTGTCCGTTGTGCATGGGAAGAAAACTTCTTTTTACAGCGGAAAAAAACCCCCTAAACTTCCAAGCAAGCACCGAGTGCGCTACCACGTTATTGGAAATTCACAGAGAAACTTGTGGATTCTTTCACTGACCTCTGCAGCACACCTGCACCAGGGTAAACCTGCGCCTACCCCACTCCTGCTTTACAGGTGAAAATAGAGCAACAGGACTGCTGAGTCTTTAATTTTATTTATTTTCTGCTTTCAAATAGTCTTGCATCTATTTGAAAGACTGAGTGTAAACACAAAAACTATTTTATTTTATGTGCTGGAATGTGCAGAACATAGGTTTAAATGTTCAACAAATTTCTTCAAGTCAGAGAATGTTGCATATAAATAAATTTTTGCTTGATGCATGAAGTTAAAAGATTAAAACTAATAAAACAAGTTTTAAAAAGAGACTTTTCCATTTGATTACATTTTATATGATGGATTATGTAGAAAAAGTAGAATTGGGCTAAAAGATCTATTGCTTTATCACCTATTCAGGTTGTAAATTGTGTTTTTAAAAAGTAACTAAGTAATTAATTACTTTTGATAATAAGTAATCAGTAAAGTAACGGGATTACTTTTTGGGGGAAGTAATCAGTAATTAGTTACTGATTACTTTTGTCAAGTAACTTGACCAACACTGCTTACAATCTTACAATCATACAGTTTTAACCGTATTTCACAGCGGGGAGCACCACCGGCGTGTTCGTTAGAGCAGACCCAAAAACTGGAGGTTAAAGAATGGAAAACACAAACTTTGTACAAAAACCTCTTGTGTTTTTTTATTTTTAGCAGTCTCTTTTTTTTCTGCAAAATGATAACCAAGTTAGCCTTTTCTGTTGATACAACATAACTCCTTTGGTTGGAACCGGTGCTACACTGGCAGGGCTAGAGGCCAGGACTCCACTCTTCGGGTTCTTGGGGGATGTTGCTAACTCCATGTCCGATAACAGGCACCACATCCGCAGTAGATGAGCTCGGTGTGAGGTCTTGCAGCAAGCTATAAAATACGGTGCATTTTCTAGCTTTTACAAAAACGCTATGCATCACCAGGTGCTTCATCAGATGCTGTGAAGGACAGCCAGACTTTTGAGTGCTTCGCCTTGGGCATTTTTAATCTTTAGCTCTCTGTTCGAGGGTGTTTTGGTACCATTCTTTATTCATGGCTGTGTTTTGGGGCAAAATTGTGAGCCCACTCCCTTGGATGAGAAGCAACCCCACACATGAATGGTCTCAGGATGCTTTACTGTTGGCATGACACAGGACTGATGGTAGCGCTCACCTTTTCTTCTCTGCACAAGCCTTTTTCCAGATGCCCCAAACAATCGGAAAGAGGCTTCATCTGAGAATATGACTTTGCCCCAGTCCTCAGCAGTCCATTCAACATGTTTACATGATTTTTGATAAATTAAATGATGTTAACATGAAATGAACAGAAAAGGAAAATTTCTTTCTGACTTCTTTAGAAATATATATTTTTTTTTCTTTTTATTCTTAGATTTTTTCCAGCTCCAGTCCGTAAAGTTAATCTCCAACAAGTAGGACAAAGGATCACCTGCAGCTCAGACGGGATCAACCTGAGCTCACCTGGTCCACCAGCCCTTCATCCAGCATCACCAACAACAACACAACAGCCCATCAGACTGACCAGCAACTTTACAGCATCAGCAGTTCTCTGATACTTCCAAACAGTGACATGGATCTATATTACATCTGTGCAGTCAGCACTGGCAGAAACAGGAAGAGAGCAACCTTCAGAAAAAGAGATTATACATCCATCCATCCAGTGGAACATTTTAATCAGATGTTTACAGGAGATTAGATCTGAACTCTGTGGAGCCTGATCTCAAGGGTTTTAAGTCTGACACTGAAACCAGAGGATCTTTCTGTCTCTTCAGATTCACTGTGATCCAGTGATGGGAGTGATTTCAGCCCTGAGTGATCACGCTGATGTTTGCACAGAGCAGATAATGAGGTGAATGTTTGGGCACATTGGTAACAGTGAAACAGTTTATTAGTAACGTGGGATCGTTTGTGTTTGGAGTATGAACTGAGATTCCTGAAGCTCTTGTCACACTGGTCACAGCTGTAGTTTCCTTCCATGTGTGCACATTCATGAAAAATACGATTACCTGAATGTGAGAAGCTTTTGTCACAGTGTCTGCACTTGTATGGTTTCTCTCCTGTGTGGACTCGTTTGTGTGATTTAAGCCCACCTTTAGATGTGAAGGATGACCCACACTGATCACAGAGGTGCTTTTTAACCCCACTGTGAATCAGTTCATGGCGTTTTAACTCAGTTGGTGTGGTGAAGCTTCTCCCACATTCTTTGCAGTATTTCAGTTTGTCTCTACTGTGTCTACGTTGATGTCTTTTTAGGGAGGCTTGCCAACTGAAAGTTTTTCCACAGAGGTCACAACGAAAGTCTTTCCCACCACCACAGTGATGACAGGGTTGAGAACTGGATCCATCTGTGTCACTCTGCTTCTAAACAAAGACACAAAGACAGTGTAAGTCAGTCCTTCAACATTTTTATCCTGAACGTCGCCTGAAAGAAAGAGCATCTCTGCAGACGTCCAATTACATTTTACTGTTTCAGTTAACATTGATAAAGAAAAAAATAAAAATACATACCTCACAGTAACTGCACTTGTAGAGTCTCTTTCTGGTATGGATCGGTTGGTGTTGTTTCAGGTGACGTGGAGATTTAAAAGTCTTCTCACAAAGGTCACATTCATAAGGTCGTTCCTCAGTGTGGGTCAACATGTGGCGTTGTAACTGCATGTTGGTTGTACACTGTCTGCCACACTGATCACAGCAGTACACATCATGTCCAGTGTGAATGCGTAGGTGTGTATTTCGGTTCCCTATCTGGCTGAAGGTTTTTCCACAAATCTCACAGCTGTGTGCCTTCATTCCAGAGTGGGTAACTAGATGCCTCTGTAAGTGGCTACTTTGAGTAAAAGCTCTGCCACACTGATCACAGCTGTACGCTTTAACTCCACTGTGGATGAGTTGGTGTTTTTTTAGGGAATCCTTCCAGGAAAAAGTCTTTCCACACAAGTCACAGCTGAACGGTTTCTCTCCAGTGTGGATGACCTGATGACGTTTTAGTGTAGACTTCTCAGCAAAATCCTTCCCACAATCATCACAGGTGTATGTTTTCTCTCCCTTTCTTCTGTGAGGTTTGTCGGCCTCCTGAGAGCGCTGACTTCTTGCTCCATGTTGGTCCTGCAGTGACAGAGATACAAACAGAGGCAGTGAGTGAAATGCAGTCGTGGGACAAACTCAACCTTCAAACTACCTCCATTAACACTAGTTTTAAACCTGAAGGTGGAGTGTGGCACCAAATACCTTAAAGGTCTCTAATCCCCACCTGCTGATAGTAGAAACACATTACATCCAACCTGGTGCTAAAAACAAGTCATGACTGTTCAAACACTCTAAAATCATGGCCATTCAATTCAATTTATTTATATAGCGCCAAATCACAACAAAAGTCGCCTCAAGGCGCTTCATAGATACAGAGAAAAGCCCAACAATCATATGACCCCCTATGAGCAAGCACTTTGGCGACAGTGGGAAGGAAAAACTCCCTTTTAACAGGAAGAAACCTCCGGCAGAACCAGGCTCAGGGAGGGGCGGCCATCTGCTGCGACCGGTTTGGGTGAAAGAAGGAAGACAGGATAAAAGACATGCTGTGGAAGAGAGACAGAGGTTAATAACAGATATGATTCAGTGCAGAGAGGTCTGTTAATACATAGTGAGCGAGAAAGGTGACTGGAAAGGAAAAACTCAGTGCATCATGGGAATCCCCCGGCAGCCTACATCTATTGCAGCATAACTAAGGGAGGATTCAGGGTCACCTGGTCCAGCCCTAACTATATGCTTTAGCAAAAAGGAAACTTTTAAGCCTAATCTTAAAAGTAGAGATAGTGTCTGTCTCCCGAATCCAAACTGGAAGCTGGTTCCACAGAAGAGGGGCCTGAAAACTGAAGGCTCTCCCTCCCATTCTACTTTTAAATACTCTAGGAACAACAAGTAGGCCTGCAGAGCGGGAGCGAAGTGCTCTAATAGGGTGATATGGTACTACAAGGTCATTAAGAAAAGATGGGGCCTGATTATTTAAGACCTTGTATGTGAGGAGCAGGATTTTGAATTCAATTCTGGATTTAACAGGAAGCCAATGAAGGGAAGCCAAAACAGGAGAAATATGCTCTCTCTTTCTAGTCCCTGTCAGTACTCTTGCTGCAGCATTTTGGATTAGCTGAAGGCTTTTCAGTGAGTTTTTTGGACATCCTGATAATAATGAATTGCAGTAGTCCAGCCTGGAAGTAATAAATGCATGAACTAGTTTTTCAGCGTCACTCTGAGACAAGATATTTCTAATTTTAGAGATGTTGCGCAAATGGAAGAACGCAGTCTTACATATTTGTTTAATATGTGCGTTGAAGGACATATCCTGGTCAAAAATGACTCCAAGGTTCCTCACAGTGTTACTGGAGGCCAAGGTAATGCCATCCAGAGTAAGAATCTGGTTAGATACCATATTTCTAAGCTTTTCAGCGCCGAGTACAATGACCTCAGTTTTATCTGAGTTAAGAAGCAGAAAGTTAGCGGCCATCCAGGTCTTTATGTCTTTAAGACATTCCTGCAGACTTCCAATCCCTTCTAAATATCAGAGCCACTGTTGTAGAGCAATCCCGACTGGCCCAAGGACGTGAAGATTTTCATATCCCACCTGTGTTCGAGACTGTACCACTGTTCCTCCGGTGCGATCCACAATGCCATCCCACCAGGAAGAAATGTCAAAGAAGGCGAGGGAAACGGGGCAGTGTATTGGTAAAAATCAAAAATTGCATGGCTGCTTCACCGACAGCTAATTCTTATGCTCTCCTGAACAAATTTGCCCCGGATATCAAGTTGTTCATCTCCGGGCGATCCCTGGAATTGGTGCACCTATTGGAATTGGCCAGCAACCCTGTGTTAGCTAGATGCTGTGGTTAATGCGAGGTGCTAAAAAAAGATAAAACTTTTATCTTGAACGACTTCTTCACCACTCGTCGCTTTAATTTTCTTCTGGTGACGGAAACTTGGCTAAACTTGGGTGAGATAAGCTCGCTTTCGGAAGTTGTCCCTCCAGGCTGTGAATATCTGAAGTCGCCATGGACTACTGGCCAGGCTGGAGGGCTCGCCATAGTTAATAAAACTATTTCAACTGTCAGCATTGGAATGGTTTCATTCTTACCTGTCTAACCAAAGTTCTTCTGCTAGATTAGGGGATACATGTTCCTCAAAACCCTCAATTTTTTGTGGGGTCCCCCAGGGGTCCATTCTTGGCACAGTTCTCTTTCAATTTATATCCTCTCTGTAACGGCAACCTTTGGTCCTTCTTTGCCGTTTCTGCAGGACGTAAAGTTTCTGACTCGTGCTCTTGTTAAGTAGCTTGGATGCCTTCCGGTAGCAAAAACGAGGCAAAGGAAAAAAGGGGCAAAACATTTATTTTCCATACAAATCGAAAGGTACAAAATAAATGCCTCTGGTGGGAGCTCCGTTTACATTCCCTTTATGTTACAACAAAAAATAACATTAAAACAGCGACGGTCAGAAAACTGTTGCTCCACGTCCTGCTTGCTTACCTAACCTTTTACCCACACCCCTCTGCATGTGGGCCAAATAAACACCCCCTTTATGACATCTATCAACACTTTACAACAACGACAGACTAACAAAGCAGGATTAATTTATGGAGCACAGACTATTACATTATAACATAAAATGTTCAAGATTATAATAGAAACTTAAAGATTATGACAAATACTTAAATATGGCATGAAGTAACTGAGTAAAATATTGGCCTGGACTTGGCTCCAACACTCTCTATGCGCTCAATTTTTAAAAGAACCTGGATTCTCACACCATTGTTATGCAGACAACTCACAGATTTACCTGCCACTGAAACATAAATCTGTGAGTCCTTTGAAGGGATTGCTGGATTGTTTGGAGGATGTTAAGGCGTGGATGGCTTTAAACCTTCTCATCTTAAATGAACAGAAAACAGAGTGTTTGGTCCCTGTGACCACTATGACTTTGGGCCCTTAGGAATTTATTTTGAAAAAGCCCTTGCGAGGAACCTAGGAGTGAGTTTTGATAGTAATCTAACATTTGATAAACATATTAATGCCGTCATCAAGACCAGTTTCTTTCATCTTCAGCTACTTGCAAAGTGAAGCCATTTCTCTGTTTTACTGACTTTGAGATAGCTATCCATGCCTTCATTTCATCTCACCTCGACTTATGTAATAGTCTTTACTCTGGTGTTAGTCTGTCATCAGTTAGCCGACTGCAGCTAGTCCAAACCAGTGTTGCCAACTCCTCAGTAAGGAAAATCGCTATTGGCTGTCCTAAAAGTCGCTAGAAGTCGCTAAATGACGTCATTACCTAATTTGCATAATTGGTCATGCTAATGTAATTGTAATCTATGTTGTTGGAGAGAGAAACAACATCGTGGAAGAGACATAAAGTGAGTAAAAAACGTCCTAAATGCATTTAGAATTTATTTAGAACTACAAATTAAATTTATTTTAGCAATTATTGTTTTTTTAATGTCACAATTCCAACCCTGCTCCTTTACCCGGGCTTGGACCGGCAAAAGTGACCCGAAATAGGCACTCTGGTGGAGTTACTTTGTGTGTGTGTGTTTATAAGTAGTTTTAAACCTTGTGATCCACAAAACAGCATAAGAGTAAAAGAGTAAAAGAAGAACTGACTGCGTTACAGCACCCGCTGCTTGTTGAGAGTAAAAGCGATATGCGCTTTCACGTCTTTTTTTAGAGGGGGTCTGAAAACTCGCTAAATATAGCGACAAAGTCGCTAAATTGGCAACACTGGTCCAAACGCATCAGCACAGTTACTAACTGGCACATGGAACTACTTTGAACACCGGCGCCCCCGTGCGTGGCATCCTGTTACAGCAGCTCCGCTCATTCTCAGCTTCTTTCTTATCTCCTCTTTACCTTTGCCAAATTTTTTTGTATCTAAAGTTTCAGCTGTTAGATTCTGCAGTCATGGACTACCGTTTTGTGCCCGTCTTGGTTGTCTTTCTATGTTTTTTTTGTTTTTTTTTTCAACTTTTGTTGGCCGTGTTTGGGAACCCGGCACATGGATCCTTTGTTTAGTGTAGGTATCAGCTGTTACCGCTGCCTCCCACAGCAGAGCTGCCGGTGGACAGACACGACATTCCCAGCGAGCTGAGAAGGACACAACGTGGGTGTCGTGCTGGGAGGGAGCGCTGTCGGCAGAGAAGCAGACGCTATAGACCATCTCTCCCTTCTGTAATCACTGGAAACGTAAGATCTTTACCAGGCATGTGCGGGGGAGGGGCTTGAGCACCCGTCCCTTTCCTGATGGGAGCCCAAAGTGCCCGTTTGTTGAGGCATTTTTTTTACGTGTGTGTACTTGTGGAGTCCTGTCTGTGCCCCTCAAAAATAATATTTAACTATCAATCATAGTTTTTGCTAAATAAAAGGGTCTGACTTGCATCAGTCACATGAACGCCATTAACCAATGATTGCCCTTGATGGCAGAACGCTCTGGATACGAGCCGGGAACGAGCTCAGAAAGAGCACGCACATGTTTGGAGGTCCGGAGCTGTAGTAGAAACACAAATTAACTCAGAGACACAGACTGATGCGACAAAACCAGTAAGTAGGTGTACAGCCTACACTGTAGTCTACAGCACACAGTATTAGCTTATTACGTACACGTTGGTAAGTTGTCTTGTGGCAACTGACGAATTGAAACAAATGAGCGTGCTGTGTGTGCAACAGCGCGACAAACATTACCTGTCCTTTTAATAACTGCACAAGTAGTGCTGGTCGTAGCTGCTGGCTGACTGGGTAAGGCTGTCATGGGTCTGTAGCTCTGTCAGCGTTTTAGGGAACATATTTAGTTTTAAAGTAAGTTACAGGGCTTCTCCTGCCTTTCCGCGAGGGCTTGTATTTCACTAAAAACAATCTAATATTCATGTCCACATAATTATGGATGATTATAATTAATATTATATATAATTAATACTTAAAAAACACGCGCTGTATTTTAAAGAACATACATTAAGAAGCAGATCATATTAGATTTATATTTTAAATAAGACAAAATGCTGATTTTACAGCAGTAAAATTATTGTATCTCTACAGTTTAAACATGTAATAAGCTTTCTGACTGCACAGAGTGAATAGTGAAACAAATACATCATGAATACAATATTTCATATTTATTACTTTTTTCCCCTCATTGCCTTATTATTGTAGCTCTAGTAATAAATAATAAGGGAAGGATTCTGGATCAGCACCATGATGCCCACAGTATATCCAGTATTCTGAAGAAGGTCTAAAATGTCACTGTGTGTGTTTTATGTATATAGATTTTTAAAATTATTACTCATGTACAAGTGGAGAGTGATAGATAAGATGAGGGGATGTCATATACTGGCATGAATTCAAAATTCTGCTCCTCACATACAAGGTCTTAAATAATCAGGCCCTGTCTTATCTTAATGACCTTGTAGTACCATATCACCTTATTAGAGCACTTCGCTCTCGCTCTGCAGGCCTACTTGTTGTTCCTAGAGTATTAAAAGTAGAATGGGAGGGAGAGCCTTCAGTTTTCAGGCCCCTCTTCTGTGGAACCAGCTTCCAGTTTGGATTCGGGAGACAGACACTATCTATACTTTCAGTTCTGTTCTAGGATGCCCTCTGGACCTAGTAGAGGTGGTGAGTGACAGGAGAATGGTGGCTAAGCTGTCATCCCTGTTGGACAACATCTCCCACCCCATGCAGGAGACTCTGACAGCACTGAGCAGCTCCTTCAGTGGGAGACTGCGGCACCTACGATGTGGGACGGAGAGATTTCGCAGGTCTTTCCTCCCCACTGCTGTCAGACTCCACAAGAAAGACTTTTGCAGCTGATCAAACACACAAACACACACATGTGCAATAAGACTGCTATATGTGCAATTCTTGTGCAATTCTTCTTCTGACGAAGTTGTATTTTTGTATTTTCCTACTCAGTTGTATATAGTATTTGTATTTCTATTTTATTCTATTGTATATATTATTCTATTCTATTTTATTCTATTGTATATAGTATTTTATTTTATTCTATTGTATTTTATTGCATTCCAGTGTTTTCTCATTTCTGCTACATAACTTTTCTCTTTTGCTGTAACAAAACAAATTTCCCACCTGTGGGACTAATAAAGGTCATCTTATCTTATCTTATTCTGTTTTTAATGAACTTATCATTGTCTTCTGGCTATGTTCCCTCTGTTTTTAAACATGCTATAGTGCAACCTGTTCTTTAAAAAAAGGTGTCTTGATCATTGTGATTTCGTTAATTATAGGCTGATATCCAAACTTCCGTTCCTCTCCAAAATCCTAGAGAAGATAGTTCTCTCGCAACTCCAGGCTTACCTGGATGCACATGACATCTGTGTTAAATTTCAATCTGGTTTTAAACCACGCCACAGCACTGAAACAGCTTTGCTGAGAGTCCTTAATGATCTTCTCTTAATTACTGATTCAGGGCATTCTGCTGTATTAGTCTTATTGGATTTGTCCTCAGCCTTTGATATGTAGACAATCCGAATGGTATTTCCTTATTTTCTTTCCACTGTGTTCCTCTTAATGATGAACTACAAATTTACCCTAAATTACTAAAATATCAATATTTTAATATGAGAATCGATTCTAGAACATAAGTTACTGGTATAAGGAATCGATATTTCAGTATTGATCCACACATCACTAATAATGACTTATTATGGCTCCTTTAAGTTCGATAGTTGCTATGTCCTCTGCCTCATATAATTAGGAGCTGGTGTGTAGGAGCCATTTTTCTTATTTCCCTGTCTTTATCACCACTAGAGGGTTGTATTTCATTTTATGTACTGGTTATAACAGAGGTAGGTACGGGGTTATTTAAGGTCAAGGGTAATTCTGTCCAGATGTTGCTGATGAGAAGGGGCAAACCATTTCCTACTGTGCTTAGTCTAGTTTCTTGTTGTCTGTGTTTAAATGAAAATTTAAATGGACGTTGCAATTTAGGACCCCTCCTTGATTCAGAGTCTTTCCCTTTTCACGTAAATGGTCTCCTTGACTCTGGTCTCAAACCGGCGTTCCTCCCTGTCCAGGATGTGTACCTGTGTTCCTGGAGGACAGGCGGGTCCATGGACCAGTCCACAGCTGAACACCGTACTTGGGTTCAACTTCCAGTGAAACTGAGGCCACAGCTCAGGACAATAGAAGATTGAAAAATGCTGCCTGGTCTAATGGGTCTTAATCTCTGCAACATTCAGCTTTCAGAATTTGTCTTAAACAGCATAAAAGCATGGATCCATCCCACCTTGTATGTTGAAAACGTTGAGGAACTCTGAGCAAATGAAACCACAACTTTAAAAAATGAATTCCCAAAATTAATTGTTTCGACATCTTAAACACAAAATCATAAGTTTTAATACCTACAGCAAGTTTAAGGAAAATTAAAAGATTTTAAAGAGCTTTCAACCTTTTTTCTCAAATATAAAACAGCAGGTGGCACTTACATGCATCTTTTATGGGATTGTCCAAAAATATCTAAATTCTCTGCATCAACAAGGAAATGAACTTGATACTAAACTTTAAGATCTGTAAACATCCGGGTCAATTCTTACCATGGTTGCTGCCTCTGAATAAAAATCTGGACAAAAGAGATCCACGTTATTAAATAAGCTTATGTTTAATGTCAGGAGATGTGTTATTGAACTGGATTACGGAGCAGCCCCCCTACTGTAACTCAGTGTTACAAGGAAATTTTTCATAACATTCAGGTCACATTTTTAATAAGCTGCAGGAACCCTGTTCAGTGTGAGTGGAGAACAGCCAAGTCTCATCCTCTGATAAACCTCCATCTGTGCCACTGAAAACAGTTCATCTGACTCTGACTGTAAACATGTTTCCATTTGTCACTTCAGTCTTTACTCTGAAATACAGGAAATGAAATCACAGCTCAAACTTCTTCATCCAACTGCTGGAACAAAGCGAACCACTCGACACGAACACTGAAGCAGAACAGTTTAGAAAGCTTAAAATGAGACTAGGGAACCATTTTCATTCATAGTTGCCTCATCAGATCTTTATAGGAGATTCACTCTGAACTCTTTGGAGCCTGATCTCAAGAGTTTTGAGTCTGACACTGAAACCAGAAGAGGATCTTTCTGTCTCTTCAGATTCACTGTGATGGGAGTGATTTCAGCCCTGAGTGATCACACTGATGTTTGCACAGAGCAGATAATTTAGTAAATGTTTTGGCACATTGGTAACAGTGAAACAGTTTATTAGTAACGTGGGATCGTTTGTGTGTGGAGTATGAACTGAGATTCCTGAAGCTCTTGTCACACTGGTCACAGCTGTAGTTTCCTTCCATGTGTGTACGCTCATGATAGTTACGATGAGCTGATTGTGAGAAGCTTTTGTCACAGTGTCTGCATTTGTATGGTTTCTCTCCTGTGTGCAGTCGTTTGTGTGTTTTAAGCCCACCTGCAGTAATGAAAGATGACCCACACTGATCACAGAGGTGCTTTTTTGTCCCACTGTGAATGAGTTCATGTCGTTTTAATTCACTTGAAGTGGTGAAGCGTCTCCCACATTCTTTGCAGTATTTCAGTTTGTCTCCAGTGTGTTTACGTTGATGTATTTTCAGGGTTTGTTGCCGACTGAAAGTTTTTCCACAAAGGTCACAGAGGAAGTCTTTCCCACCACCACAGTGATGACAGGGTTGAGAACTGGATCCATTTGTGTCGCTCTGCTTCTAAACATAGACACAAAGACAGTGTAAGTCAATCCTTCAACATTTTTATCCTGAATGTCGCCTGAAATAAAGAGCATCTCTGCAGACGTCCAATTACATTTTACTGTTTCAGTTAACACAAATAACAATATAAATACATACCTCACAGTAACTGCACTTGTAGAGTCTCTTTCTGGTGTGGATCTGTTGGTGTCGTCTCAGGTGATGTGGAGATTTAAAAGTCTTCTCACACAGGTCACATTTATAAGGTCTCTCCTCAGTGTGGTTAAACATGTGTTGTTTTAACTGTGTGTCTGTTATAAACTCTTTGCCACACTGTTCACAGCAGTACACATCATGGCTGGTGTGAATGCGTAGGTGTCTATTTCGGTGCCCTCTGTGGCTGAAAGTTTTTCCACAGATGTCACAGCTGTATGCCTTAATTCCAGAGTGGGTAACTAGATGATTCTGTAATTGGCCACTTTGAGTAAAAGCTCTTCCACACTGATCACAGCTGTACACTTTAACTCCACTGTGGATAACTTGGTGTGTTTTTAGAGCACTCTTCCAGGAAAAAGACTTTCCACACAAGTCACAGCTGAACGGTTTCTCTCCAGTGTGGATGACCTGATGATGTTTTAGTTTAGCCTTCACAGTAAAATCCTTCCCACACTTGTCACAGCTGTATGTTTTCTCTCTCTTTCTTCTCTGAGGTTTGTCGGCCTCCTGAGAGCGCTGACTTCTCGCTCCATGTTGGTCCTGCAGTGACAGAGATACAAACAGAGGCAGTGAGTGAAATGCAGTCGTAGAACAAACTGAACCTTCAAACTCCCTCCATTAACACTAGTTTTAAACCTGAAGGTGGAGTGTGGCACCAAACACCTTAAAGGTCTCTTATCCCCACCTGCTGGTAGTAGAAACACATTGCCTCCAACCTGGTGTTAAAAATAATTCATGACTGTTCAAACGTTTCACTGTAGAAAACATTGGATTCATTTTTGATTAAAGGCAATTAAATGTCATTCATTTTCAATCTATATTCATTGCATTTCAATTTGTATGAGCAAAAAACCTCAAAAATAAAGGGAAAATATACACACTTAATGTGTTTACTGCCTGATATCGGACTACCGTTGTGGTGCTTTGGACAATATTAAGTCTATTTATACAGCAATGAAAGCAATAATATTATTATTATTAGTATTAATAATAATAACAACAACAATATTAGTATTATTAGTATTATTATTAGTATTATTAGTATTATTATTAATAATAATAATAATAATAATAATAATAATAATAATAATAATAATAATAATAATAATAATAAAATTCCACAGCATGTATTTTATCCTGTCTTCCTTTTTTCGCTCCAACCGCTCTCTGCAGACGGCCCCGCCCCTCTGTGAGCCTGGTTCTGCTGGAGGTTTCTTCCTGTTAAAAGGGAGTTTTTCCTTCCCACTGTCACTAAAGTGCTTGCTCAAAGGGGGTCATATAATTGTTGGGTTTTTCGTCTGTATGTATTATTGTAGGATCCACATTACAATATAAAGCACCTTGAGGCGACTGTTGTTGTGATTTGGTGCTGTATAAATAACACTGAATTGAAAATGTAATTAATACTACTACTAATAATAAAGAATAATAATAGCTTGTGACTTCTTAATGTTTGTAAACATAATTTAAAAATACATAATATATAATAATATACAAAACAGTCATATAACAGGTTGGGATTATGAGAGTTTTAGACGTGACTGATTATTTGGTGAAACTGTGATATTTTCCTCACCTTCTGTGTTGAGCTCATTGTTTCCTCTGTAGTGACTCAGCTGAGTCCAGATGGCTGAAAATGTTCCTCTGCTGCTCCGCCAGACTCTTCTCCTCCTGCTGATCAGCTGGGACACAAAACAGATCTTTGTTAGGCTCCACACTGCACTGAAGAGTCAAAGTGTCTCATATGTTCATCTGACAACACAAAGTACAAATTTCACTCTGATTGCTTGAAGAAATCTTGTGAGACGTGTTGTGCTGCAAAGTGAGGAAACTCTCTTACTCACTTATACTTCAGGAGGAACTTTGTGACATTGGCTCTAATATTCTAAGCAGCCCTTTACTATGACAGGGCCAGAAAGTCCTATTTGAAGGTTTGGGAGAAGGACCATGTTAAAGGTGGATTGGGGTTTATACACTTTGTTATGATACAGGGAAGGCTGTAAGAGCCTGAGAAGGTGTCCTGAATGAACCTCTAAAAACGACTCTGCTTCAGTCTGGAAACAGCAACTACAAGTTTAAAGACTCCATCAACAATTCGCACCCAGCAACAGCCTGAACAGCTCCTCCTGTGGTTTCCACAAACAGGGACAGACCTGTTACTCCCCCACCCAACACTTTCCACACCTTCAGCCCCCCAGTCCCACCACGTCCACCATTCCCCAAACTTTGATTCTGTTCATCTGGACGTAGCTTTGGCAGTAGGAGAAACGTTTCGTCACTCATCCAAGTGACTTCTTCAGTCTCAGCTAGAGCTGGGCGATATAAGATTTTTTCATATCACGATATGTTTTTTTCATTTCAGGCGATAACGATATATATCACGATATAAGCCAAATAACTATATTTGTAAGATTTAAATGTGCCGTTGCTCACAAGTGAAATGTGAAATAATCAGCAGCTTGTTTTGATTTAAATATTTATTTCCCATAATAAGTTCAACAGGGTAGATGTACTTAAGGAACATGAGACTTTTTCAGATAAATAAAGGCAAATATTGCAAACTACACAAAAGGCAGCCGCTAAAGCATTTAAGTTTCAAAATAGAACAAACAAAACAGACTACTAAATTGTCAATTCCACTTAGAAACAAAATATTAATTCTAAAAATGAGTCTTAGTTTGTTTTACAGAAGATCAGACAAAATTGACTAACTTTTGTCAATATCAAATAAACTGAGAACTAAAGGGAAATTCTCAATCTCTCCTTGTTGTATAACTGAGCTTTTCAAACAGTTTTAACAGTTACTTTAGTCTGACAAAACCCGAATGACGAATTAGCGCTTTCAGTCAGAAATTGAGCATGCACCGGTTTATTGTATTTCCAGACTTGCTTTCGGCACATTTTACAGTGCACGCTACTCTGTTTTTTGTCAGACTTGAAATAGCCGAAATACCTTCACACTAAGGAACTTCTGTGGCTCTTCCGTTCGACAATCTCTCCGGAATTGGAACCATCATCTGTTTTCTCTTCGGTAACCTTCGGTCACGCTCTCGGTTGATTTTTCTCTAGTCGGCACACTCATTTCCTCCATTACCCGTGCGACACGGCGGCTGGCTCTGGCTGCTTCCCAAACAAATACACATGTGCGGCTTGGCACTTGTGCTGTACATAACAAGTCACGTGACGTGACGCTGCGGCTGTGATTGGTTCGGCTCTGCGCTACTTAATTTGGATTGGCTGTTCTTTTTTTTTTTTTTAAGAGGAAGAGCGGTGAGTAGTGATGGGATTTCCGGCTCTTTTTAGAGATCCGGCTCTTTCGGCTCGACTCACTAAAAATATCCGGCTCGGCTTACTAGAAAGATCCGACTCTTTCGGCTCCGAACCGGCTCTTCAGGTTGTTTTGTTGCTTTAATTATTTAATCATTAACAATAATATAAAATTATGCAGAAAAGGAATTACTAATGTAAAAAAAAGTGGTTTTATTTATATATGTTTATATATGGCCCCTAGAGACAAAGCACGTACAAACTCTAAAGGATATACAAACTCCAAAACACATTTCTAGCGTTAACTGAACTTCCAAAACAGAGCTACCCAGATCACTTAAATTACACAATTGAAAGCATGTGTGTATTGTTTGTGTATTTATAGACAAGCACTCATATTTATTCAAATAATTTAAAAAAAAGTTCATTTACCTGTTACTACCACACACCAAATCCGCTTGCTGATACTTCCTGGCTTGTGTAGCCACTAGGTAACAACACTGCGCCCAGCATCCTGGAGCACTTCTGTTGTCTTTTGTACTTGATTCTGAGTTTTTACGTGTTTTGGAGTTTGTACGTGCTTTGTCTCTAAGGGCCACCGTGAATATACTTTATTTATTCACTCCACATAAAATGTAATAAATAAATCATATAATACAAAAAACAACTATTTACATTTTAAACTTTTAACTATTTAAATTTTTAGCTTTTTCCTTTTAAACAAATTTAACGTGAAACAACACAAAACACTGCAAACCACAACACAATTAAATATAGATTAAAATATTAAAACAAAAAGAAGATGCACATTCTCTGTCATATGGGCCTGCATGATTTCTGAATCCTTTATCATCTGCAACTGAAAATAGTGGATGATTACTTGTCCCTCGCTCTCTTTCTCTCTGGCTCTGTTCCTGTGCTACTGCAAGTGTAACTAACGCCCCTCCCCCCTCTGCCCAGCGCAAAGTACAGGCCGCGCATGCGGAGTTTAGTGGAAAAAAGGGCGAGAGAGAGGGTGAGAGAATGAAAAAAAAAACCTCACGACTCACATCGTTCACTTCAAAGACCCGGCTCTAAGAGCCATTTCGGTCGCGAACGACCCATCACTAGCGGTGAGGTCTATCGCAATAGTTTAATTTTTCTATCGAGAAAAAGTTACTTCGCAATACATATTGTTATCGTTCTATCGCCCAGCTCTAGTCTCAGCTGACTGCAGGTTTCCCCAATTTTCAACAGTACATTTGCATAATTTCCACAAT
Source organism: Neolamprologus brichardi (assembly GCF_056152115.1). Classification (NCBI taxonomy): domain Eukaryota; kingdom Metazoa; phylum Chordata; class Actinopteri; order Cichliformes; family Cichlidae; genus Neolamprologus; species Neolamprologus brichardi. The sequence goes on from NC_142112.1 coordinate 35,919,721, forward strand.
GGGCTGGGAGGTCAGTTATTGAGCATTAATATGCAAATTCTCATGATCATTGCTCAAATGCTGTGATTGCAGCGACTCCTCAACTCTTTGTGAATGGTACTCATGGCCATTGATCAGCGATCTTTGATTAATGAGCTCTGATCAGTGGTTTCAGTGCTTTCCTTCCTGTTTTGTCTGCAGCTGTGTTTGACACGGGAAAGACATTATTACATTCTTCACACTCTCCTGCACATTAACCACCACAATATATTTTTATTCTCTGTGCTTTCAAATATGAACACTGTTTACTTTCATCTCTGTTTCATTAGTTTTTGTTAACATCTTCCTGTGCATCACTTTACAGCAGCCACACTCATTAAAATGAGACTTTGTAGGAGTTCACTTCCTTTCATGTGTTCATCCACAGCTGCTGGACAATAAAGTTATTGTGACCCTGATACTGCAGCAGATCGCGCTCATCCATTTCCTGTTATCACTTCAAATAGACATGAGGCTGTAGAGGTTTGGTGCATGCAGGAAAACAGCTGCAGGGACAATGAAAAGACTTTTCTGCTCCAACTTTCTGCCAGCAAACGCTCAACTTCTCCCAGCATGCTGAGCTAATGATTAGTTGGTGTTTTTCTCCAAACACTCTCTCACTCTTCTCTCAACGTGTTCACAATAAACTGTGAACAGACACCGAGGAGAGCAGCAGAAGACCTAATTCAGGAGCTAAACTCAACATGAACTGAACTCACAGTAAAGTTAGCTCGGTGCTTACCTTTAGATGAGCCCACAAACCGAGAGAAACTCCGTGATGAAGCTGGAACTCTTTCCAAACACAGGAAACAGATCAGGGAGCAGAGACCCACGTGGTTCACGCTGATCTCAGCAACGATCCAGGAGACAAGGGTGGGCAGATCGATGCAGATATCGATCCAAACGTTGGTACTAGTTTATTCTCTTTGAATGAAAAAGCAGCTCTCTGCGCAAACACCTCCTCTCGTGGAGCGTACTCACTTTGCTCCGCCCCATCTTCTTCTTTATATCGTAATTTGGCGGTTGTCAAAAAACAAAATGGTGAATTACCGCCACCAACTGGTGTGGAGTGTGAACTGGAACATCGACCCTCAACTTGTCCCAAACCATTTATTTTCCTTGAAAAACTGGAATAAGGCCTGATAACTTTCACTTCTTGAGTCCTTTTGCAGTAAATCAATAAGATCCAGTTTCATGTTTATGTTACTGAGGTTTTGGATCAGTTACCTTCTCACAGTGTAATATAACATGTTCTACAGTTTTCTTTTCTCTTTTTTGAATGATTTGAATGGAGGTTATAATCCACCATCACTGAACTGAAATGAATTTCTAATTTGAGTGTATTTTATTGTGCAGGCTGAGTTTGATTAGATTTTCTTAGAGGTTATATTAATGTCATTAAATAGTTTTTTATTTTTTAGTAATGTATGTATGTATGTATTTCCTTTTATATACAGCACTAATTTACAATGGGAGTTTCCAAGGTGTGTTATTGCAGGGTAAATGTCATTTAGCCTTTTAAAAGTATTCTAATAATATCTTTTAACAGGAGTGATTGATTTTAAAAATGGGATTATTTATGTCTGTGTAATATTTCATTAGTCTCTGTTACTCTAATATTTCTCTCCATACTCAACCTTGTTTTTGTTTTTCCCTATAACACACAGTTATACATCACATATTATAAATCTGACTTTGATAAATATTTAGATCTTCACACATTTCAGGGTCCAAGTGTGGGTTGACTGAAGTGTTTGTTTTTATCCCAACAACATAATAAACATTTTACTGTTATATGTACAGAACCAAAAATCAAAAACATGATATATGCATTACTGTCTTCAGCCTCTAGGGGGCATTGTTGTTCAGGAAGTACATTCTACTCAGACAAGCTGCTAAAAGCGCTTCTCTAACCAAAGACTGTAAACAGAAGATGAGAGTTCAGAAACAGTAAAACAGATTCACAGAAGCCACAGTGATATTAAACATGCAGCACTGACGGGGATGACAGACAACATTACAGGTCAGTTGCAAAAACAATAACGCTAATACAGAACAAAGATACTGACTATAAATAAAGATGTTAGACCTCACTAAGATCAGGATAACTAGTGACCTTCAGGGCATCAATCCAGTATGTCTCTGATGACATGAGATGAGCAGTGTTACAATTTATGAAACTGATGAAAGATTTTAACACAAAAAAGTAAAGAAGTGTTTTTAAAATAGAATCTCTCGGGAAAATGAAGGTGTGGCAACACACAAATATATATTAGCAATTACATTTCAGCTCGCCTCGACTTTTGTAATAGTCTTTACTCTGGTGTTAGTCTGTCATCAGTCAGCCGACTGCAGCTGGTCCAAAACGCTGCAGCACGGTTACTAACGGGCACACGCAAACAAGACCACATATCTCCCATACTGGCATCCATACACTGGCTGCCAGTCAAGTTTTTGAATTCATTTTAAGATTTTATTATTTGTTTTTAAGGTGTTGCATAGGTCTGCACCCTCATACCTTTCTGATTATTTAAATTGGTACATTCCTGCTAGATCACTGAGGTCTGCAGATCAGATGCTCTTAGTTGTCCACGGTCCACATTAAACACAGAGGAGACCGGGCCTTTGCTGTGACTGCTGCTATCCCTGCACATCAGGACCTCCTCAACATTGGACAGTTTTAAAACCCTCTTAAAAATGAATGAGTTTTTAAAACTTTTGTCTTACTCAAATTGTATAGAAGTATTGTGTTGTATAGCTGGAGACAGCATTTATACCGCTGTCTGCTTTGGTCGCAAAGCCATCATGGATCTCTGTGGAGATCCGGCTTTCTTTAGATTCAGTTAAAATCAAGGCACTCGAAAAGATCCTCTGGAAAAGAGTAATATTCTTGGAACAGAGTTTATTAAACAGAATTATATTGACAGCAAGAAATTACACACAGAATATAGCGAGACAGTTAGCAGAAAGCAAAGTGAAGCGAACCCCATGGTGAAGAGCCTTTAAGCACAAACATAACGAATTTGCAAAGGGATAACAAACAGTCATTATAATTCATCACACATTGAAATATCAGACAAATCAACAATACAGCTCTTCCAAATAGTGGCCCATTAATATTATGCTGAACACAGTCCAAAAGATTCAATAAGTCACATCAGTCTCTACTGTCTGTCTACTGTTTACTATAATAGCCAAGTAACTAACAAAGGTAAACAGCAGTTTTCTCAATCCCTACTAATGAATGTTATCTTGTTTCAGGACAATACCAGGTAAGCAGATGTGTCATTTTTTCTGGGATTTCACACAACCCAGGAAAAATAATTAATACATAATAGGCTTGGAGTAACAATATGAATCATAATCAAGCAGCCTGCCCCCTCCCTTTTTGACAGGTTGTGTGTGAGACTTCAGCACAGCAGCAAACAGGCGCACCGAGGCCCCTCACACTCAGTTTTTACATATATGCTGTCAACGTTACCGCTGTCATCAAGATTGACACAATTACAATTTTTAACCCATCTGGAGCGCAGAATGCACAAACTTTGGACAAACTGTCCAAAATGCATTGACAGAGACATTTCAGGGATTTTGAGTCATTCTGCAATCCAGAACGGATTAATTGTGTAAAAATTTTAAAGCACGTAATCGTGATGTCAGCATTGACGTTAAGTTTAACCCTCAAACCAGAAAAGGATCTTTCTGTCTCTTCAGATTCACTTTGATGGGAGTGATTTCAGCCCTGAGTGATCACGCTGATGTTTGCACAGAGCAGACAATGAGGTGAATGTTTTGGCACATTGGTAACAGTGAAACAGTTTATTAGTAACGTGGGATCGTTTGTGTTCAGAGTATGAACTGAGATTCCTGAAGCTCTTGTCACACTGGTCACAGCTGTAGTTTCCTTCCATGTGTGCACGTTCATGCTTGTTACGACTACCTGAATGTGAGAAGCTTTTTTCACAGTGTCTGCACTTGTATGGTTTCTCTCTTGTGTGGACACGTTTGTGTCTTTTAAGAGTGACTGCAGTGATGAAAGATGACCCACACTGATCACAAACGTGCTTTTTAACCCCACTGTGAATCAGTTCATGGCGTTTTAATCTACTTGATGTGGTGAAGCTTCTCCCACATTCTTTGCAGTATTTCAGTTTGTCTCCAGTGTGTCTATGTTGATGTGTTTTTAGGGCAGCTTGATTCTATCTGAACTCTGTGGAGCCTGATCTCAAGCTTTTTGAGTCTGACACAGAAACCAGAGTATCGTTCTGTGTCTTCAGATTCACTGTGATCCAGTGATGGGAGTGATTTAAGCCCTGAGTGATCACGCTGATGTTTGCACAGAGCAGACAATGAGGTGAATGTTTTGGCACATTGGTAACAGTGAAACTGTTTATTAGTAACGTGGGATCGTTTGTGTTTGGAGTATGAACTGAGATTACTGAAGCTCTTGTCACACTGGTCACAGCTGTAGTTTCCTTCCATGTGTGCACGTTCATGAATGTTACAACTACTTGATTGTGAGAAGCTTTTGTCACAGTGTCTGCACTTGTATGGTTTCTCTCCTGTGTGGACTCGTTTGTGTGTTTTAAGGTGACTTACAGTGGTGAAGATTGACTCACACTGATCACAGCGGTGCTTTTTAACCCCACTGTGAATCAGTTCATGTTGTTTTAATCCACTTGATGTGGTGAAGCTTCTCCCACATTCTTTACAGTATTTCAGTTTGTCTCCAGTGTGTCTACGTTGATGTACTTTTAAGGTGTATTGGTGACTGAAAGTTTTTCCACAGAGGTCACAACGAAAGTCTTTCCCACCACCACAGTGATGACAGGGTTGAGAACTGGATCCATCTGTGTCGTTCTGCTTCTAAACAAAGACACAAAGACAGTGAAAGTAAGTCCTTCAACACTTTTATCCTGAACGTCGCCTGAAATAAAGAGCATCTCTGCAGACGTCCAATTACATTTTACTGTTTAACGCACTCAGTTTACTGGGCTGCAATAACTACAATATTACCACCATAATACTACAGTAATACTAAAATCATAACTGACATGAAAATCTGAATAATCACTCAGAGCTGCTTTTCCATGCAGTAGAATTGCTAACATGCTAACACAGTTTAATGAACAGAGTTGTTCCAAACAGTCAGGCTAAAATGACAAGATAACAATATAAACACATACCTCACAGTAGCTGCACTTGTAGAGTCTCTTTCTGGTGTGGATCTGTTGGTGTTCTCTCAGGTTACGTGGATCTTTAAAACTCTTCTCACACAGGTCACATTTATAAGGTCTCTCCTCAGTGTGGGTAAACATGTGTTGTTGTAAATGCGCGTTGGTTGTACACGTTCTGCCACACTGATCGCAGCAGTACACATCATGTCCGGTGTGAATGCGTAGGTGTGTATTTCGATTCCGTATCTGGCTGAAAGTTTTGCCACAGATGTCACAGCTGTATGCCTTAATTCCAGAGTGGGTAACTAGATGCCTCTGTAAGCTGCTACTGTGAGTAAAAGCTCTGCCACACTGATCACAGCTGTACGCTTTAACTCCACTGTGGATGAGTTGGTGTTCTTTTAGAGCATCCTTCCTGGAAAAAGACTTTCCACACAAGTCACAGCTGAACGGTTTCTCTCCAGTGTGGATGACCTGATGCTGTTTAAGTGTAGACTTCACAGTAAAACCCATCCCACACTCATCACAGCTGTATTTGTTCTCTCTCTTTCTTCTGTGAGGTTTGTCGGCCTCCTGAGAGCGCTGACTTCTCGCTCCATGTTGGTCCTGCAGTGACAGAGATACAAACAGAGGCAGTGAGTGAAATGCAGTCGTGGAACAAACTCAACCTTCAAACTTCCTCCATTAACACTAGTTTTGAACCTGAAGGTGGAGTGTGGCGCCAAACACCTTAAAGGTCTCTTATCCCCACCTGCTGGTAGTTCTAACACATTACATCTAACCTGGTGTTAAAAATAATTAATGACTGTTCAAACCAATGACTGTAGAAAACATTGTCTGTATTGTGCACTGGTGTCTGGCTCTGGTATAGATCATAAGCCCCGCCTCCTCCATGTTAGACAGGAGTGGGATCAGATAATTTTTCAATCATTAGCTATAGATTAAAATAGTAAAGCCCAATATTTATGGACTGAAACCAACTACAGCTGTTTGTTTGGTAGCTTACGTTAAAATAAAGTTTGTTTCAAATATTCTGGTTAAAAGAAACAGTCTGGATGATTCTTAATAAGTTATTGTTGACAGTTACATGGATATTACTCTGTACAGCTTACATGCTCTGAGAGAAATAATTTGAAGCTTTAATATTTCTTGTCTGGTACCCAGGCAACCGCTGAAACACCAGTTATAATACCTGCGTATGTTGGTGACCACAATGCAGCAGCAGACTGAACAAGGACTGAAACCTGCTCCATCATCTCATCTTTATCAATTTACATAGCACCAACAACTCAAAGGTAAACATATTGCAAAATCTGTTAGTATATAAGGCTTTGTCCTTATCTAATAAACAGCTCATATGTCAGCTGGCAGCAGAGCTGTAGAAAGGAAGATATGTAAGAGAAGAACTTCAGATCCCGAGTGTGTGAGGACAGAGAGGATCAGCTTTATTTCAGATTTGAGGGATAAACTTTATTTTTCAGTTTGTGATGATTCTGTTCTCTTTGTGATTCCAGGAGCTGCCCTCAGATTCAGACCTCAGCACCACCCAGTGACAGCAGACAGATCATCCAACATGTTCACATGTTAACTGCAAAATTAATTGATGAAAACAGTACAAAAGGTTAAAGTACCACATGATGTGCTGTCAGTGAAAGCTGCAGCTCTTTTTGTTGATACATTTAAAGTAGTGCTATCAATAGATTAAAATAAATAACCTCATAAATAATCTAATAAATCGCTCAATTTTCTGCATTTAATCGCAATCAATTGATCAATATGCCAGAATGCAATTACACTTTTTGAACTTTATATTTAAGCATGTAACAGACATTCATGCAATATAATGAAATAAATAAAGAATAAACACAAAGAATATTTGCTTTGTGTTTGCTTCAATCATTTAACACAGGTTCTCTCCCGTGAAATACAACTTTTTAAAAAGCCTATTTACTAATATGTAAGTATACATTAATATATAATATATAATATATATATGAGTGCTGTCAAACAATTAAAATGTTTAATCATATTCATCACAGGGTTACTGTGGATTCATTTATTCTTTATGTTTCCTTTTATATATTTCCATAAATTTCTAATTTCTTCAATGATAATAAACTCAATGTAACAGTTACTGGCTTGGTTCAATGAAGGAAAATATCTGTTTGTAACCTGAGGGTTTTTACTTTTACTCCTTACATTTAAAAAACAGATGTGTTACTTTTGGTCTGAGGAATTTGAGGAGAGTTATTTCATCACTGCGGGCATCAAACATCAAACCAATATGAACCTAAACAGTAACACATGAAAGGCAATCCTGATCATGTACTAATCACCAGGGTGTGAAATACAAAAAGAGATGAAAGAGGCAAAACTATAAGTAAGCCAATTTTTTTTCTTCTTTTTGTTTTTGCACAGCAACTGAACGACCGCAGGTGCTCATAAGTTGCAGGAGCGTTTTCTCCAAGCATGACATCCCGGTGTATTTCAGACCCATCAACACGCTCAGAAAAAAACTGGTTCACCCGAAAGACAAAACTCCAAAACACAGATTTAACAATGTGGTGTGTGCTGTACAGTGTAGCGAGGAATGCCCAGACCTCTACATTGGAGAGACCAAACAGCCACTTCACAAGCGCATGGCACAACATAGAAGAGCCACCTCCACAGGACAAGACTCAGCTGTCCATCTGCATCTAAAGGTCAAAGGTCACTCTTTCGAGGATGCCAATGTTCACATTTTAGACAGAGAGGACAGATGGTTTGAAAGAGGACTGAAAGAAGCCATCTATGTCCACTGTGAGCGACCATCTTTGAACAGAGGCGGTGGTTTATGACACCAACTGTCTGCCATCTATAATCCAGTTTTGAGTTCCCTCCCCAGACGCCTTAACGCCCACTCACATCCTGGGCCATGTGACCTCAGGAATTCGCATGATAAGGTGGGGCCAGGTTTCACAATGAGCTCACCCGAAACCCTGGCTGATTGGGACCCACACCCAGTTTCACACCTTGGCTCAGGCGATTAGAGGATCATCAGGGGGTCCTTTTGTCCCTCTGTGGGGGGAAACTCCCACTAGGTTTAAATCTGGGACTCCCCACCATTTGACCTTAGAACTGAAGAAGCTTCTTGGATGAGAGGTGAAACGTCTTCAAGTAACTTAAAGAAGTCCAGACGCTTTTCTTTGCAAGCTCCTTTGACAAGTTGCAGTAACAATACTTCAGCATTTAGCTTCCATGCAGAAGACGAGCGACCATAAATTGATTAATATTTTTTAAGTGGCAGGTAATTTCAAATGCAGCATTTCTATCAGCTCAAAAAACATCAGCAAACAAACAAACAGTTTATGTGCAGTTTTGTCTCACAGTGTGTTACTCGCTAAAGCAGCGGTCCCCAACCCCCGGGCCACGGACCGGTACATGAGTTATTTGGTACCAGGCCGCAAGAGTGAGACTCGGGTGTGAAATGTATGGTTTTCAGGGTTCTTATCGGTTTTTAGCGTTATTTTGTTATCGTTTTTTTCGTTAACTCGGTTTTCCTGGGTCTTTTCACGTGTGTTATGAAAAAAATCTTCTTTTTTTTGGTACCGGTACTATTTTTATTTTGTTGTATTTATCCGCGACACCTTAAAGGCCGGTCCGTGAATATATTGTCGGGCACAAATCGGTCCGTGACGCAAAAAAGGTTGGGGACCGCTGCGGTAAATGTCCAGCTGCTGTACATCACAGGGAGAGAAAGGAAAGAGAGCTAACTTAACTCAGAGATGGAGAAAGATAAGACACACAGGACAGGAGAGGAAGAAGAGAGGTTAGATTTAAAGGGAAGGACTGCTCAGTGGGATTTGATCAACTGGAGATTAAAGCTTACATGTAAGTCCTCATGTGTTGAAATCAGACATTGGGTCTGTACATGTGACATTATGTTTTTTCATAAACTGAAAGATGCTGCAAAACAATCTGAGGCAGATTATTTAGTGAAGTGATTGTATATATAATAATATACGACACAGTCATATAACAGGTTGGGAGTATGAGAGTTTTAGACGTGACTGATTATTTGGTGAAACTGTGATATTTTCCTCACCTTCTGTGTTGAGCTCATTGTTTCCTCTGTAGTGACTCAGCTGAGTCCAGATGGCTGAAAATGTTCCTCTGCTGCTCCGTCAGACTCTTCTCCTCCTGCTGATCAGCTGGGACACAAAACAGATCTTTGTTAGGCTCCACACTGCACTGAAGAGTCAAAGTGTCTCATATGTTCATCTGACAACACAAAGTACAAATTTCACTCCGATTGCTTGTAGAAATCTTGTGAGACGTGTTGTGCTGCAAAGTGAGGAAACTCTCTCACTCACTTATACTTCAGGAGGAACTTTGTGACATTGGCTCTAATATTCTAAGCAGCCCTTTACTATGACAGGGCCAGAAAGTCCTATAGAGATTGAAAATGTGACGTCATTCAATGGTAAAACTGCAAAGAATTCTGGGAACTCGTGGCAAGAGGTACTAGCGCACGCAGGCTTTCAATTGAAATCAGTTACACAGCGATAAAAAAGAAACACAAAAAACTGTCAAGAAACTGTTGTATTATTAACTGCAATAGCCGGTCGCATGACAGCCACGGGAAGCCTACGGGTAAAGAGATCGTTTTTTTTTATCGGATTACGTCGCTGAAGAGAAATTATTCAAGCCATGTTTCTGAAGTAAAAAGCGGCGACGGATGGCCTGGATTGCAGCCATTCAAAGACCAAATATAACGTCCCAGAACACTCCAGCTCACAGGTTAGTCTGCTCCAAGCATTTCCACAAAGGTCAGTGTTTTGTAGTAGTTAAAACGTCATTTTTCATAACATAATTGGTGATATAGGTTACAAGCAAGTCTGGCGCTGAACAGAAATTGTGTCGCTATCCTATCGCTGATTGCCCAGTACGATTACAGCATACAGTATTATTGTCACTGCTACATTTCTGTAATGCGAACCAGAAATTATTTCCACTACTAATTAATTACCGTTGAGCTCAAAGGTCCTATTAATAAACGGTTAACGAATGTGTATTTATGAAGACGATTTGTGAGACTGATAAACTTATGATATGTACGATGGTCTTTTGTTCTACACGGTGCATTTCATGGTCCTGTACTCATCCGTCAGTAAACTGTACCTGGGCTTGTTGCAGTGACCTGAAGTTACTGAACTTCATGAGTGTATGCACTCACTCCAAGACCCGTATAATTATAAATATGAGCGTGGTGAAAGTTGGGCAGCACGCTAACGTATTTTGTCCACTCTGTGTGCTCGTAAGGGTCTAACCCTTTCACTCCTTTGATTTTTTTCCTCGTATCTTTTCTTTGCCTTTTCATCAAGTCTGTCTTTGTACAGACCGGCATTGTTCTCCTTCGTTTTGTACATAACTTTTTTGGGGGGCAAAGAAAAAGCAAGAAGGTATTGGAACCGGAGAATGAACGTTTTGCGGTGCTGCAAATGCTTGCATTTGATGCGGTACTTGGATTGTTTTGCCACAAGTTACCGGCATGCAATGCGCGAAAGTAATGTGGTCTGTCAATCTCTATTTGAAGGTTTGGGAGAAGGACCATGTTAAAGGTGGATTGGGGTTTATAGCCTTTGTTATGATACAGGTAAGGCTGTAAGAGCCTGAGAAGGTGTCCTGAATGAACCTCTAAAACCAGTTTTCAGCTAACGACTCTGCTTCAGTCTGGAAAACAGCAACTACAAGTTTAAAGACTCCATCAAAAATTCACACCCAGCAACAGCCTGAACAGCTCCTCCTGTGGTTTCCACAAACAGGGACAGACCTGTTACTCCCCCACCCCACACTTTCCACACCTTCAGCCCCCCAGTCCCACCACCTCCACCATTCCCCAACAACTAGTGATTAAAGCTCATTGATCAAATGCTGTAATTGCAGCGACTCACTCACTGTGAACGGTAATCACGGTAATCATTGATTAATTAGCTTTGATCAGTGCTTTAATTCCTGCTTTGAGTGCAGCTGTGTTTGACACAGGAAGACATTATTACATTCTTCATGATTATACTTTATTCTTTTTGGGGGAAGTGCAGCTTTAAACCTTCACATGATTCAAGTCAACCCAACAAATCAATCTGAACGATCACAGGTGGGAAAAACTTCTGTAGATAAAATGAAATAAAACCCAACATTCAATCCACAACATGATTAAAAACATGATTCTCCCAAATCACCAAGAGCTGCACATTAACCACCACAATATATTTTTATTCTCTGTGCTTTCAAATATGAACACTGTTTACTTTCATCTCTGTTTCATTAGTTTTTGTTAACATCTTCCTGTGCATCACTTTACAGCAGCCACACTCATTAAAATGACACTTTGTAGGAGTTCACTTCCTCTCATGTGTTCATCCACAGCAGCTGGACAATAAAGTTTATTGTGACCCTGATACTGCAGCAGATCGCTCTCATCCATTTCCTGTTATCCCTTCAAATAGAAATGAGGCTGTAGAGGTTTGGTGCATGCAGAAAAACAGCTGCAGGGACAATGAAAAGACTTTTCTGCTCCAACTTCTCCCAGCATGCTGAGCTAATGATTAGTTGGTGTTTTTCTCCAAACACTCTCTCACTCTTCTCTCAACGTGTTCACAATAAACTGTGAACAGACACCGAGGAGAGCAGCAGAAGACCTCATTCAGGAGCTAAACTCAACATGAACTGAACTCACAGTAAAGTTAGCTCGGTGCTTACCTTTAGATGAGCCCACAAACCGAGAGAAACTCCGTGATGAAGCTGGAACTCTTTCCAAACACAGGAAACACATCAGGGAGCAGAGACCCACGTGGTTCACGCTGATCTCAGCTACGATCCAGGAGACAAGGGTGGGCAGATCGATGCAGATATCGATCCAAACGTTGGTTTAGTTTGTTTTATCATCCAAATTCACGATGTTACTCCTTAGGATGAAACGGTAACTCCGTCTGCGTAAACTGTTTCCAGCATGTGATCCCGGAACAGACTTCTTCTTCTTTGTATTGTTTATTGGCGGTTGTAAAACACCAAAATGGTGCATTACCGCCACCAACTGGTGTGGAGTGAAACGTCGACACCCAAATCCTCCCTAAATGTATACTCTGTTTTAAAAACTGGAATAAGTCCTGACAACTTTCACTTCTTGAACCCTTTTTCAGTAAACTTGCGTTTTGAACAGCGAGCGCGTCAACATTATCCCCCTATTCAGCTTCTCGGCGACTCAAAGGTTTTACAGTCACCAATAGTAGTGTTCAAATCAATATGTCCAAATCTTATTCCAGATATGACCACCTCCTCTCTCCTACTCCTTCCTGTGCTTCTCATTTCTCCTACCCTCCTTAAAGTTTTATACAACCATTGTCTCCTCCGTTCTTCCTCCCACTGTTTTTGTCATGTTTCCTTTATTTCTTGCCTTATTATACTCGTTATCTCTGTCTGACAGAAGTTAATAGCCAGGTCAGTTAACCCATGTTTTGTGGCTTTCTTCACAACTCTGTCGTTTCATTTCCTCTGACTCCATAGTGAGCTGGAATCCATAAAAAGCCAACTATAAGTCCCATCATGTGTATTTTGTTAAATGTTTGCTGAACCTCTGTTAGTACATCTGCTCTACTTTCTGAGCGGCTACACTATAAACTGTCCAATGAAGAGCTTCAGTCCGAACAAATGCCTGATTGTAACGGTCACATGTCTTCTACCCACTGAACAGCTGACAGTACTGGAAGCATTTCTCCAGTGTGTACTGACGGTCCACCATTGATCCTTTTCAGGGACAACAAATGCTACCCCGGTTTGACTGGCTGTATTCTTTGATGCATCTGTATATATTTGTACATAATTATAATACTGATCATTGTAAGTCTGTACTGTATGTAAGTTTCCATCAAATTCCCCATTCCTGTTCTTCTTTTCGTGTAATGTGAAATCTACTGTGGCATTTGGCTCAAGCAGATCCCAGGAACAACATTGGAGATCAGAGCGCAGTCCTAGGAACAGCTAGGATGCACAGGAAGTATATGAAAATCTGGTTGTATAAAAGTTACATTTTTGTAGTGGTTGTGTTGTTAGGTTCTGGGTATTTGCATATGGTTTTTAAAAAATTAATATAATCTTTGTAAAAACTGCTCGTAAACTAGCTTGTATGGTGGGTCCTGTGATTTTTCATGTATTGTCGCTAACATACAGCTGATTTTGATTTTTAGAATTAACCTTTTTGTGATATGCTTTGGTACCAAAGAGCTAACGGCTCAATTTATTAAAATCAGGCAATAACAATAACCTCTTCACTGGGGTGAAGAATCCAGCCACTGTAGCATGGAGGTACAAGAATAAATCAATTTACACTTCATATTGATATGGGTACAGTTTATTAACCCTTGTGCTGTACAGAACCTGTGGTGTCCAGATTGTAGATGGATTTAGGGATAGATATTTGATGGCACCTGTGTGTGCCGCTTGGCATCACCTGTTACCTGCTTTGTTTTTGCTAGCTTTGTTTACATCTGTTTTCTTCAAAAATGTCTGTACACTTCTGGTTTATGACTTCCAATTGCTACTAAATATCAGAGCCACTGTTGTAGAGCAATCCCGACTGGCCCAAGGACGTGAAGATTTTCATATCCCACCTGTGTTCGAGACTGTACCACTGTTCCTCTGGTGCGATCCACAATGCCATCCCACCAGGAAGAAATGTCAAAGAAGGCGAGGGAAACGGGGCAGTGTATTGGTAAAATTCAAAAATTGCATGGCTGCTTCACCGACAGCTAATTCTTACGCTCTTCTGAACAAATTTGCCCCGGATATCAAGTTGTTCATCTCCGGGCAATCCCTGGAATTGGTGCACCTATTGGAATTGGCCAGCAACCCTGTGTTAGCTAGATTGGCTGTGGTTAATGCGAGGTGCTAAAAAAAATAAAACCTTTATTTTGAATGACTTCTTCACCACTCGTCGCTTTAATTTTCTTCTGGTGACGGAAACTTGGCTAAACTTGGGTGAGTTAAGCTCGCTTTCGGAAGTTGTCCCTCCAGGCTGTGAATATCTGAAGTCGCCATGGACTACCGGCCAGGCTGGAGGGCTCGCCATAGTTAATAAAACTATTTCAACTGTCAGCATTGGAATGGTTTCAATCTTACCTGTCTAACCAAAGTTCTTCTCCTAGATTAGGGGATACATGTTCCTCAAAACCCTCAATTTTTTGTGGGGTCCCCCAGGGGTCCATTCTTGGCACAGTTCTCTTTCAATTTATATCCTCTCTTTAACGGCAACCTTCGGTCCTTCTTTGCCGTTTCTGCAGGACGTAAAATTTCTGACTCGTGCTCTTGTTAAGTAGTTTGGATGCCTTCCGGTAGCAAAAACGAGGCGAAGGAAAAAAGGGGCAAAACATTTATTTTCCACACAAATCAAAAGGTACAAAACAAATGCCTCTGGTGGGAGCTCCGTTTACATTCCCTTTATGTTACAACAAAAAATAACATTAAAACGGCGACGGTCAGAAAACTGTTGCTCCACGTCCTGCTTGCTTACCTAACCTTTTACCCACACCCCTCCGCATGTGGGCCAAATACACACCCCCTTTACGACATCTATCAACACTTTACAACAACGACAGACTAACAAAGCAGGATTAATTTATGGAGCACAGACTATTACATTATAACATAAAATGTTCAAGATTATAATAGAAACTTAAAGATTATGACAAATACTTAAATATGGCATGAAGTAACTGAGTAAAATATTGGCCTGGACTTGGCTCCAACACTCTCTATGCGCTCAATTTTTTAAAAAACCTGGCATCTCACACCATTGTTATGCAGACAACTCACAGATTTACCTGCCACTGAAACATAAATCTGTGAGTCCTTTGAAGGGATTGCTGGATTGTTTGGAGGATGTTAAGGCGTGGATGGTTTTAAACCTTCTCAGCTTAAATGAACAGAAAACAGAGTGTTTGGTCCCTGTGACCACTATGACTTTGGCCCCTTAGGAATTTATTTTGAAAAAGCCCTTGTGAGGAACCAAGGAGTGAGTTTTGATAGTAATCTAACATTTGATGAACATATTAATGCCATCATCAAGACCAGTTTCTTTCATCTTCAGCTACTTGCAAAGTGAAGCCATTTCTCTGTTTTACAGACTTTGAGATAGCTATCCATGCCTTCATTTCATCTCACCTCGACTTATGTAATAGTCTTTACTCTGGTGTTAGTCTGTCATCAGCTAGCCGACTGCAGCTAGTCCAAATGCTGCAGCACAGTTACTAGCTGGCACATGGAACTACTTTGAACACCGGCGCCCCCGTGCGTGGCATCCTGTTACAGCAGCTCCGCTCATTCTTAGCTTCTTTCTTATCTCCTCTTTACTTTTGCCAATTTTTTTTGTATCTAAAGTTTTAGCTGTTAGATTCTGCAGTCATGGACTACCGTTTTGTGCTAGTCTTGGTTGTCTTTCTCTGTTTGTTTTTTTTTTCAACTTTTGTTGGCCGTGTTTGGGAACCCGGCACATGGATCCTTTGTTTAGTGTAGGTATCAGCTGTTACCACTGCCCAGCTGCCTGTAAGCCCCAGCTCACTTCCACGCCTGCTGCGCTGCCGCTGCTTGACATATGGGTGGCCATCAGGCCAGCTCCCGGGCTTCCGCTGGAGGCACGGGCAACCACCAGAGTGGACACTTCCCCATCGCTGGGCTGGTGCGTGGGGCGTCGATGGTCCGGGCCGATTCCCTCGCCTGTTCGCGGGGTGAGGTGAAGCGGGCAAGGGGGATATGTGGTAGGGCGTGTTATGCGATGCCGCTGCAGGTTTGGTGGTGGTGATGTGTATGGCTGCAAGCGGGAGAGCTGAAGCCGTTGAATGTACTGTTACAGCAACCGTGTGATTATTGTGGTTTATTTGAAGAGTTTCAGTCAGGTTTCAGAGCTCATCACAGCACAGAAACAGCTTTAGTGAAGGTTACAAATAATCTTCTTATGGCCTCTGACAGTGGAATCATCTCTGTGCTTGTCCTTCTTGACCTTAGTGCAGCATTCGATACTGTTGACCATAATATCCTATTAGAGCGATTAGAACATGCTGTAGGTATTACAGGTATTGCACTGCAGTGGTTTGTATCATATCTATCTAGTAGACTCCAATTTGTGCATGTAAATGGAGAGTCCTCTCCACACACTGAGGTTAATTATGGAGTTCCACAGGGTTCAGTGCTAGGACCAATTCTGTTTTCATTATACATGCTTCCCCTAGGCAGCATCATTAGAAGACATAGCATACATTTTCACTGCTATGCAGATGACACCCAGCTCTATCTGTCCATGAAGCCAGATAACACACACCAATTAGTTAAACTGCAGGAATGTCTTAAAGACATAAAGACTTGGATGGCCA
Source organism: Neolamprologus brichardi (assembly GCF_056152115.1). NCBI lineage: Eukaryota > Metazoa > Chordata > Actinopteri > Cichliformes > Cichlidae > Neolamprologus > Neolamprologus brichardi. The sequence goes on from NC_142112.1 coordinate 35,936,318, forward strand.
CTAACTTTCTGCTTCTTAACTTAGATAAAACTGAGGTCATTGTACTCGGCGCTGAAAAGCTTAGAAATATGGTATCTAACCAGATTCTTACTCTGGATGGCATTACCTTGGCCTCCAGTAACACTGTGAGGAACCTTGGAGTCATTTTTGACCAGGATATGTCCTTCAACGCACATATTAAACAAATATGTAAGACTGCGTTCTTCCATTTGCGCAACATCTCTAAAATTAAAAATATCCTGTCTCAGAGTGACGCTGAAAAACTAGTTCATGCATTTATTACTTCCAGGCTGGACTACTGCAATTCATTATTATCAGGATGTCCAAAAAACTCACGGAAAGGCCTTCAGTTAATCAAAAATGCTGCAGAAAGAGTACTGACAGGGACTAGAAAGAGAGAGCATATTTCTCCTGTTTTGGCTTCCCTTCATTGGCTTCCTGTTAAATCCAGAATTGAATTCAAAATCCTGCTCCTCACATACAAGGTCTTAAATAATCAGGCCCCATCTTATCTTAATGACCTTGTAGTACCATATCACCCTATTAGAGCACTTCGCTCTCGCTCTGCAGGCCTACTTGTTGTTCCTAGAGTATTTAAAAGTAGAATGGGAGGGAGAGCCTTCAGTTTTCAGGCCCCTCTTCTGTGGAACCAGCTTCCAGTTTGGATTCGGGAGACAGACACTATCTCTACTTTTAAGATTAGGTTTAAAACTTTCCTTTTTGCTAAAGCATATAGTTAGGGCTGGACCAGGTGACCCTGAATCCTCCCTTAGTTATGCTGCAATAGATGTAGGCTGCCGGGGGATTCCCATGATGCATTGAGTTTTTCCTTTCCAGTCACCTTTCTCATTCACTATGTGTTAATAGACCTCTCTGTATTGAATCATACCTGTTATTAATCTCTGTCTCTCTTCCACAGCATGTCTTTTATCCTGTCTTCCTTCTCTCACCCCAACCGGTCGCAGCAGATGGCCGCCCCTCCCTGAGCCTGGTTCTGCCGGAGGTTTCTTTCTGTTAAAAGGGAGTTTTTCCTTCCCACTGTCAATTCAATTCAATTCAATTTTATTTATATAGCGCCAAATCACAACAAATGTCGCCTGAAGGCGCTTCATAGATACAGGGAAAAGCCCAACAATCATATGACCCCCTATGAGCAAGCACTTTGGCGACAGTGGGAAGGAAAAACTCCCTTTTAACAGGAAGAAACCTCCGGCAGAACCAGGCTCAGGGAGGGGCGGCCATCTGCTGCGACCGGTTGGGGAGAGAGAAGGAAGACAGGATAAAGACATGCTGTGGAAGAGAGACAGAGATTAATAACAGATATGATTCAATACAGAGAGGTCTATTAACACATAGTGAGTGAGAAGGTGACTGGAAAGGAAAAACTCAATGCATCATGGGAATCCCCCGGCAGCCTACATCTATTGCAGCATAAAGTGCTTGCTCATAGGGGGTCATATGATTGTTGGGCTTTTCTCTGTATCTATGAAGTGCCTTGAGGCGACTTTTGTTGTGATTTGGCACTATATAAATGAAATTGAATTGAATTGTAAGAATAAATGATGCAGCAAAGGATGAAAATGCCATCGGGTCTGCCGTGGTGGCGATCTTTTTCTTTTTTTTAATCTTAAGTGCACACAAACCAGTAAACAAATTAAAACAAATACTGTGGATAAACTATAATACAAAAAAAAAATCACAATTAAAATTCTCAACAACAAAAAATATATATATAATTAATATGTAAAGAACTTAACAACCCCCAAAGTGTCTAAGTCACATGACGTGTCAGTGCAACACCAAAACATAAAAGTCTGTCATAATCACTTCTTGGAGTTTGTCCGAATTAGTGGGTTTTTGTTTGTCCACCCGCCTCTTGAGGATTGACCACAAATTATCAATGGGATTAGGATTCCAGGCCATGGACCCAAAATTTCAACGTTTTGGTCTCCGAGACACTTAGTTATCACTTTTGCCTTATGGCACGGTGCTCCATCGTGCTGGAAAATAATTCCAATAATTCTTCACCAAACTGTTGTTGGATTGTTGGAAGAAGTTGCTGTTGGAGGCTGTTTTAGTACCATTCTTTATTCATGGCTGTGTTTATGGGCAAAATTGTGAGTGAGCCCACTCCCTTGGATGAGAAGCAACCCCACACATGAATGGTCTCAGGATGCTTTACTGTTGGCCTGACACAGGACTGATGGTAGCGCTCACCTTTTCTTCTCCGGACAAGCATTTTTCCAGATGCCCCAAACAATCGGAAACAGGCTTCATCTGAGAATATGACTTTGCCCCAGTCCTCAGCAGTCCATTCACCATACTTTCTGTAGAAGATCAATCTGCCCCTGATGTTATTTTTTGGAGAGAAGTGGCTTCTTTGCTGCCCTTCTTGACACCAGGCCGTCTTCCAACAGTCTTCGCCTCACTGTGCGTGCAGATGCGCTCACACCTGCCTGCTACCATTCCTGAGCACGCTCTGCACTGGTGGCACTCCGATCACGCAGCTGAATCCTCTTTAGCAGACGATCCTGGTGCTTGCTGGACTTTCTTGGACGCCCTGAAGCCTTCTTGACAAGAATTGAACGTCTTTCCTTGAAATTCTTGATGATCCTATAAATTGTTGATTTAGATGCAATCTTTGTAGCCACAATATTCTTGCCTGTGAAGCCATTTTTATGCAACGCAATGATGGCTGCACGCGTTTCTTTGCAGGTTAACAATGGAAGAACAATGATTTCAAGCATCACCCTCCATTTAACATGTCAGGTCTGCCATTCTAACACAATCAGCCTGACATGATGATCTCCAGCCTTGTGCTCATCAACATTCTCACCTGAGTTAAGAAGACGATTACTGAAATGGTCTCAGCAGGTCCTTTAATGACAGCAATGAAGTGCAGTGGTAAGGGGTTTTTTGGGATTAAGTTCATTTTCATGGCAAAGAAGGACGATGCAATTCATCTGATCACTCTTCATAACATTCTGGAGTGTATGCAAAATGCTATTATAAAAACTTAAGCAGCAACTTTTCCAATATTTATGTAATTCTCACCACAGCTGTATACTCTTGAAGGAATCACATCCTGACTCACTATTGATCACATCTGGACGTTCACTCGGAGACTCTGCTTCAGTTATAAATACACTGGGTGCCCCCAACAGCTCATTAAAGGGGGTACCCATGAAAACCATTCATGGTGTTTTCAAGAGAATTAAAATATTTTAGTCAGCTTTCTACAGTTTTACATTTCAGTTATTTCATATGAATATGTCTGTTTAATGTGAGGTAGACGTGGACACTGACTTTGTTGCTCCTTGGCTGTTATGGTACAGTGCAGCTTTTTGAGTTTATTATCTAACACTTAATGAAAACACTTATTCAAAAAATATTTTTGTTTATAATTATTTTCATAATATTTTGTTGCATATATATATTTTTGCCAAATACAGTATGTTTCACACTTTCAGGTCTGGTCTCTGTTGTTGATTATGTTCTATAGATTTAAATAGCTTAGACTTTTATTTTTTGTATCACCACCTGGTAAATCAGTCCAACTGTAATCCAAGTGTGATTTTGGAGGAAAGACAGACAGTGTTTTTGTTTATCAAATCAAATCACTTTTATTGTCACATCACATGTGCAGGTACATGGGTACATTACATGCGAGTGAAATTCTTGTGTGCGAGCTTCACAAGCAACAGCTTTATGCAAAAATACAATGAAATAAAACAAGCAAAATATAATGATGGCTAAATCTGAATAAGGATGGCTAAATCTTTTCCTTGGATAAAGCTCGATGTCAAGCAAACAACTACGGGATACAACTGAAATACTTATTCACAACATCTTAATTATATACGTAAAATAAGACAACCGAAACATGTCGAACCCCAGAAGCAGGTACTATTTAATATACAAAACCTGAGATACACATGAAAGGCTGCTGAACACGGATGCACAGCAGACGAGGAGGAGCTCGGTGGATAGATTCATGTTTATATAACTGCTCGATCGTATATTAAGTCAGAAGTAGGACTTCACTTTCCAAGGATCAGGTCTCCAGAGGAAACGCCTCACTCTAGCTGACAGAGGTGAACATTCAGGATGACGGGAGATACCAGTGCCACACCAGCACCATCAGTGAAATGTTCATCATCCTGAATGTGGACGGTAACAAAACTCTTTTTAAAAAGAGAGGAAAGACTAAAGCTGCCACATTTACAACCTACGCAAGAAATTGAACCACAAACAACATCTTGAACCCGTATTATTAACTAAATAATTATAATAGTCTGAGTTGTTACTACAATACCTAATCAGTGATGTGGTTATTCAGCATTGTCATTCCCAAATCATATGACCTCTGACCTTTGACTTATAGTTGTTAAAGTGTGTCAGAGGAATTCAGCTGAGAGCCAAAGGGACCAGCCAAAGGGACCAGCCCTTCATCCAGCATCACCAATAACAACACAACAGCCCATCAGACTGAGCAGCAGCTTTACAGCATCAGCAGTTCTCTGATACTTCCAAACAGTGACATGGATCTATATTACATCTGTGCAGTCAGCACTTGCAGAAACAGGAAGAGAGCAACCTTCAGAAAAAGAGATTATACATCCATCCAGTGGAACATTTTCATCAGATCTTTACAGGAGATTCGATCTGAACTCTGTGGAGCCTGATCTCAAGGGTTTTAAGTCTGACACTGAAACCAGAGGATCTTTCTGTCACTTCGGATTCACTGTGATCCAGTGATGGAAGTGATTTCAGCCCTGAGTGATCACGCTGATGTTTGCACAGAGCAGACATTGAGGTGAATGTTTGGGCACATTGGTAACAGTGAATCAGTTTATTAGTAACGTGGGATCGTTTGTGTTCGGAGTATGAACTGAGATTCCTGAAGATCTTGTCACACTGATCACAGCTGTAGTTTCCTTCCATGTGTGTATGTTCATGAAGTTTACGATGACCTGAACATGAGAAGCTTTTGTCACAGTGTCTGCACTTGTATGGTTTCTCTCCTGTGTGGAATCGTTTGTGTGTTTTAAGCTTACTTGCAGTGGTGAAGGATGACCCACACTGTTCACAGAGGTGCTTTTTAACCCCACTGTGAATCAGTTCATGTTGTTTTAACTCAGTTGGTGTGGTGAAGCTTCTCCCACATTCTTTGCAGTATTTCAGTTTGTCTCCAGTGTGTCTACGTTGATGTGTTTTTAGGGAGCCTTGCCAATTGAAAGTTTTTCCACAGAGGTCACAACGAAAGTCTTTCCCACCACCACAGTGATGACAGGATTGAGAACTGGATCCATCTGTGTTGCTCTGCTTCTAAACAAAGACACAAAGACAGTGTAAGTCAGTCCTTCAACACTTTTATCCTGAACATCGCCTGAAAGAAAGAGCATCTCTGCAGACGTCCAATTAAATTTTACTGTTTCAGTTAACACAGATAACAATATAAATACATACCTCACAGTAGCTGCACTTGTAGAGTCTCTTTCTGGTGTGGATCTGTTGGTGTCGTCTCAGGTGACGTTGAGATTTAAAAGTCTTCTCACACAGGTCACATTTATAAGGTCGTTCCTCAGTGTGGGTCAACATGTGTTGTTGTAACTGCATGTTGGTTGTACACTGTCTGCCACACTGATCACAGCAGTGCACATCATGTCCAGTGTGAATGCGTAGGTGTATATTTCGGCTGTCTATCCGACTGAAGGTTTTTCCACAAATCTCACAGCTGTATGCCTTAATTCCAGAGTGGGTAACTAGATGCTTCTGTAAGTAGCTACTGCGACTAAAAGCTCTGCCACACTGATCACAGCTGTACGCTTTAACTCCACTGTGTATGAGTTTGTGTGTTCTTAGGGAACTTTTCCAGGAAAAAGACTCTCCACACAAGTCACAGCTGAACGGTTTCTCTCCAGTGTGGATGACCTGATGCTGTTTTAGTGTAGACTTCACAGTAAAACAAATCCCACACTCGTCACAGCTGTATGTTTTCTCTCTCTTTCTTCTGTGAGGTTTGTCGGCCTCCTGAGAGCGCTGACTTCTCGCTCCATGTTGGTCCTGCAGTGACAGAGATACAAACAGAGGCAGTGAGTGAAATGCAGTCGTGGAACAAACTCAACCTTCAAACTCCCTCCATTAACACTAGTTTTAAACCTGAAGGTGGAGTGTGGCACCAAATACCTTAAAGGTCTCTTATCCCCACCTGCTGGTAGTAGAAACACATTACATCCAACCTGGTGCTAAAAATAATTCATGACTGTTCAAATGTTTCACTGTAGAAAACATTGGATTCATTTTTGATGAAAGGCGATTAAATGTCATTCATTTTCAATCTATATTAATAGCATTTCAATTTATATGAGCAAAAAAACTCAAAAAAGGGAAAATATACACACTTAATGTGTTTACTGCCTGATATCGGGCTACCGTTGTGGTGCTTTGAACGTGTTTTTTGCAGTGATAAACCAATATTAAGTCTGTTCGAATAACAACAATACCAATAATAATAATAATATTATTAATACTAATTAGAATTATAACAATAATAATAATAATTATTATTATGCATGTCACAGCATGTCTTTTATCCTAACTGCTCTCTGCAGATGGCCCCGCCCCTCTGTTATTCTGCTGGAGGTTTCTTCCTGTTAAAAGGGAGTTTTTCCTTCCCATTGTCACCAACATGCTTGCTCATAGGGGGTCATATGATTGTTGGGTTTTTCGGCTGTATGTATTATTGTAGGATCCACATTACAATATTGATTGATTGGTAATTTATTTCAGCATGTGAACAATATACAAGTACATTTAGAAAAGAAAATAAGAAAAGAAAAGAAAATAAGCAACTTGGGGCAACTATTGTTGTAATTTGGTGCTGTATAAATAACACTGAATTGAATTGAAAATTAAATTAATATCACTACTACAACTAATAATAATATTAAGGAACAATAATTGCTTGTGACTTCTTAATGTTTGTGAACACAATTTAAAAATACATAATAATATACGACACAGTCATATAACAGGTTGGGAGTATCAGAGTTTTAGACGTGACTGATTATTTGGTGAAACTGTGATATTTTCCTCACCTTCTGTGTTGAGCTCATTGTTTCCTCTGTAGTGACTCAGCTGAGTCCAGATGGCTGAAAATGTTCCTCTGCTGCTCCGTCAGACTCTTCTCCTCTTGCTGATCAGCTGGGACACAAAACAGATCTTTGTTAGGCTCCACACTGCACTGAAGAGTCAAAGTGTCTCATAAGTTCATCTGACAACACAAAGTACAAATTTCACTCTGATTGCTTGTAGAAATCTTGTGAGACGTGTTGTGCTGCAAAGTGAGGAAACTCTCTCACTCACTTATACTTCAGGAGGAACTTTGTGACATTGGCTCTAATATTCTAAGCAGCCCTTTACTATGACAGGGCCAGAAAGTCCTATTTGAAGGTTTGGGAGAAGGACCATGTTAAAGGTGGATTGGGGTTTATACACTTTGTTATGATACAGGTAAGGCTGTAAGAGCCTGGGAAGGTGTCCTGAATGAACCTCTAAAACCCGTTTTCAGCTAACGACTCTGCTTCAGTCTGGAAAACAGCAACTACAAGTTTAAAGACTCCATCAACAAACAGGGACAGAGCTGTTACTCCCCCACCCCACACTTTCCACACCTTCAGCTCCCCAGTCCCACCACCTGCATCATTCCCCAAAAACCAGTGATTAAAGCTCATTGATCAAATGCTGTAATTGCAGCGACTCACTCACTGTGAACGGTAATCATGGCCATTGATTAATTAGCTTTGATCAGTGGTTTCAGTGCTTTCCTTCCTGCTTTGAGTGCAGCTGTGTTTGACACAGGAAGACATTATTACATTCTTCACGATTATACTTTATTCTTTTTGGGGGAAGTGCAGCTTTAAACCTTAAACATTCAATCCACAACATGATTAAAAACATGATTCTTCCAAATCACCAGGAGCTGCACATTAACCTCCACAATATATTTTTATTCTCTGTGCTTTCAAATATGAACACTGTTTGCTTTCATCTCTGTTTCATTAGTTTTTGTTAACATCTTCCTGTGCATCACTTTACAGCAGCCACACTCATTAAAATGAGACTTTGTAGGAGTTCACTTCCTCTCATGTGTTCATCCACAGCAGCTGGACAATAAAGTTTATTGTGACCCTGATACTGCAGCAGATCGCTCTCATCCATTTCCTGTTATCACTTCAAATAGAAATGAGGCTGTAGAGGTTTGGTGCATGCAGAAAAACAGCTGCAGGGACAATGAAAAGACTTTTCTGCTCCAACTTCTCCCAGCATGCTGAGCTAATGATTAGTTGGTGTTTTTCTCCAAACACTCTCTCACTCTTCTCTCAACGTGTTCACAATAAACTGTGAACAGACACCGAGGAGAGCAGCAGAAGACCTCATTCAGGAGCTAAACTCAACATGAACTGAACTCACAGTAAAGTTAGCTCGGTGCTTACCTTTAGATGAGCCCACAAACCGAGAGAAACTCCGCGATGAAGCTGGAACTCTTTCCAAACACAGGAAACAGATCAGGGAGCAGAGACCCACGTGGTTCACGCTGATCTCAGCTACGATCCAGGAGACAAGGGTGGGCAGATCGATGCAGATATCGATCCAAGCGTTGGTTTAGTTTGTTTTATCATCCAAATTCACGATTTTACTCCTTAGGATGAAACGGTAACTCCATCTGCGTAAACTGTGTCCAGCATGTGATCCCGGAACAGACTTCTTCTTCTTTGTATTGTTTATTGGCGGTTGTCAAACACCAAAATGGTGTATTACCGCCACCAACTGGTGTGGAGTGAAACGTCGACACCCAAATCCTCCTTAAATGTATACTCTGTTTTAAAAACTGGAATAAGTCCTGACAACTTTCACTTCTTGAACCCTTTTGCAGTAAACTTACGTTTTGAACAGCGGGCGTGTCAACATTATCCCCCTATTCAGCTTCTCGGCGACTCAAAGGTTTTACAGTCACCAATAGTAGTGTTCAAATCAATATGTCCAAATCTTATTCCAGATATGACCACCTCCTCTCTCCTACTCCTTCCTGTGCTTCTCATTTCTCCTACCCTCCTTAAATTTTTATACAACCATCGTCCCCTCCGTTCTTCCTCCCACTGTTTTTGTCATGTTTCCTTTATTTCTTGCCTTATTATACTCGTTATCTCTGTCTGACAGAAGTTAATAGCCAGGTCAGTTAACCCATGTTTTGTGGATTTCTTCACAAATCTGTCGTTTCATTTCCTCTGACTCCATAGTGAGCTGGAATCCATAAGAAGCCAACTATAAGTCCCATCGTGTGTATTTTGTTAAATGTTTGCTGAACCTTTGTTAGTACATCTGCTCTACTTTCTGAGCAGCTACACTATAAACTGTCCAATGAAGAGCTTCAGTCCGAACAAATGCCTGATTGTAACGGTCACATGTCTTCTACCCACTGAACAGCTGACAGTACTGGAAGCATTTCTCCAGTGTGTACTGACGGTCCACCATTGATCCTTTTCAGGGACAACAAATGCTACCCCGGTTTGACTGGCTGTATTCTTTGATGCATCTGTATATATTTGTACATAATTATAATACTGATCATTGTAAGTCTGTACTGTATGTAAGTTTCAATTAAATTCCCCATTCCTGTTCTTCTTTTCGTGTAATGTGAAATCTACTGTGGCATCAGTAGATTTGGCTCAAGCAGATCCCAGGAACAACATTGGAGATCGGAGCGCAGTCCTAGGAACAGCTAGGATGCACAGGAAGTATATGAAAATCTGGTTGTATAAAAGTTACATTTTTGTAGTGGTTGTGTTGTTAGGCTTTGGGTATTTGCATATGGTTTTTAAAATAATAATATAATCTTTGTAAAAACTGCTCGTAAACTAGCTTGTATGGTGGGTCCTGTGATTTTTCATGTATTGTCGCTAACATACAGCTGATTTTGATTTTTAGAATTAACCTTTTTGTGATATGCTTTGGTACCAAAGAGCAAACGGCTCAATTTATTAAAATCAGGCAATAACAATAACCTCTTCACTGGGGTGAAGAATCCAGCCACTGTGGCATGGAGGTACAAGAATAAATCAATTTACACATCATATTGATATGGGTACGGTTTATTAACCCTCGTGCTGTACAGAACCTGTGGTGTCCAGATTGTAGATGGATTTAGGGATAGATATTTGATGGCACCTGTGTGTGCCGCTTGCCATCAGCTGTTACCTGCGTTGTTTTTGCTAGCTTTGTTTACATCTGTTGTCTTCAAAAATGTCTGTACACTTCTGTTTTATGACTTCCAATCGCTACTAAATATCAGAGCCACTGTTGTAGAGCAATCCCGACTGGCCCAAGGACGTGAAGATTTTCATATCCCACCTGTGTTCGAGACTGTACCACTGTTCCTCCGGTGCGATCCACAATGCCATCCCACCAGGAAGAAATGTCAAAGAAGGCGAGGGAAACGGGGCAGTGTATTGGTAAAATTCAAAAATTGCATGGCTGTTTCACCGACAGCTAATTCTTACGCTCTCCTGAACAAATTTGCCCCGGATATCAAGTTGTTCATCTCCGGGCGATCCCTGGAATTGGTGCACCTATTGGAATTGGCCAGCAACCCTGTGTTAGCTAGATTGGCTTTGGTTAATGCGAGGTGCTAAAAAAGATAAAACTTTTATTTTGAATGACTTCTTCACCACTCGTCGCTTTAATCTTCTTCTGGTGACGGAAACTTGGCTAACCTTGGGTGAGTTAAGCTCGCTTTCGGAAGTTGTCCCTCCAGGCTGTGAATATCTGAAGTCGCCATGGACTACTGGCCAGGCTGGAGGGCTCGCCATAGTTAATAAAACTATTTCAACTGTCAGCATTGGAATGGTTTCAATCTTACCTGTCTAACCAAAGTTCTTCTGCTAGATTAGGGGATACATGTCCCAATTTTTTGCGGGGTCCCCCAGGGGTCCATTCTTGGCACAGTTCTCTTTTCAATTTATATCCTCTCTGTAACGGCAACCTTCGGTCCTTCTTTGCCGTTTCTGCAGGACGTAAAGTTTTTGACTCGTGCTCTTGTTAAATAGCTTGGATGCCTTCCGGTAGCAAAAACAAGGCGAAGGAAAAAAGGGGCAAAACATTTATTTTCCATACAAATCGAAAGGTACAAAACAAAGGCCTCTGGTGGGAGCTCCGTTTACATTCCCTTTATGTTACAACAAAAAATAACATTAAAACAGCGACGGTCAGAAAACTGTTGCTCCACATCCTGCTTGCTTACCTAACCTTTTACCCACACCCCTCCGCATGTGGGCCAAATACACACCCCCTTTACGACATCTATCAACACTTTACAACAACGACAGACTAACAAAGCAGGATTAATTTATGGAGCACAGACTATTACATTATAACATAAAATGTTCAAGATTGTAATAGAAACTTAAAGATTATGACAAATACTTAAATATGGCATGATGTAACTGAGTAAAATATTGGCCTGGACTTGGCTCCAACACTCTCTATGCGCTCAATTTTTAAAACAACCTGGCATCTCACACCATTGTTATGCAGACAACTCACAGATTTACCTGCCACTGAAACATACCACCTCTGGTCAAGTGCCAGAGCCTACAGCCAGATCAACCTGTGACACACATCTGCAGCACGTTTGAATTTGTTTCATGCACAACACATTTGTACCTTTCAATTGTGTCTGTCTGTGCGTCATGCAAATAAACCTTTGACAAGAATGAAATGATATATTCCTTATTGGCCTACATTTGTACAAAATTCCAAATTATATACACAAAGTCATAGAAATCACCACCCCTGTTCATCATGATTTTAATATTCACTTTTTCCATAACAATGAAATACGCCTTGGACAAATATGACACATTATTTCATCAGTGTTGTCACATCACATCCTGTAAGCATCGTCTGCCTGTGTCTTTTTTCTGGAAATGAATAATTCCAGCCAATATAGGCAATCCATCAACGTGGCTGGAGAGTTGGTAGTTATATACAGTCTGTATAAGTGTGGTCAGTCTAATGAACATTTATAAGGAGATGGCAGTTACTGTGAATTCACAGCAGTTACACAGTGATTAGTAATAAACAGCCAGTGAGAGTGAGTGGATTTAAGAAAGTCAGTGACTCAGGTGTGTCGATTGGTTTGTCATCTGTTTGTCAGACTGGAGAAGACGTAGAAATCTTTTGTTTTAAATCTAAGTTAGGAAGATTCCTGTTTTAAAACAAGCACTTTTTGTGAGAAATGCAAGAAGTACATCTGCAGAAAGGACACAGTTACCTTCTGTCCATCATGTGGACAAAACTGAAAATGTTGAACATTGAAAAACTGAGAACGTCGGGCAAGTTCAAAAGAAATATGTTTGTAAGAGCAAAAAACCAAATTGTTCCCACAATAGTTATGGAAAGTCAAACTGTTGTATGTCTGTGTTCTACGTGTTTATCACATGGGAAATAAAGTTGCTATTGTTTCAGTGCAGTTTTTTGACAATCCTGAGTGGATTTACACAGTACCGGTCAAAATGACCCGCAACAAAATCAATGTCATTTTTTTTGTTTTTCAACATAATACAAGCGTTAATTTCCAAAACTTGTTGCATATGATCTTCAATTTGAAGCAGATCCACTATCACATAGCAGCTGGAGCAGTCTCCAATGGAGGTCAGTCCACTGCTGCCACCTGTGGCCAAATACCATAGCCTACTACTAGATTAACTTGTGACACATCTGCACCTGCTGCTATGATCACATTGAGTAGAGGCTGAGTGGTTGCACTTACCCCTGGTACATCCAAATCTACCCACCAACATGTTGAAAGATGCAATCCCAGCAATGTGGATTGTCAACACTAAAAACAATCAGTAACCAAAGACAACAGGGATCAATTTTCTCTGTTTATTTAGCAACCACAACATTAGTAGTCGCCTTCTGCACAAGGGAAGTCCACACACACTGTGTGGTACCACTTTCCACAGAAGGTGCAATCTGAAAGATTGAATGAGATTGTCGGGGTCATTGTCTGACTGTTTATTACTAATCACCTGCTGTACATTCACAGTAACTGCCATCTCCTTACAAATGTTTATTAGATTAACCATACTTATACAGACTGTATATAACAACCAACTCTAAAATGTTTGTTTGCAGAGAAAAGATACAGACAGACTACGCTAATGACGTGATGTTACAACACTAGTGAAATATTAGTGTCATTTCATTCTTGTCAAAGGTTTATTTGCATGACGCACAAACAGAGACAATTGAAAGGTACAAATGTGCATGAAACGAATTCAAACGTGCTGCAGATGTGTGTCACAGGTTGATCTGGCTGTAGGTTGTGGCACTTGGCCAGAGGTGGCGCTGGTTGACTCGAGTCCATGTTAGTGCACAAAGTAAACTGCTCGCTTTAGTTGTGAAGCAAAAACGCTGAAACCGGAGAAATAAAACGTGCGAGGGGAACGATAACGACGACTAGAGTCTCCCGATCGTTTACTCTTGCTGACCTGTGAACAACATCGGCGTGGTGTTAATTGTTTGCTGTTTTCGCGATCGCGTCGCGCATGAGGATATCACCAGGTAAACTCGCCACATTTTTAAACATTTTGTTGTTCAACAGCATCAAGACTGACAGAGTGTGTTCGAGATAACCTCACAAGTGTCACAGATGACACATTTGGCGTGTTTTTGCTGATTTGTCGGTAGCAGCTCCTGAAACGCAAGACTGCCACACATCTGTTCGACCAACGCCAGTTGATCTAAACGCCAGTAGATCTGGAACACCGGCCGTCTGCCCAGCTGCCTGTAAGCCCCAGCTCACTTCCACGCCTGCTGCGCTGCCGCTGCTTGACATATGGGTGGCCATCAGGCCAGCTCCCGGGCTTCCGGTGGAGGCGCGGGTAACCACCAGAGTGGACACTTCCCCATCGCTGGGGTGGGGCGTGGGGCGTCGATGGTCCGGGCCGATTGCAGGTTTGGTGGTGGTGATGTGTATGGCTGCAAGCGGGAGAGCTGAAGCCGTTGAATGTACTGTTAAAGCAACCGTGTGATTATTGTAAGAATAAATGATGCAGCGAAGCATGAAAATGCCATCGGGTCTGCCGTGGTGCCGATCTTTTTTTTTTATTTTTTTTATCTTAAGCCATCTTAAACCAGTAAACAAATTAAAACACATACTGTTGATAAACTATAATACAAAAAATCACAATTAAAATTCTCAACAACAAAAACAAAAATATATATAATTAATATGTAAAGAACTCAACAACCGCCAAAGTGTCTAAGTCACGTGACGTGTCAGTGCAACACCAAAACATAAAAGTCTGTCATAATCACTTCTTGGAGTTTGTCAGAATTAGTGGGTTTTTGTTTGTCCACCCGCCTCTTGAGGATTGACCACAAATTATCAATGGGATTAAGATTCCAGGCAACGGACCCAAAATTTCAACGTTTTGGTCTCCGAGCCAATTAGTTATCACTTTTGCCTTATGGCACGGTGCTCCATCGTGCTGGAAAATAATTCCAATAATTCTTCACCAAACTGTTGTTGAATTTTCGGAAGAAGTTGCTGTTGGAGGCTGTTTTGGTACCATTCTTTATTCATGGCTGTGTTTATGGGTAAAATTGTGAGTGAGCCCACTCCCTTGGATGAGAAGCAACCCCACACATGAATGGTCTCAGGATGCTTTACTGTTGGCCTGACACAGGACTGATGGTAGCGCTCACCTTTTCTTCTCCGGACAAGCATTTTTCCAGATGCCCCAAACAATCGGAAAGAGGCTTCATCTGAGAATATGACTTTGCCCCAGTCCTCAGCAGTCCATACACCATACTTTCTGTAGAACATCAATCTGCCCCTGATGTTATTTTTTGGAGAGAAGTGGCTTCTTTGCTGTCCTTCTTGACACCAGGCCGACTTCCAACAGTCTTCGCCTCACTGTGCATGCAGATGCGCTCACACCTGCCTGCTGCCATTCCTGAGCACGCTCTCCGATCACGCAGCTGAATCCTCTTTAGGAGACGATCCTGGCGCTTGCTGGACTTTCTTGGATGTGCTGAAGCGTTCTTGACAAGAATTGAACGTCTTTCCTTGAAGTTCTTGATGATCCTATTAATTGTTGATTTAGATGCAATCTTAGTAGCCACAATATTCTTGCCTGTGAAGCCATTTTTATGCAACGCAATGATGGCTGCACATGTTTCTTTGCAGGTTAACAATGGAAGAACAATGATTTCAAGCATCACCCTCCATTTAACATGTCAGGTCTGCCATTCTAACACAATCAGCCTGACATGATGATCTCCAGCCTTGTGCTCGTCAACATTCTCACCTGAGTTAAGAAGACGATTACTGAAATGGTCTCAGCAGGTCCTTTAATGACAGCAATGAAGTGCAGTGGTAAGGGGTTTTTTGGGATTAAGTTCATTTTCATGGCAAAGAAGGACGATGCAATTCATCTGATCACTCTTCATAACATTCTGGAGTGTATGCAAAATGCTATTAGAAAAACTTAAGCAGCAACTTTTCCAATTTCCAATATTTATGTAATTCTCACCACAGCTGTATACTCTTGAAGGAATCACATCCTGACTCACTATTGATCACATCTGGACGTTCACTCGGAGAGACTCTGCTTCAGTTATAAATACACTGGGTGCCCCCATCAGCTCATTAAAGGGGGTACCCATGAAAACCATTCATGGTGTTTTCAAGAGAATTAAAATATTTTAGTCAGCTTTCTACAGTTTTACATTTCAGTTATTTCATATGAAATATGTCTGTTTAATGTGAGGTAGATGTGGACACTGACTTTGTTGCTCCTTGGCTGTTATGGTACAGTGCAGCTTTTTGAGTTTATTATCTAACACTTAATGAAAACACTTATTCAAAAAATATTTTTGTTTATAATTATTTTTTATTATATTTTGTTGTATATATATTTTTGCCAAATACAGTATGTTTCACACTTTCAGGTCTGGTCTCTGTTGTTGATTATGTTCTATAGATTTAAATAGCTTAGACTTTTATTTTTTGTATCACCACCTGGTAAATCAGTCCAACTGTAATCCAAGTGTGATTTTGGAGGAAAGACAGACAGTGTTTTTGTTTTTCAAATCAAATCACTTTTATTGTCACATCACATGTGCAGGTACACGGGTACATTACATGCGAGTGAAATTCTTGTGTGCGAGCTTCACAAGCAACAGCGTTATGCAAAAATACAATAAAATAAAACAAGCAAAATATAAGGATGGCTAAATCTGAATAAGGATGGCTAAATCTTTTCCTTGGATAAAGCTCGATGTCAAGCAAACAACTACGGGATACAACTGAAATACTTATTCACAACATCTTAATTATATACGTAAAATAAGAAAACCGAAACATGTCGAACCCCAGAAGCAGGTACTATTTAATATACAAAACCTGAGATACAGATGAAAGGCTGCTGAACACGGATGCACAGCAGACGAGGAGGAGCTCGGTGGATAGATTCATGTTTATATAACTGCTCGATCATATATTAAGTCAGAAGTAGGACTTCACTTTCCAAGGATCAGGTCTCCAGAGGAAACGCCTCACTCCAGCTGACAGAGGTGAACATTCAGGATGAGGGGAGATACCAGTGCCACACCAGCACCATCAGTGAAATGTTCATCATCCTGAATGTGGACGGTAACAAAACTGCTTTTAAAAAGAGAGAAAAGACTAAAGCTGCCACATTTACAACCTACGCAAGAAATTGAACCACAAACAACATCTTAAACCCGTATTATTAACTAAATAATTATAATAGTCTGAGTTGTTACTACAATACCTAATCAGTGATGTGGTTATTCAGCATTGTCATTCCCAAATCATATGACCTCTGACCTTTGACTTATAGTTGTTAAAGTGTGTCAGAGGAATTCAGCTGAGAGCCAAAGGGACTTTCTGAGGTTTGAAGCCCAGAGGCCTGTTTGTGACACCAGGACTGATACAGAGTCATTTTTATAACACTTCAAATACATAAAGAAAACATGACATGTTACATCACTAATCATTATCTGTATTTAGAAATGCTTTGTCAAAACACTAAGACAAATGTTATATTTTACTGTGGTCTGAGATTCAGATTCAATTTTCAGAAAAGTAAAATTGTGACAAGAAAATCTCTTTCTGACTTCTTTAGAAATATATTTTTCTTTTGTTTTTTTATTCTTAGTTTTTTTTCCAGCTCAAGTCTGTAAAGTTAATCTCCAACAAGTAGGACAAAGGATCACCTGCAGCTCACTCGGGATCTACCCTCAACCTGAGATCACCTGGTCCACCAGCCCTTCATCCAGCATCACCAACAACAACACAACAGCCCATCAGACTGAGCAGCAGCTTTACAGCATCAGCAGTTCTCTGATACTTCCAAACAGTGACATGGATCTATATTACATCTGTGCAGTCAGCACTCGCAGAAACAGGAAGAGAGCAACATTCAGAAAAAGAGATTATACATCCATCTAGTGGAACATTTTCATCAGATCTTTACAGGAGATTCGATCTGAACTCTGTGGAGCCTGATCTCAAGGGTTTTAAGTCTGACACTGAAACCAGAGGATCTTTCTGTCTCTTCAGATTCACTGTGATGGGAGCGATTTCAGCCCTGAGTGATCACGCTGATGTTTGCACAGAGCAGATAATGAAGTGAATGTTTGGGCACATTGGTAACAGTGAAACAGTTTATTAGTAACGTGGGATTGTTTGTGTGTGGAGTATGAACTGAGATTCCTGAAGCTCTTGTCACACTGGTCACAGCTGTAGTTTCCTTCCATGTGTGTACGTTCATGCTTGTTACGACCATATGAGTGTGAGAAGCTTTTGTCACAGTGTCTGCACTTGTATGGTTTCTCTCCTGTGTGGACTCGTTTGTGTTTTTTAAGGTTACTTGCAGTGGTGAAGGATGACCCACACTGATCACAGAGGTGCTTTTTAACCCCACTGTGAATCAGTTCATGTTGTTTTAACTCACTTGATGTGGTGAAGCTTCTCCCACATTCTTTGCAGTATTTCAGTTTGTCTCCACTGTGTCTACGTTGATGTATTTTTAGGGTTTCTTGTCGACTGAAAGTTTTTCCACAAAGATCACAACGAAAGTCTTTCCCACCACCACAGTGATGACAGGGTTGAGAACTGGATCCATCTGTGTCGCTCTGCTTCTAAACAAAGACACAAAGACAGTGTAAGTCAGTCCTTCAACATTTTTATCCTGAACGTTGCCTGAAAGAAAGAGCATCTCTGCAGACGTCCAATTACATTTTACTGTTTCAGTTAACACAGATAAAAATAAAAATACATACCTCACAGTAGCTGCACTTGTAGAGTCTCTTTCTGGTGTGGATCTGTTGGTGTTCTCTCAGGTAATGTGGAGATTTAAAAGTCTTCTCACACAGGTCACATTTATAAGGTCGTTCTTCAGTGTGGGTCAACATGTGTTGTTGTAACTGTGTGTTGGTTGTACACTGTCTGCCACACTGATCACAGCAGTACACATCATGTCCAGTGTGAATGCGTAGGTGTATATTTCGGCTGTCTATATGGCTGAAAGTTTTTCCACAAATCTCACAGCTGTATGCCTTAATTCCAGAGTGGTTAACTAGATGCTTCTGTAAGTAGCTACTGCGACTAAAAGCTCTGCCACACTGATCACAGCTGTATGCTTTAACTCCACTGTGGATGACTTGGTGTCTTTTTAGGGAATCCTTCAAGGAAAAAGTCTTTCCACACAAGCCACAGCTGAACGGTTTCTCTCCAGTGTGGATGACCTGATGCTGTTTTAGTGAAGCCTTCCTAGTAAACTCTTTTCCACACTCGTCACAGCTGTATGTTTTCTCTCCCTTTCTTCTGTGAGGTTTGTCGGCCTCCTGAAAGCGCTGACTTCTCGCTCCATGTTGGTCCTGCAGTGACAGAGATACAAACAGAGGCAGTGAGTGAAATGCAGTCGTGGAACAAACGAAACCTTCAAACTCCCTCCATTAACACTAGTTTTAAACCTGAAGGTGGAGTGTGGCACCAAACACCTTAAAGGTCTCTTATCCCCACCTGCTGGTAGTAGAAACACATTACATCCAACCTGGTGCTAAAAATAATTCATGACTGTTCAAACACTCTAAAATCATGCCAATCCTTCCTGCTGTACACTAATATTAAGACTAGCATGCTAACACACTCAGAAAAGTAATAAATGTTTACCAGGTCTATACTTCTTTATATTTCCCGTTGCTGTTTCCTATTAGATATTTTTTTTTATAATTTTCTAAATTATTAAATCCAATGTAACAGTTACTAGCTTGGTTGAGTGAAGGAGAACGTCAGAGTCGGATTGTAACCTGAGGAATTTTTTACTTTTAGTCCCTACATCCCTACATATCACATAGATATCTGTATTTTCTACAACTTACATTTACAAAACAGGCTTTTTACTTTTGGTTTAAGGCATTTGCGGGGAGATATTTCATCACTGCAGGCATCAAAAATCAAACCGATCTGAGCCTAAACAGTAACACGTGAAAGCTAAGATGAAGATGAAAGAGGTAAAACTGAGTGACATAGTCAGGGGTTAAAATGGGCTGGTGGGGTCCCCCCCCCCCACTTGCACAGCACTAAACAACTACAGGTGCTCATAAGGCAGCTGTTGTTGTGACACTGAATTCAATTTAAAATGTAATTAATACTACTAATAATAAAGAATAATAATTGCTTGTGACTTCTTAATGTTTGTAAATATAATTGAAAAATACATAGTATATAATAAAATACAACACAGTCATATAACAGGTTGGGAGTATGAGAGTTTTAGACGTGACTGATTATTTGGTGAAACTGTGATGTTTTCCTCACCTTCTGTGTTGAGCTCATTGTTTCCTCTGTAGTGACTCAGCTGAGTCCAGATGGCTGAAAATGTTCCTCTGCTGCTCCGTCAGACTCTTCTCCTCCTGCTGATCAGCTGGGACACAAAACAGATCTTTGTTAGGCTCCACACTGCACTGAAGAGTCAAAGTGTCTCATATGTTCATCTGACAACACAAACTACAAATTTCACTCTGATTGCTTGTAGAAATCTTGTGAGACGTGTTGTGCTGCAAAGTGAAGAAACTCTCTCACTCACTTATACTTCAGGAGGAACTTTGTGACATTGGCTCTAATATTCTAAGCAGCCCTTTACTATGACAGGGCCAGAAAGTCCTATTTGAAGGTTTAGGAGAAGGACCATGTTAAAGGTGGATTGGGGTTTATACACTTTGTTATGATACAGGTAAGGCTGTAAGAGCCTGAGAAGGTGTCCTGAATGAACCTCTAAAACCAGTTTTCAGCTAACGACTCTGCTTCAGTCTGGAAAACAGCAACTACAAGTTTAAAGACTCCATCAACAATTCACACCCAGCAACAGCCTGAACAGCTCCTCCTGTGGTTTCCACAAACAGGGACAGACCTGTTACTCCCCCACACCACACTTTCCACACCTATCGCCAGCTGTTCAGCACAAGTTTTGAGGCAGGAGGGTGAGACACCGTCTGGTCCGGGGGGGGGTGTGAGAGGTGTGATGGAGGTCGTTGAGTCTGGATTGGAGAGGGTGGTGGTGGTCTTTTATATTTGCATAATGGCTGAAAAGAGCACCACTGAAGGAACAAAGGGCTGGGAGGTCAGTTATTTGAGCATTAATATGCAAAATCAGTGGTTTCAGTGTTTTCCTTCCTGCTTTGACTGCAGCTGTGTTTGACACAGGAAGAAATTATTACATTCTTCATGATTATACTTTATTCTTTTTGGGGGAAGTGCAGCTTTAAACCTTCACATGATTCAAGTCAACCCAACAAATCAATCTGAACGATCACAAGTGGGAAAAACTTCTGTAGACAAAATGAAATAAAACCCAACATTCAATCCACAACATGATTAAAAACATTCTTCTTCCAAATCACCAAGAGCTGCACATTAACCACCACAATATATTTTTATTCTCTGTGCTTTCAAATATGAAC
This sequence comes from Neolamprologus brichardi, assembly GCF_056152115.1. NCBI lineage: Eukaryota > Metazoa > Chordata > Actinopteri > Cichliformes > Cichlidae > Neolamprologus > Neolamprologus brichardi. The sequence continues at coordinate 35,957,381 of NC_142112.1, forward strand.
ACTGTTTACTTTCATCTCTGTTTCATTAGTTTTTGTTAACATCTTCCTGTGCATCACTTTACAGCAGCCAGACTCATTAAAATGACACTTTGTAGGAGTTCACTTCCTCTCATGTGTTCATCCACAGCAGCTGGACAATAAAGTTTATTGTGACCCTGATACTGCAGCAGATCGCTCTCATCCATTTCCTGTTCTCACTTCAACTAGAAATGAGGCTGTAGAGGTTTGGTGCATGCAGGAAAACAGCTGCAGGGACAATGAAAAGACTTTTCTGCTCCAACTTCTCCCAGCATGCTGAGCTAATGATTAGTTGGTGTTTTTCTCCAAACACTCTCTCACTCTTCTCTCAACGTGTTCACAATAAACTGTGAACAGACACCGAGGAGAGCAGCAGAAGACCTCATTCAGGAGCTAAACTCAACATGAACTGAACTCACAGTAAAGTTAGCTCGGTGCTTACCTTTAGATGAGCCCACAAACCGAGAGAAACTCCGCGATGAAGCTGGAACTCTTTCCAAACACAGGAAACAGATCAGGGAGCAGAGACCCACGTGGTTCACGCTGATCTCAGCTACGATCCAGGAGACAAGGGTGGGCAGATCGATGCAGATATCGATCCAAACGTTGGTACTAGTTTATTCTCTTTGAATGGAAAAACAGCTCTGTGCAAACGCCTCCTCTCGTGGAGTGGAGCGTACTCACTTTGCTCCGCCCCTTCTTCTTCTTCTTCGTCTTCCTAGAAATTGTATTTATGGTTGTCAAACAACAAAATGGTGAATTGCCGCCACCATTTGGTGTGGAGTGTGAACTGGAACGTCGACCAGCAATTATTTACTCTCTTTTAAAAACTGGAATAAGGCCTGATCACTTTCACTTCTTGAGTCCTTTTGCAGTAAATCAATAAGATCCAGTTTCATTTTTATGTTACTGAGGTTTTGGATCAGTTACCTTCTCACAGTGTAATATAACATGTTCTATAGTTTTCTCTTTTTTGAATGATTTGAATGGAGGTTATAATCCACCATCACTGAACTGAAATTAAACTCTTAATAGGAGGTAAGTTTTTTCTTAGTGGTTATTGTCATGGTCCTGTGTCGTTAGACCCAGAGTTTTGTGTTTAATATTTATATCATCTTATGTTTAGGGTTAATTCTTGTTTTCTTGTTCTATGGGTTTTTGTGTTTAGTGTTTTGTGTACCTACCCATGTCCTCCCCCAGTGGTCTGTTCAGGTCCCTGAGTTTGTGTTTTTAAATTTTTCTGTTTTACTTTGAAAGTCTCGGTCTAGGTTTGTGTTCTTTTCCAGATTACCTTGTGTATTTATTGTGTGTCTATCTCTGCTTGTCGTTGGTTCGTCTGTGTATCGCTGTGTCTCTAACCCCAACATTCTCCGTGCAGTTTTCCCGTGTTCGTATGATTTCAGGTTTGTTCACTACTTTTCCCCAGTTTAGCTTATGTTTCAGTTTTGTCCTCACGTTTGTTGTTTTCCCCTCCTGCACTAAAACTCACTCGCATCTCTGCGTTGATCTGCATCTTGGGTCTTTCCTTACAACACCACACAACTGCTGCCACAGCAGTGACAATTATATTCATTTCACTTCAATTTTGATTTTATTTTTCTTAATGCATGTATGTATTTCCTTTTATATATAGCATTAATTTACAATAGGAGTTTTCAACTTTGTGGAAATATTCTACTAATATCTTATATTTTAAAAGGAGTGACTGGTTTTAAAAAAGGGATTCTTTTATGTCTGTGTAATATTTCTTTAGTCTCTGTTACTCTGTTGTTTCTCTCCATACTCACACTTGTTTTTGTTTTTCCCCCATAACACACAGTTATACATCACATATTATAAATCTGACTTTGATAAACATTTAGATTTTCACACATTTCAGGGTCCAAGTGTGGGTTGACTGAAGTGTTGGGTTTTATCCCCAAAACATCTTAAACTTTTACTGTTATGTATGAGCAGAAACGAAAAACCAAAAACAACATGATATATGCATTACTGTCTTCAGCCTCTAGGCGGCATTGTTGTTCAGGAAGTACATTCTCCTCTGATAAGCTGCTAAAAGCGCTTCTCTAACCAAAGACTGTAAACAGAAGACATAAAAGTTCATGAACTGTAAAACAGAACAGATACACTGAAGCCACAGTGATATTAAACATACAGCACTGACAGTGATGACAGACAACACAGGGCTCTAGAGTGCAAACAATTTGGTCACAAATGCGACCAAATTTTTCAGTGGTGTAACTAAAAAAATATTTGGTCGCATTTGTTCGGGTAACAACAAAAACAAAACAAAAAATCTCTGCAACTCTCCGCGTGGTCAACAACAGACACACATTATGCCCCTATCATTACTAAACTAAACCAATCAGAGATAGTCAGGGGCGGGACCTCTCTGATTGGCCATGGTCCAGTTGAAAGTGCAGTTGGAAGAGAGAGGTGAGTAGCTTGAATAAAGCGATATCGATTCATTTAATCCTGAATCGACTTTTAAATATAACTGTGTTTTGCCAGAAACACCAGATTCTCAGATTAAAGCTCACAAACCTATTTCAACAACCACCAAACAGTAAATGAGAGCAGGTACACGGATTCCACACAAAGACATGAACACAGAACGGACCTGACGCAACAGAATCAGCTTTGTCTTTCTCCGCTTTCTCACCCGACGGCCCGTACACGGACACGCTGTCGGAGCTCTGTGTTTACGTCTTTTTGCGCTGATTCTGAGCTACAGGTTTTGTCTCTCTCCAACCAAAATTCACCGAGCCATCAGCAAAAGAAGCAACAAACTACGCTTCACATTTGATAAATGTTGTCATGAATTCCCTCTGAGTTTTGCTGTTTTGCTTCCACCACGATAAAAATCCCACTTCATGCACAGCTCTCTCTCTCTGTACTTCAAGAACAGTTTCCCGTCTCAAATCTGTTTTCTGCATTTTTCATTTGCTCATTACCCATCAGTCTACTGTTGTTTACAGCGCTGTCTTTTTCTTTTTTTCACTTAAATGACCTCGGACAAAAAAACCTGTTTTTTTTCTGTTGTTCAATACTGAAGAAATTTAAACTTTTTAAAATTATGCAGAACATTGCAGAATATTTTTAAGGTTATCTGCTTTAAAAAGCCAGGCCAGAAAAATCTTCATGTTTTTCTGTGTTTTATTCTCAGTTACTTTCACAAAGGCATCTGCTGTGATGTTTACAATTCTGATGAAGTCTCACATGTATCAGTACTGATAAATGATCAGACTTATAATATTTCTGACTGTCTGAGGCTAAATTGAATCGAATCAGGACATCGAGAACCGGAATCAAATGGATTATAGAAATCAGTGATGATACCCAGCCCTAGTGAGTAGCCTAGGCACGACAGAAGTGGATGTAGCTGTGGGTAATAAGAAAAGATGAAAAGAACTATTGATAACTTTTTTGTTAAGTTAAGGCCTGATCCGTCTGAAATTCATAGCCAGTGCTCTGACACGGTGCCATCAATCTTTGAACGTTGAAAAAGCACAGTGTATCCAGAAAACACATGATATGCTGCAATAAATGCACTGCCCTCGAGGCCTGGAGTTCGACACCTGTGCCATAGGCCATATATTACCCACGACTCACGTATAGACCCACTGAGAGAACTAACACAGTACACAGTTGTACCCAACCACACAGCAGGAGTGTTAGCTTAGATTAGCTTAGCACCCACTAGTGGCACAGACAGAAACATAGTCATTTCAGCCAGCACCTGGGAGTGCTTCCACCTCCGGCGACTCAGGAGCTCTTCTTTGGGGTAAGCTACTTGAGGAAGTGCTCCGTCAGGCTGCCCCATCAGAAAGCAGTTGGGGGTCACTGGATCAGGATCACTGATGTCAGATGGGACATAACCTAGAGGTTTGGAGTTCAAGATGCCCTCCACCTCCACAAGGACCGTGCGGAGGACCTTTTCTTGAAGGGGTTGGGCTTTTCTTGAAGGGGTTGGGATCCTACTGTAGTGTAGAGTGCGGTCTTGACAGATCTAATCTCCCGCTCCCACACTCCCCCGAAATGAGGAGCCGCTGGTGGATTGAAGTGGAAGACGATCTTCTGGGGAGCCAGGAGCTTCTGCAGGTCAGAGGTCATGGCTGCAAAAGCTGCTTGGAGTTCCCTTTCTCCCCCACGGAAGTTGGTCCCTTGGTCTGAGTACAGCTCAGCTGGGGTTCCACTCATGGCAATGAAACGTTGAAGTGCCATTAGGGAGGCATCTGGTTGGTGTGTTGCCGGGGTTGTGGGCGGGTGGGTGTATGGGGGCCCAGTCCTGGCGCAGGGTGCCGCCGGTGCATCAAGCCACCTGGGGGGCTCTTCTACTGGTGGGGGAGGTTATTACATCTTGCAGGAGCTCTCCTCTCTTCAGGAACTTAGTATGCAGGAGGGGGAGATACAGGAGAGGTGGAGGAAAATCTCAGCCTGGGCATCTATTGTCTTGTGTAGTCTGGAAGATGAGTGGATGACGGGGTGGGTGCACTCTGAGGTGGGGTCGGGTGGGCTGTCCCGGGCTCTGTGGGGCCGGGCGATGCTGCTGTACTGGGCCCCGGTCCGGATGGGCCTGGGCCCCCTTTCCCTGGCGGGTTGCAGAGTATGGGGGTGCCTACTGGGGTCAGTGGGGGAGCTGGCCCCAGGGAGGAGTCACTTGCCCCTCCCTTCCTTCCCTCCCCATCTCCAGCTGCCTCCCTCTTCCCGCTCCACCACAATCACCCTCACATGCAGGGCCTTGGGGTAAAGATGTGTCACCAGGGTGCAGGGGAGGCATCCCCCCCTCTGTCCCCTTCTGGCTGCCTGTGCCTCAATTTTATCTCACAAATTAGACATTCACAGCAATCACACTCTCATAACACATACACATAGGATCTTGGGGGTGGGCACGCTACACGGAATCCAAAAGACCATCAGGGTGTACAACCTCACCCCTGGCGTCTTTGCCCTCCTCTCAATTTTAAATACACGTAGACATTGAGGGCTATCAGGAGGGGCTATGCGCTTACCTGCTGCTCTCTGGCAGGTAGCTCCATGCACTCCTGGGTTTTAAATGCACCTTAGAACACACATGCATCAACACTGCATATGAGCGGGCAGAGGGAGGTTTGGAGTCTTCACACACCCTCGTTCTCTGCTGCCTGCTGGAGCGGGGGGCTAGGAGGAGAAGTTGGCCGTCCGACTGGGGTCTAGAATGTGGGGCCTCCCTGCTGCTGCGGAGTCGGAGCGGTCTGCTTCTCCCCACCGCAGGGAAAAAGGGTAACACCACCTGGGTCTTGGTGCATTTTCCCCCTCCAGGGGCAAGGGTACCTAGACCCGGGGCTTAGAGTACGCTTGGGGAGTGTGATTGTGTGTACAGTGTCTGTCTCCACGTTGGGTGAGTGTTGAGTAATTGCATATGAGAGCATGAGGGTGGGAATGGATGTTTGTACCTGTGTGTGCCTGTATGTCTGTGTCCATATGTCAGGTCGGGTATCAGACGCCACCTCCCTGGGGACATCCCAGGTCCACCAAGGTATGGAGGCCTATCTCCCCCACCACTTCCCCTGCCAGTGGCAGACGCCCTCAGACATCAGTGCGTTGGTGGTTTTTTGTGTCTGGGGATGGGCATCCAGGTACACACCGGCTCACTCCTTGGTGGCTGCTTATCGGGGCCTGGAGCCTGGGGCTCGCTCAGGCCATTTCGGGGGTGGGGTGCCCTCAGCCTCTCGGCCTGGGGCTCGGTAGCTCTGGCACAGCTGGCTGCCGGCGGAGCTCACGGGCACGTCACTACAACCCCCCTGGCTTCTGCTCCGCGACTGCTGGGTGACCCCTCATCTGGGACTCTCCTCAGTTCTTTCTGGGATAGTGGCACAGCTGCCCCTCTGTTGGTCTTCCTTGGTCTCTTGTGTTCTGAGGGTCTCTGGATGTCTGGAGTTTTGATCTCCTCCATACCTGCTTGATGTCCTGGAGGACGGGGCTGTGGCTCCCCACACCCTCTAGCAGATCATTACATGAAGGAACCTTTTAAATACAAGCGCGTTCATGCTCACAGGTGTACACACGGGTGCTCACACACACACACAAACAACACCCTTTTTGGCTCCTACCTCAAAGCACACTGTGTGCTGTCGATATTACATGCTGCACAATATTTAATATTTAGTATTTACTGTTATATTCCCATAGATCATCATGATGCTGTTTATTCTATTGCTCTCATTTTCTTCTGCTTGTTTTCTTTTTTCATTCTCAACAGGTGAAATTAAAAAAGTATCTACTGTTATCTATTATTAGCTAGTTTATTGTGATGGTGTTGTTTTTTATTATGTTGCTCTTTGGTGATCATGGTGATCCAGGTGTTTTGTTTGTTTTTCTTCCCCCTTTTCTCACCCTCTCTTCTCCCCTCTATTTTTCTTTCTGTCATTCTTTCTCCCTGTCCTATCCTCCAGTCATGTCTGTTCTGTCTTTAAAAAAACGAAAATAAAATAAATACATAATTATAATAAAGGTCAATAAAATGGACCAATAAGGCAAGGCCATGATGATCCACTTGGTAAAATAAATCCACTTGGCATCTTTCTTGGGCAAAAATTTTGATGGCTAAAGATCCAAACGGGAGAGGCAAAAAAAAAAAAAAAGGCAGGGGTCGGCAACCTGCGGCTCCGGAGCTGCATGCGGCTCTTTAGTCCTTGTACTGCGGCTCTGCGTGGTTTGGGAAAATAAATTTAGCTAAAGTGTATTTTATTTATGTTAGTTCTTTTTTAACTTGTAGTTCTAAATTGGAAGATTATTGTGATATTGAAATATAATAATAATGGATTGGATTTATATAGCGCTTTTCAAGGCACCCAAAGTGCTTTACAATTCCACTATTCATTCACTCTCGCATTCACACACTGGTGGAGGCAACTAAAGTTGTAGCTACAGCTGCCCTGGGGAACTGACATAAGCGAGGCTGCGCCATCGGCCCCTCTGGCCAACACCAGTACAAGACACTTTACACGGTAGGGTAAAGTGTCTTGCCCAAGGACACAACAACCAGGACAGAGAGCCCGGGGATCGAACCGGCGACCTTTCGGTTACAGATACGCTTCCCAACTCCCTGAGCCATGGTCGCCCCACATTTTTGTGACAAAATGAATATTGTTGGATGAAACAGTGCATTTGATGTAAATCCCTGCCTGATATTTCTGAAATGTACAGAGCGGCAATGTAAATAAACTTGTACAGTGGCAAAAAACCCCAAAACAATTTAATCCCTTTTCCCTCAATTTTTTTCAAAAGATCAAAGTTACATTCAATTTTTTTTAAAAAAGAAAATCTATTTGGAAACACAGGAAGGCTTGGTTGATAATCCTTGGATCCTCAGGCAACAAACTTGTTCTTGGTTGTTGAGCCACTCTTTGTGGCCGTATAAAAAAATACAATTATATTATATTATTTTTTAATCTCTCAAAATAAGCGTCACACTCGCAGGAGGCCGGTAAACCAGTTGAAACGCCGTGCAATTTATCGAGACTCAACTCCAGGTAGGCCAATTATGGATCTTCGCATCCACATTATGTCAGCAGCTGTTCTCAACCGTGAACTATGTTAAAAACAAACACCGTTCACGCCTCACAGATGACAGCTTACAGTCCTGCGTAAAGATGAAAGGGACTTGGTACAGCCCCGATTTGCAGATGCTGTGCGCAGAGGTTCAGGAGCAGAACCTCTCCGCTCAGGTGCGTCCGCCTGAGCGTTTATACCGCTGTCTGCTTTGGTCGCAAAGCCATCATGGATCTCTGTGGAGATCCGGTTTTCTTTAGATTCAGTTAAAATCAAGGCACTCAAAAAGATCCTCTGGAAAAGAGTAATATTCTTGGAACAGAGTTTAATACACAGAATTATATTGACAGCAAGAAATTACACACAGAATATAGCGAGACAGTTAGCAGAAAGCAAAGTGAAGCAAACCCCATGGTGAAGAGCCTTTAAGCACAAACATAACGAATTTGCAAATGGATAACAAACAGTCATTATAATTCATCACACATTGAAATATCAGACAAATCAACAATACAGCTCTTCCAAATAGTGGCCAATTAATATTATGCTGAACACAGTCCAAATGATTCAATAAGTCACATCAGTCTCTACTGTCTGTCTATTGTTTACTATAACAGCCAAGTAAATAACAAAGGTAAACAGCAGTTTTCTCAATCCCTACTAATGAGTGTTATCTTGTTTCAGGACAATACCAGGTAAGCAGATGTGTCGTTTATTTTTGTGGAATTTCACACAACCCAGGAAAAATAATTAATACATAATAGGCTTGGAGTAACAATATGAATCATAATCAAGCAGCCCGCCCCCTCCCCTTTCGACAGGTTGTGTGTGAGACTTCAGCACAGCAGCAAGCAGGCGCACCGAGGGCCCTCACACTCAGTTTTTACATATATGCTGTCAACGTTAACGCTGTCATCAAGATTGACACAATTACAATTTTTAACCCATCTGGAGCGCAGAATGCACGAACTTTGGACAAACTGTCCAAAATGGATTGACAGAGACATTTCAGGGATTTTGAGTCATTCTGCACTCCAGAACGGATTAATTGTGTAAAAATTTTTAATCACGTAATCGTGATGTCAGCATTGACATTAAGTTTAACCCTCAAACCTCAGGAGGATCTTTTTTTCTCTTCAGATTCACTGTGATGGGAGTGATTTAAGCCCTGAGTGATCACACTGATGTTTGTACAGAGCAGATAATGAGGTGAATGTTTGGGCACATTGGTAACAGTGAAACAGTTTATTAGTAATGTGGGATCGTTTGTGTTCGGAGTATGAACTGAGATTCCTGAAGCTCTTGTCACAGCTGTAGTTTCCTTCCATGTATGCACGTTCATGAAAAATACAATGACCTGATTGTGAGAAGCTTTTGTCACCGTGTCTGCATTTAAATGGTTTCTCTCCTGTGTGGACTTGTTTGTGTGTTTTAAGCTGACCTGCAGTAATGAAGGATGACCCACACTGATCACAGAGGTGCTTTTTAACCCCACTGTGAATCAGTTCATGGCGTTTTAATCTACTTGATGTGGTGAAGATTTTCCCACATTCTTTACAGTATTTCAGTTTGTCTCCAGTGTGTCTACGTTGATGTACTTTTAAGGTGTATTGGTGACTGAAAGCTTTCCCACAAAGGTCACAACGAAAGTCTTTCCCACCACCACAGTGATGACAGGGTTGAGAACTGGATCCATCTGTGTCGCTCTGCTTCTAAACAAAGACACAAAGACAGTGTAAGTCAGTCCTTCAACATTTTTATCCTGAACATCGCCTGAAATAAAGAGCATCTCTGCAGACGTCCAATTACATTTTACTGTTTCAGTTAACACACTCAGTTTACTGGGCTGCAATAACTACAATACTACCACCATAATACTACAGTAATACTAAAATAACTGAAATGAAAATCTGAATAACCACTCAGAGCTGCTTTTCCATGCAGTAGAATTGCTAACATGCTAACACAGTTTTATGAGCAGAGTTGTTCCAAACAGTCAGGCTAAAATGACAAGATAACAATAGAAATACATACCTCACAGTAACTGCACTTGTAGAGTCTCTTTCTGGTGTGGATCTGTTGGTGTAGTTTCAGGTTAAGTGGAGATTTAAAAGTCTTCTCACACAGGTCACATTTATAAGGTCTCTCCTCAGTGTGGGTAAACATGTGTTGTTGTAACTTTGCATGTGTTGTAAAATGTTTGCCACACTGTTCACAGCAGTACACATCTTGTCCGGTGTGAATGCGTAGGTGTCTATTTCGATTCCCTATATGGCTGAAAGTTTTGCCACAGATGTCACAGCTGTATGCCTTAATTCCAGAGTGGGTAACTAGATGCCTCTGTAAGCTGCTACTGTGAGTAAATGCTCTGCCACACTGATCACAGCTGTACGCTTTAAATCCACTGTGGATGAGTTGGTGTTGTTTTAGAGCACTCTTCCAGGAAAAAGTCTTTCCACACAAGTCACAGCTGAACGTTCTCTCTCCAGTGTGGATGACCTGATGACGTTTTAGATTAGCCTTCTCAGTAAACTCCTTTCCACACTGATCACAGCTGTATGCTTTAACTCCACTGTGGATGAGTTGGTGTGCTTTTAGGGAATCCTTCTGGGGAAAAGTCTTTCCACACAAGTCACAGCTGAACGGTCTCTCTCCAGTGTGGATGAACTGATGACGTTTTAGATTAGACTTAGCAGGAAAACCCATCCCACACTCGTCACAGGTGTATGTTTTCTCTCTCTTTCTTCTGTGAGGTTTGTCGGCCTCCTGTGAGCGCTGACTTCTTGCTCCATGTTGGTCCTGCAGTGACAGAGATACAAACGGAGGCAGTGAGTGAAATGCAGTCGTGGAACAAACTGAACCTTCAAACTCCCTCCATTAACACTAGTTTTAAACCTAAAGGTGGAGTGTGGCACCAAACACCTTAAAGGTCTCTTATCCCCACCTGCTGGTAGTAGAAACACATTACATCCAACCTGGTGTTAAAAATAATTCATGACTGTTCAAAACAATGACTGTAGTAAACATTGTCTCTATTGTGCAGTGGTGTCTGGCTCCGGTATAGACCATAAGCCCCGCCTCCTCCATGTTAGACAGGAGTGGGGTCAGATTAACTATAGATTAAAATAGTAAAGCCCAATATTTATGCACTGAAACCAACTACAGCTGTTTGGTATCTTACGTTAAAATAAAGTTTGTTTCAAATATTCTGGTTAAAAGAAACAGTCTGGATGATTCTTAATAAGTTATTGTTGACAGTTACATGGACATTACTCTGTACAGCTTACATGCTCTGAGAGAAATAATTTGAAGCTTTAATATTCCTTGTCCAATACCCAGGCAACTGCTGAAACACCAGTTATAATACCTGCGTTTGTTGGTGACCACAATGCAGCAGCAGACTGAACAAGGACTGAAACCTGCTCCATCATCTCATCTTTATCAATTTACATAGCACCAACAACTCAAAGGTAAACATATTGCAAAATCTGTTAGTATATAAGGCTTTGTCCTTATCTAATAAACAGCTCATATGTCAGCTGTCAGCAGAGGTGTAGAAAGGAAAATATGTAAGAGAAGAACTTCAGATCCCGAGTGTGTGAGGACAGAGAGGATCAGCTTTATTTCAGATTTGAGGGATAAACTTTATTTTCAGTTTGTGATGATTCTGTTCTCTTTGTGATTCCAGGAGCTGCCCTCAGATTCAGACCTCAGCACCACCCAGTGACAGCAGACAGATCATCCAACATGTTCACATGTTAACTGCATACTCTCTCTTTCTAGTCCATGTCAGCACTCCAAAAATTTTTGGATTAGCTGAATGCTTTTCAGCGAGTTTTTGGACATCCTGATAATAATGAATTGCAGTAGTCCAGCCTGGAAGTAATAAATGCATGAACTAGTTTTTCAGCGTTACTAAGCGACAGAATATTTCTTACTTTAGAGATGTTGTGCAAATGGAAGAAAGCAGTCTTACATATTTGTTTAATATGTGTGTTGAAGGACATATCCTGGTCAAAAATGACTCCAAGGTTCCTCACAGTGTTACTAGAGGACAAGGTAATGCCATCCAGAGTAGGAATCTGGTTAGATACCATATTTCTAAGATTTTCAGGGCCAAGTACAATAACCTCAGTTTTATCTGAATTAAGAAGCAGAAAGTTAGCAGCCATCGAGGTCTTTGGGTTAAGGATGTAATATTTCATCTTAACTTTGAGAGGCTCTGTAAATAAATTTAATGAAGTCTGGAAACCTATTTTGATAGTTTTTGACCACAGGTTCAGGAGTGACCTTTATTTATTCATTTATTTATTTTTAATTATATTTTTTCCCTTCTTCCTTCTTATTCTGTATACCTTGGCTGGTGTTATTTTGCACTGATTGAAAGTTTTTCCTTTTAAACTTTTGATTACTTGACAGCGAACAGGGGTGTTGTTTGTTAGGTTGGGTTTTTACTTTAATTATTCTCTCCTCTTTTACTTTTACTTGATGCTTTGTATTTTTGTATTTCATTGAGAAAAATCATAATATATGAAACACTAAGTGACTTACAGTGGGGCAAAAAAGTATTTAGTCAGCCAGCGATTGTGCAAGTTCCCCCACTTAAAATGGTGACAGAGGTCAGTAATTTGCACCAGAGGTACACTTCAACTGTGAGAGACAGAATGTGAAAAAAAAATCCATGAATTCACATGGTAGGATTTGTAAAGAATTTATTCATAAATCAGGGTGGAAAATAAGTATTTGGTCAATAACAAAAATACAACTCAATACTTTGTAACATAACCTTTGTTGTCAATAACAGAGGTCAAACGTTTACTATAGGTCTTTACCAAGTTTGCACACACAGTAGCTGGTATTTTGGCCCATTCCTCCATGCAGATCTTCTCAAGAGCAGTGATGTTTTGGGGCTGTCGCCGAGCAACACGGACTTTCAACTCCCGCCACAGATTTTCTATGGGGTTGAGGCCTGGAGACTGGCTAGGCCACTCCAGGACTTTCAAATGCTTCTTACGGAGCCACTCCTTTGTTGCCCGGGCGGTGTGTTTTAGATCATTGTCATGTTGGAAGACCCAGCCTCGTTTCATCTTCAAAGTTCTCACTGATGGAAGGAGGTTTTGGCTCAAAATCTCACGATACTTGGCCCCATTCATTCTGTCCTTAACACGGATCAGTCGTCCTGTCCCCTTGGCAGAAAAACAGCCCCATAGCATGATGTTTCCACCCCCATGCTTCACAGTAGGTATGGTGTTCTTGGGATGCAACTCAGTATTCTTCTTCCTCCAAACACGACGAGTTGAGTTTATACCAAAAAGTTCTACTTTGGTTTCATCTGACCACATGACATTCTCCCAATCCTCTGCTGTATCATCCATGTGCTCTCTGGCAAACTTCAGACGGGCCTGGACATGCACTGGCTTCAGCAGCGGAACACGTCTGGCACTGCGGGATTTGATTCCCTGCCGTTGTAGTGTGTTACTGATGGTGACCTTTGTTACTTTGGTCCCAGCTCTCTGCAGGTCATTCACCAGGTCCCCCCGTGTGGTTCTGGGATCTTTGCTCACCGTTCTCATGATCATTTTGACCCCACGGGATGAGATCTTGCGTGGAGCCCCAGATCGAGGGAGATTATCAGTGGTCTTGTATGTCTTCCATTTTCTGATGATTGCTCCCACAGTTGATTTTTTCACACCAAGCTGCTTGCCTATTGTAGATTCACTCTTCCCAGTCTGGTGCAGGTCTACAATTTTTTTCCTGGTGTCCTTCGAAAGCTCTTTGGTCTTGGCCATGGCGGAGTTCTGACTGGTTGAGGCTGTGGACAGGTGTCTTTTATACAGATGATGAGGTCAAACAGGTGCCATTCATAAAGGTAACGAGTGGGGGACAGAAAAGCTTCTTACAGAAGACGTTACAGGTCTGTGAGAGCCAGGAATTTTCCTTGTTTGAGGTGACCAAATACTTATTTTCCACCCTGATTTACGAATAAATTCTTTACAAATCCTACCATGAGAATTCATGGATTTTTTTTTCACATTCTGTCTCTCACAGTTGAAGTGTACCTCTGGTGCAAATTACTGACCTCTGTCATCATTTTAAGTGGGGGAACTTACACAATCGGTGGCTGACTAAATACTTTTTTGCCCCACTGTATGTATCATGTTTAACCTGAGCAGTGCAAGACCGCGGTAGGTTTGAAAATGTTTTGCTGGGACTCCGGTGTTCTCACCGGCTCTAGTGAGCCTTGAACCCCGGCTCGCTATGGAGCTGGTGGGTAACAGACGTCTCCGAAAATGTCGGAGCGCCTTTGAAAATAGTGTCTTCATAAACTGAGCAGATATTTGAAGGTTACACAGCTACATTCTCACCTGAAAATGTGTTATACATTTATTTTGTGACCCAGAAAGAATAATAAGAGTAATATTACAACTAACTAGCTGCTGTCATTGTAGGAAACTGAGCAGGGCCGTGCTATAGGATAGGTTGGGCCACGAAGTTTGCACCCGACCCATCCTTCAAATCTGGGGAAATGAAGGGCGCATTTGTTGGCCTCATTTGTCAGAGTCTTCGAATTTGGACAGTCTTTGTGGTGTCGCTGTAACGTAATTGGCCTATTAATGCGGGCACAGGAGGATGCGGTTCCTGAATTTGGAAACAGCTACGATACCGGACACTGCTTCTTCTTCTTTGGGGTTTAACGGCAGATGGGGGCCCCTCCCTGAGCCTGGTTCTGCCGGAGGTTTCTTACGGTTAAAATCTGTGTGTGTTCATGGAGCTTGCATTTTCACCTGCTTGACATCACTGCCTGACAAGTTTAACTGTCTTCAGAACATTGCAGAGGCCTTATTGACAGTACTTGGCTCTAAAATCTGTGTGAGCAGATTTTCTCTCACACAAAGAGTCCTCAGGTAGCCGTCTGACGCTGGACACTCGGAGACCTGTGTCTCTTCGTGGGAGACCACAGATCACATTAACACGTGTATCCCTGTATTAACAAACATGCCAGTTTGGCCCAGTTTATTTTTCTTATCATTGTTTTGAGGAGACCATAAATAGCATTTGCATTTTCTTTTGTACAGTTCATTTGCTGTTCTCCAAAATTTGATTCTGTTCGTCTGGACGTAGCGTTGTCTGTCAGACAAATTCTTCACCCACGTGTCCACATCCTCTGTGTCGCATCCTTGTCTCTTCTGGTCACTGAGGACACTCTCCGTATTTTGCGGTGGTTTCCGACGTACAACAGATGAACAGAATCAACTTTTGGAGATATACTTTCCTGGATGATTGAGAATGCATCAAGACGTTCATTTGCTGTTATGGATTAAAAAAAAATGTCTTTTTTTTTTTTCAAAATAGCTGATAACTATTCGCTGACAGCTGCCAACATCTGCGAACAAATATAATCCTATTAAGTTGTTCTATATAGTGTGTAACTGTTAATATAGAGCGTAAATGGAGTAAATGTACTTTTGCCTCCTCTGATAATTGGTATAATATTATTTATATCAGTGATGGCCAAATGAAGCTTATTGAAAAAGGTTCATTACTCAAAGCTTTTCAACACAGTCCTCTTTGGTGACATCTGCTGGCCAAACATATGAAGAGCAGCTTCAATCTACAACTTATGATGAAGAGCTTCATTATAATTGCCCACTCTACAGAGCTCAGCTGACAATAATAATAATAATAATAATAATAATAATAATAATAATAATAATAATAATAATGTACTTCCACCGCATGTCTTTTATCCTGTTTTCCTTCTTTCACCCCAATCGGTCACTGCAGATGGCCCCGCCCCTCTTTGAGGCTCGTTCTGACTTTTTCCTTTCCACTGTCAACAAAGTGCTTGCTCATAGGAGGTCATTTGATTGTTGGGTTTTCTCTGTATGTATTATTGTAGGGTCTACCTTACAATAGGAAGCACCTTGATGCGAATATTGTTGTGAATTGGTGCTGTATAAGTAACACTGAATTGAATGAAAATTGAATTAAGAACACTACTACTAATAATAGGGCTGCATGATTAATCGTTAGAAAATCGCGATCTCAATTCATACTTATGTGCGATCTCATTTCCAAATGACAACGATTTAAAAAACAAACAAACAAACAAAAAAAAAACAGACGACGACGATTGTACCGCATTTTGATCCGGGACATAAGCTGCATGAAAACAAGCGCTCACTCTTCCTGCTCAACAAATGACAAGGGCGGAGCCTCATACCACGTGATACAGAAGCTGGCTGCTAAAATTGGCAGGGAAAAAACAACGGAGAGCACGTCAGGGATGACGAGAAAGTGACTGGAGAAAATCTGTCCCGGTCAACCACCCAAACATCAATAACGGGAACCTTATACAGCGCTTCCCTATACCCGTCGAACTCCCGCAGGCACAAAGAAATTACGGAGGCTATTACTTATCACCTGACCAAAGATATGGCTCCATCAACACTGTGCAAAACGAGGGATTTAGGAAAATGATCAACACCCTAGACAAACGCTACACAGTGCCGTCCCGCAACTATTTTTCTATTGTTGCACTACCTGCTCTATACACGCAGTGTCGAGCAACGGTGGAGACGCAATTTCAAGCAGTACAACATTTTGCAGCAACGACAAAACGTGAGACATTTGTTGTTTTTATGTTTATTTATTGTTTTTATGTTCAGTCTCAACTGTTACGAAGTTGATGTGCAGTTAATAAGCGCAATAAATTATTATATTGGAAAAGAAAATCGTGATCTCAATTCTAAGCAAAAAAATCGTGATTCTCATTTTATGCAAAATCGTGCAGCCCTAACTAATAATAATATTAAAGAATGATAATTGCTTGTGACTTCTTAATGTTTGTAAACACAATTTAAAAATACATACTCCATTATAATATGCAACACAGTCATATAACAGGTTGGGAGGATGAGAGTTTTAGACGTGACTGATTATTTGGTGAAACTGTGATATTTTCCTCACCTTCTGTGTTGAGCTCATTGTTTCCTCTGTAGTGACTCAGCTGAGTCCAGATGGCTGAAAATGTTCCTCTGCTGCTCCGTCAGACTCTTCTCCTCCTGCTGATCAGCTGGGACACAAAACAGATCTTTGTTAGGCTCCACACTGCACTGAAGAGTCAAAGAGTCTCATATGTTCATCTGACAACACAAAGTACAAATTTCACTCTGATTGCTTGTAGAAATCTTGTGAGACGTGTTGTGCTGCAAAGTGAGGAAACTCTCTCACTCACTTATACTTCAGGAGGAACTTTGTGACATTGGCTCTAATATTCTAAGCAGCCCTTTACTATGACAGGGCCAGAAAGTCCTATTTGAAGGTTTGGGAGAAGGACCATGTCAAAGGTGGATTGGGGTTTATACACTTTGTTATGATACAGGTAAGGCTGTAAGAGCCTGGTAAGGTGTCCTGAATGAACCTCTAAAACCAGTTTTCAGCTAACGACTCTGCTTCAGTCTGGAAAACAGCAACTACAAGTTTAAAGACTCCATCAACAATTCACACCCAGCAACAGCCTGAACAGCTCCTCCTGTGGTTTCCACAAACAGGGACAGACCTGTTACTCCCCCACCCCACGCTTTCCACACCTTCAGCCCCCCAGTCCCACCACCATAGGGCTGGGCCATATCATACTGTTCACGGTAGTACCGGTATAATGTTGGGCAACGATAAGGAAGTGAAATATCACGATAGAATATGGGTAAAACGCGCATGCGCAGTGGCTTTGTTTTCATACGCACATGGCGGAAAAAGCATGGCAGCGAATGAGAAGAGTAAAAGTGGATCGTTAAATGAAACGGATGAACCAGAACTGGTTTGTAAAGATACTGCAACTTCAGTGGTGTGGAACTGGTTTAGCTTTCGTCCGTCAGATACACAACAAAGCACTATTTATGGTAGAGCATGCTAGCGGGCCGTCGTTATTACCGTGTTTTTTGGAAAATATGTCGCACTTAAAATCAATCCTTTTATTTTCTGAAAATCGACAGTGCCCCTTATAATCCCGTGTGCCTTATGTATGAATTCTGGTTGTGTTTACTGACGAAACAATCAGTAAACAATTTTATGCACACAGCGCTCGAAAATCTGTAAAATGTTTCAGTATGATTTTGCTAAAATACGAAGCCGCACCGCTTGATGGATTGTCGGAGCATTACGACTATCGTAGGCAGGAGCCTCGCGGAGTGATACGTACTGTGCTTCAACATAATATTACCATATTGTGTGTGTATTACCTCCTTAAGTTTTGTGGATGTTATACATCAGCGGTCCCCAACCTTTTTTGCACCACGGACCGGTTTATGCCCGACAATATTTTCACAGACCGGCCTTTAAGGTGTCGTGGATAAATACAACAAAATAAAACTAGTACCGGTACTGAAAATAAGAAGATTTATTCATAACACACGTGAAAAGACCCAGGAAGACCGAGTTAACGATAAAAACAATAACAAAATAACGCTGAAAACCGATAAAAACCCTAAAAAACATACATTTCACACCTGAGCCTCAACTCTCGCGACCCGGTACCAAACGACTCACGGACCGGTACTGCTGTTATTCAGCAAGGAATTTGCATTTGCACTGTTACATTTTTATATAACTTTAATGCACATAAAAAACAGCTGCTTGTTTAAGTGAAAATACATTGATGGGTTTTTTTTGCACTAATAAAGTTGTGGAGTTGTAAAGTATTTTGTCTCGTGTCAATTATATCGTCAATTATATCGTTATCGCAAATTTTCAAATGTATATCGTGATGAATATTTTTGGTCATATCACCCTGCTCTACTCCACCATGTAAACAGACTCTTTAACATACAGACCCCAACAAAGCAGCTGAACCAGACTCAGTGTCTTCATCATAAACCATACAGTGGATCACAATATGAAGCAGTTTAAGACGACTGTTGCTGTGAACTTTCACTATAGAAAGAAAACTGAACAGAACATCTGAATTCACTCGATGCTAAACATTAATTTCATAGAATGAAGAATTGTAATTACACTCAGATCTACCTGTGCTTTAATGATGGGGCCTTTAAACTCACACATTCAACAGTTTTGACCAGCTTTCCTTCCTGACTTTGACTGCAGCTGTGTTTGACACAGGAAGACATTATTACATTCTTCACACTCTCCTGCACATTAACCACCACAATATATTTTTATTCTCTGTGCTTTCAAATATGAACACTGTTTACTTTCATCTCTGTTTCATTAGTTTTTGTTAACATCTTCCTGTGCATCACTTTACAGCAGCCACACTCATTAAAATGACACCTTGTAGGAGTTCACTTGCCTCTGTCAGTGCGCCCCAGGGTGGCTGTGGCTACAATGTAGCTTGCCATCACCAGTGTATGAATGGGTGGATGACTGGATGTGTAAAGCGCTTTGGGGTCCTTAGGGACTAGTTAAGCACTATACAAATACAGGCCATTTCACTTCCTCTCATGTGTTCATCCACAGCAGCTGGACAATAACGTTTATTGTGACCCTGATACTGCAGCAGATCGCTCTCATCCATTTCCTGGTATCGCTTCAAATAGAAATGAGGCTGTAGAGGTTTGGTGCATGCAGGAAAACAGCTGCAGGGACAATGAAAAGACTTTTCTGCTCCAACTTCTCCCAGCATGCTGAGCTAATGATTAGTTGGTGTTTTTCTCCAAACACTCTCTCACTCTTCTCTCAACGTGTTCACAATAAACTGTGAACAGACACCGAGGAGAGCAGCAGAAGACCTCATTCAGGAGCTAAACTCAACATGAACTGAACTCACAGTAAAGTTAGCTCGGTGCTTACCTTTAGATGAGCCCACAAACCGAGAGAAACTCCGTGATGAAGCTGGAACTCTTTCCAAACACAGGAAACAGATCAGGGAGCAGAGACCCACGTGGTTCACGCTGATCTCAGCTACGATCCAGGAGACAAGGGTGGGCAGATCGATGCAGATATCGATCCAAACGTTGGTACTAGTTTATTCTCTTTGAATGGAAAAACAGCTCTCTGTGCAAACACCTCCTCTCGTGGAGCGTCCTCACTTTGCTCCGCCCATTCTTCTTCTACTTCTTCTTCTTCTTCCTAGAAATTGTATTTGTGGTTGTCAAACAACAAAATGGTGAATTACCACCACCAACTGGTGTGGAGTGTGAACTGGAACGTGTACCAGCAACAATTTACTCTCTTTTAAAAACTGGAATAAGGCGTGATAACTATCACTTCCTGGGTCCTTTTGCAGTAAATCAACAAGATCCAGTTTCATTTTTATGTTACTGAGGTTTTGGATCAGTTACCTTCTCACAGTGTAATATAACATGTTCTATAGTTTTCTTTTCTCTTTTTCGAATGCTTTGAATGGAGGTTATAATCCACCATCACTGAACTGAAATTAAACACTTAATAGGAGGTAATTTTTTCTTAGTGGTTATTGTCATGGTCCTGTGTCGTTAGACCCAGAGTTTTGTGTTTAATATTGGTATCATCTTATGTTCCGGGTTAATTCTTATTTTTTTTGTTCTTAGGGTTTCATCACGGGCATCGGCAATAAATAAATAAATAACAATTGCTCGTATTCATGCTGCCCCAACATCAGTCAGCGCATATTGGGAATGGCATAGGCACCGATCGGTTTTCTATCACCCATTTGCTGGGAGTAAGGGCGCCCTCCGTTTGCGAGGTGCGCCTGCTGCTTGCGGCAGGCGCCCGGGCAGGCGGCGGGGGATTCTGGAGCGGCATCTAATAACCAACTCGCAAAATAAAAGAACATAAAAACAAACCAACAAACACGAACACAGCAGACATTATGATAAAGACTTATAATTTGCACCGATGTTTTTTTCGAAATTCTATACACGTGAGCGCGAGAGCTCTCGGTGCGCCTGCTCGCTGCTGAAGTCAAAGTAAACTTTATTGTTATTTCCGCTACTTACAGTCCAGTATATAGAGAGACGAGATGACGAGGCTTCAGTTACAGCAGTGCAAGTAAACAAACAATAAATATAAGAAGAGTAAGAAAATAAATATATGCTTTAGGACCAGGGGTAAAGGGATCAATAACAATTTAAAATTTATATTTTATATTTTGATGATTTAAAGTCTCACACACAACCCGTCGAAAGGGGAGGGGCCGGCTGCTCCCAAATAGAGCACATTTCATTCACAATGTTGTCAATCCAAGCCCATTATGTATTCATGATTTGAATCCTGGGTTGTACAAAATCCCAGAAAAAAAACTATGAACTAAGGTGTAGGTCTATTAGGTTAAGTTGTGGTGATCCTCGGGTTGGGGGATTTGTGTTCATACTGGAGCGCAAAATTAAATACTAATGGAAGATAGACAAGAAAAGTTCAAAGCCATCAGGTGCTCAGTTTAGAAAAAGAGAAAAGAAGAGGAGAAGAAACGAGCAAAAGATACAGGTAAGCAGATGTGTCATTGGATAATGGCAGGTCATGTATCCTGAAATATTCAGAATACTAATTAGTAATTTGTATCCCCAAATACCTCAGACCATTCACGGACCTTCAAAATTGTTTAAATATACTATGAGGGCAGTGTCCTGACATAGGCATTGCCTCCGATATATCCCAATTAACACGATACCCTGAAAGCGATGTAAAACTTTCTATACATTGTAATAGGGATGGAATAGACTTCCCAGGCTGCGTCATAAGTAACAACATATCATCTGCATTTTGTAGATGTTTATGTTGATTTTACCCATCGAAATCCCAAATATGTTCACGTTATTTCTTCGTTTTTGTGCGAAAGGCTCTATAGCAATTACAAACAGCCTGGGGCAAAGGGGACAGCCTTGTCTTGTGGATCTCTGTAAATAGAAGAGATGAGATATAAATCCGTTTGTCAATACGCGTGCTGAAGGCGAATCATATAATGTTTTTATCCACCTAAGGCTTTAGAAGCATCCAGCGATAAGGCAACTGTAGGATACATAATTTTGTAAATTGACCAGCCGCCTAATATTATCTGAACCATACCAGTTCAGAACAAAACCAGATTGCTCTGCATGTATCTTTGTATGCAAAGATATGGGACGGTAGCCGCTTGGGTCTAGAGGATCTTTCACAGTTTTAGGGATAAAGGTTATAAGTCCAGAGTGCATTAACTGAGGTAATGAACCCACTTTAAATGCCTCATTATAAACATCAAACAGCATGGGGACTCAACATATCCTCCAATGCTCTATAGAAATCCAACGGTAACCCGTCTAATCCTAGAGCCTTATTAAGCGACATACTGTTAATTGCGCGGGTAATCTCCTCGACTGTAATTGGAGCCTCAGTAATCTGCTGATCAGTAATAGAAAGCAGTGGCAGATTTAGATAAGTAAAGAATGCTTCAAATTCCTGTTCATCTAAACTACCTTGTGTAGAGTAAAGATTGTTGTAAAAGGCCCTGAATCCATCATTTATCTGTCTGGTAGAAGTTGAAATAACCCCTTTCGATTGTCGTATGCCTGGGATGTGGTTCATACTGTCTTTTTAAGACCATATGCTAATAAATGGCTCAGCTTTTCTCCCATTTCCCAATATGCTTGATTTATACGAAATAAAGAATATTTTGTCTTTTTGTTATACAGGCCATTCAACCTATATTTTTTACATTATCAATTTTATTCAATATAACTCCGTCTTTTGTATGAGAATGTACTGCCTCAAGAGCCGTTAACTCTGCCTCCGGGTCTTTAATTAAGGCCACATTTAAATGCCACCTGCAGCTTCGAGGCGTCTGCAAAATATTTCAAAGAAATAGGAAAAATGCATGTTCAGAAACATGTTCAGAGATTACTATATTACCAATACTTGAATTTACAGAATTATTCGCTAAGGCTTCCGATATAAGAAAGTAGTCAATTCCAGTATAAACATTATGAGGAGGAGAGTAGAAAGAATACTCACATTTCCTTTCTTTTTTTTTTTTTGCCCCGTCTCTGTCCTGCCAGGCCCTCATTGGCCTTTCACGGCCAAAAAGGGAGCCCAGATTAATTGCAGTACCCTATGATTTGTCAGGGCATGTGTCCAATTAGGGATGAGAAGGAGGGTGAGGAGTCTGGGACAATTCAACAAAAAGTACAGTAAAAGCATGCAATAAAACCATAAGAACAAAACACTGTACATTATTAAAAGATGAAAAATGATAAAACACAGCAACCCGTGCAAGAATGATTAAAAACATAAAGTTACACCCATCTATTCCATCCTGTGACCTGAGGCTACTTCATGAAAGAAAAAATCTAAAGATAAAACACTTGCAGTATTAAATACAAAAACAACTACTGTTCCTTTATTCACACGCTTGATTCAGAAGTATTTTCACACCAGATATCTTTCCTGACTGAACCTAAAAGCAGTATTAAAAAGAAAACTGCATCATAGATGATTTAGAAAGACTGCTTTAGAAGTTAGTCACAGCTGAAGCTTCCTGCTATCAAATGGCTGCTGGCAAAGATGCATGTTGTGCTGCGGTTTGTGTTTCTGTGGAGCTGAAATGTATCAAGTGCCTTAGAAGCACAGAGATACTTGTTTAAATGTTTAATGCAAGTAAACCCACAACGTCTTATAATAGCACTGACATGACAGGATACTGTGTCTATCCTTTCTACTTCAACATTTAGTAACTGAAACTATTTTGTAATTAAAACCTTACCCACCAGGGGGCAGCGTTGTAGCAGAAAGTTTTACTTTGGTTGCCAACCCTGCAATAATAAGAAAAGCAGCACATGTTCTGTACTGATTACATAAGCATTATATGCTCTCGAACACACCTTTAAGGTTAACTCTACCCAGGGGTGCCATGAGGAATTTGAGGGCCCATAGAAAAAAATATCACTTTGGAGCATGTAAAACTTTCTGTACACTTTGCATCCAGATAAAATCAGGGCACTCAAAAAGAACCTTTGAACAAAAGTTTAGAATTCTTGGAACTGAGTTTAATACACAGAATCATATGAACAGCAAGAAAATACATACAGAGTATAGCGAGACATTTACATGGCAGAAAGCAAAGCAAACCCTGTGGTGAAATGCATTTAAGCACAAACAGCAGAGACCCACAACATGACAGACACGAAAAATAGCAACCTGGGGAATATCAACCTCCTCCTGCCGTTGGGTACCCTTTCATCCTTTGTTCTCTCATGGTCGATATGAAGTTTTTACCTCACAAGTAAAGTTTCAAATTCAAAAATGTCCTATAAACCCAATTATCAATGTGATATGCTCATCAATATTTCCCATCAGTTGTTAATGATACTTGTACTTAGATTACACTTATGTTCCATAACTGTCTTTTTTCCCGCTAACTTTATGGCACTATTTCATAACTTTCTGAGTGCCAGTCCGAGAATCCGTTATTTTTAATTCTGTCCCTTTGTCAGTTTTATGGCCAAAGTGAGTCTGCAAAACGGCATTTGACAGTTAATCATTTTGACCATTTTTTAAGTGTGTGTGCCAGAAGTAGACTACTATCTATGATAAGAAAGTGGTTTTCTCGCTTTCTGGCAGCTGAGGCGAGAAAAACAATCCCAGGTGCATCCCCCGCAGGCCAGGTTTGTTTACCAAATAGGCTTTGGAAACACTGGACACAACATGAGGCAATAAAGATGAGCAGAGAGAAAGAGAAAGTTGAATTAGTTCCATGTTTGCACTTATCATCGTTGGCCATAGCACAATCAAAGGTTACTCATTGATCCCAATTATCTCATGTTATTGATCAACATGTGTTCATACAACAAGTCGTGCAAACACCATTAATATAATTGTAGATAATATTTGACCTAAATATGTTGGTCTTGTGGTTTTAAACATGTAGGTTAGATGTAATGGTCACAGTGATTCCATTACATAAACACTTCTGTGTGTGTGTGTATATGATTACATAGTATATCTGTGAGTATGTCCTGTCCAGTATATACATGTTATAAAAAAAAACCCTAAAAGTTCATACCATTTCTTCCCGCTGTAAATAACACTGTTTTATTCAGGAAAAAAACAAACATTGCGCATATTTTTTTTTTAATCATCACTCTGTTTTTACGTGGCCTATCATTTTAAAAACTGGTATAAAGTTTGAGTACACACTTTCAACCTAAGTTGAAATAGAGACTCTGGGTCGCTGCACCTTTGTTGTTGCATCTTAAACTGGGCATGTGATTTTGACACGCCGGCGCGTCCGTCGACCCCTGGGGGTTAAAATGTAACTACTGGAAAATTTTCATTTACAGTTGCCTCATCAGATCTTTACAGGAGATTTCACCTGAACTCTGTGGAGCCTGATCTCAAGAGTTTAAAGTCTGACACTGAAACCAGAGGATCTTTCTGTCTCTTCAGATTCACTGTGATTCCAGCCCTGAGTGATCACGCTGATGTTTGCACAGAGCAGACAATGAAGTGAATGTTTTGGCACATTGGTAACAGTGAAACAGTTTATTAGTAACGTGGGATCGTTTGTGTTTGGAGTATGAACTGAGATTCCTGAAGCTCTTGTCACACTGGTCACAGCTGTAGTTTCCTTCCATGTGTGTACGTTCATGAAGTTTACGATGACCTGATCGTGAGAAGCTTTTGTCACAGTGTCTGCACTTGTACGGTTTCTCTCCTGTGTGGACTCGTTTATGTGTTTTAAGGTGACTTGCAGTGGTGAAGGATGACCCACACTGATCACAGACGTGCTTTTTCACCCCACTGTGAATCAGTTCATGTTTTTTTAAGTCACGTAATGTGGTGAAGCTTCTCCCACATTCTTTGCAGTATTTCAGTTTGTCTCCAGTGTGTCTACGTTGATGTTTTTTTAGGGAGACTTGCCAATTGAAAGTCCTTCCACAGAGGTCACAACGAAACTCTTTCCCACCACCACAGCGATGACAGGGTTGAGAACTGGATCCATCTGTGTCACTCTGCTTCTAAACAAAGACACAAAGACAGTGTAAGTCAGTCCTTCAACATTTTTATCCTGAACGTCGCCTGAAATAAAGAGCATCTCTGCAGACGTCCAATTACATTTTACTGTTTCAGTTAACACACTCAGTTTACTGGGCTGCAATAACTACAATACTACCACCATAATACTACAGTAATACTTATTTCATGTTACAATAACATCTGACTTACTACCATGCAAATATTTGAAGGGTACCAACACAGTACTAAATTACTAATGTAACACTCCAATAATACTAATTTAAAACTGCATTAATAACACTGTAACTGTGCAGTTAAAACATTCAGCTGACCAAGACAAGAAAAACTACTACCCCCATGACACTGCAATTATAATACTAAATGAGTATTTTAACACTAATGTCTGAAAGTACTAAAGTTATAAGGAAGCAATGATACTACTGCTAAAATACTACAATACCATTACGTAACAATACAACTTTGTAAACCATTTATGCAGAAATAATATCACTGCCTGAACATTACATAACAGAATCAAATCAGTGTTCAGCACTTTTAGTTTTTTATGATCGTGTAAACAAAAATCATAACTGAAATAAAAATCTGAATAATCACTCAGAGCTGCTTTTTCATGCAGTAGAATTGCTAACATGCTAACACAGTTTAATGAGCAGAGTTGTTACAAACAGTCAGGCTAAAATGACAAGATAACAATATAAATACATACCTCACAGTGACTGCACTTGTAGAGTCTCTTTCTGTTGTGGATCTGTTGGTGTAGTTTCAGGTAATGTGGAGTTTTAAAAGCCTTCTCACACAGGTCACATTTACAAGGTCTCTCCTCAGTGTGGGTAAACATGTGGCGTTGTAACTGTGCGTCTTTAGCAAAGTGTTTGCCACACTGTTCACAGCAGTACACATCTTCTCTGGTGTGAATGCGTAGATGTGCATTTCGGCTTCCACTCTGGCTGAAATTCTTTCCACAGATGTCACAGCTGTATGCCTTAACTCCAGAGTGGGTAACTAGATGCCTCTGTAAGCCGTTACTGCGATTAAAAGCTCTGCCACACTGATCACAGCTGTACGCTTTAACTCCACTGTGGATGAGTTGGTGTGTTTTTAGGGAAGCCACGGAGGAAAAAGACTTTCCACACAAGTCACAACTGAACGGTCTCTCTCCAGTGTGGATGACCTGATGACGTTTTAGGAATGCCTTAAAAGTAAAACCCATCCCACACTCGTCACAGGTGTGTTTTTTCTCTCTCTTTCTTCTGTGAGGTTTGTCGGCCTCCTGAGAGCGCTGACTTCTCGCTCCATGTTGGTCCTGCAGTGACAGAGATACAAACAGAGGCAGTGAGTGAAATGCAGTCGTGGAACAAACTCAACCTTCAAACTCCCTCCATTAACACTAGTTTTAAACCTGAAGGTGGAGTGTGGCACCAAACACCTTAAAGGTCTCTTATCCCCACCTAGTGGCAGTTCTAACACACTACATCCAACCTGGTGTTAAAAAAATAATAATGACTGTTCAAACACTCTAAGGCTATGTTCACACTGCAAGTCTAAATGCTCAATTCCGATGTTTTGATCTTATGGTACACGGCCCTCAAATGGGCCGACATGCGCAAAAGAAGTCGTCACACACAACATGCTCAGTTTAGACCCAGACCAGTATTGTTTGACTGATGGCCCTTAATGTAAAGACTTGTTTTGGACTTTACGCTTCCCAATTTTGCTTTAAGTCATAAAGTTATTTTGTTATTTACATATGGCCTATTAATTATCCTTATTGAAGCCTCTCTCTAAAACAGCAAAGGATAGTTGCTGTCAGAATCTGCAGATTACACAGTACAAATAAAATGTTCACGTTGTCTTCCCAACAGTTTCACTAACATCTACACTAGATGGCCAGGAAGCATTCGCGATGTCTTCTCAGGCGCTTCTCTGGCGTTGAGAATCGGCGTCTGTCTTGTGTCAGTGACGTAAAAGATGGATTTAATGCAGCATGACCGTTCAAACAGCAGTCGCTTTCTACAACATCAGATATGTATCGGATTCAGTACCACATACGAAAGTGACCCAGATTGGACTTAAAAATATAGGATTTGTGCCGTTCACACTGTCATACCATGATCGGATATGGGTCGCATAGGGCCAAAAAAGTCAGATTTGATGCGCTTTTGCCTGCAGTGTGAACATAGCCTCATGTCCATCTCTCCTGCTTGTACACAAATATTAATGCCAGCATACTAACACACTCAGAATAGTAATAAATGTTTACCAGCTCTATACTTATTTTTATATTTCCTCTTTTCTATAATAAATATGTATAATTTTCTAATTTATTCCATTATAATAGAGAGTTTGCAGCTGCAAGATTCCGACTGTGCTTCCTTTGCAAAAGTTAAAACCGATCAATCTCCGTTTGTCT
Organism: Neolamprologus brichardi; assembly: GCF_056152115.1. Classification (NCBI taxonomy): domain Eukaryota; kingdom Metazoa; phylum Chordata; class Actinopteri; order Cichliformes; family Cichlidae; genus Neolamprologus; species Neolamprologus brichardi. The sequence goes on from NC_142112.1 coordinate 35,985,285, forward strand.
CCTTTTGTTCACGGGAATAAGTCTCTGAGTCAGCAAGAGCTGCTAGCGAAAACCTAACAATTGTGAGCTGTGACTCCTTTCCCCACGCTGACAAAGCTGCAAAACACTTAGCCGTGTCTCTAATAAAACCTCTGTAACTTTGCTCTGCTTTACTTCAGCAGCATCAGGTAATGTTCATATGGTTTTCTTTCGTTTTTGATCTACTGCAGAATATTTTTATAAAATCCCAGGCCAGGAAAATCACCTTCATGTTTCTCTGTGTTTTATCCTCACTTACTTTGACACAAAGGCATCTGTTGTGATGCTTACACCTTTGATAAAGTCTCACAAGTGTCAGGTTTGTTTTTATAGATATAAAAAAATGGAAATGTACTGATGCATGATCTGAATTATAATATTTCCGACTGTCTGAGGCAAAATTTCCCAAATACGAATTGAATCAAATCTAGAAATCAGTGACAATACCCAGTCCTATTCATTACTCACCAGTGTTGGGCAAGTTACTTTGAAAAAGTAATTCAATTATAGTTACTAGTTACTACTTCAAAAAAGTAACTGAGTTAGCAACTGAGTTACAATATTCTAAAAGTAATTAATTACTTGAAAAGTAACTATTGCGTTACTTAAAAAACAAACAAAAAAACGTTTAACCCTCTGGGGTCCAGGGTATAATTGGCCATTTTTACCTACTTTTACATTTTACCTTTAAAAACTATTTACTTTGCCTCGTTTGGTATCATTCTTTTCAGCACAAGCTCACGTGTCTGAATTTACAGTTATGTTTTCATTTTTACATACTGTATTAACACAATTGGTCTAAAATCAGACAAAAAACATAAAATCAGAGTAGAAAAAGTGATTTTTTTACTGTAACAACCACAAACATGTTTAATGAATCATATTTCACAACTTTAAATGCAAATATAAATCATCAATTTTAAAATCATATGCAAAAGTTTTACAAACAACAAAGCTATTTGCATCCATTTACTTTTTACCCTTTTTTAAAAATAACCATTTCAAACCATTTACAGAACAATCAGCTGTTCTGCATTCAATAAGATGCCAGACAAATTATTTGTGTCACTCCAAATATTTCTGTCCACTATAAAGGAGAACACCACAGCCTGATACCTGCAGGTCTGACAGCAGGTGTATCGCTCCTGTTTCTACCCGGAGACAGCAGTCGCCTCATGGTTCTGACACACAACACAAAACTATCCACAACACTACACACTAACTACACAAGACAACACATTAACTACACACTCCAAACACGCTAAAGTCACAAATCTCTCACATCTCAAAACTTGCTCTCTCTCTTTTCCTGCTCTCTCTCTCTCTCTCTCTGCTCTCTCTCTCTCTCTCTTTTTCTGCTCTCTCTCTCTCTCTCTCTCTCTTTCTGCTCTCTCTCTCTCTCTCTTTTTCAGCTCTCTCTCTCTCTTTTTCTGCTCTCTCTCTCTCTCTCTCTCTTTTTTTCTGCTCTCTCTCTCTCTCTCTCAAAACATTTTTTTCTCTCTCATAAACAGAGAGTGCTCGCTGCGCTGTCCTTAGACAGTAAACGTGACGAAACTATTGAGGAAAAAACGCCGCGTATATATTGTTTATCATGACTCTGGTTTTACGTGGCCTATCAACACAATTTAAAAACTGGTATATATCACCTTGTTTCTTTGTCTTTAAGTGGTCATGTGATTGGCTTACCACGACTACTTTATTCTTCCTCAGTCAAACACTAAGCACTCATGCGATTGTTACTTGTAATGCCGTTATTCCCATCACTGTTCCTCAAAGCATTTCAACACAGTCCTCTTTGGTGACATCTGCTGGCCAAAAATATGAAGAACAGCTTGAATCTACAAATTATAATGAAGAGCTCCATTATAATTACTCACTCACAGAGCTCAGCTGACAATAATGATAATAATAATAATAATAATGTACTTCCACAGCATGTGTTTTATCCTGTCTTCCCTGTTTCACCCCAGCCGGTCAGAACAGATGAAAATGTGATATTTTCCTCACCTTCTGTGTTGAGCTCATTGTTTCCTCTGTAGTGACTCAGCTGAGTCCAGATGGCTGAAAATGTTCCTCTGCTGCTCCGTCAGACTCTTCTCCTCCTGCTGATCAGCTGGGACACAAAACAGATCTTTGTTAGGCTCCACACTGCACTGAAGAGTCAAAGTGTCTCATATGTTCATCTGACAACACAAAGTACAAATTTCACTCTGATTGCTTGTAGAAATCTTGTGAGACGTGTTGTGCTGCAAAGTGAGGAAACTCTCTCACTCACTTATACTTCAGGAGGAACTTTGTGACATTGGCTCTAATATTCTAAGCAGCCCTTTACTATAACAGGGCCAGAAAGTCCTATTTGAAGGTTTGGGAGAAGGACCATGTTAAAGGTGGATTGGGGTTTATACACTTTGTTATGATACAGGTAAGGCTGTAAGAGCCTGAGAAGGTGTCCTGAATGAACCTCTAAAACCAGTTTTCAGCTAACGACTCTGCTTCAGTCTGGAAAACAGCAACTACAAGTTTAAAGACTCCATCAACAATTCACACCCAGCAACGGCCTGAACAGCTCCTCCTGTGGTTTCCACAAACAGGGACAGACCTGTTAACCCCCCACCCCACACTTTCCACACCTTCAGCCCCCCAGTCCCACCACCATAGGGCTGGGCCATACCGTTCATGGTAGTACCGGTATAATGTTGGGCAACGATAAGGAAGTGAAATATCACGATAGAATATGGGTAAAACGCGCATGCGCAGTGCCTATGTTTCCATACTCACATGGCGGCGACGCAGAATGAGAAGAGCGAAAGTGGATCGTTACATGAAACGGATGAACTAGAACTGGTTTGTAAAAATGCTGCAACTTCAGTGGTGTGGAACTGGTTTAGCTTTCGTCCGTCAGATACACAACAAAGCACTATTTTTGGTAGAGCATGCTAGCGGGCCGTCGTTATTACCGTGTTTTTTGGAAAATATGGCACACTTAAAATCAATCCGTTTATTTTCTGAAAATTGACAGTGCCCCTTATAATCCCGTGTGCCTTATGTATGAATTCTGGTTGTGTTTACTGACAAAACAATCAGTAAACAATTTTATGCACACAGCGCTCGAAAATCTGTAAAATGTTTCAGTATGATTTTGCTAAAATACGAAGCCGCACCGCTTGATGGATTGTCGGAGCATTACGACTATCGTAGGCAGTAATGATGTGCGGATCGATCCTGAAATATCGATTCCTCCGATACCAATCATTTATGTTCTAGAATCGATTCTCACATTAAAATATCGATATTTTAGTAATTTAGAGTAAATTTGTAGTTTATCATTAACAGGAACACAGTGGAAAGAAACTATAACATTCGGATTGTCTACATTCAAAGGAACTACTTCCTCTTCCGCCTTTCATAGTCATGTGCGAAATACGGCTGTATAAATGTCTCGCAGCCCCTTGGCGTGCACACTCACAACAATGGCTGAGCGTAATTGAAGTCATGTGCGGACATATTTTACCTCCACAAACAGCTGAGACGTGGTTTGCGATACATGTGGCAAAAAAGTGCTCCAAGAGTGTGGTGTTGTGGCCATACTAGGGAGACATTCAAAAGGGCTGTTGGGGAGGGGATAAATAAATTTTACAGGGTTTATTTATCGGATAAAATACGTTAATTCAGAGGCTGCTTCCACCTGAGGACCAGGCCTTCGCGGTCTAAAGAAAGCCGGGTAGTACGTCACGAGCTCCCTCGGTGGAGGGAAACTGCCGTCTGCTCCTTGCTATCTAAAGTATAACCGGGCACTGACGTAAAATCTCGACCGTCTCACACTTCTCTTTAATCAGTTTTCTGTTTGACGTTTATTCAGCTGTGTGAAAACCCCGGAGGAACCCTCCCGAGGGATTAATAAAGTTAAATTTAATCTAATCTAATCTAATAACTTTAATCTCAGCCAAACCGATTTACTCACGAACAAATAAAACACTGAAAAAGCCAAACAATAACATTTTTAAGTTATCAATGTGACTTATATATCATGTTTAACCCGAGTAGCGAAAGACCGCGGGGGTTTGAAGACGATGTGTCGGTAGGCTCAGATATTTGAAGTTTACACAGCTACATTCTTACCTGAAAATATGTTTAAAATTTTTTTGCGACCCAGAAAGAGAAATAAGACTAATATTAAAACTAAGTAGCTTTTTAATTGTTGGAAACTGGAATTGGCTGGGCCGCGCTATGAATTCTACAATATGGTTTTTCAATTTTGTTGTCCGGGTGGAAAATCGGGAGAAATTCGGGAGAATGGTGATTTTCGGGAGGGGCACTGAAATTTATTCTCCCGGAAAAATCGGGAGTCTTGGCATGTATGGTTGTGGCAACATCACTAACCTTGTCAAACACCTCAGAGTAAATTATATCACAGAATATGACGAGCATATGTTGAGGCGAACTGAAGAGGAGGAGAGGGACAGGTGCTGCTAGGGCGAGACAGACGTCTCTCACGAGTCCTTTAGTGCTGCAGGCAGGCAAGGTGTTCAAATAGCCACAGTTTTTTTTATTTCTATATGATGAACTCTGCATTATTAAGTGATAAGAACAAGAAATCTGATGTCCTGTAATCATTATGATGCTATAATTTGAGATACAATAAATAAAATAAGTTTTTGTACAAAGTATCGGTATCGGATCAGTATCGTCAATACCACCCTGAATATTACTTGGTATCGGATCGGAAAGAAAATCAGTGGTACCGCACATCACTAGTAGGCAGGAGCCTCGCGGAGTGATACGTACTGTGCTTCAACATGATATTACCGTATTGTGTGTGTATTACCTCCTTAAGTTTTGTGGATGTTATACATCAGCGGTCCCCAACCTTTTTTGCACCACGGACCGGTTTATGCCCGACAATATTTTCACGGACCGGCCTTTAAGGTGTCGTGGATAAATACAACAAAATAAAACTAGTACCGGTACTGAAAAAAAGAAGATTTATTCATAACACAAGAAAAGACCCAGGAAAACCGAGTTAACGATAAAAACGATAACAAAATAACGCTGAAAACCGATAAAAACCCTAAAAATCATACATTTCACACCTGAGCCTCAACTCTCGCGGCCCGGTACCAAACGACTCACGGACCGGTACCGGTCCGAGGCCCGGGGGTTATACATGGTTATGCTGAGGATATGTCGGCCAGTTTCCATTGGAAATGCCTTTTTGTTAAACTGTCAGCAAGGAATTTGCATTTGCACTGTTACATTTTTATATAACTTTAATGCACATAAAAAACAGCTGCTTGTTTAAGTGAAAATACATTGATGGGTTTTTTTTGCACTAATAAAGTTGTGGAGTTGTAAAGTATTTTGTCTCGTGTCAATTATATCGTCAGTTATATCGTTATTGCAAATTTTCAAATGTATATCGTGATGAATATTTTTGGTCATATCACCCTGCTCTACTCCACCATGTAAACAGACTCTTTAACATACAGACCCCAACAAAGCAGCTGAACCAGACTCAGTGTCTCCATCATAAACCATACAGTGGATCACAATATGAAGCAGTTTAAGACGACTGTTGCTGTGAACTTTCACTATAGAAAGAAAACTGAACAGAACATCTGAATTCACTCGATGCTAAACATTCATTTCATAGAATGAAGAATTGTAATTATACTCAGATCTACCTGTGCTTTAATGATGGGGCCTTTGAACTCACACACTCAAAAGTTTTAACCAGCTTTCCTTCCTGACTTTGACTGCAGCTGTGTTTGACACAGGAAGACATTATTACACTCTTCAAACTCTCCTGCACATTAACCACCACAATATATTTTTATTCTCTGTGCTTTCAAATATGAACACTGTTTACTTTCATCTGTTTCATTAGTTTTTGTTAACATCTTCCTGTGCATCACTTTACAGCAGCCACACTCATTAAAATGACACCTTGTAGGAGTTCACTTGCCTCTGTCAGTGCGCCCCAGGGTAGCTGTGGCTACAATGTAGCTTGCCATCACCAGTGTATGAATGGGTGGATGACTGGATGTGTAAAGCGCTTTGGGGTCCTTAGGGACTAGTTAAGCACTATACAAATACAGGCCATTTCACTTCCTCTCATGTGTTCATCCACAGCAGCTGGACAATAAAGTTTATTGTGACCCTGATACTGCAGCAGATCGCTCTCATCCATTTCCTGTTATCACTTCAAATAGAAATGAGGCTGTAGAGGTTTGGTGCATGCAGAAAAACAGCTGCAGGGACAATGAAAAGACTTTTCTGCTCCAACTTCTCCCAGCATGCTGAGCTAATGATTAGTTGGTGTTTTTCTCCAAACACTCTCTCACTCTTCTCTCAACGTGTTCACAATAAACTGTGAACAGACACCGAGGAGAGCAGCAGAAGACCTCATTCAGGAGCTAAACTCAACATGAACTGAACTCACAGTAAAGTTAGCTCGGTGCTTACCTTTAGATGAGCCCACAAACCGAGAGAAACTCCGTGATGAAGCTGGAACTCTTTCCAAACACAGGAAACAGATCAGGGAGCAGAGACCCACGTGGTTCACGCTGATCTCAGCTACGATCCAGGAGACAAGGGTGGGCAGATCGATGCAGATATCGATCCAAACGTTGGTATTACTCTACTTTCTTTGAATGAAAAAGCAGCTCTGTGCAAACACCTCCTCTCGTTGAGCGTCCTCACTTTGCTCCGCCCCCTTCTTCTTCTTCTTCTTCTTCTTCTTCTTCTTCTGTACATCGTTTATTGTATTTGTGATTGTCAAACAACAAAATGGTGCATTTCCGCCACCAACTGGTGTGGAGTGTGAACTGGAACGTCGACCCTCAAATCCTCCCAAACAATTTATTCTCTTTTAAAAACTGGAATAAGGCCTGATAGCTTTCACTTCTTGAGTCATTTTGCAGTAAATCAATAAGATCCAGTTTCATTTTTATGTTACTGAGGTTTTGGATCAGTTACCTTCTCACAGTGTAATGTAACATGTTCTATAGTTTCCTCTTTTTTGAATGATTTGAATGGAGGTTATAATCCACCATCACTGAACTGAAATGAATCTCTAAGTAGGAAGTCATCAGTTCAGTTTTTGATCAATTTGAGTGTATTTTACTGTGCTTGCTGAGTTTGATTTGATGAGGTTTTCTTAGTGGTTATATTAATGTCATTAAATAGTTTTTGATTTTTTATTAATGCATGTATGTATTTCCTTTTATATATAGCACTAATTTACAATGGGAGTTTCCAAGGTGTGTTATTGCAGGGTAAATGTTATTTAGAGATTTGTAAACATATTCTAATAATATCTTTTAACAGGAGTGACTGATTTTAAAAATGGGATTCTTTATGTCTGTGTAATATTTCATTAATCTCTTTTACTCTGTTATTTCTCTCCATACACAACCTCGATTTTGTTTTTCCCCTATAACACACAGTTATACATCAAATATTATAAATCTTACTTTGATAAATATTTAGATCTTCACACATTTCAGGGTCCAAGTGTGGGTTGTGTCACGGATTCAAATATTGGGGATGGATACAGGAGGAAAAACCAAAATAACAACACTGGTCCGGCCGGGTCAAGTCAAACGATGATTTAATGATTACACGTGTGGGAGATGGACACCATACAGCAGACAGCATCAGATCTCAAAATGGTGGAGCCTTGATCAAACTCTTATAGCCTCTAGTGGCCCCCACCTAATCATAAAGCCTAAACATTCACATTCTTTCTCTCACACAGCGCCTAAGCTACGAACTTGGCTCCCTGTTTATCTGCTCCTGCTGAGATGGGGCAGTATGCTCTGTTCTCTTCCAATCAGACAAATAAGGCGATGACTTTCTGCAAACAGTATTTCTTATAACTCAGCAGTATAATGCATCATAAACCAATATCATTAATTCACGATAAATCAGCAGACTAATGTAATACAAATCAGTTTAACAAATGTAATAGTTATCACCTTCTTCTAATTCAGGAGCATAATGCAAACTAAAACTACATAATAATTCACAATCTTTAATTAGGGGTCTAACATGGCATAAAATAATATTATAATCCAACAGTTGACTGAAGTGTTTGTTTTTATCCCCACAACATCCTAAACATTTACTGTTATGCATAAACAGAAACAAAAAAATCTAAAAATGATATATGCATTATTGTCTTCAGCCTCTAGGGGGCATTTTTGTTCAGGAAGTACATTCTCCTCTGATAAGCAGCTAAAAGCACTTCTCTAACCAAAGGCTGTAAATAGACACCATAAAAGTTTAGAAACAATACATAGAAAACTGTATATCTGTTTTGAACAGATTCACAGAAGCCACAGTGATGTTAAACATACACCACTGACAGAAAACATTACAGGTGAGTTTCAAAAACTAAAAAACTAATACAGGGTTAAAGTTTATGAAGCTGATGAAAGATTTCATTGCCTTTTAAAATATTAGTACTATTTAAAATACAAAACCTGAGAAACACAGAGGAAAGGCTGCTGAACACAGATGCACAGCAGGTGAGGAGGAGCTTGATGGAAATTAGCAAATAATGCTTGAACACAAACACAAAAGTTCAAGAACAGAGAGCACACAGTCAACACTAAACTCGAGTCTTTACAGTGAGAAAACTCCCACTTTGGAACTAAAAGAACAAAAATGCTTGATTCATTATAATTTCCTTTATTTCCTTTATATTTAAAAATATAAAGGATATAATAAAGGCTTATTGTATTATTTTACTGTATTATTTTATTTATCAAAAAATATAGAAAAGACCAATGAGACCATCACATAAACCGATGATGATCTTTATGTATTCTGCCAGTTCGTCATTTACCATGTTGGTAACTGGTGCTTATGTTTCACGTTCCCTCTGTGCTTTACCTTGTTACCTAAACTTTCTTGTGCTGCAGTTTCTGGATTAATCTTGGCTCAAACTAGTGATGGCCAAATGAAGTTTTCTGAAGCACTGAAGCTTGTATTGAAAAACGGTTCATTACTCGAAGCTTTTCAACACAGTCCTCTCTGGTGACATCTTGTGGCCACAAATATGAAGAGCAGCTTGAATCCACAAAATAAAACCAACTACTTCTTTATGATTGCCCACACTACAGAGTGGAATTTTGTCTGACATTGGGCCATCGCTGTGTTTCTTTGAACGTGTATTTTTTGGTGTTTATTTGTTTAATAAATAATTTTGACCAGTAAACTTTCGTTGTTTAAACATGCACCATGTGTCTTTGAGAGTGCAGTACCTGAAACACACACAGACAAGGTTCAAGACAAGAACTTTAATAAGCCAAGGCCGACACAAATTTGTTGTATCTACGTTCAAATACATTAATCATAAATGTAACAAATAAAGTGTTTTTATGTATCCATCTATACAAAGCTGGATGTTATATTTTAAATCTGCATATTTCTTTTTAGAAACCTATCAGCAAAAAACTTAAGTATGTAATGCAAGGATGTAATCACTTTCAAGAGTGAGAAAGCATAAAGTTTGACTTTAAGTGTAATTAGGATTATTTATAATAAATATGAATTAATTAGTGCAATTTCTTTAACCATAGAGAATAACTAAATCCTTCAGGACAATGTCACATCAGTGCACTGAACTCACTATGTTATCCATCTAACATGTTTTCACTGTATTTTCCCCCTCATGAATGAATTTATGCTGCACTAATCTGAATGTTTGGAGGCAAATCAAACGCATTTTACTCGCAGTGCTCAAGCTATAGATACTGGGTTGATTAGGTCAGTATTGGATTACGGGTGTATAGTATATAATTCTGCTGCCAGAACAAGTCTTTGTAAGTTGAATAGTATCCAATATCAAGCGTTAAGACTTTGCTCAGTTGCATTTTAAAACAACAGCTGCAGCAGCAGTACAGGTTGAAATGGGGAAATGCCATTTCAAATAAGAAGAGAGAAACTGATATTGAATTACTAGGCAAGTTTACAAGGACATGGTCACGATCATCTGACAAAACCTGTTTTCCAACCATGCTGGGAAAAAGAGAAAACGCAATTGAAGAGCTTTGGGTGGACAGTGGGACAGAAAACAGCTGAACTTAATCTGGACAAGATAAACATATGTCAAACAGTACCGTTGCCTACAATACCACCATGGATGCTCCCTGATGCAGTAGTAGATTTCACATTGTTAAACAAAAAGACCAAGGAGAAGGGTGTTATCTTAAATTCACATACAGTGCAGGAATATATTAATCAGTATTATAGTTATGTCAAAATCTACACAGATGCATCAAAGAATACAGCCAACCAAAGTGGGACAGCATTTATAGTTCCTGAATTTAATATTAAGGCGGGGAAAAGGATCAATGACGATCATCATGATGATATATGGGAATATAACAGTAAATACTAAATATTAAACATTATTGTGCAGCACGTAATATCGACAGCGCACAGTGTGCTTTGAGGTAGGAGCCAAAAAGGGTGTAGTTTGTGTGTGTGAGCACCCGTGTGTACACCTGTGAGCATGAGCGCGCTTGTATTTAAAAGGTTCCTTCATCTGCTAGAGGGTGTGGGGGGCCACAGCCCCGTCCTCCAGGGCATCAAGCAGGTATGGAGGAGATCAAATCTCCAGACATTCAGAGGCCCCCAGAACACAAGAGACCAAGGAAGACCAACAGAGGGGCAACCGAGCCACTATCCCAGAAAGAGCTGAGGAGAGTCCCAGATGAGGGGTCACCCAGCAGCCGCGGAGCAGAAGCCAGGGGGGGTTGCAGTGACGTGCCCGTGAGCTCCGCCGGCAGCCAGCTGTGCCAGAGTGACCGAGCCCCCACCCCCGAAGTGGCCTGAGCGAGCCCCAGGCTCCAGGCCCCGATAAGCAGCCACCAAGGAGTGAGCCGGTGTGTACCTGGACGCCTCTCCCCAGACACAAAAAACCACCAAAGTGTGAGGGCGTCTGCCACTGGCAGTGGAAGTGGTGGGGGGAGATAGGCCTCCATACCTTGGAGGGCCTGAGATGTCCCCAGAGAGGTGGCGTCTGATACCCAACCTGACATATAGACACAGACATACAGGCACACACAGATACAAACATCCATTCCCACCCATATGCAATTACTCAGCACTCACCCAACGTGGAGACAGACATAGAGAGACACTGTACACACAATCACACTCCCCAACCGTACTTTAAGCCCCAGGTCTAGATACCCTTACCCCTGGAGGGGGAAATTGCACCCAGACCCAGGTGGCCCAGTTCAACAGCGCCGCCTGGCCCCACAGAGCCCGGGACAGCCCACCCGACCCCACCACAGAGAAAACTGCACCCAACCCGTCATCCACTCATCCCCCAAGGCCCAGCAAGGACCCCCGCCCAAAGACGGAGCACCCCCAGAACCCCACGCCCGTCCCGGACCCACCCAGGGGCATCCAGGCTACCAGGTCAGTAACCCACGTCCGTCAGCACAGACCCTCACCCCGCTGCACGCAGCCACGAGGAAACCGTCACCTAAGAGCCAACAGAGCCCTTAATAGGCCATGACCACAACCCCAGGTTGAGCCCTCCAAGGAAGATGGTCCCGGGGCAGAATTCGGGAGAATTTGAATATTTTATATTATTTTGTCACATTCCACACCAGTTGGTGGCGGTAATGCACCATTTTGCTGTTTGCCAACCGCCAATAAACCCTATACAGAAGAATAAGAAGAAGGCGCTGTCGCGTCGTCCATGTTTTCTACAGTCATTGGACGCTCTACGAGAGGACGTGTTTGCACAGAGAGCTGCTTTTTCATTCAAGGAGAATAAAGTGGTACCAACGTTTGGATCGATATCTGCATTGATCTGCCCACCCTTGTCTCCTGGTTCGTAGCTGAGATCAGCGTGAACCACGTGGGTCTCTGCTCCCTGATCTGTTTCCTGTGTTTGGAAAGAGTTCCAGCTTCATCACGGAGTTTCTCTCGGTTTGTGGGCTCATCTAAAGGTAAGCACCGAGCTAACTTTACTGTGAGTTCAGTTCATGTTGAGTTTAGCTCCTGAATGAGGTCTTCTGCTGCTCTCCTCGGTGTCTGTTCACAGTTTATTGTGAACACGTTGAGAGAAGAGTGAGAGAGTGTTTGGAGAAAAACACCAACTAATCATTAGCTCAGCATGCTGGGAGAAGTTGGAGCAGAAAAGTCTTTTCGTTGTCCCTGCAGCTGTTTTCCTGCATGCACCAAACCTCTACAGCCTCATTTCTATTTGAAGTGATAACAGGAAATGGATGAGAGCGATCTGCTGCAGTATCAGGGTCACAATAAACTTTATTGTCCAGCTGCTGTGGATGAACACATGAGAGGAAGTGAACTCCTACAAAGTTTCATTTTAATGAGTCTGGCTGCTGTAAAGTGATGCACAGGAAGATGTTAACAAAAACTAATGAAACAGAGATGACAGTAAACAGTGTTCATATTTGAAAGCACAGAGAATAAAAATATATTGTGGTGGTTAATGTGCAGGAGAGTGTGAAGAATGTAATAATGTCTTCCTGTGTCAAACACAGCTGCAGTCAAAGCCACGAAGGAAAGCACTGAAACCACTGATCAAAGCTCATTAATCAAAGACCGCTGATCAATGGCCATGAGTACCATTCACAGGGAGTTGGGGAGTCGCTGCAAGCGATCAGTGGTTGTTGATCAATGATCATGAGAATTTGCATATTAATGCTCAATAACTGACCTCCCAGCCCATTGTTCTTTCAGTGGTGCTAGTTTCAGTCATTATGCAAATGCATGTTGAAGATTGAGGAAACCTGCAGTCAGTTGAGACTGAAGAAGTCACAAGAGTGACGGAATGTTTCTCCCACAAAAAGCTACGTCCAGATGAACAGAATCAAAGTTTGGGGAATGGTGGAGGTGGTGGGACTGCGGGACTGAAGGAGTTGAAAGTGTGGTGTGGGGGAGTAACAGGTCTGTCCCTGTTTGTGGAAACCACAGGAGGAGCTGTTCAGGCTGTTGCTGGGTGTGAATTATTGATGGAGTCTTTAAACTTGTAGTTGCTGTTTTCCAGACTGAAGCAGAGTCGTTAGCTGAAAACTGGTTTTAGAGGTTCATTCAGGACACCTTCTCAGGCTCTTACAGCCTTACCTGTATCATAACAAAGTGTATAAACCCCAATCCACCTTTAACATGGTCCTTCTCCCAAACCTTCAAATAGGACTTTCTGGCCCTGTCATAGTAAAGGGCTGCTTAGAATATTAGAGCCAATGTCACAAAGTTCCTCCTGAAGTATAAGTGAGTGAGAGAGTTTCCTCACTTTGCAGCACAACACGTCTCACAAGATTTCTACAAGCAATCAGAGTGAAATTTGTACTTTGTGTTGTCAGATGAACATATGAGAGACTTTGACTCTTCAGTGCAGTGTGGAGCCTAACAAAGATCTGTTTTGTGTCCCAGCTGATCAGCAGGAGGAGAAGAGTCTGACGGAGCAGCAGAGGAACATTTTCAGCCATCTGGACTCAGCTGAGTCACTACAGAGGAAACAATGAGCTCAACACAGAAGGTGAGGAAAATATCACAGTTTCACCAAATAATCAGTCACGTCTAAAACTCTCATACTCCCAACCTGTTATATGACTGTGTTGTATATTATTATGTATTTTTAAATTCACAAGTCACAAGCAATTGTTATTCTTTATTATTAAGATAACTCTTTATTGTCATTGCACAGTCATACATAGTACAATAGTACAATGAAATTGGAAAACTGTCCTACATCTGCACTACATGTAACACAACACGACAAGATTTGACACATCACAACACAATACAATGTAGTCAAAGGAGCTTGCAAAGAAAAGCGTCTGGACTTCTTTAAGTTACTTGAAGACGTTTCACCTCTCATCCGAGAGGCTTCTTCAGTTCTAAGGTCAAATGGTGGAGAGTCCCAGATATAAACCTGGTGGGAGTGTCCCCCCACAGAGGGACAAAAGGACCCCCTGATGATCCTCTAATCGCCTGAGCCAAGGTGTGAAACTGGGTGTGGGTCCCAATCAGCCAGAGTTTCGGGTGAGTTCATTGTGAAACCTGGCCCCACCTTATCATGCGAATTCCTGAGGTCAGATGGCCCAGGGTGTGAGTGGGCGTTAAGGCGTCTGGGAAGGGATCTCAAAACTGGATTATAGATGGCAGAGAGTTGGTGTCGTAAACCACCGCCTCTGTTCAAAGATGGTCGCTCACAGTGGACATAGATGGCTTCTTTCAATCCTCTTTCAAACCATCTGTCCTCTCTGTCCAAAATGTGAACATTGGCATCCTCGAAAGAGTGTCCTTTATCCTTAAGATGCAGATGGACTGCTGAATCTTGTCCTGTGGAGGTGGCTCTTCTGTGTTGTGCCATGCGCTTGTGAAGTGGCTGTTTGGTCTCTCCGATGTAGAGGTCTGGGCATTCCTCGCTGCACTGTACGGCATACACCACATTGTTAAGTCTGTGTTTTGGCGTTTTGTCTTTCGGGTGAACCAGTTTTTGTCTGAGTGTGTTGCTGGGTCTGAAGTACACCGGGATGTCATGCTTGGAGAAAACCCTCCTGAGTTTCTCTGATACACCGGCTACATAGGGGATGGCAATGTTGTTGCGTCTGTCCTTCTTATCCTCCCTCGCTGGTGTCTGATCTTCTTTTCTGTGCCTCTTTGCTGACTTTAAGAACGCCCATTTAGGATAGCCGCACGTTTTGAGTGCTTCCTTTACATGTGTGTGTTCCTTCTTTTTCCCTTCAGGCTTAGAGGGAACATGTTCTGCCCGGTGGTGTAGGGTCCTAATAACTCCAAGTTTGTGTTCCAGAGGGTGATGGGAGTCAAACAGGAGGTACTGGTCCGTGTGTGTGGGCTTCCGGTAAACTTCGATGTTGAGGTTGCCATTCTCTTCAGTGTGCACAGCGCAGTCCAGGAAAGGCAAACAGTCATCCTTTGTGTCTTCCCTGGTGAACTTGATGTTTTTATCCACAGCGTTGATGTGCGCAGTGAAGGATTCCACTTCTTGTGTCTTGATTTTGACCCAGGTGTCGTCTACATATCTGTACCAGTGGCTGGGTACTCTTCCTTTGAAAGAGCCAAGAGCCTTCGTTTCCACTTCCTCCATGTAAAGGTTGGCTACAATAGGTGACACGGGGGAGCCCATGGCACAGCCATGTTTTTGTCTGTAATAGCCTTCCTTGTATTTGAAATATGTAGTGGTGAGGCAGAGGTCTAACAGTGTGCAAATCTGATCGGGTGTGAAGTTGGTCCTGTCCTCCAAGGAGTTGTCTTCTTGTAGTCGTTTTTTGACAGTCTCCACTGCCTCCGTGGTGGGTATGCAAGTGAAGAGAGAGACTACATCAAAGGACACTATGGTTTCATCTGGATCCAGGGTAAGTTTCTGGACCTTGTCAGTGAAGTCGGTGGAGTTCTTGATGTGGTGTGGGGTGTTCCCCACGAGAGGAGCAAGGATGGTAGCAAGGTGTTTTGCAATGTTATAAGTGGCTGAGTTTATGCTACTGACTATGGGTCTGAGTGGGACAGCTTCCTTGTGGATTTTTGGAAGTCCGTAAATGCAGGGTATGGCATCCCCTGGGTAAAGGCGGTGATAAGTAAGGCGGTCAATGATTTTGTCCTTTTCCAAGTCTTGAAGGCAAGCTATAACTTTCTTTTTGTAGCTGCTTGTGGGGTCTCGCTTTAAGGCTTCGTAGGTATTGTTGTCACTGAGGAGAGTAGTGATCTTTGTATGGTAATCTGTAGTGTTTAGGACCACGGTGCATCTTCCCTTATCCGCTCGTAAAACAGTGATGTTGTGGTCTTTGCTCAGGGAAGCGACGGCCTTCTTTTCCTGTATTGTGAGGTTGGACGGAGGGACTTTGGCACTGGAGAGGGTGGCTGAGACTTTCATCCTGATTTGCTCTGCTTCTGTCTGTGATAATTTTTTTGAGATCCCTTCCCAGACGCCTTAACGCCCACTCACACCCTGGGCCATCTGACCTCAGGAATTCGCATGATAAGGTGGGGCCAGGTTTCACAATGAACTCACCCGAAACTCTGGCTGATTGGGACCCACACCCAGTTCCACACTTTGGCTCAGGCGATTAGAGGATCATCAGGGGGTCCTTTTGTCCCTCTGTGGGGGGACACTCCCACCAGGTTTATATCTGGGACTCTCCACCATTTGACCTTAGAACTGAAGAAGCCTCTCGGATGAGAGGTGAAACGTCTTCAAGTAAATTAAAGAAGTCCAGACGCTTTTCTTTGCAAGCTCCTTTGACTACGATGACCTGGATGACTGAGAACCTTCACAGACAACACAATACAATAACTTAGTAATAAAAATAAAAAAGAAGTGTATTTGTATTGCATACTGTTATTATTGCACCTTGTTATAAATATAATAATATATATGATACTGTTTTTACCGTTGTAACCCCCCCCCCCCCCCCCCCCCCAAAAAAAAAAAAAAAAAAAGAAAAAAGTCCAGGTAGGTAGCCAGTCAGGTCAGCTGTTAGCACTGCTTAGGGCTATTGCCCTGTTGTAAAAGCTGTCCTTGGGTCCATTTGTTCGGGACCACAGCAGCCTGAACCTCCTGCTTAAACACCCGGTGTCCTGGGTGTGTACTGTCCCGTAGGATGCTGCGTGCCCTCTTGAGACAGCGAGTGCTGTACAGGTCCTTCAGGGAGGGAAGAGGATGTCCAATGATTTTTTTGGGCCATATTGATGACTCACTCCTCCGTGAATCGCAACCTTATCGTGGTGGAGGGGTTTGTGTGTCCCAGGGATCCCAGGGGCTATGTTGTCTGGGGGCTTTTGCCCCCTGGTAGGGTCTCCTAGGTGGTGGAAGGTGCTCCACCTGGAGACTCTGTTGTCCTGCTGGGAGACTTCAATGCTCACGTGGGTAACGACAGCGAGACCTGGAGGGGCGTGATTGGGAGCAACGGCCTCCCTGATCTGAACCCGAGCGGTGCTTTGTTATTGGACTTCTGTGCTAATCACAGTTTGGCCATAACGAACACCTTGTTCGAACATAAGAGTGTCCATAAGTGCACTTGGGACCAGGACGCTCTAGGCCGTAGGTCGATGATCGATTTTGTAATCGTATCACCAGACCTGCGACCATATGTTCTGGACACTCGGGTAAAGAGAGGGGCTGAGCTGTCAACTGATCACCACCTGGTGGTGAGTTGGATCAGGTGGCGGGGGAGGACGCTGGACAGACCTGGTGCACCTGAACGCGTAGTGAGGGTGTGCTGGGAACGACTAGCCCCAGTCCGCGAGATCTTCAACGCACACCTCCGGCAGAGCTTCAACAGCATTCCGAGGGAGGCGGGGGACATTGAGTCCGAATGGACCATGTTCAGCGCCTCCATTGCCGAAGCTGCTGCATTGAGCTGCGGCCGCAAGGTGGTTGGTGCCTGCCGTGGTGGTAATCCCCGAACCAAATGGTGGACACCAGAGGTGAAGGGAGCCACCAGGCTGAAGAAGGAGTCCTATCGGGCTTGGTTAGCCTGTGCGACTCCGGAGGCAGCCGACAGGTATCGACAGGCCAAGCGGAATGCGGCTCGGGCAGTGGCTGAAGCAAAAACTCGGGTGTGGGAGGAGTTCGGAGAGGCCATGGAAAAAGACTTTCGGACTGCCTCGAAGAGGTTCTGGCAAACCGTCAGGCGTCTCAGGAGGGGAAAGCGGTGCTCTACCTGCACTGTGTATAGTGCTGGCGGAGCGCTGCTGACGTCGACTGAGAAAATTGTCAGGCGGTGGAAGGAATACTTCGAGGACCTCCTTAATCCCACTGACGCGTCTTCCGAGGAGGAAGCATAGTCTGGGGATGAGGAGAATGACCCGCCAATTTCCGGGGGCGAGGTCACTGAGGCAGTTAAACAACTCCTTGGTGGCAGAGCCCCTGGTGTTGATGAGGTCCGCCCCGAGTTCCTGAAGGCTCTGGACGTTGTAGGGCTGTCCTGGTTGACACGCCTCTTCAATGTTGTGTGGAGATCAGGGGCAGTTGGCAGACCGGGGTGGTGGTCCCCATCTTTAAGAAGGGGGACCGGAGGGTGTGTTCCAACTACAGGGGGATCAAACTCCTCAGCCTCCCCGGGAAAGTCTATGCCAGGGTGCTGGAAAGGAGAGTTCGTCCGCTAGTCGAACCTCGGATGCAGGAGGAACAATGCGGTTTTCGTCCTGGTCGTGGAACACTGGACCAGCTCTTCATCCTCTCGAGGATACTTGAGGGTGCATGGGAGTTTGCCCAACCAGTCTACATGTGTTTTGTGGACTTGGAGAAGGCATTCGACCGTGTCCCTCGGGGTGTCCTGTGGGAGGTGTTGCGGGAGTATGGGGTGTCTGGCCCATTGCTACGGGCCATTCGATCCCTATACAACCGTTGCAAGAGCTTGGTTTGCATTGCCGGCAATAAGTCGGACTCGTTCCCGGTGGGTGATGGGCTCCACCAGGGCTGCCCTTTGTCACCGGTTCTGTTCATAATTTTTATGGACAGGATTTCTAGGCGCAGCCAAGTGGCGGAGGGCTTTCGCTTTGGTGGCCTCAGAATCTCATCTCTGATCTTTGCGGATGATGTGGTTCTGTTGGCTTCATCGGGTGAGGGCCTCCAGCTCGCACTGGAGCGGTTCGCAGCCGAGTGTGAAGCAGCGGGAATGAGGATCAGCACCTCCAAATCTGAGGCCATGGTTCTCAGCTGGAAAAGGGTGGAGTGCCCACTCCGGGTCGGGGATGAGTTCCTGCCCCAAATGGAGGAGTTCAAGTATCTCGGGGTCTTGTTCACGAGTGATGGGAGAAGGGAGCCGGAGATCGACAGACGGATTGGGGCTGCAGCTGCAGTGATGCAGACGCTGCACCGGTCCGTCGTGGTGAAGAGGGAGCTGAGTGTAAAAGCGAAGCTCTCAATTTACCGGTCGATCTACGTCCCTACCCTCACCTATGGCCACGAGCTGCGGGTAGTGACCGAAAGGACGAGATCGCGGATACAAGCGGCGGAAATGAGCTTCCTCCGAAGGGTGGCTGGCCTCTCCCTTAGAGATAGGGTGAGAGGTTCGGCCATCCGGGAGGGGCTCAGAGTAGAGCCGCTGCTGCTCCACATCGAAAGGAGCCAGCTGAGGTGGTTTGGGCATCTAACAAGGATGCCCCCTGGGCACCTCCTGGGTGAGGTGTTCCAGGCATGTCCCACCGGGAGGAGGCCCCGGGGCAGACCCAGGACACGCTGGAGAGATTATATCTCTCGGCTGGCCTGGGAACGCCTTGGTGTTCCCCCGGACAAGCTGGAGGAGGTGGCTGGGGAGAGGGAGGTCTGGGCCTCTTTGCTTAGGCTGCTGCCCCCACGACCTGGCCCCGGATAAAGCGGATGAAGATGGATGGATGGATATTGATGACTCTCTGGAGTGCCTTTCTGTGTGCTGTGGTGCAGCTGGAGAACCACACACCGATGCAATATGTCAGCACACTTTCAATGGAGCAGCGGTAGAAGATGGTCAGCAGCTCCTTCTTCGGGTCCATTTTTTTGAGGATTCTCAGAAAGTGGAGACACTGTTGGGCCTTCTTTAAAACCGCAGAGATGTTAGAGCTCCATTGGAGGTCTGTGTCTATGTGCACACCCAGAAACTTGAAACTGGAGACCCTTTCCACACACTCCCCGTTGATGCTGACAGGCTGCAGCTCAGACTTCCTCCTTCTGAAATCAACTACCAGTTCTTTTGTCTTGTTGGTATTGAGGTCCAGGTTGTTATCTACACACCAATCTGAAAGCCTCTGAACTTCAGCTCTGTACGCCGTCTCATCTCCCCCAGAGATGAGCCCCACCACAGTGGTACCATCTGCAAACTTGATGACTGCGTTGTCTGGGTGGCAACTAACAGTCATGTGTGTACAGAGTGTACAGTAGGGGACTCAGTACACAGCCTTTTGGAGAGCCGGTGTTAAGGCTGAGGGCTGAGGAACAGTAGTAAAAGTAGCTCCTTGAAGAACGTTTTTATCCAAAACTAACTGAATGTTTTATTATATTAATGTAGTAATAAAATAAGATTAGTAAATGAAATACAAACTATTTATTTCTAATAAAGGTTCTCTGTTTGAATCAGTTAAGTAGAAAATGAAGGAAAATAAAACATGTGTATTCTCTGTTGCCTACATTGTAGAGGGTGACTTTGCCCCTAAACAGGAACATGAGCAGGGAAGAGGTTAAAGTGGGATTGAGCAGGTGGGAACCCTAAAATCAGCTGTAGTGGCTCAGCGTGGGGAAAAGAATCACAGCTCACAATAATTTCTATTGAGAGCTCCAGTAGATTTTCTTAAAGTACAGGCTGTGATCAGCTGACCTGCTGCTCTCTGTGGATGTACACAACTGAATTCAACCAGATGTCAGCAGATGTTTCATGAGCCTTCCTGGCTGATTTCCATCCTCTACACTGACAGTACACTGTCTTTATATTAGACACTATACTGTTGGTATGAAGGTGGAACTCAGTGAATGAATGTCAGCATCATGAGCTTCAGTTTAAATGAATCTCTGCTACACTTGATGTAATCTAACTGTTACATGAGCACCACAGTCACTGTGCACCAGTCACACACTGTTCTTTACTTTAAATCCATCACAGTTCAGCAAACTAACCTGTTTATCCTGCACTAACCTGCAGAGGATCTTCATGCAGTCTTTAAATAACACAGTTAATCTGCCTCAGAATGTTTTGCAGCATCTTTCAGTTTATGAAAAAAACATAATGTCACATGTACAGACCCAATATCTGATTTCCACACATGAGGACTTACATGTAAGCTTTAATCTCCAGTTGATCAAATCCCACTGAGCAGTCCTTCCCTTTAAATCTAACCTCTCTTCTTCCTCTCCTGTCCTGTGTGTCTTATCGTTCTCCATCTCTGAGTGAAGTTAGCTCTCTTTCTTTTCTCTCCCTATGATGTACAGCAGCTGGACCTTTAGCCAGCAACACACTGTGAGACAAACTGCACACAAACAGTTTGTGTGTTTGCTGATGTTTGTTGATAGAAACGCTGCATTTGAAATTACCTGTTTGTTCAGGTGCTGTGCGAAAAAGAAAGAAGAACAACGTCTCACTTTAACTCCTGACTATGACTCACAGTTTTGCCTCTTTCATCTCTTTTTATGTTTCATACCCTGGTGATTAGTACACGATCAGGATCGTCTTTCATGTGTTACTTTTCCCATTTCTCAAGTTGGTTTGATGTTTGATGCCTGCAGTGATGAAATAAACCCCTCAGATGCCTTAAAAGTAACACATCTGTTTTGTAAATGTAAGGAGTAAAAAATACAATTTTCTTTTTCTAATGTAGGGAGCAAAACTAAAATATTTTCCTTCACTGAATCAACTTTTAAATGTTACATTGTAATTATTAATATTGAAAAATGACAAAATGATACAAATATATAATAGGAAACAGAAAACATAAAAAAGTATAGACTTGGCAAATATTTATTACTTTTCTGAGTGTGTTAGCATGCTAGTATTAATATTTGTGTACAGCAGGAGGGATGGGCATGATTTTAGAGTGTTGGAACAGTCATGAATTATTTTTAACACCAGGTTGGATGTAATGTGTTAGAACTACCAGCAGGTGGGGATAAGAGACCTTTAAGGTGTTTGGTGCCACACTCCACCTTCAGGTTTAAAAGTAGTGTTAATGGAGGGAGTTTGAAGGTTGAGTTTGTTCCACGACTGCATTTCACTCACTGCCTCTGTTTGTATCTCTGTCACTGCAGGACCAACATGGAGCGAGAAGTCAGCGCTCTCAGGAGGCCGACAAACCTCACAGAAGAAAGAGAGAGAAAAAACACACCTGTGACGAGTGTGGGAAGGGTTTTACTTTCAAGGCTGAACTAAAACGTCATCAGGTCATCCACACTGGAGAGAGACCGTTCAGCTGTGACTTGTGTGGAAAGTCTTTTTCCTGGAAGGGTCACCTAAAACAACACCAACTCATCCACAGTGGAGTTAAACCGTACAGCTGTGATCAGTGTGGCAGAGCTTTTACTCACAGTAGGAGCTTACAGAGGCATCTAGTTACCCACTCTGGAATTAAGGCATACAGCTGTGACGAGTGTGGGAAGGATTTTACTGAGAAGGCTGAACTAAAACGTCATCAGGTCATCCACACTGGAGAGAGACCGTTCAGCTGTGACTTGTGTGGAAAGACTTTTTCCTGGAAGGAATCCCTAAGAAAACACCAACTCATCCACAGTGGAGTTAAAGCGTACAGCTGTGATCAGTGTGGCAGAGCTTTTACTCAAAGTGGCCACTTACAGAGTCATCTAGTTACCCACTCTGGAATTAAGGCATACAGCTGTGACATTTGCGGAAAAACATTCAGCCAGATAGGGAGCCGAAATACACACCTACGCATTCACACTGGACATGATGTGTACTGCTGTGATCAGTGTGGCAAACGCTGTACTACAGTCACACACCTAAAACGCCACGTTTACCCACACTGAGGAACGACCTTATAAATGTGACCTGTGTGAGAAGACTTTTAAATCTTCACGTCACCTGAGAGAACACCAACAGATCCACACCAGAAAGAGACTCTACAAGTGCAGTTAGTGTGAGGTATGTATTTTTATTTTTATCTGTGTTAACTGAAACAGTAAAATGTAATTGGACGTCTGCAGAGATGCTCTTTATTTCAGGCGACGTTCAGGATAAAAATGTTGAAGGACTGACTTACACTGTCTTTGTGTCTTTGTTTAGAAGCAGAGCGACACAGATGGATCCAGTTCTCAACCCTGTCATCACTGTGGTGGTGGGAAAGACTTTCGTTGTGACCTTTGTGGGAAAGCTTTCAATTGGCAAGGCTCCCTAAAAACACATCAACGTAGACACACTGGAGACAAACTGAAATACTGCAAAGAATGTGGGAGAAGCTTCACCACATCAAGTTACTTCAAACAACATGAACTCATTCACAGTGGGGTTAAAAAGCACCTCTGTGATCAGTGTGGGTCATCCTTCACCACTGCATTGGAGCTTAAAACACACAAACGAGTCCACACAGGAGAGAAACCATACAAGTGGTCGTATCTATCATGAACGTACACACATGGAAGGAAACTACAGCTGTAATCAGTGTGACAAGAGCTTCAGGAATCTCAGTTCATACTCCGAACACAAACGATCCCACGTTACTAATAAACTGTTTCACTGTTACCAATGTGCCAAAACATTTACGTCATTATCTGCTCTGTGCAAACATCAGCGTGATACAGCCACATAGAGAGCCGAAATAGACACCTACGCATTCACACCAGACATCTTGTGTACTGCTGTGGCAAAGAGTTTACAACAGACTCAAGCTTGCAACAACACGTTTACCCACACTGAGGAGAAACCTTATGTGATGTAAACACATGATGATGTAGCTGTCAATGAAAATATCCACCTAGTTACATTTTAACCCTGAGGGGTCGACGGAGGCGCCAGCGTGTCAAAATCAAGTGAACAATTTAAGATGCAGCAACAAGATTCAGCGACCCAGACTCTCCGTTTTAACTTGGGTCGAAAGTGCAGACTTTAAAGTATATATCAGTTTTTAAATTGTGTTGATAGTAGCGATGGCACAATACCACTTTTTTATGTGCGATACCGATATAAATTTGGATATCTGCTAATACCGATATGAATCCGATATAGTGTGCTTTTTAATCAATAAAACTGTTTTTTTAATATCTTGCTGCTTTTTGTATAGCTTCATACTCAAGTAAAAAAAAACAGTAAAGTTATTATTATTGTTATACCTGTATGCAAAAACTACACTGCACCCATAATATTTCATAGTTCAACAAAACTGATCAATCTAATAAACTTCAACCTACTCCATCCTCCCTATTCATGTGAGTGAAGTTGGCACCCCACCTTCTTCAAATCCAACAAAAGTGGTATCAAACGTTTGTGCTACGTCATCAGAGGTCAACATGCCCCCCCACATTAATGGAATCAAACAAAACCGGTGTCAATCAATTGTGCTACATTTGTGCTGGTTTGTGCTGCAAAAATTGTTGTTCGTGCTGCTATCATTTCAAAGATATTAATAAAATAATGTCTTGATGCGTGCTCAATCATCCAGGTAATTAAATTCCAGAAGTTGATTCTGTTCATCTGGACATTTTCAGTGGGAGAAACGTTTTGTCACTCATCCAAGTGACTTCTTCAGTCTCAGCTGACTGCAGGTTTCCCCAACCTTATAAACAGTACATTTGCACAGCGAAGGAATCTAGCACCACCGAATGAACAATGGGCTGGGGGGTTAGTTCCATGATTGTTAGTATGCAAATTCTTATGACCATTCGTCAACGACTACTAATCAAAGACAGATTCTCGAATGGCCATGAGTACCATTCACCGAGAGTTGGGGAATGGCTGCAATCACAGCATTGTAAGATGGCGAAAGATGTACCCTTGGGCCCCCCTTCTCAATTCAGAGATGGTCAGCATCCTGACAGCCTGATGGACGAAGCCGTCTCTCAGTCTGCGGGTTCGGGCCCGGGGGCTCTTCAGTATCTTTCCTGATGGCAGCAAACTGAAGAAGCTGTGGAAGGGATGAGGAGAGTCACCTGTAATGGAGAGGACCTTCCGGATGAGGCAGGCGCAGTAGATCTCCTGGGGAGGGAGGCAAGAGAGGTCCCCACAATGCTCTCGGCTGCTCTCACTACCCGTTGTCATTTTATTTCCTGCAGGACCCAGTGCAGGAGTCATACCACACAGTGATGCAGCTGGTGAGGATCAGTGATGGGAATAACGGCGTTACAAGTAACGGCGTTACTTCTTTCAGTAACGAGTAATCAAACTAATTACTATTCCTATCGTTACAACGCTGTTACAGTTACTAGCAAGGAAATGCGGTCCGTTACTATTTTTCAACAAACAGACGGTTGAAGCTGTGTTAAGCTTACCGTATCTTATATCAGTTGCACAGAAGTAGCTGACTACGTAAGTAATCTGGACGCTACAGCTTTAAGCAGCTGCGCGCTCCCGCGGACGGTAATCACAATCACTGTCTAGCACAACACCTGGAGCTAAGGGGGCAAAACAATTGCATGAGTGCTGCTGTTTGACTGAGGAAGAGTAAAGTAGTCGTGGTAAGCCAATCACATGACCACTTAAAGACAAAGCAACAAAGTGACATATACCAGTTTTTAAATAGTGTTGATAGGCCACGTAAAACCAGAGTCATGATAAACAATATATACGCGGTGTTTTTTCCTCAATAGTTTCGTCACGTAAGGACAGCGCCAGCAAACACTCTCTGCTTATCCCCCCCCCTCCCAGAGCGAGGGTGGAGCCGTAGGCATATTCAGTTCACAAGGGTTTAATATTATATCAAAATAGAATCAAACACGTAACAGTAGCACCTAAAAACAATTTAAAAACTTGATTTTATTAAATACGGTGTCACAGTCCTGGATCGTATGACACAGCGCTCTGTGTTTTCTTTTATTTTGTTTATAGTTTGTCCTTTTGGCATTAGAGCCTAGGTTCCTTAAATGTGAGTGAAGTTGCCCCCCCCCCACCTTCTTCAAATCCAACAAAAGTGGTATCAAACGTTTGTGCTGGTTCATGCTGCAAAAATTTTCGTTTGTGCTACTATCATTTTAAAGATATTCAGGAAAATTTCTAGAGGTCATCAGAGGTCAACCAGTCCCCCCACAATAATGGAATCAAACAAAACTGGTGTCAATCAACTGTGCTACGTTTGTGCTGCCTCTATTTTACAGGATATTAACGAAAATGTAAAGGTCAAAAGGTCAACCAGCCCCCCACATTACCCAAATCTATAAAAATGATGTCAAACATGTGTGCTACGTTTGTGCTGCTATCATTTTAAAGATATTAATAAAATAATGTCTTGATGCGTGCACAATCATCCAGGTAGGTACCTATTTCAATAGGTACCTCCCACAGGTTGCACTTAAATGGCCTGCATTTGTACAGCGCTTTTTTAGTCCTTAAGGACCCCAAAGCGCTTTACACTACATTCAGTCATTCACTCATTAACACACGCATTCACACACTGGGGATGGCAAGCTACATTGTAGCCACAGCCACCCTGGGGCGCACTGACAGAGGCGAGGCTGCCGGACACTGGCGCCACCGGGCCCACCACCAGTAGGCAAATATGGGGTTAGTATCTTGCCCAAGGATATTTGGCATGCAGCCAGGAGGCAGCCTGGGATCGAACCACTGACCTTCTGATTAGTGGCTGACCTGCTCTGCCACTTGAGCTAGAGCCACCCTAACACAGCCAGTTATTCTGCCAACAATGTGGAGATAGAGCTGTTTTAGATTCAGTTAAAATCAAGGCACTCAAAAAGATCCTCTGGAAGAGATTAAAATTCTTGGAACAGAGTTTAATACACAGAATTATAACAACAGGAAGAAAATACAGGTTTTCATGCCTTCTGGCAGCTGAGGCGAGAAAAAACTATCCCAGGTGGCAAAAACTTCATTAATATAATTGTAGATAATATTTGACCTAAATATGTGGGTCTTGTGATTTTAAACATGTAGGTTAGATGCTTATCACAGTGATTCCATTATATAACCACTCCAGTGTATGTATAGTGTATACATGTCAGTATAAGTCAAGTGTATACAGGTATATATGTCATACAGTTGCAGTGGCCTCATTGTTCTGACAAAGAAAACAAACCTATCGACTACACTACACAATGGAAACATGGTAACAAATAGGGATGGGTATCCTTTAAGTTTTATCCGATACCAGTGCCAAACCGGAAATTTTGAAACCGTGCCGGTGCTTAAACTGTGCTCAAACTGGAGCTTAAAGAATGGAAAACACAAACTTTGTACAAAAACCTCTTGTGTTTTTATTTTTAGCAGTCTCTTTTTTTCTGCAAAATAATAACCAAGTTAGCCTTTTCTGTTGATACAACATAACTCCTTTGGTTGGAACCGGTGCTAAACTGGCAGGGCTAGAGGCCAGGACTCCACTCTTCGGGTTCTTGGGGGATGTTGCTAACTCCAGGTCCGATAACAGGCACCACATCCGCAATAGATGTGCTCGGCCTTGCAGCAAGCTGTCAAATACGGTGCATTTTCTAGCTTTTACAAAAACTCTATGCATCACCAGGTGCTTCATCAGATGCTGTGAAGTACAGCCAGACTTTTGAGTGCTTCGCCTTGGGCATTTTTAATCTGTAGCTCTGTTGGAGGGTGTTTTGGGACCATTCTTTATTCATGGCTGTGTTTGGGGGCAAAATTGTGAGCAGACTCCCTTGGATGAGAAGCAACCCCACACATGAATGGTCTCAGGACGCTTTACTGTTGGCATGACACAGGACTGATGGTAGCGCTCACCATTTCTTCTCTGCACAAGCCTTTTTCCAGATGCTTCAAACAATCGGAAAGAGGCTTCATCTGAGAATATGACTTTGCCCCAGTCCTCAGCAATCCATTCACCATGTTTACATGATTTTTGTTAAGTTAAATCATGTTAACATGGAATAAACAGAAAAGGAAAATTGTGTTCTGACTTGTTTAGAAATATATTTTTCTTTTGTTTTTTTATTCTTAGTTTTTTTTTCCAGCTCCAGTCCGTAAAGTTAATCTCCAACAAGTAGGACAAAGGATCACCTGCAGCTCAGACGGGATCAACCTGAGCTCACCTGGTCCATCAGCCCTTCATCCAGCATCACCAACAACAACACAACAGCCCATCAGACATTGGTAACAGTGAAACAGTTTATTAGTAACGTGGGATCGTTTGTGTGATTTAAGCTGACTTGCAGTGGTGAAGGATGACCCACACTGATCACAGAGGTGCTTTTTAACCCCACTGTGAATCAGTTTATGTTGTTTGAAGTAACTTGATGTGGTGAAGCTTCTCCCACATTCTTTGCAGTATTTCAGTTTGTCTCCAGTGTGTCTTCGTTGATGTGTTTTTAGGGAGCCTTGCCAACTGAAAGTTTTTCCACAAAGGTCACAATGAAAGTCTTTCCCACCACCACAGCGATGACAGGGTTGAGAACTGGATCCATCTGTGTCGCTCTGCTTCTAAACAAAGACACAAAGACAGTGTAAGTCAGTCCTTCAACATTTTTATCCTGAACGTCGCCTGAAATAAAGAGCATCTCTGCAGACGTCCAATTACATTTTACTGTTTCAGTTAACACAGATAAAAATATAAATACATACCTCACACTAACTGCACTTGTAGAGTCTCTTTCTGGTGTGGATCTTTTGGTGTTCTCTCAGGTAACGTGGAGATTTAAAAGTCTTCTCACACAGGTCACATTTATAAGGTCTCTCCTCAGTGTGGGTAAACATGTGGCGTTGTAACTGTGCGTCACCTGTGAACTGTTTGCCACACTGATCACAGCAGTACACATCATGTCCAGTGTGAATGCGTAGGTGTATATTTCGGCTGTCTATCCGACTGAAGGTTTTTCCACAGATGTCACAGCTGTATGCCTTAATTCCAGAGTGGGTAACTAGATGACTCTGTAAGTGGCTACTTTGAGTAAAAGCTCTGCCACACTGATCACAGCTGTACGCTTTAACTCCACTGTGGATGAGTTGGTGTGCTTTTAGAGCACTCTTCCAGGAAAAAGTCTTTCCACACAAGTCACAGCTGAACGGTCTCTCTCCAGTGTGGATGACCTGATGACGTTTTAGTTCATACAGAGTAAAATCCTTCCCACACTCATCACAGGTGTATGTTTTCTCTCCCTTTCTTCTGTGAGGTTTGTCGGCCTCCTGAGAGCGCTGACTTCTCGCTCCATGTTGGTCCTGCAGTGACAGAGATACAAACAGAGCCAGTGAGTGAAATGCAGTCGTGGGACAAACTCAACCTTCAAACTCCCTCCATTAACACTAGTTTTAAACCTGAAGGTGGAGTGTGGCACCAAACACCTTAAAGGTCTCTTATCCCCCACCTGCTGGTAGTAGAAACACATTACATCCAACCTGGTGTTAAAAATAATTCATGACTGTTCAAACGTTTCACTGTAGTAAACATTGGATTAATTTTTGATTAAAGGCGATTAAATGTCATTAATTTTCAATCTATATTAATCGCATTTTTATTTATATGAGCAAAAAAACTCAAAAAAGGGAAAATATACACACTTAATGTGTTTACTGCCTGATATCGGGCTACCGTTGTGGTGCTTTGAACGTGTTTTTTGCAGTGATAAACCAATATTAAGTCTGTTCGAACAACAATAATACCAATAATAATAATAATATTATTAATAGTAATCAGAATAATAATAACAATAATAATAATAATAATAATAATAATAATAATAATAATAATAATGTACTTCCACAGCATGTCTATTATCCCAACTGCTCTCTGCAGATGGCCCCGCCCCTCTGTGGGCCTTATTCTGCTGGAGGTTTCTTCCCCTTAAAAGGGAGTTTTTCCTTCCCACTGTCACCAACATGCTTGCTCAAAGAGGGTCATATGATTGTTGGGTTTTTCTCTGTATGTATTATTGATTCAGAATTTATTTGTCACATACAGGTTGCCCTGCAGTGAAATGAGACACCCCCCCCCCCCCCCCCCCCCCCCCGACCTTACACATATAACACAGACATTACATTGGGGTTACAAGTCGGAGATCGGCAGTTACGGAAAAAAACACTGAAATGTACACACAATGGGAAGGTACAAGAGGAAAAAAAGAGACCCCTACTCATGCTGTGCTTCCATGGTAGGACAGCACGAGAACAGGAAACAAAAAAACTCCTCTGCACAAAAAAAAGCACATGAATGTTCACAGCACAACATTATGAAGACATAACAAGCCACAGGGATGGGTAGGGGATGAGGAGTAATCCCAGGCAACACAGCAGACATTGTAGGATCCACATTACAATTAAAAGCACCTTGAGGCGACTATTGTTGTGACTTGGTGCTGTATAAATAACACTGAATTGAATTGAAAATTTAATTAATATTTATGGGCTCAAAGTGTAGTCATTAATATTTTGTACTTGTAAATCAGTTTTGTATGTGTAAAAAGAATTTGTGTGTGCGTAAAAAAAGATTTGTGTGTGGACTTAGCCAAAAAACAAACAAACGTGTGAATCTCTGCAAGTTACAAGTACGAATTTTGACCCTATTTTTCTTCCTTTCATCTGATTGGTCAATGTCATGTTAATCACAAATGTAACAATCCAATCAGAGAACAGATGGGTTTGGCTGTCGGAGGGGCACTTTTTTGAACTGGGCTGTAAAACTGGGCTGTAAAAACTACAATATTACCACCATAATACTACATTAATACTAAAATCATAACTGAATGCAGAGCGACTGAAAGCTCTGTTCCCCATAGTACTAAGGTGTGAGGACGGAACAGTAAGATGAATAGCAGATGATGATCTGAGAAGGCAGGAAACAGTGCTGATATGGAGCAGGTCACACAAATATGAAGGAGCAGATTTATGGATACACCTGTATGAAAGAAGTAAGATTTTAAAATGTATCCTGGCTTCTATGGGCAACCAGTAAAGGTGCTGAAGAACTGAGGTAATATGAGCTCTTGACAGAGTGCAAGTTATGACCAGAGCTGCAGAATGTTGAAGAAGTTGGAGTTTATGAAGGGACCTTTTAGGGAGACCAAATAGGAGGGAATTACAGTAATCAATACGGGACGTAATAATCACTCAGAGCTGCTTTTCCATGCAGTAGAATTGCTAACATGCTAACACAGTTTAATGAGCAGAGTTGTTCCAAACAGTCAGGCTAATATGACAAGATCAAAATATAAATACATACCTCACAGTAACTGCGCTTGTGGAGTCTCTTTCTGGTGTGGATCTGTTGGTGTCGTCTCAGGTTACGTGGAGCTTTAAAAGTCTTCTCACACAGGTCACATTTATAAGGTCTCTCCTCAGTGTGGTTAAACATGTGGCGTTGTAAGTGTGTGTGTTTAGCAAAGTGTTTGCCACACTGATCACAGCTGTACACATCATGTCCGGTGTGAATGCGTAGGTGTATAATTCGGCTCTCTATGTGGCTGAAAGTTTTTCCACAAATCTCACAGCTGTATGCCTTAATTCCAGAGTGGGTAACTAGATGCCTCTGTAAGCTGCTACTTTGAGTAAAAGCTCTGCCACACTGATCACAGCTGTACGGTTTAACTCCACTGTGGATGAGTTGGTGTGTTTTTAGGCCACTCTTCCAGGTAAAAGACTTTCCACACAAGTCACAGCTGAACGGTCTCTCTCCGGTGTGGATGACCTGATGACGTTTTAGTGAACCCTTCACAGT
Organism: Neolamprologus brichardi; assembly: GCF_056152115.1. Classification (NCBI taxonomy): domain Eukaryota; kingdom Metazoa; phylum Chordata; class Actinopteri; order Cichliformes; family Cichlidae; genus Neolamprologus; species Neolamprologus brichardi. The sequence continues at coordinate 36,016,563 of NC_142112.1, forward strand.
AAAATCCTTCCCACATTCATCACAGGTGTATGTTTTCTCTCTCTTTCTTCTGTGAGGTTTGTCGGCCTCCTGAGAGCACTGACTTCTTGCTCCATGTTGGTCCTGCAGTGACAGAGATACAAACAGAGGCAGTGAGTGAAATGCAGTCGTGGAACAAACTGAATCATGCCCATCCCTCCTGCTGTACACAAATATTAATACTAGCATGCTAACACACTCAGAAAAGTAATGAATGTTTACCAGATCTATACTTATTTTTATATTTCCTGTTGTTGTTTCCTATTAGATATTTCTATAATTTTCTCATTTTTTTAATAATAATAAATCCAATGTAACAGTTACCAGCTTGGTTTAGTGAAGGAAAATGTCAGAGTCTGATTGCAACCCGAGGGATTTATTTTATAAATCATACTAACTACCTAAAAAAAGGGAAAAAAAACATCTGTATTTCTATCTGCTTAATTTACAAAACAGATGATTTATTTGTAAAAAATGTTTGGAATCATGTATGATTGTGTTCCACTTCTAATGTCTACACCACTTTGTATTGGTCTTTCACGTGTGTCAACAGAAAATTGTACTTAGTAGTCAGTATAATCTTTTAATGACATAAGTTTGCATATGGTAGAGTACTGCATGTTGACCTTTTGATGACTTGTTGTTCACTACAAGACTTGTTATAAATTTCTTCCCACTGCGATAGTGACAGCTGGACACTCTTATCTTCACTTTGTACCAGGCAGAGGAGTCGTTCCTTTGTCACACGCACGCACGCACACGCGCGCACACACACACATATACACATCCACATTCCAGTGTAACGAACAAACGCACCCACTGATGTATATAAATAAAGACCAGGGCAGTCTCAGAGCCCTCACTCCCGTGCGAGTGCTCTGTGACTGCCCTTGCTGCAAGTAAAACTGTGTGTTTCTCCTCTCTGATTCTCAGATGAAGAAATGTCTTAGAATGCATCTCTTGAAAACGTGGTATTCCAATGAAATTGATTCATGTTTGTGGCTGTAATGTAACAAAATGTGAAAAAAAAGTTAAAGGGAGCCAAAAACGCAAGCCACTGTAAGTCCTCATGTGTTGAAATCAGACATTGGGTCTGTACATGTGACATTATGTTTTTTCAGATAGTGAAAGATGCTGCAAAACAATCTGAGGCAGATTAACTGTGTTATTTAAAGACTGCATGAAGATCCTCTGCAGGTTAGTGCAGGATAAACAGGTTAGTTTGCTGAACTGTGATGGATTTAAAGTAAAGAACAGTGTGTGACTGGTGCACAGTGACTGTGGTGCTCATGTAACAGTTAGATTACATCAAGTGTAGCAGAGATTCATTTAAACTGAAGCTCATGATGCTGACATTCATTCCCTGAGTTCCACCTTCATACCAACAGTATAGTGTCTAATATAAAGACAGTGTACTGTCAGTGTAGAGGATGGAAATCAGCCAGGACAGCTCATGAAACATCTGCTGACATCTGGTTGAATTCAGTTGTGTACATCCACAGAGAGCAGCAGGTCAGCTGATCACAGCCTGTACTTTAAGAAAATCTACTGGAGCTCTCAATAGAAATTATTGTGAGCTGTGATTCTTTTCCCCACGCTGAGCCACTACAGCTGATTTTAGGGTTCCCACCTGCTCAATCCCACTTTAACCTCTTCCCTGCTCATGTTCCTGTTTAGAGGCAAAGTCACCCTGTACAATGTAGGCAACAGAAAATACACACATGTTTTATTTTCCTTCATTTTCTACTAAACTGATTCAAACAGAGTACCTTTATTAGAAATAAATAGTTTTTATTTCATCTACTAATATTATTTTGACATTACATTAATAAAGCACAAGGTTCAGTTAGTTTTGGATAAAAATGTTCTTCAAGGAGCTACTTTTACTTTCTTACTCTAATTACATTTACTAGCCTGTACTTTTTCCACTGTTACTTGAGTAAAGAAGGCTCTGTGAGCCTGGTTCTGCTGGAGGTTCCTTCCTGTTAAAAGGGAGTTTTTCCTTCCCACTGTCACCAAAGTGCTTGCTCATAGGAGGTCATATGATTGTTGGGTTTTTCCCCCCCCCTCTGTATGTATTATTGTAGGGTCTACCTTACAATATAAACCATGTTCAGGCAACTATTGTTGTGATTTGGCGCTGTATAAATAACATTGTATTGAGAATTGAATTGATAATACTACTACTAATATTAAAGAAGGATAATTGATTGTGACTTCTTTGTGTTTGTAAACATAATTTAAAAATACATAGTATACAATAATATACAACACAGTGATATAACAGGTTGGGAGTATCAGAGTTTTAGACGTGACTGATTATTTGGTGAAACTGTGATGTTTTCCTCACCTTCTGTGTTGAGCTCATTGTTTCCTCTGTAGTGACTCAGCTGAGTCCAGATGGCTGAAAATGTTCCTCTGCTGCTCCGTCAGACTCTTCTCCTCCTGCTGATCAGCTGGGACACAAAACAGATCTTTGTTAGGCTCCACACTGCACTGAAGAGTCAAAGTGTCTCATATGTTCATCTGACAACACAAAGTACAAATTTCACTCTGATTGCTTGTAGAAATCTTGTGAGACGTGTTGTGCTGCAAAGTGAGGAAACTCTCTCACTCACTTATACTTCAGGAGGAACTTTGTGACATTGGCTCTAATATTCTAAGCAGCCCTTTACATGACAGGGCCAGAAAGTCCTATTTGAAGGTTTGGGAGAAGGACCATGTTAAAGGTGGATTGGGGTTTATACACTTTGTTATGATACAGGTAAGGCTGTAAGAGCCTGAGAAGGTGTCCTGAATGAACCTTGTAGGAATGTTTAGCTTATTTTAGAGTTTAGAAATGTGTTAACATAGAATGTAGAATTGTTGTAGAGACACTGACACTGCCCTCAATGTAATAAAGGCCTGACTGTGTCATGAACTTAGGAGTAGATTGTAGGAGACCCCTCCCCCAGTTGAACTGTGAAAGTAAGACAAAGAGGAGTTAATGCTGAGTGGAAATTCCCCAGAGGATATCTGGGTGGGGTCTCAACATTTGTAACTGGATAACTGTGGCCTGGAAGGGAGATGGGTTTTTATGACCTCTAGGGAGTCACCTACACCCACAGTGTTTTAACTGTCACGCACACACATCCACATGCACACTCACTCACAAGCACTCACATAGACACGCGGGAATGCGCACACACAGGCACTCACATGCTCGTGCACATAGACACAGACACCGAGTTTGCAGCACACCGTGGGGGGGTTTTATGATGGGGTCGCCTCTATAAAGCTGGCTGTAACTGACAAAGGAGTGAAGATTTTGCAGAGGGACATCGGCCTCGACTTCCCTTCTAGAAGTGCATGCTTGAATGAAGATGAATAAAGGTTTTGTGAAATAACTACTGAGTCCCGGTGCCGTCCCTGGATGCCTCGACGAATAAAAGAACCGGGGTAGAACTGATTTCGCAACAACCTCTAAAACCATCAACAATTCACACCCAGCAACAGCCTGAACAGCTCCTCCTGTGGTTTCCACAAACAGAGACAGACCTGTTACTCCCCCACACCACACTTTCCACACCTTCAGCCCCCCAGTCCCACAACCTCCACCATTCCCCAAACTTTGATTCTGTTCATCTGGATGTAGCGTTTTGTGGGAGAAACATTTCGTCACTCATCCAAGTGACTTCTTCAGTTTCAACTGACTGCAGGTTTCCTCAATCTTCAATAGTGCATTTGCATAATGACTGAAACGAGCACCACCGAAGGAACAATGGGCTGGGAGGTCAGTTATTGAGCATTAATATGCAAATTCTCATGAACATTGATCAACAACCACTGATCAAAGCTCATTGATCAAATGCTGTGATTGCAGCGACTCCCCAACTCTCTGTGAATGGTACTCATGGCCATTGATCAGCGATCTTTGATCAATGAGCTTTGATCAGTGGTTTCAGTGCTTTCCTTCCTGCTTTGACTGCAGCTGTGTTTGACACAGGAAGACATTATTACATTCTTCTTGATTATACTTTATTCTTTTTGGGGGAAGTGCAGCTTTAAACCTTCACATGATTCAAGTCAACCCAACAAATTAATCTTAACAATCACAGGTGAGAAAAACTTCTGTAGACTAAATGAAATAAAACCCAACATTCAATCCACAACATGATTAAAAACATGATTCTCCCAAATCACCAAGAGCTGCACATTAACCACCACAATATATTTTTATTCTCTGTGCTTTCAAATATGAACACTGTTTACTTTCATCTCTGTTTCATTAGTTTTTGTTAACATCTTCCTGTGCATCACTTTACAGCAGCCAGACTCATTAAAATGACACTTTGTAGGAGTTCACTTCCTCTCATGTGTTCATCCACAGCAGCTGGACAATAAAGTTTATTGTGACCCTGATACTGCAGCAGATCGCTCTCATCCATTTCCTGTTATCACTTCAAATAGAAATGAGGCTGTAGAGGTTTGGTGCATGCAGAAAAACAGCTGCAGGGACAATGAAAAGACTTTTCTGCTCCAACTTCTCCCAGCATGCTGAGCTAATGATTAGTTGGTGTTTTTCTCCAAACACTCTCTCACTCTTCTCTCAACGTGTTCACAATAAACTGTGAACAGACACCGAGGAGAGCAGCAGAAGACCTCATTCAGGAGCTAAACTCAACATGAACTGAACTCACAGTAAAGTTAGCTCGGTGCTTACCTTTAGATGAGCCCACAAACCGAGAGAAACTCCGTGATGAAGCTGGAACTCTTTCCAAACACAGGAAACAGATCAGGGAGCAGAGACCCACGTGGTTCACGCTGATCGCAGCTACGATCCAGGAGACAAGGGTGGGCAGATCGATGCAGATATCGATCCAAACGTTGGTACTACTTTATTCTCTTTGAATGAAAAAGCAGCTCTCTGTGCAAACACCTCCTCTCGTGCAGCGTCCTCACTTTGTTCCGCCCCTCCTCCTCCTTCTTCTTCTATATATCGGATTTTGGCGGTTGTCAAACATCAAAATGGTGAATTACCGCCACCAACTGGTGTGGAGTGTGAACTGGAACATCGACCAGCAACAATTTACTCTCTTTTAAAAGCTGGAATAAGGCCTGATAACTTTCACTTCTTGAGTCCTTTTGCAGTAAATCAATAAGATCCAGTTTCATTTTTATGTTTCTGAGGTTTTGGATCAGTTACCTTCTCACAGTGTAATGTAACATGTTCTATAGTTTCCTCTTTTTTTAATGATTTGAATGGAGGTTATAATCCACCATCACTGAACAGAAATGAATCTCTAAGTAGGAAGTCATCAGTTCAGTTTTTGATCAATTTGAGTGTATTTTACTGTGCTGGCTGAGTTTGATTCGATGAGGTTTTCTTAGTGGTTATATTAATGTCATTAAATAGTTTTTTTTATTTTTTATTAATGCATGTATGTATTTCCTTTTATATATAGCACAAATTTACAATGGGAGTTTCCAAGTTGTGTTTTGGACAATTTACCTTGCCCGGTGGCGCCAGTGTCCGGCAGCCTTGCCTCTGTCAGTGCGCCCCAGGGTGGCTGTGGCTACAATGTAGCTTGCCATCACCAGTGTGTGAATGGGTGGATGACTGGATATGTAAAGCGCTTTGGGGTTCTTAGGGACTAGTAAAGCACTATACAAATACAGGCCATTTACCATTTAGAGATTTGTAAACATATTTTAATAATCTTTTAACAGGAGTGACTGATTTTAAAAATGGGACTTTATGTCTGTGTAATATTTCATTAATCTCTGTTACTCTGTTATTTCTCTCCATAACAGATCCTCTGTGTGCAGCGCTTTGTGACTACCTGTCTATGAAAAGCGCTTAATAAATAAACTTTACTTTACTTATACATCACATATTATAAATCTTACTTTGATAAATATTTAGATCATGTGAAAACACAGAGCAGCTCTCTATGTGTGAAGCAGGGGTGTCAAACTCATTTCCATTAGTGTAAAGAAGTTACATATTTAACTGTTTTTCTACATGATGAAGAAAAAGCTGCTGTCAGCATGACTCTGAACCAAAGTGGGGAAAAATGTGCAAGATTACAGAAAAAGTACTTGTAGCTTATTGCACAAACTGAAAACAGAAACTTTTCTTTCATTAATTACTTTGTGTAGTATGAATGGCTATAAGGACTGTTTTTATCTGTAGGAAATGCTGTAAAACTTTAAAGTCTGCTTGTGCTTGTTTGCAGTGAGCAGCAGATCAAACAAGTTAAGAATTATAATTGGCTTCAAACACACATTCAGGCCTGTGAGACTCATTCAGACACTCAGTGAGCCACGACTCTGTGTTACAGGCACACATTTCTGTCACGGTCCTGGGTCTGTGTCCCTGTGTTTTGTGTTGTTGGGTTAATTCTGTTCTTCAAATTCTGTTTTTTTGTTCTGTTATATTTATTGTTCCTGGTTTCTGTTCTGTTCCTCACCTCATGTTACCATGTCTCAGTGTTGAGACTGCGTCTCTGTGTCTGTCTTGTATTTCCTCTTTTACTTTGACAGTCTGTGTCTTGTGTCATGTCTTCAGCTCTGCTCCCCGCCTCGTCACATCTATTTAATCAAAGCTGTGTTCCCACCTGTTCTCCATCCTCTCATTGTCCTCTTTGTGTATATTTGCTGTGTGTTTCCTTCTGCTCCCTGTCGGATCGTCTGTTTGTCATCCCGGTGTTTCACTCTGCATTTCCTCCTCAGTGTTTGTCTCATGCTCCTTGTTCCTGGTTGTCAGGTTTTTGCTATGTTCTCCATGTTTCACTTGATCCTTTGTTTAGCTGTTTCCAGTTTAGGTTTTCCTTCAGTTCCCTGTTTGCTGCTTACTGTGTAGCGTTGTGTCCAGCCAATAATAATTGTTTTTGTTAAATTCACCTCTCCACAGATTCTGCCTCACTGACTGTGACTATTTCTGCATCTCTCCCATTCAAAAACACTCCATACACAGTTTATTTTATGTAATGTGGGAACAAAAAGCAGAGAGAAGAGTCTGTTTCCCAAATCCCAAAGCTCGGACGGAAGTGAGGGCTCCGAGACTCCGCTCTGCCACTGCCCTCTTTATTATATACATCAGTGAGCACAGAGTGTGACCCCATGAAGACTCCCCAAAGCTGGTGCCAGGAGTCTAACGGTCCATCTAAACAAAAGGCACTTAGCCTAAAACTGACATAGATACGTTTATCCTACCATAAAACTATAAGAGAAGGTATGCCCTTCAATTGATTCAATGTAGAAGGTGTAAAAGTGAAGAAAACATCTATCCCATGATTTCCATCATTTTCTAATGTATTTACTTGTTGAATAATGTTCATTGCAGTCTCATTTATGTTGATGTCAATATCTGGAATGATGGCATTATTGTCTGTTTGAAGTTCTGGTAATGGCCCTTCTTCATCAATGCCATAATAGCTATCAACATGAAACATGTCATTTATAAACGACTGGATTCCCACATTGTTTGTGACACCTGGATGCCACAGCTGAAGAGGCATCTGTCCTCCTTGTGTAGAGAGACCATGGTTGTTCCACTGATTGACAAATTTGTTAATGCTCTTTCAATCCTTGGCAAATAAACATAATGCAGACAAAAAAAGATGTAGCTCATTCAGTGAATCCAACATACCCTGTTCTTCCATAAAGTTAAAGATATTTATAAAGTGTCTTGATACAACTCTGTTGAGTTCTGCCCACAGTCTTTCAATTCTTTGGTTATGTACTGAAACACCTGTAATAACACTTCCTACTCCTCTTCTCTGTAACATAAAACAGGCAACCTGTATATTTTCCATACCATGATCACACCTGACCCGTAGGGGCAAACCAAAGTTTTGTATTCCTTCCAAAAATAATGACAAGACACTTGAGGCTCTGTTTGTTAGAGTGAATTGTTAAATGTTGTCATTTTATGCTTGCCAACTCTGATGAAAGGGATTCCACTGTCCTTCCCCCCAGATTCTCGAGGTTCTGGGGGGCTGTAATGTTTTATTACAGACACATCCTTGTGCTTTTTGATGTAGGCTTCCTGCTTTTATGACCCTTTTGGTCAGCAGGAGGTCACACACACACACACACACACACACACACACACACATTCTCACATAACACACACACACACACACACACACATTTTTACAAAAGTTCACACATATACATACAATGCCTTGTCTTAGAACCATGTGGGCGTGGCTTTGCTCTGATGTTTTTTGTGTGAACTGTCTGTCAACAAAAGGCAGCAGGAGTCGAGGTCATTTTCGTGGTGGACACAGGCCTCCCTTGAGCAAGTAATCGATCGATCGACTGTCTTGTTTTCTTCATGATGAATAAGTCTCTAGAATTAGCGGGGCTTGTGGAAACACAGACCCAACACTGTTATTGGATAAGCTCGGCTGAAGCCATAAACATAGCCATGCAGGACAAAGCGTCATCTAATCAACTTGTGGTTGCTGTCTTTCTGTTGAAAGATCAGAAAGCATTACCACACTTCCATATGTTTGTTCATATTATTTAATAGTGAATTCCTGACACTGTACTTAAACAAAAAGAGGTACCATTTTGTATATTTAGTTCAACACCACCACACCTTAATGTCTTTTTCCACACTACGTTTACCTGGCACAATCGATGTTAGAGATTAAAATTGTGATGTAAAAAATTTTCAATTATAAACTTTTGTTTGCTCAGACTGCTTTCGTTTGTTTTGTGTGTGTCTTTGTGTCTGTGCAGTGATTTTTTTACTTTGTTTTATTGTATAAAACTAAATAAAAAATGATTATTTAAAAAAGGATTTAAGACCTTTTCTTAAATTTACGGTCAGAGTTTGTAATAAGCTGCAGGAACCCTGTTCAGTGAGAGGGACTGACTGTAAACATGTCTCCATTTGTCACTTCAGTTTTTACTCTGAAATACAGGAAATGAAATCACAGCTCAAACTATTTCTTTGTTTAACATTTTAAATGTTTATTTAACCATTGCAAACAAACCAAACAAGAAAGCATCTGCTGGACATTCTGCAGGACACGCTTTAAAATACATTCAATAAAAACTTGATAACATGACAAAAGATTTTGTCATTCAACTGCTGGAACAAAGTGAACCACTCGACATGAACACTGAAGCAGAACACTTTAGAAAGCTTAACCCTCTGGAGTCCAGGGTATGATCGTCCGTTTTTGACTACTTTGGATTTTACATCTCTGTTTCACCTCTAAAAACTTTTTACTTTGTCTTGTTTGGTATCATTCTTTTCAGCACAATCTCACGTCTGAATTTAGTTAATTTCTAATTTTAAGCCATCATGGTAACCTTATTCCCCCAACGATGTGGAGATCCAGCTTTTTTAGATCCCATTACAATCAAGAGACTCAAAAAGATCCTCTGGAAAAACGTAGAATTCGTCTGGCAGCTGAGGTGAGAAAAACAATCCAAGGTGTATCCCCCACAGGCATGTTTGTTTATCAAATAGGCTTTGGAAACACTGGACACAACATGGGGCAATAAAGAGAGCAGACAGAAAGAGTCCCAGGTGCACACTCAGCAGGGCCAAGTTGAATTAACTCTGTTTTATTTTAACAGTCTCTCGTCAGTATGCGTCATGTTGTGTTTGCTCCTGCCCTGTCTCGTTATGATAATCTGTGTCAGCTGTGTTTCCCGTGTGCTCCCACTTCCCTCGTTAACACTCTGTGTAGTTATGTCCACGGCTGTATCCCAATTCAGGGTCTGCAGCCTTAAAGGCTGCATTTTAAGGCCGATTACATCACAGCGACGTGCCGAAGGCTGTCCCAATTCAAAGGCTGCTCGAAATGCGGCCCTCAAATGCGTCCTTCATTTCCCTGAATTTTAAGGCTGTGGCAGTGTAGACTTCGTGGCCCAACATATCCCACAATTCATAGCGCGGCAGTCGGTGTGGATAATTTTGCCGCAGACGGCAGAAGCGGAGCGGCCGAAGAGTAAACTGTTAAAAGTAAGTACTGAATATTATGTCACTTATGTGCAAATGTTTAATAATGGAGAACATTAAAACATTACTGTTGGCCACATGTCGGCAAAGTTATGTGACATTAGCGATGTTTGTACTTTCAGCGTTTACTTGGTTTTAAAGCCTTTCAAATATACGCCGTTCGATAGTCGACCATAATCTTACAGAGAATGTGATGATTTTGTGGATAATTAAAGTCAGTCATATATCCACAAACACAACAAGCTGAAAGTCGATGATGCTGCTCGGTTTGCAGTCCTGAATATCACGGCACAAGCAGGACTCACTGCACTGTTAATGTTAGCTATGTTATATTGCTGCCTCTGTTCGGTGGTGTCGAGCTGACGGTTCACTCGTTAAGCTGAAAGAAAGATGCTTTAATCACAGGAGTCACACATGTGTCCACTTTACCATCTGGGAACTCTTCTTGTTTAGCACTCGTAATAACACAAACACTAAATCCTCATGTTTGTAGCAGTGTATACACCTGAGACACCTGTCTGTCTGTCCTGCACTCTCTCTCTGTTTCTTTCTCTCTGATTGTGGAATAAAAGTATGAACATGTATTTATAAGTTACACTTGTGTCTGAATCCTGCAGCTTATCACACATTTGATTTCCATGTGCAGTAGCGGTTTTTGATACGGGCGACACGGGTGGTTGCCCGGGGCGGTATCGTGGTGGGGGCGGCATCACGGGCATCGGGAAAAAAAAATTGTTCGTACTCATGCTGCCCTGACGTCAGCCAGCGCATAATGGCATAGGCACATCTCCGCTACATACAGTCCAGTATATAGAGAGACGAGACGACGAGGCTCCAGTTACAGCAGTGCAAGTAAACAAACAATATATATAAGAAGAGTAAGAAAATAAATATACACTTTAGGACCAGGAGTAAAGGGATCAATAAATGGTAAATGACCTGTATTGGTATAGCACTTTACTAGTCCCTAAGGACCCCACAACAACCAGTCATCCACCCATTCACACAAACATTCACACACTGTGTGATGGCAGCTACATTGTAGCCACAGCCACCCTGGGGAGCACTGACAGAGGCGAGGCTGCCGGACACTGACGCCACCGGGCCCTCTGACCACCACCAGTAGACAACGGGTGAAGTGTCTTGCCCAAGGACACAACGACCGAGACTGTCCAAGCCGGGAAGCAGCGAAGCGATTACAAGGCGAACTCCCAACTCTTGAGCCACAATCGCCCTGTACAATAATAATTTAAAATTTATAATTTACAGTTTGATGATTTAAAGTCTCACACACAACCCATCGAAAGGGGAGAGAAACCTGCCGCTTCCAAATAGAGCACATTTCATTCATAATGTTGTAAATCCAAGCCCATTATCTATTCATGATTTGAACCCTGGGTTGTGCGAAATCCCAGAAATAAACCTTAGACAAAGTGAATCTGTGAACTAAGGTGTAGGTCTGTTAGGTTATGTTGTGGTGATCCTCGGGTTGGGGGATTTGTGTTTATACTGGAGTCCAAAATTAAAACCAATGGAAGATGGACAAGAAAAGTTAAAAGCCATCAGGTGCTCAGTTTAGAAAAAATAGAAAAGAAGAGGAGGAGAAATGAGGGAGTGTTCGCCCGGGGCGCCAAACAGGCTAGGACTGCCACTGTCCATGTGTGACAACTGCAAGTGTCCAGAGTGAGGACAGATTGAGGGACCCACTGCTGCACATCATCTGTGAGGCTTTGCACCCCTGATGATCCACCAGGACAAACTCAGCAGTGTGTGAGGAAGAGGAGGAGGAAGAGCCAGCAGCAGCTGACAGATGGAGAGAATAGACAGACTGTTCCCTGTTTGTGAAGGACTGCTAGAAAAGTTTAAAATAACTAATTGTCTGTCCTGAATCAGTCTTATTAGGTAATGTTCAAATAATTTTATCATTCCAGTGTTTTCAGTGTGGGAGAAAGTACTCAGGGCCTTCAAGTTACACACTATGAAAGGCAGCAACACGTTTAACGTTTAGAAACCTAAAGTATGTATCAGCAGCAGAATAGACCTAACAATAAATGTTTGTTTCAGTTCTATGAAGCTTTGAGTATTTTGGATCAGTAGCACTGCTGTGTTTGTTGCATCATATTGCTGTAATTGTTTATATGCTTTATATATTCTGAGGTAAGTTGATCTATAGTGTTACATCATATTCTATAAGGATGTTATGTGTTTGTAGACTTTCTGCCCAGTTTGACCCATTTAGCAGAAGTCAGCCTTTTTAAGGCTCTGATATCTATTCTGTATGACTGAAAGCAGTTATGACATGGTCTGATTTTCTCACCCAATAAAGGAATATTTAATATATCAGTCTACTCTTCATTCTATCAGAAACAGTTATCACAGCTCGTACATTTTCTTTTTACACATATATGTAAGCATTGAGCCAAATTTAGTAATGCCAACATACTGAAGGAACAAAATTTGTCTCTTATATACAATAGATCTATATATACACTGTCACAGATACTTGACTGTCTTTGAGTGAAGATTTAAGGTGATAGGTGATATAAATAACTGCAACTTGAATCTTTACTGAATCCCAGTATTTGACACAGAGTTCACTCACATGTGCTGTACCAGTGTACCTGCACATGTGATGTGACAAAAGGGATTTGATTTGAGACTTCAAACTCACTGCTGTAATAACTAATAATGATTAGTATATTAACTATAATATTGGCCATATTATATTTACACTGACTTTAGTCTCATGAACAACATTAACTATTTGTGATTTACTAGCTAATCTTAAAATGACTGTTCAGTACAGAAATGAAGCCCAACAATCATGTTTTACAGTCCTGTGGTCTCAGCCTCAGATACTTAATTAAATCACACAAAGCTTGTGTAGAAACAAATGTACAAAATATGTTCTCCTTCATTTCTGTGAACCACACATTTCCAGCTGTTAGTATCATGGTTGCAAGGCAACCTGGGCAGCGCGACGGAGGCTAGACCATCCCATTTCACAAGCCTCGCACTTCTGGCCTTAGCGGTCTTTGAGTACGCGGCCCTTGAGGACCGTTGAGGCTGCGTACTTTAAAGCTGCAGACCCTGAATTGGGATACAGCCCACGTCTCCCTCAGTTCAGTGTCGCTTCATCAATGTCTCCTCCCCGAACCTGTGTGCCTTTCTGTGTTCCCTCGGTCCTCAGTTTAGTTTTCCCAGTTTAGTTCTGTTTCTTTGTAGGGCCTGCAATAAAGCAGTGATTTTGAGTTCAGTGAGTTTTGCATTTGGGTCCTCATCTGCCTTCACACAGCTAGTTCATGACAGATACTGTATACGAGTATATATGATTACATAGTATATCTGTGAGCATATATCCAGTGTATACAGGTATATACAGTATACATAAAAAAATCCACAATACTGCCTTTGGTTCCATTTTTTGCATTCAGCAGTTGCCTCACTGTTCTGACACACAAAACAAAAAAACAATTGACTACACTACACCAACTACAAACACAGTAACCGTCACAAACCTCTCACATCTTAAAACTCACTCTCTTTCCTTTGCTCTGTCTCTCACTGGCATCACTTCTAAAACCTCCACCTCTTCTGAAACAACTAAATGTAACATGTTGCCATATAATGTTTTTGATCAACATTGTACGCTTCAAATCCCATAGGGATTTGTTTCCTTTAGCCCACAAGTGAAGATTGTTTGCTAGCGCTATTCTTAGAAAACGCTGTTTAAACCATTTCTTCCAACTTTAAATACCACTGTTCTATTCAGAATAAAAACCCCATTGCCCGTATTTTTTAAAATCATAACTGGTTTTGTGTGGACTATCAACTAGAGATGGACCAATCCGATATTACGTATCGGTCCGATACTGATGTAAATTACTGGATCGGATATCGGAGAGAAATAACAAAATGTATCCATTAAAGTTAATTGAAATGATCAGCTGATCGGCTTTTCTGTCACGAGTCCGTCTTTCTTGTTTATTGCCATCTTCGCGCCAGAAAGAGGAAACCAGCAGCTGAACAACTGCAGCACGTTTAAGCTTGATAAGCTGTTGTTAGAATTTATTTACATTCTACACCAGGATCCTTTTCTACGTAGCTGCTGGCTGCTAACTGTGCAAGGGTGGATCTAGCAAAGTTTAGCCAGGGGGGCCGATAGGGCATTAACAGGAAAAAGGGGGGCACAAAGACATACTTTTCTTTCTTATTCTCATTTAAAATGTCGAGCTTTTAATAAATAATTATCCGAATCTTACACCCAAAGTTTTAATCTGATGTAAAATCAGAAGTCCATTACTGTATATAGTAACTATTAAGACTAATATACTCTAGTAAGCTATACTACTTTTTCCTTTGGGAAGATACCATATGTGCAGTCTGCAAATCTGTTGAAGAAAGATGTTGAATCTATTTAATTATTCTTGAAAAATAATTGATTTCTGAGCATTTTTTTCACACTGCATCAAATTAAAGTTGATTAAGTCAATTAAGCATCAAGAGGTGGAGGGTGGGTGGTTCCCTATTATTATTATTTTTTTGCTGGGAGTTTTAGAGCCCTATTAGTTAGGTTGCATACTCTTTAAAATACCAGAATAGGGAGGATGGAGCAGGTTTAAGTATATTAGATTGATCAGTTTTGCTGAACTATGAAATATTTTGGGTGCAGTGAATTTTTTGCATACAGGTATAACAGAATAGGTTTAGCTTTTGTGTTTTATTTTTAACTTGAGTATGAACTTATACAAAAAGCAGCAAGATATTAAAAAACACTTTTCTTAATTAAAAAACACACTATATCAGATTCATGTCGGTATCGGCAGATATCCAAATTTATGATATTGGTATCTGTATCAGACATGAAAAAGTGGTATTGTGCCATCTCTACTATCAACACAATTTAAAAACTGATATATACTTTAAAGTCTGCACTTTCAACCCAAGTTGAAACGGAGAGTCTGGGTCACTGAATCTTGTTGCTGCATCTTAAACTGTTCATGTGATTTTGACACACTGGCGCCTCCGTTGACCCCTCAGGGTTAAAATGTAACTAGGTGGATATTTTCATTGACAGCTACATCATCATGTGTTTACATCTGAACTCTGTGGAGCCTGATCTCAAGAGGTTTAAGTCTGACGCTGAAACCAGAGGATCCTTCTGTCTCTGCAGATTCACTGTGATTCTGTGATGGCAGTGTTTTCAGCCCTGAGTGATCACACTGATGTTTGCACAGAGCAGATAATGAAGTGAATGTTTTGGCACATTGGTAACAGTGAAACAGTTTATTAGTAACGTGGGATCGTTTGTGTTCGGAGTATGAACCGAGATTCCTGAAGCTCTTGTCACACTGATCACAGCTGTAGTTTCCTTTCATGTGTGTACGTTCATGAAGGTTACGACTAGTTGAATGTGAGAACCTTTTTTCACAGTGTCTGCACTTGTATGGTTTCTCTCCTGTGTGGACTCGTTTGTGTGTTTTAAGGTTACTTGCACTGAAGAAGGATGACCCACACTGATCACAGACGTGCTTTTTAACCCCACTGTGAATGAGTTCATGTCGCTTTATGTCAGTCATTTTGGTGAAGCTTCTCCCACATTCTTTGCAGTTTTTCAGTTTGTCTCCAGTGTGTTTACGCTGATGTACTTTTAGGGTGTCTTTTCGACTGAAAGTTATTCCACAAAGGTCACAACGAAAGTTTTTCCCACCACCACAGTGATGACAGGGTTGAGAACTGGATCCATCTGTGTCGCTCTGCTTCTAAACAAAGACACAAAGACAGTGCAAGTCAGTCCCTCAACATTTTTATCCTGAACATTGCCTGAAATAAAGAGCATCTCTGCAGACGTCCAATTACATTTTACTGTCTAACGCACTCAGTTTACTGGGCTGAAATAACTACAATACTACCACCATAATGCTAAAGTAATACTTATTTAATATTACAGTAACATCTGCTTTACATTGAAGTACTACCACACTAATATTTTTAGCAGGGCTCACAAAATCGCTAGCCCGATGTCCCGGGGATAGCGATTTTGCCAGTCGGGCTACCAAAATCTATATCTGCCCTGCCCGTCGGGCTGTCATAGGAAGGAAAAATATATGTCAATGCTTTTGCATTTTTTCGGAAAAGTAGCTGGGTAATTATGTCATTGGCATCGGTGAGCCACTGTCAATATGTGACATATTGAAATCGCGTTTGAATTTGCGCTTGTTTCTTGCTTTCACTTTGCAATCGCGCGAACTGTGTATAGAGAGCGACAGCACTGATTGGTGAGTGATGATAATTTGCGCACCAATTCCTCTGACATCATCTTATCAATCGTTAGCTTACTATGCAAACATGACAAGTGAAATCTCCCGCAGCAAGCTTAAACATGTGAGAGGTTGATCGCGCAGAGAATCGCTGAGCGTTATGTGAGTGCGTGTGTAAAAGCAGCAGGATATATATTTTAGTTCTGCTGAGCCAAATAAGACAGGTCAGGGTGAAGAAGTGACAGCCAAAGAAAAGCTTACCACAAAACAGAAAAGTTATGACAAATCAGACTATAAGGCAAAAAGAAAGTGCAGCTTTATGGTTTCATGGACAAAAGAATTTCTGTGGCTGCAATATGACGAGCTAAATAACCAGGGCTGCACATAAGTGGTCCGCAGTCGCGCATTCACTATCAAAATAAAAAACGCTCACAAGATAAGAAGTTGAAACGCGTGTTTGCGTACATAGGATTTTCTGGAGGAGGACAGACATTTGTTTAGAACTCTTAAAGATGTCGAAGAAGCTCCTTTAAGCAATTACTTTGGTGTTCCTCCACCTCCAAAGAAATGTCAGAAGGAGTCCGAACCACAAAAGAAGCACATATTCTCGGAAAAGTGGTTGCAGGAGGTGAGCTGGCTTCAAACAAATGATGAACGCACATAGAGATGGTGCAGAATGTGCCGTGAAAATCCCACTCTAGCGGACAAAAACACTGCCTTTTATATGGACGCAAACATGCGTTGCAACTTCTTATCTGGTGCGCGTCTTTTATTTTGACAGCGAATGCGCACATGCGGACCACTTATGTGCACCCGTGTAAATAACATAATGTTCTGCCGGGTGTGTTGTTGGTTTTCCCTCGATTTCTGAGTCGACAAGCGCCTTTGTTACTGGGACCAGTCATTTTAAGAAAGGCCCCCATTAGAACCCATGAGAAATGCATTATTGCTCAGTCTGCAATATCTTTCCCAGAACAAACACCAATTGCAAATAACATACTAAAAATAAACCTGAAAAATCTGTTTAGAACAGCGTACTATGTTGCAAAGAGTGAAATACCACTGGCAAAATTTAGCAGTCTTTGCAAACTTCAAAAAGCAAATGGCCTAGATCTTGGTTCCACTTGCCTCTTACCTGTGACTTCAGTGGAAATTTCAAATTTAGGATCTGACACAGACTGATTCATGTTCTACACAGTTCTTACAAGTTTATAGAAATTTCTGTTCAATTAGAACCAAGTATTTGAATTGATGATTGTAATTTGTGTTTCAACAATTTTTTGATTAATGTTTTGTTTCCGTTACAATATTATACATCAATGTATAATATTGTAACAGAAACAAAGCAGGAAACAAAACATCAATCAAAAAATTGCTCTTTTTTTATTGGGGCTACTTAAATTTATTTTGGGCTACCAAAAACTGAAGAGTCTCTGCCCAAAGGGCTACCAGGGATTTTGAAATTTTGCGAGCCCTGTTTAGGGTACCAATACAGTGCTAAACTACTAATGTACCACTGCAATAATACTGTAACTGTGCAGTTATAACACTCCGCTGAATGGCACAAAAAAGAAAATAATACCCTCATGACACTGCAATTATAATTTTTGTTAAAAGTCATAACTGACATGAAAATCTGAACAATCACTCAGAGCTGTTTTTCCATAAAGTAGAATTGCTAACATGCTAACACGGTTTAATGAGCAGAATTGTTCCAAACAGTCAGGCTAAAATAACAAGATAAAAATAAAAATACATACCTCACAGTAACTGCACTTGTAGAGTTTCTTTCTGGTGTGGCTCTGTTGGTGTTGTCTCAGGTAACGTCGAACTTTAAAAGTCTTTTCACACAGGTCACATTTATAAGGTCTCCCCTCAGTGTGGGTCAACATGTGTTGTTGCAAGCTTGAGTCTGTTGTAAATTGTTTGCCACACTGATCACAGCAGTACACAAGATGTCTGGTGTGAATGCTTAGGTGTCTATTTCGGCTCTGTTTCAGGCTGAAGGTTTTTCCACAAATCTCACAGCTGTATGCCTTAATTCCAGAGTGGGTAACTAGATGACACTGTAAGCTCCTACTGTGAGTAAAAGTTCTGCCACATTGATCACAGCTGTACGCTTTAACTCCACTGTGGATGAGTTGGTGTGTTTTTAGGGAATCCTTCAAGGAAAAAGTCTTTCCACACAAGTCACAGCTGAACGGTCTCTCTCCAGTGTGGACGACCTGATGACGTTTTAGTGAAATCTTCCCAGTAAAATCCTTCCCACACTCGTCACAGGTGTGTTTTTTCTCTCCCTTTCTTCTGTGAGGTTTGTCGGCCTCCTGAGAGCGCTGACTTCTCGTTCCATGTTGGTCCTGCAGTGACAGAAATACAAACAGAGGCAGTGAGTGAAATGCAGTCGTGGAACAAACTAAACCTTCAAACTCCCTCCATTAACACTAGTTTTAAACCTGAAGGTGGAGTGTGGCACCAAACACCTTAAAGGTCTCTTATCCCCACCTGCTGGGAGTTCTAACACATTACATCCAACCTGGTGTTAAAAAGAATTCATGACTGTTCAAACTCTAAGATCATGCCCATCCCTCCTGCTGTACACTGTTATTAATGCTAGCATGCTAACAAACTCAGAAAGGTAATAAATGTTTACCAAGTCTATACTTTTTTATGTTTCCTGTTTCCTATTATATATTTCTATCATTTTGTCATTTTTCAATATTAATAATTACAATGTAACATTTAAAAGTTGATTCAGTGAAGGAAAATATTTTACTTTTGCTCCCTACATTAGAAAAAGAAAATTGTATTTTGTACTCCTTACATTTACAAAACAGATGTGTTACTTTTAAGGCATCTGAGGGGTTTATTTCATCACTGCAGGCATCAAACATCAAACCAACTTGAGAAATGGAAAAAGTAACACATGAAAGACAATCCTGATCGTGTACTAATCACCAGGGTATGAAACATAAAAAGAGATGAAAGAGGCAAGACTGTGAGTCATAGTCAGGAGTTAAAGTGAGACGTTGTTCTTCTTTCTTTTTTGCACAGCACCTGAACAAACAGGTAATTTCAAATGCAGCGTTTCTATCAACAAACATCAGCAAACACACAAACTGTTTGTGTGCAGTTTGTCTCACAGAATACGGCCTCCCGTCTGCAGCTAAACACCCCATTAGCTTTTGTAATAGCTTTAGCCCGGTCGGATTGGGCAGCAAAGGGCTGCTTAAATACCGCAAACTCCTCTGCTCCTCCACTTGGACCGCTAGCACTGGCCATGATTATCACTTGACAAACTGACCACGTGCACCATACACAGACTTTTTTTCTCCTTCTTTTTCGAATCTTCGGATCACGTGCGTGCCGAACCGTGGCGTGGAATCGGTTCAGATTACGGATCAACTGTGATCCGTTGCACAACTACTAGCTTGGTTCACTGAAGGAGAACATCAGAGTCAGATTGTAACCTGAGGAATTTTTTACTTTTACTCCCTACATTACAAATATATATCTGTATTTTCTACAACTTACATTTACAAAACAGGCTTTTTACTTTTGGTTGAAGGTTTGCGGGGAGAAATTTCATCACTGCAGGCATCAAACATCAAACCAATTTGAGCCTAAACAGTAACACGTGAAAGCTAAGATGAAGATGAAAGAGGCAAAACTGTGTGACATAGTCAGGGGTTAAAATGAGCTGGTGGGGTTAATATGAGCTGGTGGGGTCCCCCCCCTGCATAGCACTAAACAACTGCAGGTGCTCATAAGTTGCAGTCGCAGTACTTCAGTACCTAGCTAGCTTGTTGTGTGCAGTTTGTCTCACAGTGTGTTGCTCGCTAAAGGTCCAGCTGCTGTACATCACAGGGAGAGAAAAGAAAGAGAGCTAACATCACTCAGAGATGGAGAAAGATAAGACACACAGGACAGGAGAGGAAGAAGAGAGGTTAGATTTAAAGGGAAGGACTGCTCAGTGGGATTTGATCAACTTGAGATTAAAGCTTACATGTAAGTCCTCATGTGTTGAAATCAGATATTGGGTCTGTACATGTGACATTATGTTTTTTCAGATAGTGAAAGATGCTGCAAAACAATCTGAGGCAGATTAACTGTGTTATTTAAAGACTGCATGAAGATCCTCTGCAGGTTAGTGCAGGATAAACAGGTTAGTTTGCTGAACTGTGATGGATTTAAAGTAAAGAACAGTGTGTGACTGGTGCACAGTGACTGTGGTGCTCATGTCACAGTTAGATTACATCAAGTGTAGCAGAGATTCATTTAAACTGAAGCTCATGATGCTGACATTCATTCACTGAGTTCCACCTTCCTACCAACAGTATAGTGTCTAATATAAAGACAGTGTACTGTCAGTGTAGAGGATGGAAATCAGCCAGGACAGCTCATGAAACATCTGCTGACATCTGGTTGAATTCAGTTGTGTACATCCACAGAGAGCAGCAGGTCAGCTGATCACAGCCTGTACTTTAAGAAAATCTACTGGAGCTCTCAATAGAAATTATTGTGAGCTGTGATTCTTTTCCCCACGCTGAGCCACTACAGCTGATTTTAGGGTTCCCACCTGCTCAATCCCACTTTAACCTCTTCCCTGCTCATGTTCCTGTTTAGAGGCAAAGTCACCCTCTACAATGTAGGCAACAGAAAATACACACATGTTTTATTTTCCTTCATTTTCTACTTAACTGATTCAAACAGAGAACCTTTATTAGAAATAAATAGTTTGTATTTCATTTACTAATCTTATTTTATTAATACATTAATATAGTACAACATTTAGTTAGTTTTGGATAAAAATGTTCTTCAAGGAGCTACTTTTACTTTCTTACTCTGATTACATTTACTAGCCTGTACTTTTTCACTGTTACTTGAGTAAAGAAGGCTCTGTGAGCCTGGCTCTGCTGGAGGTTCCTTCCTGTTAAAAGGGAGTTTTTCCTTCCCACTGTCACCAAAGTGCTTGCTTATAGGAGGTCATATGAATGTTGGGTTTTCTCTGTATGTATTATTGTAGGGTCTACCTTACAATATAAAGCACCTCGAGGCAACTATTGTTGTGATTTGGTGTTGTATAAATAACACTGAATTGAATTGAAAATTGAATTAATAACACTACTACTACTAATAATAATAGCTTCTGACTTCTTAATGTTTGTAAACATAATTTTAAAATACATAGTATATAATAATATACAACACAGTGATATAACAGGTTGGGAGTATGAGAGTTTTAGACGTGACTGATTATTTGGTGAAACTGTGATATTTTCCTCACCTTCTGTGTTGAGCTCATTGTTTCCTCTGTAGTGACTCAGCTGAGTCCAGATGGCTGAAAATGTTCCTCTGCTGCTCCGTCAGACTCTTCTCCTCCTGCTGATCAGCTGGGACACAAAACAGATCTTTGTTAGGCTCCACACTGCACTGAAGAGTCAAAGTGTCTCATATGTTCATCTGACAACACAAAGTACAAATTTCACTCTGATTGCTTGTAGAAATCTTGTGAGACGTGTTGTGCTGCAAAGTGAGGAAACTCTCTCACTCACTTATATTTCAGGAGGAACTTTGTGACATTGGCTCTAATATTCTAAGCAGCCCTTTACTATGACAGGGCCAGAAAGTCCTATTTGAAGGTTTGGGAGAAGGACCATGTTAAAGGTGGATTGGGGTTTATACACTTTGTTATGATACAGGTAAGGCTGTAAGAGCCTGAGAAGGTGTCCTGAATGAACCTCTAAAACCAGTTTTCAGCTAACGACTGCTTCAGTCTGGAAAACAGCAACTACAAGTTTAAAGACTCCATCAACAATTCACACCCAGCAACAGCCTGAACAGCTCCTCCTGTGGTTTCCACAAACAGGGACAGACCTGTTACTCCCCCACCCCACACTTTCCACACCTTCAGCCCCCCAGTTCCACCACCACCACCATGTAAACAGACTCTTTGACATACAGACCCCAACAAAGCAGCTAAACATTCATTTCATAGAATGAAGAATTCAATTATACTCAGATCTACCTGTGCTTTAATGACGGGGCCTTTAAACTCACACACTCAACAGCTTTAACCAGCTTTCCTTCCTGGCTCTGACACAGGAAGACATTATCAATCAATCAAAATTTATTTATATAGCACATTTTAAAGACTGAAGTATAACAAAGTGCTTTCCAGTAAAATCATGATACAGATAAAAATCACAATATAAAATATAAATTACAGATATAAATAAAATAAATAAAATATAAAATAATTAAATAATCTAAATGCAAAGCCAGATGTAACTTACCCTAATTATAGCCTTGAATGCCAGGTTAAACAAATACGTTTATAGACGTGATTTAAAAGACTGAATGGAATCTGATGCGCAAATATGACGAGGAAGAATATTCCATAACCTGGGTGCAGCAACGGCAAAGGCACGGTCTCGTCTAGTCTTCAGCCGAGACCTAGGTTGCACTAAGAGCAGTTGGCCTGATGATCTTAGGGCTCTTAGGGCTATACAGACAGAAGAGATCAGCTAGGTAGTCAGGTGCCATATTATTTAGGATTTTATAAGTAAACAATAAAATTTTCAAATCAATTCGATATTTAATAGGAAGCCAATGTAAGTTGGCCAGAACAGGGGTAATAGAATCATACTTTCTAGTGCCGGTCAAGAGACGTGCCGAGGCATTTTGGACCAACTGCAATCGCTGAAGGAGGGAAGATTGGAGGCCCAAGTAGAGAGAATTATAATAATCCAGCCTTGAAGTGATGAAAGCATGAATGAGTTTCTCCAGATCTTTGCGTGGTATATAAGGTTTAGCCTTAGAAATTAGGCGTAGTTGGTGAAAGCTGGTTTTTACCACAGTAGAAACCTGTTTATCTAGTTCGAAGGAACTATCCATGAAAACTCCAAGATTCCTAACAGCTTCAGTAAGGTGATTAGCAACAGGCCCGAGTGTGCCAGTCAGTTGTCCCAGATGCATATTTCTATGAAAAACAATAATTTCTGTCTTCTTTTCATTTAAAGTAAGGAAGTTACGTGATAACCAGTCTTTGACATCCCTCAGACAATCAAACAGAGGATGTAGTGAAGATGAAACATCCCCAGTCAAGTGAAGGTAGATTTGAATATCATCAGCATAGCAGTGAAAAGAGACATTATGTTTTTAAAAAATGGAGCCCAAGGGCAGCATGTACAGAGAAAACAACACAGGACCCAATACCGAGCCCTGGGGCACACCACAGCGAAAAAGGGCAGAAGAGAAATATGATTTAAACCATGATAGAACATTTCCTTTAAGGCCTACTACTTGTTCCAACCTTGCCAAGAGGAAATCATGGTCACCCGTGTCAAAGGCTGAAGTCAAATTCAATAGAACTGTAGCATTCCAGCCAGACTTTATTCAGACGATGCACTCAATGATCATTACGGATGGACCATGGTGGGGTATTCCAACCCATTTATTTACAAGTTACCATAGACACATCGTAAGAGCTGTAATCATGACATAAAACAAAATAAACATTCACTTGATAGATTGATTCACGTTTCCGTTATGCTAATTAATTCACAGAAAAGGCACAGGAGGTGCTAGCATCAGCCTGCTAGATCACTCATAAACTTATTAACAACCAAGTAATACATTTACAAATTGTCCGAAATGTAAACAACAAGTACAACAAACAAACATACCTGTTCGCCTTCCAGCTAGATGCTAATTTAAAGATGGATGGAAAACGGTAACTTTTTCATTAACCGTTTCTATGGCAAGCAGTAGCAGTACATCTTCCTTCTCGGAAGTTGCCCGTTCCGAATTTCAAAATAAGAGTCTAATCTATATTATAAGGTATAATTCGTTCAGGGATTTAACTGTTTGAAAAATATCAATAAGATAAATAATCTGGGTCATTTACAGAACTAAGACTGCAAAGCGCCCAGAGTCAGCGATTAGAAGAAGGTCATTGAAAACTCTTAGTAGGGCAGTTTCGGTGCTGTGACGCGGTCTAAATCCAGACTGGAATTTATCACTTATACTGTTTCTCTCTAAGTGGGTCTGTAGTTGCTGAAGCACTATTTTCTCTAAAATTTTTGACATGAAAGGGAGTTTAGAAATCGGCCTGTAATTTGCTAGAGTGTTATGATCAAGGCTGCTTTTCTTGATAACAAGTTGCATGACTGCATGTTTAAAGACAGTCGGAACAAAGCCAGATAACAGTGATGAGTTCATTAAAAATAAGATACAGGACCCGATTGCATTCAATGCATCCTTAATGATACGAGAAGGAATAATGTCTTGCAAAGAATTTGAGCTTCTCAGGTTATTAATTATTTCCCTCAAAGTCGAGGATGACACAGGTTCAAACTGTTGAAAAATCGTTGAACATTCGGAAACTGGGGCTTGATTTACTACCGGAGAATGTGGGGCCCTTAACACTGAGATTTTATCTATAAAATAATTTTCAAATTTTTCGCAGAGGGCCGGGGAGGCACCCATTGAAACATCAGAGCAGGGATTAACCACTGAGTTAAAGATTTTAAACAGAACTCGAGGATTGTGACTATTAGTTGCAATAGTGTTTGACAAAAAATAAGTTTTTGCCATTTTGGCAGCCTTCTGAAATTTAGACCGGCTCATATGCAGGATGTCAAGGGACACCTGAAGTTGGTCTTTTTTCCATCTCCTCTCAGCTCGACAACATTCACGCCTAAGAGCGAGGGTGGATTCATTTAGCCACGGTTGGCGAGAGGTTTTACGGCGTTTAGTCTTTACTGAAGCCACAGTGTCCAAAATAGAAGAGCATGTAGAAATAAAAGAGTCCTTTAGTGTGGGTTGATTTAATCACCCACTGAGTGATATTAAAAGAGTCAATAAGGGCAAGAAAGTCCTTAGCCAATAGGTCCGCCTCACAGCATATATGAATGTTAAAATCACCACAAATAAGAACATGATCCTAATTTAAAAAGATAAATCCTAAAAGATCAGAAAATTCACGGATAAAATCCTTGTTGTGCTTCGGAGGTCGACACACCACCGCACAGAGAGTCCGGGGGGGACCGGACAGCTCCAGTAGTTGTACTTCGAAGCTGGAATAGAGGCAGGAGGCAGATGCACTCGGAATTTACTTCTAAAAACCGAGGCTAGACCTCCACCCCTGCCCACGGTCCTAGGAGAGTTAAAGAAAGCACAATCCAGAGGAAGAAGTTCCGAAAAGGAAGAGGACTCACCGGGGCGAATCCAGGTCTCCGTTAAAAACAGGACGTCCAGCCTTGACGCCAGAAAAATTCGTTTACAACAAAGGACTTCTTCACCAGTGACCTAGTGTTTAGCAGAGCCATTCGGAGCGTAGTCACATTGATGCTACTAGGAGCACGTCCCAGCCGGCGGAGAGTGCTGTGATCCACACCTGCTCCAGAGACCCGCTTCCAGCTCCATACAGGTTGCTGGCCAGCATAGCGAATCCATCGATGACGACACAGTCTGAAAGTATACTGGGAGGGCCGCAAGATGTCTATGAACGAGCGGTGATTAACCACTCCATGTGCTTTTAAATAGGCTTTAATACGAACGCGAAAACCACTCCGTTTACCCCGTTTCCTATGTCGTTTCTTGTGTGGTGGAAAAAAGGCAGGTAGTATGTGCAGGCGGAAGTATCCGTTCGAGACTTCCAATATAGATCCGGCTTTTGATGATTCAAGGGTTGAAGATTTAAAAGAGTTTTTCAATCATAGGCAATTAGAGCAGTAACATCCGGAAAACATATAGAAAATAGTAAGGTGAAGAGTAAACAAAGCTCGCCGTACACACTGGCGCCATCTTGAAAAATTACATCATTCACACTCTCCTGTACATTAACCAGCACAATATATTTTTATTCTCTGTGCTTTCAAATATGAACACTGTTTACTTTCATCTCTGTTTCATTAGTTTTTGTTAACATCTTCCTGTGCATCACTTTACAGCAGCCACACTCATTAAAATGACACTTTGTAGGAGTTCACTTCCTCTCATGTGTTCATCCACAGCAGCTGGACAATAAAGTTTATTGTGACCCTGATACTGCAGCAGATCGCTCTCATCCATTTCCTGTTATCACTTCAAATAGAAATGAGGCTGTAGAGGTTTGGTGCATGCAGAAAAACAGCTGCAGGGACAATGAAAAGACTTTTCTGCTCCAACTTTCTGCCAACAAACGCTCAACTTCTCCCAGCATGTTGAGCTAATGATTAGTTGGTGTTTTTCTCCAAACACTCTCTCACTCTTCTCTCAACGTGTTCACAATAAACTGTGAACAGACACCGAGGAGAGCAGCAGAAGACCTCATTCAGGAGCTAAACTCAACATGAACTGAACTCACAGTAAAGTTAGCTCGGTGCTTACCTTTAGATGAGCCCACAAACCGAGAGAAACTCCGTGATGAAGCTGGAACTCTTTCCAAACACAGGAATCAGATCAGGGAGCAGAGACCCACGTGGTTCACGCTGATCTCAGCTACGATCCAGGAGACAAGGGTGGGCAGATCGATGCAGATATCGATCCAAACGTTGGTACTATTTTAGTCTCTTTGAATGAAAATCCAGCTTTGTCTGCAAAAACCACAAGAGCACCTGGCTGTAACCACCGGGGAGCGCCATATTGCGACCTCGACATTAACCGGAAACACGTGACCTCCACAGTAACCGGAAATACGTAAATTCAGTTAAATCGATTTGACAGCGAAAACTAAATTGTGTTTTTGTTACTAGTGATGCTGCTGATAAATAAATTTGGTTCCAAGTGTTTTTTAATACTCTGAGTTTATTAAAAAAAACATCACCATCCCTTTAGCTTGTTCGTGGCCAAAAGTGCCCATGTGTTATTTTTTATGTTTTCGGTTTTTTGCTACTTTTTCTACATAAAGGCTTTTTCATAAATATAAAATAGTCATTACTTTTTACATTTTTTATCCTTCAAACACCTTTTTCTGGTACAATGCACTTATTTGAAGACAACCTCAAAACTCACTATATATCAGCAATGCTGCTGGAAATTATTGTACAGTGGTCACTCGCTGTTATATATTTTTATTTTTTACAGCACATTGTGTTGTGCGTTCTGATTGCTGTAGACCATTGTCAATCAATCTAGTGCCGTGTCTCCTGTACAGCAGCGGTTCCCAACACCCGGGCTCATTTGGTACCGGGCCGCGAGAGTTGATGCTCGGTTGTGAAGTGTATGGTTTTCAGGGTTTTAAATCGTTAAGTTGGTTTCCCTCGGTCTTTTCTCGTGTTGTAGTCGTGTGTCTTATTTTGAAAGAACTATTTACGCGTTACCATAGCGACTAGAGAGCGTCAAGAAGCAGAGAGGAGGATGTTACTCTCAGTGTTGTTGGTTTCAGGAGTACGCTGATAATAAAGTTACACAATTACACAGTGAATTCGCGTTTATTTTTCTATTTACAAAATACCACCGTTTTTTTCTTTGTCTGTATCATTTTATTTTGTTGTATTTATCCGCGACACCTTAAAGGCCGGTGTTGTGCCAAAAAGTACCGCGCTCAAGTGAGCCCTCACTTACGAAGTCACAGTCAAGCTAGCTGCACCGCCAGCCGCACTTAAAATGTTGTTGCACTATTCTTACGCATATTACGGTACGGTTGCCGACTGGTTTAGAAACGCAGTCTTTTGTGTCCTAGCACTATATTACTTCACAACAGGCACGTGCAGAGGGGGGGGCTAGAGGGGCTTGAGCACCCGCCCCTTTCCTGATGGGTGCCCAAAGTGCCCTTTTGTTGAGGCAACTTTTTTATTTATTTATTTATTTTTTTAATGTGTGTGTGCGTGCGGAGTCCTGTCTGTGCCCCTCAACAATAATATTTAACTATTAATCACAGTTAAATAAAATAAAAGGATCTGGCTTGCATCTGTCACATGATCACATTTAACCAATGATCGCCCTTGACGGCAGAACGCGCTGGTTACGAGCCGGGAACGAGCTCACAAAGAGCACGCGCATTTTTTGCGGTCCAGAGCTGTAGGAGAAACACAAGTTAACTCAGAGACACAGACTGATGCGACGAAACCAGTAAGTAGGTGTACAGCGTACACTGTAGTGTATAGCACACAGGAGTATTGGCTTATTATGTACACGTTGGTAAGCTGTCTTGTTGCAACTGACGAACTGAAACAAACGAGCGTGCTATGTGTGCAACAGCGTGACAAACATTACCTGTCCTTTTATTAACTGCACAAGTAGTGCTGGTCATAGCTGCTGGCTACCTGTGTAAGGCTGTCATGGGTCTGTAGCTCTGTCACCGTTTTAGGGAACATATTTAGTTTTAAAGTAAGTTTCCGGGCTTTTCCTGCCTTTCTGGAGGGATTAAATTTCACTAAAAAACGGTCTAATATGCATGTCCACATAATTATGCATTATTATAATTATAATATATTAAAAAGCACATGCTGTATTTTAAAGAACATACATTAAGAAGCAGATTATATTAGATTATTTTTTAAATAAGACAAAATTTGGATTTTACAGCAGTAAAATTATTGTATCTCTACAGTTTAAAAATGTAATAAGCTTTGCCCTGCACAGAGTGGATAGTGAAACAAATGGAATCATCATAAATACATTGTTTCATATTTATTACTTCCCCCTCCTCATTGCTTTATTATTGTAGCTCTAATAATAAATAATAATGTAAGGATTCTGGATCAGCACCATGATGCCCATAGTATATCCAGTATTCTGAAGAAGGTCTAAAATGTCACTGTGTGTTCGTGCATGTGTGTGTTTTATTTAGATGGATTTTTAAAAAAAAAATATTACTCATGATATAACATTGTTCAGACATGCCTGGTAAGGACATGAGGAGGAAACAGTAGAGCTGTGTGAGGCTACTAAAGGCAGTGCTATAACATTTTTCTGTCATCATTTTATTATAGATTAAGTGCAAGAGTTGTTAGGTGTGGATAATTAGATTATCGTTTATTGCAATAGCAAGTTGTGCCTTGTTCTCAGATAGACATCAAGTGGAGAGTGATATATGAAATGATGGGATGGAAGGAAGAAGAGAAGCAAAGAGTGATTCACAGGCAGAGCCTAAATTATTTCTCACAGTTTTTTGTGTCCTTATGGTTCCAAGCGCTGTCACCAATCTTTGCATTTTGTTATTATCTCATGACACTTGTTTAATCAGCTACCATCTCTCCTATGGACTTTTTATGTCTACAGTCTCAGATCAACACAGCCCTGCCCTTCCCATATTAGATTCTTGATGAATGTGTGTTGTTGTTATTCAGCCTGGCTCAATGTGCCCCTTTTTAACTTTGAGCACCCGCCCCTTTAAACCTCTCTGCACGGCCCTGCTTCACAATCCACTCCCAGTTTTGGTTCATCTCCACTTATCGCCCTGTCATCCACGACCCAAATTACTGTACGATTCAGAGAAAATTAACAATAAATTTTACCCAATATACAGTACTGTACTTTTAATATCCTCTTCTTTGACATCAGATTACAGGAAAACTGTAAGAGGTGACACAGATATCTCACTGGATTCTGACTCTGGGTGACCCCCACTCTTCACCCTGTCATCCACACCCAAAATTACTGTACGGTTTTTGAGAAAATTATTAGTAAACTTTGCACAATTTACTATACTGTACTCTATATATTCTCATCTATTTTAATGATGTTTTTGAATTACTTGTATTCTCCTTAGGGGATCTTGGACATCATGGTACTGGTCCTGCTTACCAGCAGCTCAGTAAACTCTATAGTGACATTCAGCAATCCAAGAACCAGGTAGCGAGAAGAATAAGTGAAAAAGAAACATAAATTGTATATAAACTTACAATACATAGATATTAACTTAGACCAGTGGTTCCCAAACTTTTTGTGCTGGGCCCCCCTTTGTTTTACAAGAAAAATGTCCGCCCCCCCCCCCTCGCGCGCGCACGCACGAACACATCCTCCAACAAACACACACCCATATTTTGCTCCATTGCGGTTTATTCTATTTATATTATTAATTTAGGTTTTACCTAATATTTATTGATTTTATTCTTATTGATTTTTTTATCTTCTTACTCCATTTATATTTATATTGTATCCCATTCTTATTTTATTTTATTTTTTTATTCTGTATATACTCTTATTAGGTCATATCTCCAGTGTTTCCTTGGAGGAACTCTCTGCACCGGGGCTGTGATCGACCGTGGCTGCTGGGGCTCTGTGGGTCCTCTCAGCCTGGTTGGGGGGCTTCTTGCCTCCCTCCTGCGGTGTGCCCAGCCTGGAGGCTGCGGTCTGTGACCGGCTCCCGGTGCAGACGGTGTGTGTGTGTGTGTGTGTGTATCCATGATCGTTTATGTTAATGAGAACATGGGGAGTGAGTTGGAGGGCGGGGTGGGGTGGGCTGCTTTTAACCATGTAAAGCACTTTGTGCTACATCTTTGTATGAAAAGTGCTTTATAAATAAAGATTGATTGATTGATTGAAATACATTTTAGTATTAATTTTCTCAAAAACCGTACAGTAATTTTGGGTGTGGATCACCCAAGTTAGAGTTGGAGTTGGAGTTAGAATCCAGTGAAATATCTCTTTCACCTCTTACAGTTTTCCTGTAATCTGAGCTGAAATATGAGAATATTCAAAGTAAAGTACAGAAATTTGGGAATAGTTTACTATTTCTTTTCTCTGAAATTGTTCTGTACTTTGGGCTGTAAGGCAGAGGAGGAAGAGTGGGGGTCACCCAGAGTCTGAATCCAGTGAAATATTTTCGTCACCTTCAGAATTTTTTCCCCAAATCGGAATAAAAAAGAAGATCAAAAATACAGTACAATAATTTTATTTCGTTGGGGTAAGATCAGGGTGAGAAGACAATTCTTTGGAAATATATTGTCAACTCTTACAGAATTTAACATTTGTAGCGCAACAATTATCTCTCTCTATCATATATATGATATTTCTAAAGTTAAAGTGGATTGAGCAGTAAAATAACAATGAAAGGATACAGAAGAGTCATATTTCCAAGCCAGTCGGCACCCGTAACGTAACTCGCGTAAGAATAGAGATTGACAGACCACGTGACTTTCGCGCATTGCATGGGAACTCGTGGCAAAACAATCCAAGTACCGCATCAAATGCAAGCATTTGCAGCACCGCAAAGCATAGCGCGACAATTTCTGTTCAGCGCCAGACTTGCTTGTAACCTATATGTTAAGAAAAATGACGTATTAACTACTACAAAACACTGACCTTTTTGGGAATGCTTGGAGCAGACTAACATGTGAGCTGGAGTGTTCTGGGACGTTATATTTGGTCTTTGAATGGCTGCAATCCAGGCCATCCGTCGGCTCTTTGTTACTTCGGAAGCATGACTTGAACAATTTCTCTTCAACGACGTAATCCGATAACAACCGATCTCTTTACCCGTCGGCTTCCCGTGGCTATCATGCGACCGGCTATTGCAGTTAATAATACAACAGCTTCTTGCCATTTTTTGTTTCTTTTTTATCGCTGTGTAACTGATTTCAATTGAAAGCCTGTGTGCACTAGTACCGCTTGCCACGAGTTCCCAGAATCCTTTGCGGTTTTACCCCTTAATGACGTCACATTTTCAATCTCTTATAGAGATTGAAAATAACAAATAAGAAAGAGTCATGGTGATACTGGCACAATAGGTCTTTATTGTTTTAACTACTATTCAACAGTCTTATAAAAAAAATATGAACAACGCGAGTATATACTAAACCTGTAGGCATTAATTATTCCATCGTGATGTGTGTAGTCATTCGTGACTGCGCTACATACTGAAAGCAACCTTCTGACAAGCGCCATAATTCGGTTACAAGAAACGTTAAAGTTCCATAAATGCATACCTTTGACTAACAACAAAGGCATAAATCTGTTTGGGGTTTTTTCTACATTGTATCAGTTGCACGGAAATAGCTGTCAACTAGTGATGTGCGATACCACTGATTTTCTTTCCGATCCGATACCAAGTAATATTCAGGGTGGTATCGACGATACTGATCCGATACCGATACTTTGTACAAAAACTTATTTTATTTATTGTATCTCAAATTATAGCATCATAATGATTACAGGACATCAGATTTCTTGTTCTTATCACTTAATAATGCAGAGTTCATCATATAGAAATAAAAAAAACTGTTGTGGCTATTTGAACACCTTGCCTGCCTGCAGCACTAAAGGACTCGTGAGAGTCTGTCTCGCCCTAGCAGCACCTGTCCCTCTCCTCCTCTTCAGTTCGCCTCAACATACGCTCCTCATATTCTGTGATATAATTTACTCTGAGGTGTTTGACAAGGTTAGTGATGTTGCCACAACCATACATGCCAAGACTCCCGATTTTTCCGGGAGAATAAATTTCAGCGCCCCTCCCGAAAATCACCATTCTCCCGAATTTCTCCCGATTTTCCACCCGGACAACAAAATTGAAAAACCATATTGTAGAATTCATAGTGCGGCCCAGCCAATTCCAGTTTCCAACAATGGCGGCAGCTACTTAGTTTTAATATTAGTCTTATTTCTCTTTCTGGGTCGCAAAAAAACTTTTAACATATTTTCAGGTAAGAATGTAGCTGTGTAAACTTCAAATATCTGAGCCGACCGACACATCATCTTCAAACCCCCGCGGTCTTTCGCTACTCGGGTTAAACATGATATATAAGTCACATTGATAACTTAAAAATGTTATTGTTTGGCTTTTTCAGTGTTTTATTTGTTCGTGAGTAAATCGGTTTGGCTGAGATTAAAGTTATTAGATTAGATTAAATTAAATTTAACTTTATTAATCCCTCGGGAGGGTTCCTCCGGGGTTTTCACACAGCTGAATAAACGTCAAACAGAAAACTGATTAAACAGAAGTGTGAGACGGTCGAGAGTTTACGTCAGTGCCCGGTTATATTTTAGATAGCAAGGAGCAGACGGCAGAGTTTCCCTCCACCGAGGGAGCTCGTGACGTACTACCCGGCTTTCTTTAGACCGCGAAGGCCAGGTCCTCAGGTGGAAGCAGCCTCTGAATTAACGTATTTTATCCGATAAAATAACCCTGTAAAATGTATTTATCCCCTCCCCAACAGCCCTTTTGAATGTCTCCCTAGTATGGCCACAACACCACACTCTTGGAGCACTTTTTTGCCACATGTATCGCAAACCACGTCTCAGCTGTTTGTGGAGGTAAAATATGTCCGCACATGACTCCAATTACGCTCAGCTATTGTTGTGAGTGCGAGTGATGGGTCGTTCGCGAACGAAATGGCTCTTAGAGCCGACTCTTTGAAGTGAACGACGCGAGCCGGCTCCTTATTGAGAGCCGTGAGTTTTTTTTTCTTTCTCTCACCCTCTCTTTCGCCCTTTTTTCCGCTAAACTCCGCATGCGCGGCCTGTACTTTGCGCTGGGCAGAGGGGGGAGGGGCGGTAGTTACACGCAGTAGCACAGGAACAGAGCCAGAGAGAAAGAGAGCCAGGGGCAACAACGTCACATTAGAAAGGTATAGTAATCATCCACTATTTTCAGTTGCAGATGATAAAGGATTCAGAAATCATGCAGGCCCATATGACAGAGAATGTGCATCTTCTTTTTGTTTTAATATTTTAATTTATATTTGTGTTGTGGTTTGCAGTGTTTTGTGTTGTTTCACGTTAAATTTGTTTAAAAGGAAAAAGCTGAAAATTTAAATAGTTAAAAGTTTAAAATGTAAATAGTTGTTTTTTGTATTATATGATTTATTTATTACATTTTATGTGGAGTGAATAAATAAAGTATATTTATGGTGGCCCTTAGAGACAAAGCACGTACAAACTCCAAAACACGTACAAACTCCTAAGCATGTACAAACTCCAAAACGCGTAAAAACTCCAAAACACGTAAAAACTCAGAATCACGTACAAAAGACAACAGAAGGGCTCCAGGATGCAGGGCGCAGTGTTGAGCTTTTGTTAATTAGTGGCTACACAAGCCAGGAAGTATCAACAACCAGATTTGGTGTGTGGTAGTAACAGGTAAATGAACTTTTTTTTAAATTATTTGAATAAATATGAGTGCTTGTCTATAAATACACAAACAATACACACATGCTTTCAATTGTGTAATTTAAGTGATCTGGGTAGCTCTGTTTTGGAAGTTCAGTAAACTCTAGAAATGTGTTTTGAAGTTTGTATATGCTTTAGAGTTTGTACGTGCTTTGTCTCTAGGGGCCATATATAAACATATATAAATAAAACCACTTTTTTTACATTAGTAATTCCTTTTCTGCATAATTTTATATTATTGTTAATGATTAAATGATTAAAGCAACAAAACAACCTGAAGAGCCGGTTCGGAGCCGAAAGAGCCGGCTTTTTTTAGTGAGCTGAATCTCTAAAAAGAGCCGGAAATCCCATCACTAGTGAGTGCGCATGCCAAGGGGCTGCGAGACATTTATACAGCCGTATTTCGCACATGACTATGAAAGGCGGAAGAGGAAGTAGTTCCTTTGAATGTAGACAATCCCACGGACGGCAATCACTTTCTGGCAGACAATCACTTTTTGGCACAACACCAGAATGAAAATGTCTGGAGCACACCAACAGATATTTGGAGATGGAAAAGAGCTGGATACCAGCTCATCTCACAGCTGCTATCCAGACTAGACGCCTTCTTTTGGTAACATCCGTTACAAGAGCTGCCTCATGTTGCTTCCAGGTGGAGAAAGAATGAAAAGATAAACCATTTTCAACCTTATTCCCTTGCCGGTCGTGCGATCTAACATTACAACCGACCACACAGCAAGTACGAACCATAGCTGGTGTTATCCGTGTGCTTTCGCTCCTCCTTCGCTAGCGCTTTGTTTTGACCCAGAAACATGGCTCCTCAACCAAAAATCCTGGCCACACCCCTCTCGTGACGTCGAGCTCCAAAAGCCCAATTAGGCTAATCATTGTGTCACTTCCGGTATTTCAGACAATCCCCTTTCCGTCAAGGATTTTTAATTTGTTGCTGATTTTTGCTTTGTTGCACTTTTTAAATTTGTTGCGATTTGCACTTCCCAGCCACCGTACTAACCTCATATTGTGGCTGGATTATCTCAATTGTTCTCCCCTACTGGAGTTTGGTCCGTTTACAGCAATTTTCCATGTGACTGCATTTGTCAAAAAAAACAAACAAACAAACAAAAAAACATCGGTAACTTTCATCAAGTGGAAAAAAGTTATCCTTCATTCTCCAGGTTCACTGTGTTATGCTTTGTTATGCTAACATAGCTGTGTTGCTAGCGATCACTAGCACAGCATTATATACCAGCTAGCTCAACTTCAGTAACCCTAAAAACGTCACTGCTGTTTAGTTTTCTGTCTTCATTTATGTTGGAAGTGATAACAGAGCTGTACGTTTTATTTTTGCCCAGAAATCTCTCAGTCAGAACATAGTATATCATGTTTTGGTAACTAATGAAACCAGCAAGCTAACTTTCCGCTAACTTCCTGCTAACTTTGAATGGCATTAAATTTAATAACTTCTGTTTTCATGGATGCCTGGATGTTAAACTTAATTGTTACACCTGGTAAAGCAACAACACTGATCATTTTATTAAAGATGAAAGAATTTAGACAGTTTTTAACACTCAGTGACGCTGTGGTGTTCGTTTGACTTTGGGACCTGAAGCGGACAGAGTTTTGGACCCAGATTACTATGAGTCGCGAGGCTCCTGACTACGGTAGCCATAACACTCAAACAATCCATCAAGTGGTGCGGCTTCGTAGCTTAGCAAAGTCACACTAAAACATTTTTTGACAGATTTTTGAGCGCTGTGTACCACATAAAATCAGGTCGAGGTCATTAAAAACACAGCCAGAATTAATATATAAGGAGCACCAGATTATAAGGCGCACTGCCGATTTTCTTTTAATCTTACACTTCTGTTACATAAGTCTTTTCTTCTTCTTTTTTTTTACATAACTTTCTGAGTGCCAGTCCAAGGATCCATTATTTTTAATTTTGTCCCTTTGTCAGTTTTATGGCCAAAGTGAGTCTTCAAAACAGCAGTTAATAGTTAATCATTTTGACAATTTTTTCGAGTTTGCTTGCCAGAAGTAGACTACTATCTATGATAAGAAAGTGGTTTCCTCATCTTCTGGCAGCTGAGGTGAAAAAAAAAACAATCCCAGGTGCATTCCCCGTGGGCCAGGTTTGTTTACCATATAGGCCTTGGAAACACAGGACACATCATGGGGCAATAAAGATGAACAGAGAGAAAGAGTCCCAGGTGCACACTTAGCAGGGCCAAGTTGAATTAACCATGTTTGCGCTTGTCACTGGTGGCCATAACACAATCAAAGGTTACTTATTGAACCCATTACTGCATGTTAGTGATCACCATATGGTCGTACAACAAGTGGCACATACTTCATTAATATAATTGTACATAATATTTGAAAAAAAATTTTGGTTTTAAACATGTAGTTTAGATGCACACATATGCACACATATACTGACAGACAGACAGACAGTAAATGTAACTAGTGGAACATGTTCATTCACAGCTAAATGAGTCTGACCCTCAAACCAGAAGAGGATCTTTCTGTCTCTTCAGATTCACTGTGATGGGAGTGATTTCAGCCCTGAGTGATCACACTGATGTTTGCACAGAGCAGATAATTTAGTGAATGTTTTGGCACATTGGTAACAGTGAAACAGTTTATTAGTAATGTGGGATCGTTTGTGTTCGGAGTATGAACTGAGATTCCTGAAGCTCTTGTCACACTGGTCACAGCTGTAGTTTCCTTCCATGTGTGTACGTTCATGCCTGTTACGATTATCTGAATATGAGAAGCTTTTGTCACAGTGTCTGCACTTGTATGGTTTCTCTCCTGTGTGGACACGTTTGTGCTTTTTAAGATGACCTGCAGTAATGAAAGATGACCCACACTGATCACAGATGTACTTTTTAACCCCATTGTGAATGAGTTCATGTTGTTTTAATCTACTTGATGTGCTGAAGCTTCTCCCCCATTCTTTGCAGTATTTCAGTTTGTCTCCAGTGTGTCTACGTTGATGTATTTTTAGGGTCTTTTGCTGACTGAAAGTTTTCCCACAGAGGTCACAACGAAAGTCTTTCCCACCACCACAGTGATGACAGGCTTGAGAACTGGATCCATCTGTGTCGCTCTGCTTCTAAACAAAGACACAAAGACAGTGTAAGTCAGTCCTTCAACATTTTTATCCTGAACACCGCCTGAAATAAAGAGCATTCTGCAGACGTCCAATTACATTTTACTGTTTCAGTTAACACACTCTGTAAAAACTGTAAAAACTACAATACTACCACCATAATACTACATTAATACTAAAATCATAACTGAATGCAGAGCGACTGAAAGCTCTTTTCCCCATAGTACTAAGGTGTGAGGACGGAACAGTAAGATGAATAGCAGATGATGATCTGAGAAGGCAGGAAACAGTGGTGATATGGAGCAGGTCACACAAATATGAAGGAGCAGATTTATGGATACACCTGTATGAAAGAAGTAAGATTTTAAAATGTATCCTGGCTTCTATGGACAACCAGTGAAGCTGCTGAAGAACTGAGGTAATATGAGCTCTTGAGGGAGTGCAAGTTATGACCCGAGCTGCAGAATCTTTGAAGAAGTTGGAGTTTATGAAGGGACCTTTTAGGGAGACCAAATAGGAGGGAATTACAGTAATCAATATGGGACGTAATAATCACTCAGAGCTGCTTTTCCATGCAGTAGAATTGCTAACATGCTAACACAGTTTAATGAGTTGTTCCAAACAGTCAGGCTAAAATGACAAGATAAAAATATAAATACATACCTCGCAGTAACTGCACTTGGAGAGTCTCTTTCTGGTGTGGATCTGTTGGTGTTCTCTCAGGTAATGTGGAGATTTAAAAGCCTTCTCACACAGGTCACATTTATAAGGTTGTTCCTCAGTGTGGGTAAACATGTGGCGTTGTAAGTGTGCGTGTTTAGCAAAGTGTTTGCCACACTGATCACAGCTGTACACATCATGTCTGGTGTGAATGCGTAAGTGTATATTTCGGCTCCCTATCCGACTGAAGGTTTTTCCGCAAATGTCACAGCTGTATGCCTTAATTCCAGAGTGGGTAACTAGATGACTCTGTAAGCTGCTACTGTGAGTAAAAGCTCTTCCACACTGATCACAGCTGTACGCTTTAACTCCACTGTGGATGAGTTGGTGTTGTTTTAGGTGACACTTCCTGGAAAAAGTCTTTCCACACAAGTCACAGCTAAACGGTTTCTCTCCAGTGTGGATGACCTGATGACATTTTAGTGTAGACTTCTCAGTAAAATCCTTCCCACACTCATCACAGCTGTATTTGTTCTCTCTCTTTCTTCTGTGAGGTTTGTCGGCCTCCTGAGAGCGCTGACTTCTTGCTCCATGTTGGTCCTGCAGTGACAGAGATACAAACAGAGGCAGTGAGTGAAATGCAGTCGTGGAACAAACTCAACCTTCAAACTTCCTCCATTAACACTAGTTTTAAACCTGAAGGTGGAGTGTGGCACCAAACACCTTAAAGGTCTGTTATCACCACCTGCTGGTAATAGAAACACATTACATCCAACCTGGTGTTAAAAAGAATTCATGACTGTTCAAACTCTAAGATCATGCCCATCCCTCCTGCTGTACACTGTTATTAATGCTAGCATGCTAACACACTCAGAAAGGTAATAAATGTTTACCAAGTCTATACTTTTTTATGTTTCCTGTTTCCTATTATATATTTCTATCATTTTGTCATTTTTCAATATTAATAATTACAATGTAACATTTAGTCTGATTGTAACCAGAGGGATTTTTTTTAATAAAACATACTGACTACATTAAAAAAAAAAAACACCTTTATTTTTAACTCCTTAATTAACAAAACAAATTATTTATTTGTAAAAAATTGTTTGGAATCATGTATGATTTTCGTTCCACTTCTAACGTGTACACCACTTTGTATTGGTCTTTCACGTGGTATTCCAATGAAATGTGACAAAATGTGGAAAAAAGTTAAAGGGAGCCAAAAACGCAAGCCAATGTAAGTCCTCATGTGTTGAAATCAGACATTGGGTCTGAACATGTGACATTATGTTTTTTCAGATAGTGAAAGATGCTGCAAAACAATCTGAGGCAGATTAACTGTGTTATTTAAAGACTGCATGAAGATCCTCTGCAGGTTAGTGCAGGATAAACAGGTTAGTTTGCTGAACTGTGATGGATTTAAAGTAAAGAACAGTGTGTGACTGGTGCACAGTGACTGTGGTGCTCATGTCAGAGTTAGATTACATCAAGTGTAGCAGAGATTCATTTAAACTGAAGCTCATGATGCTGACATTCATTCACTGAGTTCCACCTTCATACCAACAGTATAGTGTCTAATATAAAGACAGTGTACTGTCAGTGTAGAGGATGGAAATCAGCCAGGACAGCTCATGAAACATCTGCTGACATCTGGTTGAATTCAGTTGTGTACATCCACAGAGAGCAGCAGGTCAGCTGATCACAGCCTGTACTTTAAGAAAATCTACTGGAGCTCTCAATAGAAATTATTGTGAGCTGTGATTCTTTTCCCCACGCTGAGCCACTACAGCTGATTTTAGGGTTCCCACCTGCTCAATCCCACTTTAACCTCTTCCCTGCTCATGTTCCTGTTTAGAGGCAAAGTCACCCTCTACAATGTAGGCAACAGAAAATACACACATGTTTTATTTTCCTTCATTTTCTACTTAACTGATTCAAACAGAGAACCTTTATTAGAAATAAATAGTTTGTATTTCATCTACTAATATTATTTTGACATTACATTAATAAAGCACAAGGTTCAGTTAGTTTTGGATAAAAATGTTCTTCAAGGAGCTACTTTTACTTTCTTACTCTAATTACATTTCAGAGCCTGTACTTTTTCACTGTTACTTAAATAAAGAAGGTGAATGAATATTTTTACTGAAGTATTTATAACACTAATATCTGTACTTCTACTTAAGTATAGAGTAAATGTACTTTTGCCTCATCTGATAATTTCTATAATATTATTTATATCAGTGATGGCCAAATGAAGCTTTCTGAAACACTGAAGCTTGTATTGAAAAAGGTTCATTACTCAAAGCTTTTCAACACAGTCCTCTTTGGTGACATCTGCTGGCCAAAAATATGAAGAGCAGCTTGGATGTACAAATTATAATAAAGAGCTTCATTATAGTTGCCCACTTTACAGAGCTCAGCTGACAGCTTCTGTTTCATATCGGGCTGCTGTTGTGGTGCTTTGAACGTGTATTTTTGGGGATGATGAAAAAACCTTCCTTATTTTAACGTGTGCTGTGGTCTCTAAAAAAACAACATAATATACGACACAGTTATATAACAGGTTGGGAGTATGAGAGTTTTAGACGTGACTGATTATTTGGTGAAACTGTGATATTTTCCTCACCTTCTGTGTTGAGCTCATTGTTTCCTCTGTAGTGACTCAGCTGAGTCCAGATGGCTGAAAATGTTCCTCTGCTGCTCCGTCAGACTCTTCTCCTCCTGCTGATCAGCTGGGACACAAAACAGATCTTTGTTAGGCTCCACACTGCACTGAAGAGTCAAAGTGTCTCATATGTTCATCTGACAACACAAAGTACAAATTTCACTCTGATTGCTTGTAGAAATCTTGTGAGACATGTTGTGCTGCAAAGTGAGGAAACTCTCTCACTCACTTATACTTCAGGAGGAACTTTGTGACATTGGCTCTAATATTCTAAGCAGCCCTTTACTATGACAGGGCCAGAAAGTCCTATTTGAAGGTTTGGGAGAAGGACCATGTTAAAGGTGGATTGGGGTTTATACACTTTGTTATGATACAGGTAAGGCTGTAAGAGCCTGAGAAGGTGTCCTGAATGAACCTCTAAAACCAGTTTTCAGCTAACGACTCTGCTTCAGTCTGGAAAACAGCAACTACAAGTTTAAAGACTCCATCAACAATTCACACCCAGCAACAGCCTGAACAGCTCCTCCTGTAGTTTCCACAAACAGGGACAGACCTGTTACTCCCCCACCCCACACTTTCCACACCTTCAGTCCCACCACCTCCACTATTCCCCAACAACCAATGATTAAAACTCATTGATCAAATGTTGTGATTGCAGCGACTGTGAACGGTAATCATGGACATTGATTAATGAGCTTTGATCAGTGCTTTCCTTCCTGCTTTGACTGCAGCTGTGTTTGACACATGAAGACATTTTTACATTCTTCACGATTATACTTTATTCCTTTTGGGGGAAGTGCAGCTTTAAACCTTCACATGATTCAAGTCAACCCAACAAATCAATCTGAACGATCACAGGTGGGAAAAACTTCTGTAGACAAAATAAAATCAAACCCAACATTCAATCCACAACATGATTAAAAACATGATTTCACCAAATCACCAAGAGCTGCACATTAACCACCACAATATATTTTTATTCTCTGTGCTTTCAAATATGAACACTGTTTACTTTCATCTCTCTTTCATTAGTTTTTGTTAACATCTTCCTGTGCATCACTTTACAGCAGCCAGACTCATTAAAATGAGACTTTGTAGGAGTTCACTTCCTCTCATGTGTTCATCCACAGCAGCTGGACAATAAAGTGTATTGTGACCCTGATACTGCAGCAGATCACTCTCATCCATTTCCTGTTATCACTTCAAATAGAAATGAGGCTGTAGAGGTTTGGTGCATGCAGAAAAACAGCTGCAGGGACAATGAAAAGACTTTTCTGCTCCAACTTCTCCCAGCATGCTGAGCTAATGATTAGTTGGTGTTTTTCTCCAAACACTCTCTCACTCTTCTCTCAACGTGTTCACAATAAACTGTGAACAGACACCGAGGAGAGCAGCAGAAGACCTCATTCAGGAGCTAAACTCAACATGAACTGAACTCACAGTAAAGTTAGCTCGGTGCTTACCTTTAGATGAGCCCACAAACCGAGAGAAACTCCGCGATGAAGCTGGAACTCTTTCCAAACACAGGAAACAGATCAGGGAGCAGAGACCCACGTGGTTCACGCTGATCTCAGCTACGATCCAGGAGACAAGGGTGGGCAGATCGATGCAGATATCGATCCAAACGTTGGTTTAGTTTGTTTTATCATCCAAATTCACTATTTTACTCACTTTGGATGAAAAAACCTCCGTCTGTCATCCCGGAAGGCACTTCGTCTTCTTTACATTGTTTATTGTCAAACAACAAAATTGTGCTTTACCGCCACCAACTGGTGTGGAGTATGAACTGGCACGTCGACCCTCAAATGCACACAAACAATTTACTGTGTTTTAAAAACTGGAATAAGGCCTGACAACGTTCACTTCTTGAGTACTTTTGCAGTAAAACAATAAGATCCAGTTTCAGTTTTATGTTTATGTTTTGGATCAGTCGCCTTCTCACAGTGTAATATTTCCTCTTCTCTTTGATCGCCCAGAGATGTGGTGCAGAATATGCCATGAAAATCATTTGTTTGAAGCCAGCTCACCTCCTGCAACCACTTTTCAGAGAATATGTGCTTCTTTTGCAGTTGAGACTACTTCTGACATTTCTGTGGAGGAACACCAAAGTAATTGCTGAACCCTCTGGGGTCCAGGGTATAATTTGCCGTTTTTGACTACTTTTGATTTTACCTCTATATTTCATCTTTAAAAACAGTTTATCTCGCCTTGTTTGGTATAATCTTTTCAGCACAACCTCAAATATCTGAAATTTGAGTTATTCTTTTCATTTCGGCATAATATATTAGCACAATTTATCTAAGTTCAAGCAAAAATTCAAACTCAGAGTAGAAAAAAGTTATATTTTTTACTGTAAAACCCATAAACATGTTTGAAGAATCCTTTTCATAACTTGAAATGCAAATAGAAATTGTACATTTCTAAAGATTCTGCACATGTTTTGCAAACAACAGTTATCTGGTACTATTCGCTTAAAAATGCAGCCAATGCCTCAGGTGTTTTTATATAACAATTTAAATGTATTTACAGAACAAACAGGTGTTCTGCATCAAATAAGAAGGCACACAAATTATTTGTGCCAGTCCAAAAAAATAGTTTGTGTTCAGTATAAGACAGAAGAGAACACCACAGGCCTAAACCCTGCAGGTCTGACAGCAGGAGGTGGATCAGTCCAGTTTTCCATGTGGGAACAGCGTTTACACTGGAATCTGCCTCTGATGGCTTTGATGGAGCAAAGACGCTAGAAGAGCATCTCTCAGCATGGGCCCGAAAAAAGTTCTGTCAGCTGAGGAAGGCGACGATATTAAGAAGTCGCTGGAGTTTATGACAGAGGAGATTTCTGCTGTCAAACTGCAGCAGAAAGCCATCCTGGACCTGGTCGAGGAAGTTAAGGCTCTCCGCATACAGAACGCCGAGAAGGATCGGCGGCTGGCGTACCTGGAGAACAGAGTGGCGGATTTGGAGCAGTACACCCGAATGAACGATGTCATTATCACGGGGCTTCACATCAAACCCCGGTCAAACGCCCGGGGGGTCGCCGCCGACAATGTAGGAGGGCCAGGAGAGGAAGATGTCAACTCCACGGAGCTTCAAGTGGTTACCTGTCTACGGTCCAAATGTGTGGAAGTGGATTATAACAATATTGAGGCTTGCCACCCTCTACCCCGAAAAAATGACGGTGACAAACCAGCCATCATTGTGAGATTTGCAAACAGAAAACACAAAACAGCACTGTTAAAACAAGGAAAGAAACTGAAAGGAGC
Source organism: Neolamprologus brichardi (assembly GCF_056152115.1). Lineage (NCBI taxonomy): Eukaryota > Metazoa > Chordata > Actinopteri > Cichliformes > Cichlidae > Neolamprologus > Neolamprologus brichardi. The sequence goes on from NC_142112.1 coordinate 36,060,544, forward strand.
CGATGTCTTCATGAATGAACATCTGATAAAAAGAAATGCGGACATCGCCAGGAAACACATTACTTGAAAAAACTGGGAAAAATTCAGAATACATGGACCACCAACTGTAAAGTATTCATTAAACTCAATGGAACACCGGAACAAGCCAAAGTGTTGGTCAACAGAAATATGGAGGAGCTGGACAAATACTGAGGTTCAATTTACACTGGAGGTATGAATACACATGTGACGTGACACACAACACAACACATGGCACAGTCTAAAAGAGCTTCATCTGCATCCGACAACAATATCAATATAACTCATTGGAATTCTGTTTATCATAATCTGGAACTGAGAACATTTCGATACACAGACCATAATGTTCTAGACTTAGAAAAGGATATAGACCCGGAAAATATAACATCAGCAATAACTGCTGCTACTTCACTGATGAACAGTTTAAACACACCATCAACATGGAAAATACATTATCAATAATCCATTTTAATAGCAGAAGTTTGTATGCCAACTTCAACAATATGAAGGAATATCTAATTGAGTTGACAAATCCATTTGGAATTATTGCCATTTCTGAAACATGGATCAATGCGGAGAAAGGACTGGACTTTGGACTGGAGGGATATGATGTGAATTTTGTAAATAGAAGGAACAAAAGTGGAGGGGGAGTAGCTGTGCATGTGGATAAAAACCTAAATTACAAGGTGGTAGAAAGTATGACAACTGCGATTGATAATTTGTTAGATGGTATAACAATTGAAATTTATAAGGAAAGAGAGAAAAATGTAATAACTAGCTGTATATATAGAACACCTTTCTCTAGTATTCAAGTATTTAATGACTTCATAGAAGAAATATTCTCTAAAACAAATCAAAAAGTTATGTTTATCTGTGGTGATTTTAATATTGACCTGTTGAATAAAAAAAAAATACAGCAAAAATAGAAAAAAAAAATTCGACTCGCCATCGTATTTTTTGCCTGTTAAAAAACATTCAACTGAAGACTCATTCCACACACTTATATAAAAACAAATTAAGGTGCAATATGGACATTATGGACCATGCTGGTCAGCCTCTGCATCCTCTACACACGGCCATAAACAACCTGTCATGAAACGCCGTGTGGCAGGCAGGAGATGAGGACTCAAAGTGCAGGACAGGATTTATCTAAGTTCAATGAAATGAAAAGGGAAAAAAAAAAAACGCTTGGACACTGCTTGGACACAGGGCACCCACACAAACACAAAGCAGGAGATGAAGCATCGCGGAATATGTTTACAAACAAACTTCATTCTAAGCCAAAGACTAGAAAATATGGTCAAACACATCTTCCCTTTGATTTCACCTGCACAAGTGCTGAGGTAGGTCTCCACTGCAGAATCGGTTCTCCCTTCATCGGGAGCAGCGCTGGGCTCTTCAAATCACCGTCAAACAGTATCCCACATTCTTGATTTTTAGTTCTACTACTACTCCTGACATTTTGGAGATGTTAGCTCTTTATACAGTAAAGTTATAGTGGGATACAAATAATATCAGGCTGATCCTGCCACATTTTGTTCCCCCGGTTCAAATCACGGACAAACAGTATCCCACATCTGCTCTGTGTTGGTACAGGGCATTTAAGGTGATAACAGTGGGTGGATTATATTCTTAAACTTAGTTACAGCGCTTTTAGAAAGACATCTACTTTGATAAAGTCTACTCTCCACTGCTGTGTAACCAATTATTGTAAATGTAAATGTTATCAGGAAATGATCAGGCAGGAGAGGGTTTTCAGGAAACAAATTTTCAGTTTCTATGCCATATGTTGAAACAAGATCTAGAGTGTGCTTAAAGTGGTGGGTGGGTTCTTTTACATTTTGAGAGAAGCCAATTGAGTCTAATAACAGATTAAATGCCATGTTGAGGCTGTCATTCTTAGCATCTACATGGATGCTAAAATCACCCACAATAATTATTTTATCTGAGCTTAGAATTAAATCACATAAAAAGTCTGAGAAATCAGAGAGAAACTCTGTGTAAGGCCCAGGTAGAATATAGATGATATTTCTCTCTTGGCTCTCGGCGAAGGCGGTCACACTTTTCTCCTCTCCTCCTTCCCCTTATCTTCCCTGCTTAGCCTCTTGTGTCCTTGTCCTGTCTCGTGTGTATTACTTTCCCTCGAACAGTCTCTCACTGTCGTTCTCTAAAACCTAAAGAGAATTATGGATTTGATCAACTGGTCTCTGAATGCTATTGACACCCTTTTCTCAACGAGAAGTCTGGGCTCGGGAGAGCCCGAGTGCCCTGGAGGGACTTACCCTGCCGGATACACGATGGACGGGTGGCAAAACTGGAGGATCATGTGCCTGGCGGGACTGTCGATCGAGGACGCTGAAGATATCTACCTATTCGGAACCATGATAACAGGGTTCTTGCTGATCAGAGCTGGCTTGGCCCTGGCTTATCGGAGAATTAAGAGAGCGGAACCGGCTGTTCAAACCCCCCCCAAGGCTGCCCGCTGGAATTGAAGCGATGGGACGAGGCGCGACCTCTCACAATGAACGCAGCATGGTTAACACCTTGGAGACACTTACAGCTGCCGTGAAGACTCAAAATAACACAATTGAGTGTATATTGGGATACATCAAAGAGAGGCCTGCTCAAAATGAGACCCTTGAGCGAAAGTTGGATCACATCGTAGAACGGCTCACTGCAGTTGTGGGGTCTCAGAATCAAAAGGATGACAACACCACGGAACGGAAGTTTGATACCATCATGGGGAGGTTCTCCAGCGGGAGATTGAGAGACCAGTGTTGGAGTGTTAAAGAACAGCTTTGAAATTCTCCTGAGCTGCTCGCATAAAAGAAAAATCAGCAACATCAACATGCGGACACCACGGCGCCAGCTGCAGGCCCAAGGCTGGAGCTGAACAAAAACTCCCTGATAACGACTGTTTGGTGACTATTCTTCCCATCCCATGCAAGGCCAACCTGGGTTGGCTAGCAGACTGTTTACTTAGCCTGATAGAGTGAAGGACACTGTCTCAGCTGAACTATGGACACGCACACACATACACTTACACTGATAAGCACTCACACATCCCCCCTCCCCTTCCAATGCCTTTGATGCTTGTTGCCTCCTGGGAACACGAGGCGGGTCTGGGCCCGCGCTGGAGAGTCGGTGCAGTGGCAGGATGGCTGCTGTGTTGCCTGGGATTACTCCTTATCCCCCACCCAACCCTGTTGCTGGTCACGTGCTCTATAATGTTGTACTGTGGACATTTATGTGCTTTGTGTGCAGAGGAGTTCTTTTGTTTCCTGTTCTCATGCTGTCCTCCTGTAGCCCAGCATGAGTAGAGGTCTCTTTTTTTCCTCTTGTACTTTCCCATTGTAGTGTACATTTCAGTGGTTTTTCTGTAATGCAACCGTTCTCTGACTTGTATCCCCATGTGATGTCTGTGTCGTGTATGTAAGGTCGGGGGGTGGGTTCATTGCACTGCAGGGCAACCTGCCACTGCATGTGGCGAATAAAATTTGAACTCAAACTTGAACAAGTAAGACTGGTTTCTGAGTTTTACAGCTGGGGTGGACAAGGCTAAGCATCAGGCTTTCAAATTAATTAAAAGTCTGTCTTGGTCTTTCGTTGATAAATAGGCTGGTGTGAAAAATTGCTGCCACACCGCCCCCTTGGCCTGTGCTTTGAGGTTTCTGGTAGTTAGAATGACTCGGTTATTGATTGGGAGTGAGTTGTGTAAGGGCGGTCTAACCTCCTTTTTTGTTTTTTGTTTATTTGTTTGTGCCACTTCCCCTTATATCCCAGATACAGGGCATGCATGGCGCTGTTTCCCAGCTGTGCTGAGACCCGAATTGTTTGCCGTGCGTGCCGCAGGTAAATCGATTGCAGTGTCGCTAAACGGGGTGTAACGGTTTGTAGTGTTGTGTTATTTTTCCGTTTATGTGGTAATTCTCATGTTCAGCTGGGATATCAGCAGGATGTGTTGTAAGTCCTGTCTGGAATAACTGGGAATTTGTATGTTTAATTAATGTAATAAATAAATTATCAATTTATTTCTTTGCCCCCTTGTACTCATACCTTGTCCTCAGTTACATTTTGGTGTTGTTACGAACAGGATTCAATGGGAGTGAGCATTTTGTTTTTTTTGTAACCAGGTTTGTAAGATGGTCTCGATTGCCATCATGGAGGGAAGTGAGCAACAAACAATGGCCCAACGTATACTGGAGTTGGAGAATGAACTTAGAGACTTGAAAATGGCATCTGTGGGTACAGAGAGGCCCTCGACGCAATCCTGTGGTATATGTTCAACAGTATAGAAAGTTGCCATTATTTTCAGGGAAGTTGGACAATATGACTCACTGACTCTAGATGACTGGATTGAGCAAATGAGAGACTTTTGCGCACGAGAGGCAGAAGAGAAAAAGAGCAAGCTCAAATTATTTTGAACCATTTAGAGCAGGGGTCGGCAACCCTAGGCACGTGTGCCACAGTTGGCACGCGAAGAATTAACTGATGGCACGACCATAGCTGGACTGGCCATCGGGCATTTGCTTGATGGGCCGATGATTTTTTTTTTTTGTAACGGTATAAACAATGAAAGGTGGTGGATTGGCCAGATGGTGGCCGGTGTGTAAAAATAACTCAGTTGTTTGGTGGTGGCTATGGCGGAGCTTGCACAGATTCAGTAAAATTAACAAGTGGTGGAGGCCAGCAGGTGGATGAGGGAGAGGGGAGGCAGGAGGAGCAGAGACCCGAGGCGGCCCCGGTCCGAGTGTCAGGTGAACTGAACTTCAGGTAAGAAGTTATGACCTGCAGTCTATCTGGGTCAGATATAAACCAAGTTTAGGTGGAGTTTATTTTCGTTATGCTGACTTTTTACAGTCAGTTACAATAACTGGTGCGTACTAGCTAGCATGACATAGTTCCTATACAGCTGGGTTGGTGCTATGATGTTACTGATAGTGAACTTTATTTTATTCATAAGGTTAGTTAGTAGAGTTGCCAACCGTTCCGTAAAAAGACGGAATCGTCCCGCATTCAGAGAAATTACGTTTCGTGTTGAGCTGAGAAGGGACGCAGTTTGTCTAGAATGGAAAAAGACACAAAGGTGGATTTATTCTGTCATTATGCTGCACAGCTGCCTCTTCTTCTCTCATTCTCTCCCCCTCCCTCTCCCGTTGCTACTTTAATCATGAAACTGATCAATGATCAGCTGATCGGCTTTTCTCTCTTGTTTGTTTATCGCCCACTTTGCGCCAGAAAGAGGAAACCAGCGGAGGTCGTGCTAAACAACAGCAGCATGTTTAAGCTTGATCAGCTGTTGTTAGAATTTATTTAATATTACTTTCTAATATCAGCTGATGTTTGCTGGAGCCACAGCTGTAAAACCTGCTGGCAGTGTTGGGGAGTAACGGAATACATGTACCGCCGTTACGTATTTAAAATACAAAATATGAGTAACTGTATTCCGTTACAGTTACCGTTTAAAAAGGTGGTATTTAGAATACAGTTACTTTGTTGAAATAAATGGATTACATGGCGGTACTTCCCTGTTTCATATTGTGGCGTGTCAGGACTGTTTGGGGTTTGTTTGACAGCTACGTTCTGTTGTTCCAGGCGGCAGCGTTACGGTTGCCATGGTTACAGGGTGACGCTCTCTCTCTGCGTGTTTCCTGGGTGAGAGAGGCCTTTTTGTTGTTGTTGTGCTAAGCTAATAGGCAGAATGCTACCGATATAGCTCTAAAGAATGTAGCATCATAGGCAGTGTAGTCCGTGCTGCAGGGAGAATGGACTGCCATACACGTTATGTGTCTGTGAGCGAGGGAGGGAGAAAAAGGAAAAGTACGAGCTGTCATCGAGCAAAAACGGGAGCTGGAAGCATGTAAATATAATAATAACCACTGCAGCCAAGAGGAGTGCCTGACGAGCCCAGTTGTAAGTAAGCGATTAAGACTCGACTGTACACCGTGTTCGTGTTTTCCTCCGAAACAATAAGTTCTGTTGCAGCAGCCTTTCAACGCCTCTCTCTGTCTCTCGCTAGCAAAGTTGACCCAGACAACAAAGTAAAGCTAGTTTTCGGCTACGAGCCAGAGGTCCCTTTACTACGGTTCGGAGCCGCGGACCTTCAGTGACAGTAATAAATCACAGCAATAGTACATTCATGTAGTTGTAAACAGCATGATAATATATTAAGTAATCCAAAGTATTCAGAATACGTTACTCTCATTGAGTAAAGTAACGGAATACGTTACAGAATACATTTTGGGGCATGTATTCTGTATTCTGTAATGGAATACATTTTAAAAGTAACCTTCCCAACACTGCCTGCTGGTCATGATATCGATTTGTTATCTGGTGAGAGGGAAACATGAAGTTGAAACCAGAAGATGTCCTTACTGAATCATCAGAGCTGAACAGGTGATGGAGAAACAGGTTTACCTTTTAGGTGACATGAATGAGTTGAAGGCAAGTTATGAACTGTTTCTGAGAGACAAATAACACCAGGATCTGTTTCTAAGTAGCTGACAGCTGGTAACTGTGCAGGGGCGGGTCTAGCAAAGTTTTGCAAGGGGGGCCAGGAGGGGCATTAACAGGAAAAGGGGGGCACAAAGAAATACTTTCTTATTTTCATTTAAAATGTCTAGCTGTTATTAAATAATTATCTGAATCTTACAACCAAAGTTTCTATCTGATGTAAAATGTATAGAAATCATACATTTACCAACAAGACTGTACATCACTGTCACAACAGCGTTTGTTTTCATTCAAAGGCTTTATGGCTTTAATACCTGGTGGGCCGGTCTTTAGTCAAAATGCCCGGGTTGTTTTTTTTGTCCCAGTCCAGCCCTGGGCACGACACACAGTGAATTAATCTGAGAAGGTGCATCAAAAAATAAATGGCCGCACCAGCGGTGCACATCGCACATCAGCTCGCATAGACACATTAGTTGTGCCGCTTCTTAATGACGGTATCTTAAGTAACAACCCCAACTACCAGATTCAAATTGTAATTGGCTAAAAATAACTTAGCTTACTGGTGAGAGGGACGTTTTTAGCTTTCCACATTCTGACACTTAGAGTAGTCTATCTATCTATCTATCTATATATATCTATCTATCTATCTATCTATCTATCTATCTATCTATCTATATATATATATATATATATATATATATATATATATATATATATATATATATATATATATATATATATACATATATATATCTCATAATAATCTGACAATACCATAATATTGGCTATATTATAATTACATTACCACAGTGAGATGACTTTAGTCTCATGAGCAACATTAGCTAATTGTTATTTACTAACTAATCTTGAAATAACTGTTCGGTACAGAAATGAAGCCCAACAATCGTGTTTTACAGTCCTGTGGTCTCAGCCTCAGATACTCAACTAATCAAAGTGATGTCATGACAAAAATGAATGACCAACAAAAATTTTTCTCCTTCATTTATGTCACACAAAGCTGTATGAAACGTTTCTCGTGGTTAGTATCATGGTTGCTAGGCAACCTGAACAGCGCGACGAAGGCTAGACCTTCCCATTTCACAAGCCTATCACTTCCGCACTTCTCGTACTTATAGAACGCACCGTACGTAGTATGCATAGTGCGCGTACTTCAAGCGTGCAGACCCTGAATTGGGACACAGCCAAGGAACACCGGACTCTTTCAAAGTAAAACAGGAAACATGGAGATTAGACACGACATGAACTTAACATAACCACACAGACATGAAGCATGACAGGTAGACGCACGAACCAGGGAGACTGAGTACGGGGGAAGATGACAGAAGGAACTTAAGAAACAAAACCTAAAGAGCAACATAGGACTTAACTAGATGACCCAAACTAGAGCATAAATGAATACACAAGATACATAAAAACTCAAACACTGGGTCACACGACCCAGGACCATGACAATTAGTGTTTAACTGTAAAGGAGGTCAAAAGCTCCTTAGACAGAGGTTCTAGTATAAGCACAAAAGTAATGAAAAGTCATGGGAGGATTAGCTTTAGTAATAGCCGGTGGGATTTTCATGTTATGTCAATTGCCCGAACACAGTGCTCATGCCTGATATGGTCTACCCGTTAAAGGGGGACAGAGCAACAAATCAGGGAACTGACATGTACATCCTCTACCTAATCACCCGAAACCCCGGCTGATTGTGACCCAAACCTGTTTTCACACCTTGACTCATGTGATTAGATAGAGGATCATCAGGGGGTCCTTTTGTCCCTCTTTGGGGGAAACTCCCACTGGGTTTAAATCTGGGACTCCCCACCATTTGACCTTAGAACTGAAGAAGCTTCTTGGATGAGAGGTGAAACGTTTTCAAGCAACTTAAAGACGTCCAGACACTTTCCAAGCTCCTTAGACGACGATGACCTGGATGACTGAGAACCTTCACAGACTCATCATGGTAACCTTATTCACCTGACTCCTGAACTCTGCTTCCTCACATCTGACCAACGTTAAACTCATGGACTGAACATACACACGCACAACCACCTAAACACACACAATGGACAAAAACAAACCAATGGACAACTGTACCCTCATACACACAAGAATAACATGGACTGAACCACCACTCACAACCACTAGCACTTTATATAGCCTCTGTAGAAATTATCCACATATTTCACTTATCTTAACTGCACTACTGTATAATTCTGTATAAATAATCATTCTGTATAATACGATAATTTTAATTCTACAACTGTTTATAACTTGCATAGTTCATATTTCTGTATAATTTTTTTAATTTCATATTTCTGTATAGTTCTCATATTTATATCCTGTTCACAGCTTGTACACCACCACAGCCTGTACATACCTATAGTTATGGCATATTCATAACATACCTTCATACCGTGAACATTATAACATACCCAAAATAGACCCATAAATAGACCCATATTTTGTACTCTCATACCTATAACAGACCCATTTCTGTAATATATTTATATATCTACATTATTGCTAATATATATTTGTAATATATCTATATCATGGCTAAAGCACTTCTGGATGGATGCAAACTGCATTTCGTTGACTTGTACTTGTGCAGTGACAATAAAGTTTAATTCTATTCTATTCTATTATTCCCTCAACAATGTGGAGATCCAGTTTTCTCACCTTCTGGCAGCTGAGGTGAGAAAAAACAATCCCAGGTGCATCCCCCGCAGCCCAGGTTTGTTTACCAGATAGGCTTTGGGAATGCTGGACACAACATGAGGCAATAAAGATGAGCAGAGAGTCCCAGGTGCACACTCAGTAAGTTTAATTAACTAAACACACAGGTTAAGACAAGGTTTGCAAATGTAAGTAAAACAATGACAACATTTAACAATTTCAATGTAACAATAGTGTATACATGTCAGTGTAAGTTCAGTGTATACAGGTATATATGTCGTAAAAAGTCCACAACACTGCCATTGGTGGCTTTTTTGCATTCAGCAGTTGCCTCATTCTTCTGACACACAAAACAAACCTTTGGACTACATACTGCAAACACGGTAACCGTAGCAAATGTCTCACGTGTTACTGTTATCCGATTACTTTTTTCAAGTAACGAGCAAAGCAAGGGATTACTATTGCAAAAATTGTAATTAGATTACTGTTACTTTCCCGTAGGAACGCTCCGTTACTGCGTTACTAAAACCGTGATTTTTTTTGTGAGAATGTCTCATGACAGTGACGTAAGCGAGTGCGACGTTCGTGACAACAGCTGTGTGCAGATCAACAATGGATCATATATCGAGTGCGGGAGAGAGTATGAGCATGCAGCGTTTAAAGCGTGGAAGTACTGACCTTACTTTGAGTTTGATTCCATAAAAAGTGACAAAAACATTAGTGTCCGTTGTGCGTGGGAAGAAAACTTCTTTTTACAGCGAAAAAAACCCCTAAACTTCCAAGCAAGTGAGCTAGGACGTAATGAGAAATTCACAGAGAAACTTGCGGATTCTTCAACTGACCGCTGCGGCACACCTGCACCAGGGTAAACCTCCGCCTACCCACTCCTGCTTTACAGGTGAAAATAGAGCAAAAGGACTGCTAGTCTTTGATTTTATTTATTTTCTGCTGTGTTTTACTTGCATCTATTTGAAAGACTGAGTGTAAACACAAAAAAATATTTTATTTTATGTGCTGGAATGTGCAGAAAATAGGTTTAAACCAAATTTCTTCCAGTCAGAGAATGTTGCATATAATTACATTTTTGCTTGATGCATAAAGTTAAAAGATTAAAACTAATAAAAAAAAGTTTTAAAAAGAGACTTTTCCATTTTTTCATTTGATTACATTTTGAATGATGGATTATGTAGAAAAAGTAGAATTGGGCTGAAAGATCTATCGCTTTATCACCTATTCAGGTTGTAAATCGTGTTGTTAAAAAGTAACTAAGTAATTAATTACTTTTGAAAATAAGTAATGAGTAATGTAACAGGATTACTTTTTTGGGAAAGTAATCAGTAATTAGTTACTGATTACTTTTTTCAAGTACCTTGACCAACACTGCTAGTGTCACTCCTAAAACTTCCCCATCTTCCTAAACAACCAAATGCCACATGTTGCCATATAGTTTTTTTATTGATTGACGTGGTACACTTTAACACAAAGAGGGAAGGATGTTCTTTTTATTTATTCATTTCTTTGCCTGCAAGCGGAGAGTGTTTGCTAGTGCCTTCCTTAGAACATGCCGCTTATACCCTTTCTTCGTGCTCTAAATACAATGCTGTTTTATTTATTTATTTTTAAATTGCATGTATTTTTTTAAAATCATAAATCTGGTTTTACGTGGCCTGTCAACACAATTTAAAAACTGGTACATAGTTTGAAGTCCACACTTTCGACTCAAGTTGAAATGGAGACTCTGGGTTAGTGCATCTTGTTGCTCTTACTTAAATTGGTCAAGTGATTTTGACATGCCGTTGACCCCTGAGGGTTAAAACGTTACTAGAGGAACATTTTTGTTCACAGCTGTCTCATCAGATTTTTACATCTGAACTCTGTGGAGCCTGATCTCAAGGGTTTTAAGTTTGACCCTCAAACTAGAAGAGGATCTTTCTGTCTCTTCAGAGTCACTGTGATCCTGTGATGGCAGTGATTTCAGCCCTGAGTGATCACGCTGATGTTTGCACAGAGCAGATAATGAATTGAATGTTTTGGCACATTGGTAACAGTGAAACAGTTTATTAGTAACGTGGGATTGTTTGTGTTCAGAGTATGATCTGAGATTCCTGAAGCTCTTGTCACACTGGTCACAACTGTAGTTTCCTTCCATGTGTGTACGTTCATGAAGGTTACGATTACCTGAATGTGTGAAGCTTTTGTCACAGTGTCTGCACTTGTACGGTTTCTCTCCTGTGTGGACTCGTTTGTGTTTTTTAAGCTGACCTGCAGTAATGAAAGATGACCCACACTGATCACAGAGGTGCTTTTTAACCCCACTGTGAATGAGTTCATGTTCTTTTAAGTGATGCGATGTAGGGAAGCTTCTCCCACATTCTTTGCAGTATTTCAGTTTGTCTCCAGTGTGTCTACGTTGATGTATTTTTAGGGCGTCTTGCCAACTGAAAGATTTTCCACAAAGGTCACAATGAAACTCTTTCCCACAGTGATGACAGGGTTGAGAACTGGATCCATCTGTGTTGCTCTGCTTCTAAACAAAGACGGTGTAAATCAGTCCTTCAACATTTTTATCCTGAACGTCACCTGAAATAAAGAGCATCTCTGCAGACGTCTAGTTACATTTTACTGTTTCAGTTAACACACTCAGTTTACTGGGCTGCAATAACTACAATACTACCACCATAATACTACAGTAATACTAAAATCATAACTGAAATGAAAATCCGAATAATCAATCAGTTCTGCTTTTCCATGCAGTAGAATTGCTAACATGCTAACACAGTTTAATGAGCAGAGTTGTTCCAAACAGTCAGGCTAAAATGACAAGATAAAAATATAAATACATACCTCACAGTAACTGCACTTGTAGAGTCTCTTTCTGGTGTGGATCTGTTGGTGTAGTCTCAGGTAACGTGGAGATTTAAAAGTCTTCTCACACAGGTCACATTTATAAGGTCTCTCCTCAGTGTGAGTCAACATGTGGCATTGTAACTGCATGTTGGTTATAAACTGTTTGCCACACTGTTCACAGCAGTACACATCATGTCCGGTGTGAATGCGTAGGTGTGTATTTCGATTCCGTATATGGCTGAAAGTTTTTCCACAAATGTCACAGCTGTATGCCTTAATTCCAGAGTGGGCAACTAGATGCCTCTGTAAGCTGCTACTTTGACTAAAAGCTCTGCCACACTGATCACAGCTGTACGGTTTAACTCCACTGTGGATGAGTTGGTGATGTTTTAGAGTATCCTTCCTGGAAAAAGTCTTTCCACACAAGTCACAGCTGAACGGTTTCTCTCCAGTGTGGATGACCTTATGCTGTTTTAGATTAGCCTTCAGAGTAAACTCCTTCCCACACTTATCACAAGTATGCGCTTTAACTCCACTGTGAATGAGCTGGTGTCTTTTTAAGCTTCCATTGTGCCTAAAATCTTTCCCACAGTTGTCACAGGTGTATGTTTTCTCTCTCTTTCTTCTGTGAGGTTTGTCGGCCTCCTGAGAGCGCTGACTTCTCGCTCCACGCTGGTCCTACAGTGACAGAGATACAAACAGAGGCAGTGAGTGAAATGCAGTCGTAATGCAGAACAAACTGAACCTTCAAACTCCCTCCATTAACACTAGTTTTAAACCTGAAGGTGGAGTGTGGCACCAAACACCTTAAAGGTCTCTTATCACCACCTACTGGTAGTTCTAACACATTACATCCAACCTGGTGTTAAAAATAATTCATGACTGTTCAAACGTCTGTGAAGGTTCTCAGTCATCCAGGTCATCGTAGTCAAAGGAGCTTGCAAAGAAAAGCGTCTGGACTTCTTTAAGTTACTTGAAGACGTTTCACCTCAAACTCTAAAGCATATACAGATATTATGTATTGGTCCGATACTGACCTAAATTACTGGATTGGATATCGGAGAAATAAAAAATGTAATCCGATCCATTAAATATCACGAAAGCACGTCACAAAACTTGTGACACGCCGTAACTCGCCTCATAATGTTAGCATGTCGGAGCAGTATGCATCACGTGATAGAGCGGCTGTGGCGTGCGAGACCTGTCGATGGTCTGGTTGAGCATTTGGATCTTCGCTAACAACCCAGCATTTCATCTCCGAGGAAGTTTTCCCAGAGAGAAGTAAAGCAAGTGTGTAAGTTCATCTCTGAATGTTTGTAAAGCATTCCCGCGTTAAGCTTAACAACCAATATATTGAGCGACTGCCTCTCTCTCTCTCCTGCTGCTACTTCAATCATGAAACTGATTAATGATCAGCTGATCTGCTTTTCTGTCGCGAGTCCGTCTCTCGTTTGTTTTTGGCCGACTTCTCACCAGAAAGAGGAAACCAGCGGCTGAACAACTGCAGCACGTTTAAGCTTGATAAGCTGTTGTTAGAATTTATTTAATATTACTTTCTACACCAGAATCTTTTTCTAGGTAGCTGACAGCTGGTAACTGTGCAGGGGCGGATCTAGCAAAGTTTAGCCAGGGGGGCCGATAGGGCATGAACAGGGAAAAGGGGGGCACAAAGACATACTTTTCTTTCTTATTCTCTTTTAAAATGTCTATCTTTTAATAAATAATTATCCGAATCTTACACCCAAAGTTTTAATTTGATGTAAAGTGAATAGAAGTCCATTATTGTATATAGTAACTATTAAGTCTAATATACCCTAGTAAGCTATACTACTTTTTCCTTTGGGAAGGCTGCAATTCTGTTGAAGAAAGACGATGAATCTATTTAATATTTCTTGAAAAATAATTTATTTCTGCGCATTTTTTTTGCATCAAATTAAGGTTGATTATGTCGATTAAGCATCATGAGGTGGAGCGTGAGGGGTGGTTCCCTTTTTTTTTTTTGTTGCTGGGAGTTGGAAGCCTATTAGTTAGGTTGCTTAATATTTACGCTAAGTAATCTTTAAAATACCAGAATAGGGAGGATGGTGTAGGTTTAAGTTTATTAGATTGATCAGTATTCCTGAACTATAATTTTTTTTTTAAAACTTGAGTATGAACTTATACAAAATGCAGCAAGATACAAGAAAAACCCAGTTGTATTGATTAAAAAACACTATATCGGGTTCATATCGGTATCGGCGGATATCCAAATTTATGATATCGGTATTGGTATCAGACATAAAGTGGTATCGTGCTATCTCTAGTTCAAACACTCTAAAAGTTCAAGGGGGTCGAATACTTTTGCAAGCCACTGTAAGTCCTCATGTGTTGAAATCAGATATTGGGTCTGTACATGTGACAATTTGTTTTTTCAGGTTGTGAAAGATGCTGCAAAACAATCTGAGGCAGACTAACTGTGTTATTTAAAGACTGCATGAAGATCCTCTGCAGGTTAGTGCAGGATAAACAGGTTAGTTTGCTGAACTGTGATGGATTTAAAGTAAAGAACAGTGTGTGACTGGTGCACAGTGACTGTGGTGCTCATGTCACAGTTAGATTACATCAAGTGTAGCAGAGATTCATTTAAACTGAAGCTCATGATGCTGACATTCATTCACTGAGTTCCACCTTCATACCAACAGTATAGTTTCTAATATAAAGACAGTGTACTGTCAGTGTAGAGGATGGAAATCAGCCATGACAGCTCATGAAACATCTGCTGACATCTGGTTGAATTCAGTTGTGTACATCCACAGAGAGCAGCAGGTCAGCTGATCACAGCCTGTACTTTAAGAAAATCTACTGGAGCTCTCAATAGAAATTATTGTGAGCTGTGATTCTTTTCCCCACGCTGAGCCACTACAGCTGATTTTAGGGTTCCCACCTGCTCAATCCCACTTTAACCTCTTCCCTGCTCATGTTCCTGTTTAGAGGCAAAGTCACCCTCTACAATGTAGGCAACAGAAAATACACACATGTTTTATTTTCCTTCATTTTCTACTAAACTGATTCAAACAGAGAACCTTTATTAGAAATAAATAGTTTGTATTTCATTTACTAATCTTATTTTATTATTACATTAATAAAGCACAAGGTTCAGTTAACTTTGGATAAAAACATGTGGTTAAAAAGTTCTTCAAGGAGCTACTTTTACTTTCTTACTCTTATTACATTTCAGAGCCTGTACTTTTTCACTGTTACTTAAATAAAGAAGGTGAATGAATACTTTTATTGAAGTGTTTTTTAAAAACTAGTATCTGTACTTTTACTTAAGTATAGAGTAAATGTACTTTGAACGTGTATTTTTTGGGGTCATGAAAAAAATGTTATGTCCATTTGATTATTAATAATTTTGATGAATAAACCTTCCTTATTTTAACATGTGCTGTGGTCTTTCTTTGCTGCTGACTTCTTAATGTTTGTAAACACAATTTAAAAATACATAATAATATGCAACACAGTGATATAACAGGTTGGGAGTATGAGAGTTTTAGACGTGACTGATTATTTGGTGAAACTGTGATATTTTCCTCACCTTCTGTGTTGAGCTCATTGTTTCCTCTGTAGTGACTCAGCTGAGTCCAGATGGCTGAAAATGTTCCTCTGCTGCTCCGTCAGACTCTTCTCCTCCTGCTGATCAGCTGGGACACAAAACAGATCTTTGTTAGGCTCCACACTGCACTGAAGAGTCAAAGTGTCTCATATGTTCATCTGACAACACAAAGTACAAATTTCACTCTGATTGCTTGTAGAAATCTTGTGAGACGTGTTGTGCTGCAAAGTGAGGAAACTCTCTCACTCACTTATACTTCAGGAGGAACTTTGTGACATTGGCTCTAATATTCTAAGCAGCCCTTTACTATGACAGGGCCAGAAAGTCCTATTTGAAGGTTTGGGAGAAGGACCATGTTAAAGGTGGATTGGGGTTTATACACTTTGTTATGATACAGGTAAGGCTGTAAGAGCCTGAGAAGGTGTCCTGAATGAACCTCTAAAACCAGTTTTCAGCTAACGACTCTGCTTCAGTCTGGAAAACAGCAACTACAAGTTTAAAGACTCCATCAACAATTCACACCCAGCAACAGCCTGAACAGCTCCTCCTGTGGTTTCCACAAACAGGGACAGACCTGTTACTCCCCCACCCAACACTTTCAACTCCTTCAGCCCCCCAGTCCCTCCACCTCCACCATTCCTAAAAGTTTGATTCTGTGCAGCCATTCCCCAACTCTCTGTGAACGGTACTGTCCCGATTTTTTGATGTTGGTCTGAGAACAAAAAAACATTACTCAGATCTTGTCCAGTCAACAACAAATATTTATTAAGCACATGTGTGGGAGATGTACACGACACCACCCTCAGCGTAGTCCAGTAGATCTAAAAGAGGAAGCACTTCGATATACAGTTTTATATGTCAGGGTTCACGCCGCTTCATGCGTAAGCAGATAACATAACATGCGCGGCAGTTGTCTGCAACTCCTTTTATATTATTGATGTTTGTTCCTCACTAACAGTTTCAGCACTCTCTCACCTCCATCTGTTTCCTGTTTCTCGTTGTGAGGCCCCATGATCGTATATGACACATCCTGAGTACATCCTGTTCTAATCTGCACAGGCACATATTCAGTTACAAGCAAAACACTACTTTAAATGTCTTCCAGTTTAAACCTTCTATAACCTCTTGATTAATATGGCACTTATTTAAAATTACAACATTTATATTTTCCACAGTACTCGTGGTCATTGATCAGTGGTTTCAGTGCTTTCCTTCCTGCTTTGACTGCAGCTGTGTTTGACACAGGAAGACATTATTACATTCTTCACGATTATACTTTATTCTTTTTGGGGGAAGTGCAGCTTTAAACCTTCACATGATTCAAGTCAACCCAACAAATCAATCTGAACGATCACAGGAGAAAAAAAACTTCTGTAGATAAAATAAAACCCAACATTCAATCCACAACATGATTAAAAACATGATTCTCCCAAATCACCAAGAGCTGCTCATTAACCACCACAATATATTTTTATTCTCTGTGCTTTCAAATATGAACACTGTTTACTTTCATCTCTGTTTCATTAGTTTTTGTTAACATCTTCCTGTGCATCACTTTACAGCAGCCACACTCATTAAAATGAGACTTTGTAGGAGTTCACTTCCTCTCATGTGTTCATCCACAGCAGCTGGACAATAAAGTTTATTGTGACCCTGATACTGCAGCAGATCGCTCTCATCCATTTCCTGTTATCACTTCAAATAGAAATGAGGCTGTAGAGGTTTGGTGCATGCAGAAAAACAGCTGCAGGGACAATGAAAAGACTTTTCTGCTCCAACTTCTCCCAGCATGTTGAGCTAATGATTAGTTGGTGTTTTTCTCCAAACACTCTCACTCTTCTCTCAACGTGTTCACAATAAACTGTGAACAGACACCGAGGAGAGCAGCAGAAGACCTCATTCAGGAGCTAAACTCAACATGAACTGAACTCACAGTAAAGTTAGCTCGGTGCTTACCTTTAGATGAGCCCACAAACCGAGAGAAACTCCGTGATGAAGCTGGAACTCTTTCCAAACAGGAAACAGATCAGGGAGCAGAGACCCACGTGGTTCACGCTGATCTCAGCTACGATCCAGGAGACAAGGGTGGGCAGATCGATGCAGATATCGATCCAAACGTTGGTTTAGTTTGTTTTATCATCCAAATTCATGATTTTACTCACTTTGGATGAAAAATAGCTCCGTCTGTCATCCCGGAAGGCGCTTCGTCTTCTTTACATTGTTTATTGGCGGTTGTCAAACAACAAAATTGTGCTTTACCGCCACCAACTGGTGTGGAGTGTGAACTGGCACGTCGACTCTCAAATGCACACAAACAATTTACTGTGTTTTAAAAACTAGAATAAGGCCCGATAACCTTCACTTCTTGAGTACTTTTGCAGTAAAACAATAAGATCCAGTTTCAGTTTTATGTTTATGTTTTGGATCAGTCGCCTTCTCACAGTGTAATATTTCCTCTTCTCTTTGATCGCCCAGAGATGTGGTGCAGAATATGCCATGAAAATCATTTGTTTGAAGCCAGCTCACCTCCTGCAACCACTTTTCAGAGAATATGTGCTTTTTTTGCAGTTGAGACTACTTCTGACATTTATTTGGAGGAACACCAAAGTAAATGCTGAACCCTCTGGGGTCCAGGATATAATTTGCCGTTTTTGACTAGTTTTGATTTTACCTCTATATTTCATCTTTAAAAACAGTTTATCTCGCCTTGTTTGGTACAATCTTTTCAGCACAACCTCAAATATCCGAAATTTGAGTTATTCTTTTTATTTCAGCATAATATATTAGCACAATTTATCTAAGTTCAAGCAAAAATTCAAACTCAGAGTAGAAAAAAGTTATATTTTTTACTGTAAAACCCATAAAAATGTTTGAAGAATCCTTTTCATAACTTGAAATGCAAATAGAAATTGTACATTTCTAAAGATTCTGCACATGTTTTGCAAACAACAGTTATCTGGTACTATTCGCTTAAAAATGCAGCCAATGCCTCAGGTGTTTTTATATAACAATTTAAATGTATTTACAGAACAAACAGGTGTTCTGCATCAAATAAGAAGGCACACAAATTATTTGTGCCAGTCCAAAAAAATAGTTTGTGTTCAGTATAAGACAGAAGAGAACACCACAGGCCTAAACCCTGCAGGTCTGACAGCAGGAGGTGGATCAGTCCAGTTTTCCATGTGGGAACAGCGTTTACACTGGAATCTGCCTCTGATGGCTTTGATGGAGCAAAGACGCTAGAAGAGCGTCTCTCAGCATGGGCCCGAAAAAAGTTCTGTCAGCTGAGGAAGGCGACGATATTAAGAAGTCGCTGGAGTTTATGACAGAGGAGATTTCTGCTGTCAAACTGCAGCAGAAAGCCATCCTGGACCTGGTCGAGGAAGTTAAGGCTCTCCGCATACAGAACGCCGAGAAGGATCGGCGGCTGGCGTACCTGGAGAACAGAGTGGCAGATTTGGAGCAGTACACCCGAATGAACGATGTCATTATCACGGGACTTCACATCAAACCCCGGTCAAACGCCCAGGGGGTGGGCGCAGCTGACAATGTAGGAGGGCCAGGAGAGGAAGATGTCAACTCCACGGAGCTTCAAGTGGTTACCTGTCTATGGTCCAAATGTGTGGAAGTGGATTATAACAATATTGAGGCTTGCCACCCTCTACCCCGAAAAAATGACGGTGACAAACCAGCCATCATTGTGAGATTTGCAAACAGAAAACACAAAACAGCACTGTTAAAACAAGGAAAGAAACTGAAAGGAGCCGATGTCTTCATGAATGAACATCTGATAAAAAGAAATGCGGACATCGCCAGGAAACACATTACTTGAAAAAACAGGGAAAAATTCAGAATACATGGACCACCAACTGTAAAGTATTCATTAAACTCAATGGAACACCGGAACAAGCCAAAGTGTTGGTCAACAGAAATATGGAGGAGCTGGACAAATACTGAGGTTCAACTTACACTGGAGGTATGAATACACATGTGACGTGACACACAACACAACACATGGCACAGTCTAAAAGAGCTTCATCTGCATCCGACAACAATATCAATATAACTCATTGGAATTCTGTTTATCATAATATGGAACTGAGAACATTTCGATACACAGACCATAATGTTCTAGACTTAGAAAAGGATATAGACCCGGAAAATAACTTCTTCTATAACATCAGCAATAACTGCTACTACTTCACTGATGAACAGTTTAAACACACCATCAACATGGAAAATACATTATCAATAATCCATTTTAATAGCAGAAGTTTGTATGCCAACTTCAACAATATGAAGGAATATCTAATTGAGTTGACAAATCCATTTGGAATTATTGCCATTTCTGAAACATGGATCAATGCTGAGAAAGGACTGGACTTTGGACTGGAGGGATATGATGTGAATTTTGTAAATAGAAGGAACAAAAGTGGAGGGGGAGTAGCTGTGTATATGGATAAAAACCTAAATCACAAGGTGGTAGAAAGTATGACAACTGCGATTGATAATTTGTTAGATGGTATAACAATTGAAATTTATAAGGAAAGAGAGAAAAATGTAATAACTAGCTGTATATATAGAACACCTTTCTCTAGTATTCAAGTATTTAATGACTTCATAGAAGAAATATTCTCTAAAACAAATCAAAAAGTTATGTTTATCTGTGGTGATTTTAATATTGACCTGTTGAATAAAAAAAACAAACATAAAATGACCAACGAATTTCTAAACACTATGTACAGTTTGAGTTTACATCCTAAAATAACCAGGCCTAGCAGAATTACACCACATTGTGCCCCCTTACTTGACAATATTTTCACTAACAATATGGAAAACGACGTTGTGAGCGGATTATTAATTAATTACATCAGTGATCACTAGTGGTGCAACGGATCAAAAATCTCACGGTTCGGATCGGATCATGGTTTTAAGTCACGGATCGGATCAATTTTCGGATCAGCAAAAATAGAAAAAAAAAAGAAATTCGACTCGCCATCGTATTTTTTGCCTATTAAAAAACATTCAACTGAAGACTCATTCCACGCACTTATATAAAAACAAATTAAGGTGCAATATGGACATTATGGACCATGCTGGTCAGCCTCTGCATCCTCTACACACGGCCATAAACAACCTGTCATTAAAACGCTGTGTGGCAGGCAGGAGATGAGGACTCAAAGTGCAGGACTCAGACTCAAGGGATGAACTCAAAACCACAGCTTTATCTGCTGGTCACAGAAAAACGGGCATACAACATAAACTAAACTGGGGAAACAACAAATTAAAACTCAGAGGGAGCTCCACACAGCAAGAGGGACGACACGACACTGACTCAGAGAAACACAGGGTTTAAATACACTGGGAAGTAACGAGGGGAATGAGACACAGAAGGAGAGCACAGCTGGGGGAAATCAGAACTGACGAGACAAGGAAGCGTAACTGAACACACTGAGATCAGACACGGAACTTCAAAATAAAACAGGAAACACACACGCAAAGACAAAGACTCAGAGACGCGGGCTTAACACAGAGACCTGACTACACTGGAGGCAGGGACGACGGAAAACAGAGGGAGCACAGAATAAACACTGGGAAACCAAAACACAAACTGTCATAATTCATAATATCAAAAATAAGAGTACAAAAATCAAAAACACTGGGTCACCGACCCAGAACCATGACACAACCAGAGAAGTCTGTTCAGTGAGAGGTTGCTTCTTCCAAAGTCAAGGACCAGCAGACTTGAAAAGTCCTTTGTCCCACATGCCATCAAACCAACGCTGTAATAGACTCACAATACTTGAAATGTGCCGTTCCCTTGTATTCTTATTCCTATTTATTCTATTTATCCCTTTTGTATTCTCTGTATTTATATATGTGTATATGTGTCTATATGGTATATTTCTGCTCATATTCTGCAACTTCTGTCGGTGCTGTGTTACTGGGAACTGAATTTCCTGGCGGAACCCACCCGAGGGATAAATAAAGTTTCATCTAATCTAATGTAATCTATAGGGCAGTGCAGGCTTTGTATCTACCACTCTGCTGTTATATAACGAGCGGTCACGGGGCTTTCCGTTGCCCTGGAGGTCCACCCATTTGTAGTTGGGAAATAGCGTGGCTCAAGCATGTTCATCACAGTTTAAACCACTTGTTTTGCACAACGGAATACGGCCTCCCGTCTGCAGCTAAACACCCCAATAGCTTTTGTAATAGCTTTAGCCCGGTTGGATTGGGCAGCAGAGGGCTGCTTAAATGCCGCAACGTCCTCTGCTCCGGCACTTGGACTGCTAGCGCTGACCATAACTATTGCTTGACAGACTGACCACGTGCACCATACACATACCTTTTTTTTTCTTTTTTGAATCTTCGGATCACGTGCGTACCGAATCGTGGCGTGGGATCGGATTTGGGAACAACCGTGATCCGTTGCACTTCTACTAACCTGTAAATTTAGTCTTTTCAAGAAAGCAATTTTTTCTTTTTTACACCATAAAAGCCTTATTTTTGTTGATTTCCTACTGCTAAGCAGAACACACATGAACTTTAAGGCCTGGATAAATTTGAAACGTTGTTGTCTACAATGGAAAATGGCTAAAAAATAAAAACAGGTATTCAGATCCTAATTTTCTAATATTTGTGTCTTCCAAGATGGCGCCGCGTATGGATGCCCTGGTGCTTCAGTGCGTTGCTTCTGTTTTGTTTTTGTGCCTAACTTCTGTGTCTGGGCACTCCTCTGGATATTCTTACACCAGAGAAGAGCTTCTTAACTACAGGACTACAACACCTGTGGATTTACTTCCAATATTTGTCGCATCTGCGGCAGATTTACTGCAGACTCTGATCAGGAAAGTGAGACGCCGAAGGAGAGGAAAGCGAGCCGGCGCACTCGTGCGTCTGAGGAGACGCGGACTGCGAACTGCTCTTCCTGGGATCTTCCTTTCCAACGTACGCTCACTCAGGAATAAGATGGACGAGCTGGCCCTGATGAGAAGCATGAACAGAGACTTTGCCTCCTCCTGTGTCTTATGTTTTACGGAGTCGTGGCTCTGTGAGGACATCCCGGACTGCGCGCTCAAGCTGGAGGGTTTTCATCTGCTGCGCGTGGACCGGCAGGCCTCTCTCTCTGGTAAGACCACAAGTGGAGGTGTCTGCTTCTACATTAATAGTGGCTGGTGCACAGATGTAACAGTGATTGCTCAGCACTGCTCTTCCTCTCTGGAATACCTTTTTATTCACGGCAAACCGTTTTATTCTCCGCGGGAGTTTGCTTCATTCATCTTGGCCGCTGTTTACATCCCGCCAGATGCGGATGTGCAGGCAGCTCAGTGCGCACTCGCGGAGCAGATACTGCACATGGAGCGGACATTCCCGGACTCTCTCATTATTGCTCTTGGGGACTTTAACAAAGCCAATTTGAGCCATGAGCTTCCCAAATACAAGCAGTATATTAAATGCCCGACCAGAGAGGAGAGGACATTAGACCACTGTTACAGTACGATCAGCGGGGCCTATCGTGCGGTGCCCCGCGCTTCACTCTGACTTTCTGACCACGTCATGATCCACCTGATCCCCGCCTACAGACAGAGGCTGAAGCTCTCCAAACCTGTCGTGAGGACTAAAAAACTGTGGAGCAACGAGGCTGTGGAGGAGCTTCGCACGTGTTTGGAGTCTACAGACTGGGACACAATGAAGGCTGCTTCTAACAGCTTGGGCGAGTTTACGGACACCGTCACCTCCTATATCCATTTCTGTGAGGACAGCATCGTGCCATCACGCACCAGGGTGAGTTATAACAATGACAAACCCTGGTTTACTCCTAAACTCAAAAAGCTGTGGCTGGAAAAGAGAAAGGCGTTCAGAAGCGGAGACAGGGACCGCTACAGAGAGGCCAAGTACAGGTTCACTAAAGAAGTGGACATTGCTAAACATCAGCACTCTGAGAAGATGCAGCAGCAGATCTCAGAGAATGACTCGGCCTCTGTGTGGAAAGGTTTTAGGAATATCACCAACTACAAGCCTAAAACCCCCCACTCCACTGATGACTTCATCTTGGCCAACACCCTTAACGACTTTTACTGCCGTTTTGACGAGCCATCAGGCAGCCTTCACACCTCCAACGGCCCCAACAAAAGAGACACTTTGGACACTCATTCCCCCACCTCTCCCCCCTCCATAGAGCCATCACCACCATCAAATACTTCACCTACAACACCCCCCTCCTCACCCCATACAAAGGAGGATTTCACACCACCTCCTCCCACCACAACTCTTCATATTCATGAAGCAGATGTGAGGAAGCAGTTTAAGAGTCTGAATGCTCGAAAAGCTCCTGGCCCAGACAGTGTGTCTCCTGCCACCCTCAGACACTGTGCAAACGAGCTGGCCCCAGTGTTTTCTGGCAACTCCTCACTGCAGGCATGTCATGTGCCTGCCTGCTTCAAGTCCTCTACCATAATCCCTGTCCCCAAGAAACCTAGGATCACTGGACTAAATGACTACAGACCTGTGGCTCTGACATCTCTGGTCATGAAGTCATTTGAGCGCCTGGTTCTCTCCTACCTCAAGACCCTCACGGCCCCCCTCCTGGACCCCCTGCAGTTTGCATACAGAGCCAACAGGTCTGTAGATGACGCTATCAACATGGCTCTACACTTCATCCTGCAGCATCTGGACTCCCCAGGAACCTACGCCAGGATCCTGTTTGTGGACTTCAGCTCTGCCTTCAACACCATCCTTCCAGACCATCTCCAAGGCAAGCTTTCCCAGATGAATGTGCCTGATCCCATCTGCCGGTGGATCACTGACTTCCTGACGGACAGGAAGCAGCATGTGAGGCTGGGAAAGAATGTCTCGGACTCCCGGACCATCGGTACCGGCTCCCCTCAGGGTTGTGTTCTTTCTCCTCTGCTCTTCTCCCTGTACACCAACTGCTGCACCTCCACCCACCAGTCTGTCAAGCTAATCAAGTTTGCAGATGACACCACCGTTATTGGACTCATCTCGGACAGGGATGAGTCTGCCTACAGGAGGGAGGTTGAACGTCTGGTGTCCTGGTGCAGCCACAACAACCTGGTGCTGAATCCCCAGAAGACAGTGGAGATTATTGTGGACTTCAGGAAGCACACAGCCCCACTCCCCCCCCATCATCCTGACTGACACCCTCATCACCTCTGTGGACTCATTCCGCTTCCTGGGTACCACCATCACCCAGGACTTGAAGTGGGAGCCCACCATCACCTCCGTCATTAAGAAAGCCCAGCAGAGGATGTACTTCCTGAGGCAGCTGAAGAAATTCAACCTGCCAACACGGACGATGATGCAATTCTACACTGCAATCATCGAGTCCATCCTCACCTCCTCCATCACCGTGTGGTACGCTGGAGCCACTATCGGGGACAAACAGAGACTGCAGCGTGTTGTGCGCTCTGCTGAGAAGGTGATTGGCTGCAGACTCCCATCTCGGCCGCATGGTGTACCAATGAAAATAAAGTCTATGAGCATGGATTCTCAGCAGGGCTGAAGATGCGGCTCCCATTTACCGATGTGCCATTACTAACTAACATATGAATTTATCTTGCAGGTCGGATGTAATTGCATCGTGGGCCAGATATGGTCTGCGGGCCATAAGTTTGACATCCCTGGTGTAAAAACCTGCTCTGTACAATGAGTCTAGTTTCTAGTTTTCCTCGATCATCTTGTAGACTTGCTGTTCTTTACTTTGATAACTGAATAAATTATTCCTTTCTGCTCATGTGAATTCCTCCCCATCCATATAAAACATCAAACTGATTTAAGGATGTCATAGAAAGTCAACGAGCTGTAGAAGTTGTGCTTCATAATAAATACACAGCATGTGACTGTTTTTAAGAGTTTTTAACACAAACACTGACTTTCAAGGAATCACTGAGGCCAGTTTTCCTTTGAGGAAAAAAAAAAATCCATCTGACGCCACACGAGCCGATTCATGCTTTTGGTATTGCCTGCATCAGTATTTCTTCTCTCTTCATTATCAGCTATTTGAGTTTGCATCACTGCAGTATTAGATAAAACCCTCAACAAGCAGACGACCCCCGACAATATTCCCAAACTGCACTGATAGAAACTTGAAAAGACTTAAACAACAAAACCAGAGAAGCTGGAATTGAGCTAGCAGCTGAAATTATTTTGTCTCTCGACTCATCAGAACAGGAACTTTCACAGATGGAAAACCTGCTTTAGATTTGTGTTTTGAAGTCATCTGACGAACACACACTAATCTGCACTACACAATGCCTTTGAATGGGTGTTTTCATGTATCAGACTCTTGTTCACACTCTAGATTTATGACACAGTACAGAACAAAACACAGTTAAAGGGATGGAGGAACTTTTTTCTGTTTTACATTGGGATTAAAGTTTCAGCCATTTCAGTTATTTGATATCTAATATGTCATTTTTATCTGAGGTAGACGTCTCTGGCTGGACACAGACTGTGATGCTCAGCTTTACGGTACAGAGCAGCTTTTCCTACACAATATACAAAATACTTCTCAAATCACATCTCATGGCTATATTATGTTTGCTGCTTATGTTGATTATGAGTTTAATATCCAGCTGTTGCACTAAATGAAAAACACTTAAAATGAGCAGTGTTACAATTTATGAAGCTGATGAAAGACTTTATTACTAAAACATGCAGGAGTGGTTTTTAACTTAAAGGAGCCATAATAAGTCATGATACATTAATACAATATGCATAAGAGAGCAGACCATGTTTCATTCATACATCATTCTACCAGTAATCTAGTTCATCAGTTTGTAGCTTCACATATGTTGCCCATTTTCTTCACGCAGCTTCTTCGGTGTAGCATTTTTTTTTTTTGCAAATAAAACTGCAGCAGCTTGACCAAACAGTGATTTAACGTCTCACAGTAAGGATCCTTGTGATCAACTGAATTTAAGAAATCTCCCAGTGTGTGTGCTGTACACAGCATGTGCACAAGGGAGTCTCCAACTGCAGTGAGTTATGGCACAACGCCATTGAACATACCCACGTTGACAGCAGCCTCGCTTGTGCACGTAGCGACCAACTTTGTTGTCCAGTCCTCCAAGCCTGTGTCCTCAAGAAGTCTCACAAGTTCATCCCTGCGCGGTGCGGTCACCGTTGCTGAACACAGACACAATGTAAATGATTTCCTGCTCGACTTTTGTGATGTCCACAGATCCATCAGAAAGCATCCCACAAAGTATTTTCTTCAGCTCTGGCTCCGGTTGGTGTTTCTTCGGTGGTGGCGAAACACCAAAGAAGCTGCAGCAACACGTGTCAGGTTGAATGAGATGGTCGAGTATGCAAAGGCGCTTGGTAACATAAGTGTCACTACATATTTGTAATTTTTGTCGCACATGCGCACCTGTGTAGCAGTTAGGTGCATCCCTGTCTATAACACAGTTTAACATATTTATCTTACTCATCACCTGTTTAATTTTTCTGAGTACACTAGAGGAACATGTTCATTCACAGCTGGCTCATCACATTTTTACATCTGAACTCTGTGGAGCCTGATCTCAAGGGTTTTAAGTCTGACCCTCAAACCAGAGGATCTTTCTGTCTCTTCAGATTCACTGTGATGGGAGTGATTTCAGCCCTGAGTGATCACGCTGATGTTTGCACAGAGCAGATAATTTAGTAAATGTTTTGGCACATTGGTAACAGTGAAACAGTTTATTAGTAACGTGGGATTGTTTGTGTTCAGAGTATGAACTGAGATTCCTGAAGCTCTTGTCACACTGGTCACAGCTGTAGTTTCCTTCCATGTGTGCATGTTCATGAAGTTTACGATGACCTGATCGTGAGAAGCTTTTGTCACAGTGTCTGCACTTGTATGGTTTCTCTCCTGTGTGGACTCGTTTGTGTGTTTTAAGGTTACTGGCACTGATGAAGGATGACCCACAGTGATCACAGACGTGCTTTTTAACCCCACTGTGAATCAGTTCATGCTCTTTTAAATCTGCTGATCTGGTGAAGCTTCTCCCACATTCTTTGCAGTATTTCAGTTTGTCTCCAGTGTGTTTACGTTGATGTACTTTTAGGGTGTGTTTTCGACTGAAAGCTTTTCCACAAAGGTCACAACGAAACTCTTTCCCACCACCACAGTGATGACAGGGTTGAGAACTGGATCCATCTGTGTCGCTCTGCTTCTAAACAAAGACACAAAGACAGTGTAAGTCAGTCCTTCAACATTTTTATCCTGAACGTCGCCTGAAATAAAGAGCATCTCTGCAGACGTCCAATTACATTTTACTGTTTCAGTTAACACACTCAGTTTACTGGGCTGCAATAACTACAATACTACCACCATAATACTACAGTAAAACTTATTTCATGTTACAGTAACATCTGAGTTACATTAAAGAACTACTATGCTAATATTTGCAGGGTACCAACACAGCGCTAAACTACTAATGTAACATTGCAGTAATACTATTGTCTACAAGCACTAAAGTTATAAATAAGCATTGATACTACAGCTACAATACTACAATACCATTACGTAATGATACAACTTTGTTAACCATAAGAGAAGATTACTGAATGGTTTGGTTTTGTACTTATTTTTGTGTTTTTTTTTCTTCCATGCACTCCTGACAGAGGAATGAACCGCTGTATACAAAAGGCCATTTATGCAGAAATAATAACAATATCATGATATATCAGGAAACTGCCTTAACATTAAGTAACAACATCATATCAAAATATAAATACATACCTCACAGTAACTGCACTTGTAGAGTCTCTTTCTGGTGTGGATCTGTTGGTGTCCTCTCAGGTGATGTGGAGCTTTAAAAGTCTTCTCACACAGGTCACATTTATAAGGTCTCTCCTCAGTGTGGGTAAACATGTGTTGTTGTAACTGTGGACCTGTTGTAAACTGTTTGCCACACTGTTCACAGCAGTACACATCTTGTCTGGTGTGAATGCGTAGGTGTAAATTTCTGCTCTCAATCCGACTGAAGGTTTTTTCACAGATGTCACAGCTGTATGCTTTAATTCCAGAGTGGGTAACTAGATGATTCTGTAAGTGGCCACTTTGAGTAAAAGCTCTGCCACACTGATCACAGCTGTACGCTTTAACTCCACTGTGGATGAGTTTGTGTGTTCTTAGGGAACTTTTCCAGGAAAAAGACTTTCCACACAAGTCACAGCTGAACTGTTTCTCTCCAGTGTGGATGACCTGATGCTGTTTTAGTGACTCCTTCACAGTAAAACCCATCCCACACTCGTCACAGGTGTATGTTTTCTCTCCCTTTCTTCTGTGAGGTTTGTTGGCCTCCTGAGAGCGCTGACTTCTCGCTCCATGTTGGTCCTGCAGTGACAGAGATACAAACAGAGGCAGTGATATATATATATATATATATATGTGTATGTATGTATGTATATGTGTGTGTGTGTGTATATGGGTTTTAGACGTGACTGATTATTTGGTGAAACTGTGATATTTTCCTCACCTTCTGTGTTGAGCTCATTGTTTCCTCTGTAGTGACTCAGCTGAGTCCAGATGGCTGAAAATGTTCCTCTGCTGCTCCGTCAGACTCTTCTCCTCCTGCTGATCAGCTGGGACACAAAACAGATCTTTGTTAGGCTCCACACTGCACTGAAGAGTCAAAGTGTCTCATATGTTCATCTGACAACACAAAGTACAAATTTCACTCTGATTGCTTGTAGAAATCTTGTGAGACGTGTTGTGCTGCAAAGTGAGGAAACTCTCTCACTCACTTATACTTCAGGAGGAACTTTGTGACATTGGCTCTAATATTCTAAGCAGCCCTTTACTATGACAGGGCCAGAAAGTCCTATTTGAAGGTTTGGGAGAAGGACCATGTTAAAGGTGGATTGGGGTTTATACACTTTGTTATGATACAGGTAAGGCTGTAAGAGCCTGAGAAGGTGTCCTGAATGAACCTCTAAAACCCGTTTTCAGCTAACGACTCTGCTTCAGTCTGGAAAACAGCAACTACAAGTTTAAAGACTCCATCAACAATTCACACCCAGCAACAGCCTGAACAGCTCCTCCTGTGGTTTCCACAAACAGGGACAGACCTGTTACTCCCCCACCCCACACTTTCCACACCTTCAGCCCACCAGTCCCACCACCTCCACCATTCCCCAAACTTTGATTCTGTTCATCTGGACGTAGCGTTTTGTGGGAGAAACATTTCGTCACTCATCCAAGTGACTTCTTCAGTCTCAGCCGACTGCAGCTTTCCTTAATCTTCAACAGTACATTTGCATAATGACTGAAACGAGCACAGCAGCTGGACAATAAAGTTTATTGTGACCCTGATACTGCAGCAGATCGCTCTCATCCATTTCCTGTTATCACTTCAAATAGAAATGAGGCTGTAGAGGTTTGGTGCATGCAGGAAAACAGCTGCAGGGACAATGAAAAGACTTTTCTGCTCCAACTTCTCCTAGCATGCTGAGCTAATGATTAGTTGGTGTTTTTCTCCAAACACTCTCTCACTCTTCTCTCAACGTGTTCACAATAAACTGTGAACAGACACCGAGGAGAGCAGCAGAAGACCTCATTCAGGAGCTAAACTCAACATGAACTGAACTCACAGTAAAGTTAGCTCGGTGCTTACCTTTAGATGAGCCCACAAACCGAGAGAAACTCCGTGATGAAGCTGGAACTCTTTCCAAACACAGGAAACAGATCACGGAGCAGAGACCCACGTGGTTCACGCTGATCTCAGCTACGATCCAGGAGACAAGGGTGGGCAGATCGATGCAGATATCGATCCAAACGTTGGTACTATTTTAATCTCTTTGAATGAAAAAGCAGCTCTCTGTGCAAACACCTCCTCTCGTGGAGCGTCCTCACTTTGCTCCGCCCTTCTTCTTCTTCCTCCTAGAAATTGTATTTGTGGTTGTCAAACAACAAAATAGTGCATTACCGCCACCAACTGGTGTGGAGTGTGAACTGGAACGTCGACCAGCAACAATTTACTCTCTTTTAAAAACTGGAATAATTCCTGATAACTTTCACTTCTTGAGTCTTTTTGCAGTAAACCAATAAGATCCAGTTTCATTTTTATGTTACTGAGGTTTTGGATCAAATCAAATCAAGTCAAATTTTTATTTGTCACATACACAGTCATACACAGTACGACATGCAGTGAAATGCTTGGACAAATGCTCGTGACCTAAAGAAAATAAGAAAAGGCTATGAATAAGATAGGAAATAAATAAATATGAAAATAAAAAAGGGGTAAATTTAACCAGGAAGGAATAAAATAAAATAAAATATAAAAAATTAAGTTAAGAATGAGATAACTGTACAACACAAATTAGAATGAAGGGTAAATTTAACTGGGAAAGAATAAGATAAAATATATAAATTAAAGTTGAAAATAAGATAACTGTACAACAAAATACACAGTATAGACATATATAAACATATATAAGAATGTATGAGAAATATAAATATATATACACACAATAACAGCAGCTGTACAAATATTAACTGGAAATGAGGAATATAATGTCCAGTGTTGTGCAATCCACATTATATAGTGTCTTGTGCAGTGCAAATATGCTTAAAGTGATGAAGTGAAAACAATGTCCAGAGTGTCCAGTGTGTGTAAGAACTATATGTGTGGGTCAGTACTGTGTGGTGGTGTGATTGAGAGACCGTATCGCCTGCGGGAAGAAGCTCCTCCTCAGTCTCTCTGTGTTGGTCTTCAGGGAGCGGAATTGATCAGTTACCTTCTCACAGTGTAATATAACATGTTCTACAGTTTCCTCTTTTTCGAATGATTTGAAAAGAGATTATAATCCACCATCACTGAACTGAAGAGATCTCTAAATAAGAATTTATAAATTCAGTTTTTTATCAATTTCAGTGCATTTTATTGTGCTTGCTGAGTTTGATTAGTTGATTTTAGATGATTTTTTATTAATGTATTTATGTATTTCCTTTTATATATAGCACTTAATCACAATAGAAGTTTCCAAGGTTTTTTATTGCAAGGTAAAGGTGATTTTCAGCTTTTTGAAAGTATTCTAATAATATCTCATCTTTTAACAGGAGTGACTTATTTTAAAAATGGGATTCTGTATGTCTGTGCAATGTTTCATTAGTCTCTGTTACTCTGTTGTTTCTCTCCATACTCAACCTTGTTTTTGTTTTCCTTATAAAACACAGTTATACATCACATATTATAAATCTGACTTTGATAAATATTTAGATCTTCACACATTTCAGGGTCCAAGTGTAGGTTTGGTTTTATCCCCACAACTATGGCGTTATTTTTGTGCCACTATTCTGAGCGTACGTAAACAAAAAACAATTGCAGGTGCAAGTGTTGCATTTTGAGGAGAAATTTATTTTGAGTGAAGAAAAGCTGAATTTGAGTGAACAAAATTCATTGCTGTGTGCAAAAAATGTATTTCAGTGTTTGCTATTATCCACACACACACACACAATAGCAGCCCCTCTTGCTCAGTTTTTGCATTTGCGCTTGCTCGCAATGTGTTGCTCAAGCTCTCTGCCTGTGGTGTAGTAAGTGATTTGTTTTGTCAGTTCAGCCTTATATATTATGTTTAACCCGAGTGACCACCCGGTCAGCTGGTGGGTAACAGGCATCGCTGAAAACGTCAGAGCACTTGTGCAAATATGTGATGTCTTGATAAATCGAGCAGATATTAGAAGTTTACACAGAAACATTCACGCATGAAAATATCTTAAAAGTTTTTTTTGTGACCCAGAAAGAGTAATATTTCAAACTCCGCCACTCTGTGTTCCCTCGCCACTGCCTCGTTTGAGTTTTGGATGAAATGGATTCTGGGATATTGCATTTTGTCATTTCGAGCTGATTGGAGACCAAAACAGCCAATCTGATTTTTTTTGCATCCAAGTCTGTGATTGGCTGGTTTTGTGGCACAAATATAATGGTGTACAGAAAGAGTTGAGCGTGCACGGGTAGAAATGTTGAGAGCGCGAGCAACACATTGCGAGCGAGCGCAAGTGCAAAAACTGAGCGACAAGGGCTGCTGTTGTGTGTGTGTGTGTGGA
Source organism: Neolamprologus brichardi (assembly GCF_056152115.1). Lineage (NCBI taxonomy): Eukaryota > Metazoa > Chordata > Actinopteri > Cichliformes > Cichlidae > Neolamprologus > Neolamprologus brichardi. The sequence goes on from NC_142112.1 coordinate 36,093,202, forward strand.
TAATAGCAAACACTGAAATACATTTTTTGCACACAGCAATGAATTTTGTTCACTCAAATTCAGCTTTTCTTCGCTCAAAATAAATTTCTCCTCAAAATGCAACACTTGAACCTGCAAAATTTTTTTACGTGCGCTCAATTTTTTTTACGTGCGATCAGAATAGTGGTACAAATATAACACCATACACAACATCCTAAATATTTAACTGTTATGTATGAGCAAAAACGAAAAATCAAACATAACATGATATATGCATTACTGTCTTCAGTAATGCATACATTACTCTAGGGAGCACTGTTGTTAAGGAAGTACCTGCTCTGTACAATGAGTCTAGTTTCTAGTTTTCCTCGATCATCTTGTAGACTTGCTGTTCTTTACTTTGATAACTGAATAAATTATTCCTTTCTGCTCATGTGAATTCCTCCCCATCCATATAAAACATTAAACTGATTTAAGGATGTCATAGAAAGTCAACAAGCTGTAGAAGTTGTGCTTCATAATAAATACACAGTATGTGACTGTTTTTAAGAGTCTTTTAACACAAACACTGACTTTCAAGGAATCACTGAGGCCAGTTTTCCTTTGAGGAAAAAAAAAATCCATCTGACGCCACACGAGCCGATCCATCTTGTTGGTATTGCCTGCATCAGTATGCACCGCTGCAGTATTAGATTAAAAACCTCAACAAGCAGACGACCCCCTATGAGCGAACACTTTGTGATGGTGGGAAGAAAAAGCAGAGAGAAGAGTATGTTTCCCAAATCCAAACTGGAAGCTGCTTCAACAGGAGAGAGGCCTGATATCTGAAGGCTCTGCTCTCATTCTAGTTTTCAAAACTAATGAGCAAAAGTACGACTGCAGTCTGAGAGCGACGTGCTCTGTTGGGATCATACGGTACTACAGTATAAGGTCTTTCAGCAATTCTTCGCTCAAAATAAATTTCTCCTCAAAATGCAACACTTGCACCTGCAAATGTTTTTCTACGTGCGCTCAGAATAGTGGCACAAAAATAACGCCATCGTTTTTACTGCCCTATGCACTGCCAAGAAAATGGTCCTCAAGAACTGGAGAAATAAAAATAATCTTAATTCTAGCCAATATAGAAACCATCTAATAGATCACATTAGTTGATACAGCCTCTGCACCCGCATTAGATCAATCCCTAGGAGCGACTTCTCAGAACGGGCTCATTGAAAGCAGCATGGTTAAGACCTTGGAGACGCTTACAGCTGCCGTGAAGACTCAGAATAACACCTCCGAGCATATATCAAGGAGAGGCCTGCTCAAAATGACACCTTTGAGCAAAAGTTGGATCACATCGCAGAACAGCTCGCTGCAGTTGTGAGTTCTCAGAATCGGCTATCTGAGCAAAAGGATGACAACACCACGGAACGGAAGTTTGATACCATCATGGGGAGGCTCTCCAACGGGAGATTGAGAGACCAGTGTCGGAGTGTTAAAGAACAGCTTTGAAATTCTCCTGAGCTGCTCGCATAAAAGAAAAACAACAACATCAACATTATAATGCGGCTACCTCCTCGGCACCAGCTGTGGGCTCAAGGCTGGAGCCGAACAAAAACACCCTGATAACGACTGTGTGTTGACTGTTCTTCCCACTCCATGCAAGGCCACCTGGGTTGGCTGGCAGACTGTTTACTTAGCCTGATAGGGCGGAGGACACTGTCTCAGCTGAACTATGGACACAAATACACTAACACTAATAAGCACTCACTCATTCCCTCTCCCTTTCCAAACGCCTTCGATGCTTGTCCTCTCCTGGAGAACACGGCGGGTCCACGCTGGAATAATAGCGCAGGGGAGGATGACTGCTGTGTTTCCTTCGGATTACTCCTCACCCCCTACCCAACCCTGTGGCTTGTCACGTGTTCCATAATGTTGTACTGTGGACATTTATGTGCTCTCTGTGCAGAGGAGTTTTTTTGTTTCCTGTTCTCATGCTGTCCTCTATAGGAGCCCAGCATGAGTAGAGGTCTCTTTTTCCTCTTCTACTTTCCCATTATTGTGTACTTTTTCAGTGTTTTTCTGTAACGCTGCCGATCTCCGACCTGTATTCCCATGTGATGTCTATGTTGTGTGTGTAAGTTGGGGGTGGGGTGGGGGGTGGGGGTTTCTATTCCACTGCGGGGCAACCTGCATGTGGCCAATAAAGCCTTGATTCATTCATTCATTCATCCCTCTGGGCTCCACGCAGCAATACTACACATGAGGGAGGTATGGGGTGGTTGATGCCCTCAGGTGGTTCTTCGTGGTTCTTTGTGTCCGGGGCTGGGCGCTCTGATATGTACCAGATCACTCCTGGTGGCTGCTCAGCAGGGCCTGGGTCCAGGCCTCTTCTGGGGAGTGCAGGGACCCTTAGGTTTACTCTGGCACAGCTGTCTGCCGGCAGAGCTGGCGGGCACGCTACTGCAGCCCCTTCTGGCTTCTGTGGCTGCTGGGTGACCCCTCGTCTGGGGATCCTCAGCCCTTCCCATGAGGGTGGCACGGATGCCCCTCCAGTGGTCCTCCTTGGGCTCTCACACTCTGGGGCCTCTGGATGTCTGGGGCCTGGATCTTCTCCATGCCTGGAGAAACCTTTTGAAAACAAGCGCGTTGATCCACACAGGTGTTCACTGTTCATAGACAAACTAAATCTTTCTTGGCTGCTACATCAGGTTGGCTGTCACTTCAGTCTTTACTCTGAAATACAGGAAGTGAAATCAAGGCTCAAACTATTTCTTAATTTAACATTTTAAACTTTTATTTAATCGTTGCAGAATTTCACAACACCAACAACCTTAACAAGAAAACATCTGCAGAACACGTTTTTAAATACATTCAATAAAAACTTGATAACACGACAACAGATTTCTTCATTCAACTGCTAGAACAAAGCGAACCACTCGACATGAACATTGAAGCAGAACCGTTTAGAAAGCTTAAAATGTGACAAGCAGAACATTTTCATTCATAGCTGCCTCATCAGCTCATCAGAACAATGTTTGTCACAGTTGGATATTCAACTGCAATTTGAAGAATTCTCTCCTTCAGGTTGTTGACCATATCCTTAGGAAAGCAGAGGACTTAAGAGTTCTTACTGCACGTGCTTTGTACATCCTTTACAGCAGAGTCACCCACAATCAGAGTTTCAGGCCTAGCCTTTAGCTTTCCCTGTGGCCTTTTACTTTTCAACAGATTTTCAGACCTTACTTCGCTACTTTTAGATGGATGGTTGTCCGATATAGATCCAGGGTCCTTTGATAGTGGAGCAAATCTGTTCTGCAGTTTCACATTCAGTTGTTTTGGAGGTTTGTTGTTAACCTTCCTATTCATGGTTGTCCAGTCCTGTTTCCTCCCATATACAGGGGTAGAACAGCTTCTCTGTGTCGTAGGAAGTGAAGGCCAGTCGGTTTCAGAGATTTCAGCTCGCTGTGCCCTGCCTGTGATACGTCCTCCCCCTTTCTTGAGACATGATTTATGTCTTGGTTTCAAGACGCGCATAATGGGGGGATTATCACTTGAGGATTTATTATAATGCACAGAGTCTACTTTCTTGGTCATGCTATCTGTGCTCTTTAGCTGTGTACTAGCTTGTCATCGCCATTGTTTTGAATCAAAGGCAAGGTTGTTTCATTTCCACACAGTCCATTTACCTCCACGTTTACTTCTAAGCGATGAATCTTCTGCAGGAGGCTGTGGTAGTCATCTGTGGAGAGGGAAGGCATCTTGTTGCTAGTTAGCCTAGCGGTTAGCACCTTTCCATGTTATTAAGGCTGTAATCAGGCTTCAGCTGTGTCTAGGCCACAGACACACGGAGCGCTGAAGATACGGTAACTATAAAAATGTTGCTGTTTCTGTTAAGAACGCTTTAGTCCTAATGATCTATAAGTTTCCAGAAGCTATCGCAGGTAAGCTCATACGGAAAAAAGGGAAAAATCAGCATAAAAATCAATAAAAAAAAATTAAAAATCAATAAAAGAAGCAAAGCATTTAAAGAGCAAAGAGAGGAAGCGTCCACACTCACAAAAGGGGGAGGAGGAGATTCTATCTAAACTCTGTGGAGCCTGATCTAAAGGGTTTTCAGTCTCTGTTCTTTCTCTCTCTTCTGATTCTCTGTGATCCAGTGATGGGAAGGATTTCAGCCCTGAGTGATCCTGCAGATGTTTGCAGAGAGCAGAATATGAAGTGAATGTTTTAGCACACTGGTAACAGTAAAACCGCTCATTTGCCACATGAGATTCCTGAAGCTCTTGTCACACTGGTCACAGCTATAGTTCTTTTTTTAATGTGTAGCTTCATGAAGGTTACGATTACCTGAATGTGAGAAGCTTTTGTCACAGTGTCTGCACTTGTATGGTTTCTCTCCTGTGTGGACTCGCTTGTGCCTTTTAAGCTGACTTGTACTGATGAACGATGACCCACACTGATCACAGAGGTGCTTTTTAACCCCACTGTGAATGAGTTCATGGCGTTTCAATGTACTTGGAGTGGGGAAACCTTTCCCACATTTGTTGCAGTAGTTCAGTTTGTGTCTAGTGTGTCTTCGCTGGTGTGTTTTGAGGCTTGTTTGCTGACTGAACATTTTTCCACAAAAGTCACAAAAAAATTCTTTCCCACCACCACAGCAACGACAGAGTTGAGAACTGCATCCATCTGTGTCGCTCTGCTTCTAAACAAAGACACAAACACAGTGTCAGTCAGTCACTTCAACATTTTTATCCTGAACATCGCCTGAAATAAAGAGCATCTCTGCAGACGTCCAATTACATTTTACTGTTTGTTTGCATCATAGCACTTACCTTACTGAACTACTATAACTAAAATTATACAAAAAAGTATAAGCACGTCATATTCAAGATGCACACATGCTTAACTTAATGTTACCCCAAATTTGTATCCAGAACAGAATTTTGTTTGACTCACTAAATACAGAATGAAGACTAATATAGTGCTTTAAAGTTGGCAGATGACCAGTGTTGGGCAAATTACTTTGAAAAAGTAATTAATTATAGCTACTAGTTACTTCTTCAAAAAAGTAACTGAGTTACAATATTCTAAAAGTAATTAATTACTTGAAAAAGTAACTATTGCGTTACTTAAACAAACAAACAAAAAAATGTTTAACCCTCTGGGGTCCAGGGTATAATTGGCCATTTTTACTACCTTTTGATTTTACCTCCATATTTCACCTTTAAAAACTTTGCCTTGTTTGGTATCATTAGCACAACCTCACGTGTCTGAATTTACAGTTATGTTTTCATTTTGACATACTGTATTAACACAATTGGTCTAAAATCAGACAAAAAATATAAAATCAGAGTAGAAAAAGTGATTTGTTTTTACTGTAACAACCACAAACATGTTTAATGAATCATATTTCATAACTTTAAATGCAAATATAAATTGTCAGTTTTACAATCCTATGCACAAGTTTTGCAAACAACAAAGTTATTTGCATCCATTTACCTTTTACCTTGATTTTTTAATTAACCATTTCAAACTATTTACAGAACAATCAGCTGTTCTGCATTCAATAAGATGCCACACAAATTATTTGTGCCACTCCAAAAATTTCTGTCCACTATAAAGGAGAATACCTGATACCTGCAGGTCTGACAGCAGCATGTGTATCACTCCTGTTTTTACCTGGAGACAGCAGTCGCCTCATTGTTCTGACACACAACACAAAACTATCCACAACACTACACACTAACTACACAAGACAACACATTAACTACACGCTCCAAACACGCTAAACATCACAAATCTCTCACGTCTCAAAACTTGGGTTTCTTGAAACTTTAACCCTGGGCACAAAGAATGAAGGTCAAGTTCAAATGCTTAGCCAACCTAGATGCTCATGTCCTCCAAGGCCTAGTATTGTGGATAATACAAATTGTGCACAATTTAAAGTTTTCACTGGTTTTCATGTTCGTTGTGACCATGACCCAATTTTTACAAAACTAAAACTTTTCAAGCAGTTATCAGTGTCTACCATCACACAAACTTTGAAAGCGACATCATGAAAACTGTGGATGATACATTGGTGACAAACAGACAAACAAATAACCTGAATTGATAAGATACTCTGTCGCATCGAAAGGAGAATACAAATACATACCTCACAGTAACTGCACTTGAAGAGTCTCTTTCTGGTGTGGATCTGTTGGTGTGCTTTCAGGGAATATGGAGCGTTAAAAGCTTTATCACACAAGTCACACTTATAGGGTCTCTCATCAGTGTGAGTAAATTTGTGGATTTGTAAATGTTTGTATGCTACAAATCGTTTGCCACACTGATCACAGCAGTACACATCCTGTCCAGTGTGAATCCGCTGGTGTTTGTTTCGATTCTCTATATGGCTGAAGGTTCTCCCACAGATGTCACAGCTGTATGCTTTAATTCCTGAGTGGGAAACTTGATGAATCCTTAAGTGGCTACCTTGAGTAAAACTTTTATCACACTGATCACAAGTGTATGCTTTAACTCCACTGTGGATGAGCTTATGCCTTTCTAAGCCTTGTTTCCATGTGAAACTTTTCCCACACTGATCACAGGTGTGTGCTTTAATTCCACTGTGGAGGCTTTGATGAGTTTTTAGGGCACTCTTTTGAGTAAAAGACTTTCCACACAAGTCACAATTGAATGCTTTAACACCACTGTGGATGAGTTGGTGTGTTTTTAAGTTTCCAGGCCGAGTAAAAGCCTTCCCACACTCGTCACAGGTGTATTTTTTCTCTCCCTTTCTTCTGTGAGGTTTGTCGGCCTCCTGAGTGCTCGGACCTTCTGCTCCATGTTGGTCCTGCAATGACAGAGATACAAACAGAGGCAATGAGTGAAATGTGCCTTGTGAGGTCAAATTCAAAGGGTTGCATATCAATGGATTAGTCCATCTTTTATATTGCTCAAAAAATTGAAAATATATATCTTAGACCAAAAATAGGCAATAAGCCATTTGATTTTTAAGTAAGAGCTTTAAGTAACTCAATGAGTCCTTATACACAAATGTTAATGTTAACTCAGAATGGCACTAAATATGTAGCAGGTCTATACTTTTCCATGTTTTCTTTTATTTGTTTGTAACATTTATTAGCACAGCGTGACAGTTCATGATGTAATTACTTTATCTGGTTCTTAACATAATTTCAAAGCATTATTTGAACATCCTGATAAGGGATTACACTTTCTTAGGTATACGTTGATAATACAGGGTTAGATTCCTCCTGCCTTCAGAACTCTCTCAGTTCTTGTTATCAAAACGAAATGTCCTGAATACTGCTCACTGAAAAAAATTATTCAATGTATGAAAATGTGTGGTTTTAATTTTAATCTTGATTTTTAAAGTCTTTGTTTCAGTGTCCTGTTAAAATGTGACCTTTTATTTTGTCTTTTAACGTCATTTTAAAAAAAATGTAACAGCAATATTTTCCTCACCTTCTGTGTTGAGCTCATCGTTTCCTCTGTAGTGACTCAGCTGAGTCCAGATGGCTGAAAATGTTCCTCTGCTGCTCCGTCAGACTCTTCTCCTCCTGCTGATCAGCTGGGACACAAAACAGATCTTTGTTAGGCTCCACACTGCACTGAAGAGTCAAAGTGTCTCATATATTAAAAGTACAAATTTTACTCTGTGACTCTTCGTAGAAATTGTTGTACTGCAAAGTGGGGTAACTCTCTTATTAAGAAACACTTCAGGAGTAACTGTGACATTGGTTCTAAGCAGCCTTTTTACTATGACAGGGCCTTAAACTCATATCTCAAAGGATGGATTTGGATTTATACACTTTTGTGGGATATGACTAGTTCTGGCCTATTATGCTAGGGTAGGCATCTAAAACTCTCATTCTAATGTGCACTAAAATATGTATTTTTGAATAAAAACAACGTTTATTCTGTGAATGTCTGTATTTGATCCCTGGAAGAAAAAAAAAGAAGCAGAGCAAACAAAGACCTGAGCAAAGCAACTTTTGGACCATTAATTTGTTCCAGCATCTGCAGGATGAATAGAAGCAGTCAGTGCATGAATAAACATCTGCACATTGATTTTCTATTAGAGGAACAAAGTGAATGGAGACACTGACAGAGACAAACTCTTTCCAAACCCTCAGAACAAAAGCTGTCCATCTTTGTGTGACTGTCAAAATCCTTTCTACAAATCCTGCTTGAAAAGATCTTCCTCCCCTCGCCTGCGGCTACAGCATCTACTCTTGACAATAGATTGCTGTTGCTGACCAATATTAGCCCCTTCCACTACCACCTACTTGGCTCAGCTCGATTCAACCTTCAGCATTTTCCATCAGGTGGATTAGCTGGTACCAGGTAGTTAATTTTTTACCTAGTCCATGCGAACACTGTGGTCCAGAAATGAGGTGCAGATGCTTACCCTCAGTTCAGCAGCAAGTACCATTGTCTCAGTGTTCTCCATTGTTCTGTTGTTTTTGATGTATACGAATTATGTCATGGGACTTTTCTCCGTGTTACTGTAACGGCCCTAAGTACACTGAGTTGGTACTCGACTGTAATGAGTTAAGAATCGAGTCGACTTGACTAGGAACTATTGGAAAAGAGGCATGTGTGGACCCAGTAGAGAAGCCACGGTGCCTTTAGGTGCATCGGAAACTCAAGCCAGAAAAGTTTTTTTTCAAGTTTCCTGGTTGACATAAAAACATTATCATTACTTTCTTATAATTTTTTGTAGCATTTTAAGTAATTAAGAGCTAACATTATATCAATATTAAAGTTATCAAAACAACCTCATTTTTATTACTAATTCAACAAAGTGTTTGTTAAACAGGGCAACAACTAAAGTGACACAAAACATATGCATTGCTTTACAGGTATTTTTTAATAGGTTTCTACTTATTATATTCTACCTCAAAAATATTATGTTGTAATCAGTATACTTCATCATATGCTTGCTCCAAATGTCTCTGTGAAAAAGACAAACTAATTTAACTTTGTGAATTTCTTTAATTATCAGATAAGTCATGCCCATTATGATATCTACATGGAATCATTTAGATTCCAGCAGCACCTGCTCATCAACATGTCATACAGACAGATTTTTAATTAGAACTGCAGTAAAGAAATGACCTGGGCATGTAACCACTATTAAAGTGATTACACAGGTACTTGAGGAGCTTTTATTTATCTGTTTTTAAATTTGTAACATCCGTTAATGTAGAAGTGAATGGCACATGCTGACTTTAGGATTTAATAACTACGTGTCTTCAGTTAAACCAGCTAATCATATAAAAACACACAGAATATCGTGGAGGTTTTTATGGCGTTGTAATCATACCTAAAGTACAGGGCATGTATAATGCACAAGTCTTTGTTATATAATTATTACAAAAGGTTTCATTAATGCGATCAGAGAAAGGGTTAACAACAATATGGTGGAGCTTGCTGATTAACACGTGGTTAAAATATTCAGATCATAAGAATGAGTGGTTTTAATAAATGCTTGGAGTGAACTCCTGTGGCCTTTGGAGTGTAGACTGCTGGGTATACGAGATGCACCTAAAGGCACCATGGATTCCTTACTTGTGCCCACTTGAACAGTAAATAAGGATGTTGCAGTGACCGAGTCACTGCTGCATGTCTTTATCTTTTTGTCTCCTCCAATTTCCGTTTTGTCCTGTGTGTCCTTGTTGGTATCTCCATGCTCCTCTTTTCTCTTTTGCAATCCTTTTACTGCCCAGCTGCTCTCTACAGATCATTTTAGGAGTTCACTTCCTCTCATGTGTTCATCCACAGCAGCTGGACAATAAAGTTTATTGTGACCCTGATACTGCAGCAGATCACTCTCATCCATTTCCTGTTATCACTTCAAATAGAAATGAGGCTGTAGAGGTTTGGTGCATGCAGAAAAACAGCTGCAGGGACAATGAAAAGACTTTTCTGCTGCAACTTTCTGCCAGCATGCTGAGCTAATGATTAGTTGGTGTTTTTCTCCAAACACTCTCTCACTCTTCTCTCAACGTGTTCACAATAAACTGTGAACAGACACCGAGGAGAGCAGCAGAAGACCTCATTCAGGAGCTAAACTCAACATGAACTGAACTCACAGTAAAGTTAGCTCGGTGCTTACCTTTAGATGAGCCCACAAACCGAGAGAAACTCCGTGATGAAGCTGGAACTCTTTCCAAACACAGGAAACAGATCTGGGAGCAGAGACCCACGTGATTAACGCTGATCTCAGCTACGATCCAGGAGACAAGGGAAGAGGATCGATCCAAATGTGGACGTTAACGTAGGTATTATAGGTGGTATGATATTGAATCGACGCTTTTTATAATTTCTTTCCTCTAAGTTCAGTACTTTGCCCCCGTTTCACGAAAAAGCTGCTGTCAGTGCAAACACTTCCCCTCCTGCAGCGACACTTTGCTCCGCCCCCTTCTTCCTGCTCCACATTGGTTTGTTGCTGCGCGGTCACGTGACTAGGCTGCCTTTAAAAAACTAAACGTGAGCTGCAGAGAGTGAGAAAGGGGAGCGTATGGAGATATCTTAAATTAAAACACTGTAAGTAACAATGCGTGTACATGAGACTTTCTTACAAGGATATCCTGGCCAATAACAACAGCAAAATAATCAATGGAGCTCCATAAACACACTCACATAGGCGAACATCCAAATACACACAGAAAAAAATAACAGATTATACTAAAATAGAGACGATAAAAATTAGATACCAAAGTAACCAAAACATAATTTTCAGTATCATTAAAGAATTAATACCTTCATTATAATTATTTTCTTATTTGCTTATTATTTATTTACATTTGCTTCAACTATCTAAAAGTCTGAAGGACAATATAGAGACGATAGCTGTATTTTACAGCATAAAATAATGAAGTCCTCATTGTTTAGCAAAATATTAGCAGAATAAATAATACTGTGCAGAAAAGTCAAAATGTATTTGCATTGACTCTTTATTTTGAACATGTGTATAACACGTATTTAAATAGTACGGCAACAGAGAAGAAAGGGACAAATAAACAAAACAAAACAAAAGAAAAACAAAGCAATAAAAATCATAAACAACTTAAATGTTCGACAAGGAGTACGAAGAAGCATAAGCTCATTTAATCCCACCCCCTTTCCACTGTTTAGTAATTATACATTGTACAGATACAGGGAAGCTTTAAATTTAATTCCCCCTTCAAATTGTATCCCTGTTCTTTTTTTAGAATTTTTTTTAGAATATTGGCAGGAAGTAGGTTGTTTATTGCTTTATACATAATTTGTGCAGTGCCAGTGAGAAAATAAACGTAAAGTCCTCATATGAGGATGTAGGATCTTAGGAGGCCACTACAACTAGATTTATTCACAGAAATGTCTTCATTTTAGGGACTATGTTGTGCTATGAGCATGTACATGGCAATAGTGGGAAGGAAAAACTCCCTTTAAAAGGAAGAAACTGTTAGTCACAGTTGAAGCGCCCTACTGTCAGATGGCTGCTGTTAAAGCTGCAAACTGTGCAGTAGTTTGTGCTTTGGTGGAGCTGAAATGCATTAAGTGCCTTAGAAGCACAGAGATACTTGTTTTAATGTGTAATGCAATTAAACTCACAATGTCTTATAACAGCACTGAAATGACAGGATATACTGTGTCCATCCTTTCTTTCTCATTCAGTAACTGAAAAACTATTTTGTAATTAAAACCTTACCCACCAGGGGGCAGCGCTGTTCCAGAAAGTTTTACTTTGGTTGCCAACCCTGCAATAATAAGAAAAGCAGCAAATATTCTGCCACGAGGAATTTGAGGCCCCATAAAAAAAATATCACTTTAGACCCCAGCACTTTAAATTTGCAAACCATGACAGCCTTAAAAATATAACATTAGACAGACATGGATCCATATTCTGCTTAGTTAAATCAGTGAGTCCTGTGTTCTGTTTTGCTTCCTGTCTCTTTAGGGAGTAATTCGTTCCAACTGTGTTCCCACCTGTTGCCCATCCTCTCATTATCCTGTGTCTTTGCCAGTTTCCCGAATCACCTCAACTGGTTCCTTTCAATGTAGAAGTTTACTCTGAGCCCGTTTCGGATGGCTGAAGTCCTCACCCTGTCTGTAAGGGAGAGGCCAGCCAGCCTTCAGAGAAAGTTCATTTATGCTACTTGTCTCCGTCATATTATTCTTTGAGTCACTATTCAGAGCTATGACCATAGGTGAGGGTAGGGACATAGATGGACAGGTGAATCATGACTTCACTTTCATGCTTGACCCTCTCTTCACTAAACAGACAGATGCAGCGTCTGCATCACTTCATCCATGTCCACAATCTCCTGCTGCCCTCACGGGTGAAAAACACCCTGAGATACCTAAACTTCTCCACTTGGTGCAGCAACTTGTTCCTGACCCTGAGTGGACTTGTCACCTCTTTCCAGCTGAGGACCACAGTTTCAGACATGGAGGAGATGTTAATTATCATTCTGCTGTGTCGGCTCCAGTGAGAGCTGGAGCCACCACCTGATGTAACCAACATAACCACATCATCTACAAAAACCAGAGATGAGCTTCTGAGGACACCAAAGTGTAAGACTTTCATGACATGGTTGAAGAGTGCAGGTCTTTGGTTCTTTTGACACAGGGAACATGAGACTCCTGGGTTCTGGATTAGTGATGGGATTTCCGGCTCTTTTTAGAGATCCGGCTCTTTCGGCTCCGAACCGGCTCTTCAGGTTGTTTTGTTGCTTTAATCATTTAATCATTAACAATAATATAAAATTATGCAGAAAAGGAATTACTAATGTAAAAAAAGTGGTTTTATTTATATATGTTTATATATGGCCCCTAGAGACAAAGCACGTACAAACTCTAAAGCATATACAAACTTCAAAACACATTTCTAGCATTTACTGAACTTCCAAAACAGAGCTACCCAGATCACTTAAATTACACAATTGAAAGCATGTGTGTATTGTTTGTGTATTTATAGACAAGCACTCATATATATTCAAATAATTTAAAAAAAAAAGTTCATTTACCTGTTACTACCACACACCAAATCCAGTTGTTGATACTTCCTGGCTTTTGTAGCCACTAGGAAACAAAAGCTCAACACTGCGCCCTAGCATCCTGGAGCCCTTCTGTTGTCTTTTGTACGTGATTCTGAGTTTTTACGTGTTTTGGAGTTTGTACGTGTTTTGGAGTTTGTACGTGCTTTGTCTCTAAGGGCCACCATAAATATACTTTATTTATTCACTCCACATAAAATGTAATAAATAAATCATATAATACAAAGAACAACTATTTACATTTTAAACTTTTAACTATTTAAATTTTCAGCTTTTTCCTTTTAAACAAATTTAACGTGAAACAACACAAAACACTGCAAACCACAACACAATTAAATATAGATTAAAATACTAAAACAAAAAGAAGATGCACATTCTCTGTCATATGGGCCTGCATGATTTCTGAATCCTTTATCATCTGCAACTGAAAATAGTGGATGATTACTATACCTTTCTAATGTGATGTTGTTGTCCCTCGCTCTCTTTCTCTCTGGCTCTGATCCTGTGCTACTGCGAGTGTAACTAACGCCCCTCCCCCCTCTGCCCAGCGCAAAGTACAGGCCGGCGCATGCGGAGTTTAGCGGAAAAAACGGTGAAAGAGAGGGTGAGAGAAAGAAAAAAAAACCTCACGGCTCCCAATAAGGAGCTGGCTCGCGTCGTTCACTTCAAAGAGTCGGCTCTAAGAGCCATTTCGTTTGCGAACGACCCATCACTATTCTGGATCAGCTGGTTTGGGGACCTCTGGATACTGAGCCCCTGGATCAGTTGGATAAGGACACTATAGCTCTGGCTGCAAAGGTTCAGACTCAAGATGCTCAGGATTTGCAGTCTCAGACATGGTCCTGGTGTTGGTAACACTCGGCATTGACTGATGAAAAGAAGCAGAATCGCTGCAGTAAAAACAGGTATTGAGTTGCTGCAGCGACAAACAGGAGCAGAGCTGCAGTAATGAATAACAAATCAATGACAAACATAAAATAGCTGTTAGATTATAGCATGGTCACAATCATTGTTGTACTGCTGAAATTTACCTTTCACTCTGTGAATCTAACTTAAATGTGTTTAGTAACAGTAGTTCAATAATTATCAACTCCAACATGAACAGCTACGTTTCCCTCATGATGGCAGAATGATGCAGACAGACTAGCTCAGCGTTTCCCATCTCCTCAGTTACCTAATGTGTAAATATTGTGTAAGTCTCTCACTGTCCTTTGTCTCATTGTCCCTCACAGTTGTGTTCTCCATCAAAGTACATTTTTCCTGTTGAGCTGAAGTTTTAATTTTCCTCGTTTTGTTACTCATATTATATTGTACTTTGTTTCAGTTTAATAGAGACACCTTTTTATTTTATTCACCTGTGTTTGAGCCCTACTCCTACTACTCAGTCAGCCCATACAGCTTTACCTTTTCAGTTTCGATGGTGCAAGCTAATAAATTATGAAAAGTGCAATACAGGCCTCTTACCCTTCTGTGTGCTGCAGATTGCAGAAGTTGTCAATAGGCCGATCAGTACAATTCCAGACCCCAAAGCTGTGATAATGGCTACAAGGTTAATGTGACGTCCTGAAACAGAAGAGTCAATTTCTACTAATAAATTCCTCAAGGAATTCCGCAAGGAATCCTGTTTAAATCCAGTATAAAACTTCGCAGTTAAAATACAGTTTCTATATTTTTTCCTCTTTCTTTTAAACTTTGTAAATCTTCTCGAACTATAAAGAAAAGGAAAATATTGAAATTAAGTGAATGTCTCTATTTAAAAAATGTCATGATGTGATATTATAGTATATAATATATATTATATCAGAAATCTGTCCACTATTTAAGCTGACTAAATATTAACTGATAACTTATGGCAAAGGGGTGGGATTAAATAAGTGTGTACTTCTTCCCACTCCCTTTGAACATGTAAAGGAATCAGAAAGGGAGCTATATTGAAATATATTGACTTTTATGTAGTATTTTCTCTCTCTCTTATTTTCTTTACTAAATATACCTATATATTGTTTACATGTTTGAAATATATTAACAACAACAACAATATGCAGTCATGTTAGCAAGGCTGCTTAATAGAGAAGAGAATTTCAAGCTGATAATTTTCACTTTCTTCTAAAACAGGGGTATAATGCAACCTAGAACAATATAATGATTCTACAATTCTTTAATTAGAGGTATAATGTAGCATAAGACAGTGTAATAATCCCACAGTTCTATGGAGCCTATATGATGCCATCATAGAACGAGGATACAATATGATCACCTCAGACACAGAAGCCCAGTCCACCTGCTGGTCAAACGTCTCTTTTATGCAATTTTATTCTTAGGGATGTGTTCAACTTCATTTGTCAAGATACAAAATGACTGCACAGTAAATTAAGCTTAGACTTTCTAACACTACAGAAAATAAAAAAATGTTTTTTTAGCTGAAATAATAAAGTAAAATAAACTAATTAATATAGACCAGGGGTGGCAAAAGTACAGACATTCTGCGCTTAAAAGCACAGATAATTCTGTTTAAAATACGCTGATAAAAAGTTACAATAATATGACTGGATGTGCATGTTTTGAGTAGATGGGTACTTTGTCCCTGGCCTTCTATAGGATTCAAGCTCTGAAGTCATTCAAGGTAAATTAGAAACAATGATGAAACAAGAACAGTGAGGTAAACACCAATGTGAAATTAAAATGTTATTTATGTTTATAAAAAAGATGCACATAATATACAATGAAAAAGCATGATTGAAAATTAACAATGCAAAAACAGAATGTAATCAATTTACTAAATTTAGTAAAAACTGTAAAAAAAAAAAAAAAAAGTTTCAGTATTAGTTGAGAATGTGAAAGAGACTTTGAGGAAAACATGATTTATATTTCAGAGATTGTCACGGTTCTGGTTCGGTTTGACCCAGCATTTTAAGTTCTTATATTTTGGTTTATTTTTGAATGATGGATCATATCGTTTCTCTGGTGCCTTGTTGATTATTATTATTATTATTATTATTATTATTATTATTAACCTATTTTCAGTGATTCTGGTTTAGGGGTTTGTCTCATGTTTAGCATAGTTTGAGTTCCATGTGTTATATTCTGTCTGCCTCTTTGTGTCGAGTCTGCATCCTTGTGTGATGGTTTCTTGTTTCCTGTTTTATTGTGAAGGTCTGCGTCTCATTTGAGTGTATTCAGTTTTACCTCCCTTGTCTCGTCTCGTTAGCCTAATTTGAAATGCATACTCCAAATGCGCCATCGATTTCCCCAAATATCAAGCGTGGTCCGGTGCACGCTTCGTGGTCCCATATATCCCACAATTCATAGCGCGGCGGTGGGTGTGGATAATTTTGCCGCAAAATACGGCAGAAGGGAGCGGCCGAAAAGTGAACTGTCAAAATTAAGTACTGAACATGACGTCACTTATTCATGTGCGAATGTTTAATAACGAAGAACATTAAAATATTGCTGTTGGCCACATGTCGGCAAAGTTATGTGACACTAGTGATGTTTGTACTTTCAGCATTAACTTGGTTTTAAAGCCTCTACTTCTAAATATACATATAGTCGACCTTAATCTTACAGAGAATCTGATGATTTTATGGATAATTAAAGTCAGTCATATCTATCTATCTATCTATAGATATATCTATAGATATAGATATATCTATAGATATCTATCTATCTATATCTATAGATATCTATCTATCTATATCTATAGATATCTATCTATCTATATCTATAGATATCTATCTATATCTATATCTATATATATATAAAAACACCCAGCACGCCCCTGCGGGCGGTTTATCCTTCAAGCTCGGGTCCTCTACCAGAGGCCTGGGAGCTTGAGGGTCCTGCGCAGTATCTTAGCTGTTCCCAGGACTGCGCTCTTCTGGACAGAGATCTCCGATGTTAGTCCCGGGATCTGCTGGAGCCACTCGCCTAGCTTGGGAGTCACCGCACCTAGTGCTCCGATTACCACGGGGACCACCGTTACCTTCACCCTCCACATCCTCTCGAGCTCTTCTCTGAGCCCTTGGTATTTCTCCAGCTTCTCGTGTTCCTTCTTCCTGATATTGCTGTCATTCGGAACCGCTACATCGATCACTACGGCCGTCTTCTTCTGTTTGTCTACCACTACTATGTCAGCTGGATAGCGTAGTGGTTAGACTACACGCCTTTGGAGCAGAGGATCGCAAGTTCGATTCCTGCCTGGGGCGTCTGTATCCAGTAAGGGTCCTAAGGCTAGACCCCCTATGCTAAGCGAGCCTACCGCAGATATGAGCGAGACAGATAAATATGAAGGCATGCCGGCTCGGACGTCGCCCGGATCAACAAGGTCCGCGTCAGGTGTTGAGGAACCAGGGCACCCTGACGAGAAGTGGGCTACTGGAACAAGAACAAGAAGGCATCGGTGGGCAAGAGACGAAAACAGGGCGTTGTTGGAATGCTACTACGCAAGTAACCCCGGCGGAAGGGGCTACATGAATAGGATGAGGGACCTATGGATATATATATCTATATATATATATAGATAGATATATATCATAATAATCTGACAATACTATAATATTGGCCATATTATATTTACATTACCATAGTGAGATGACTTTAGTCTCATGAACAACATTAACTAATTAATATTTACTAGCTAATCTTAAATGACTGTTCAGTACAGAAATGAAGCCCTTGAATCATGTTTTACAGTCCTGTGGTCTCAGCCTCAGATACTCAACTAATCAAAGTGATGTCATGACAGAAATGAATGACCAACAAAACAATTTTCTCCTTCATTTCTGTCAAACAAAGCTGTATGTAACGTGTCTCGCGGTTAGTATCATGGTTGCTAGGCAACCTGAACAGCGCGACGAAGCATATACCGTCCCATTTCACAAGCCTCTCACTTCCGCACTTCTCGTACTTATAGTACGCACCGTACGTAGTGCACGTACTTCAAGCGTGCAGACCCTGAAATGGGACACAGCCACTGTGTGTAAGCCCTGCGTTCTCCCTGCTCTGTGTCGGGTCGTTGACATCCACTTCCTCTCTGTGCTATGTTTGAAAGTCATTCATGCTCTTGGTTCTGTTCCTGTGCATTATCTCGTTTTAGGTTCCAGTGTCCAGTCTAGTGTCTAGTTTCATATTCACCATTTATTGGTCATGTTTGAGTAATGTTTATTTCTCTGATGAGTCATCCCAGTGAATAAACTGCACTTTAAGTTAACCTCTTGGTTCTGAGTCTGGCGTGTGGGCCCTCCATCCTACCTGCATCACAGCACGCTATGACTACTCCGTGATAGAGATAATGTTTCCTGAGGAAGAACTGTCATGGTCCTGGGTCGGTGACCCAGTGTTTTGAGGTTATTGTTGTTATTTTCTAGTTTCTTCTGATTTTGTATTAGTTGTTAGGATTTGGTTCTGGTGTTCAGTGCTTTATTATTCCTACCTGTGTTCTTCCCCCTTGTGCTCTGTCCGTGTCCCTGAGTTTGTGTTTGTAAAACTGTTTGTGAGATTTCTGTTTTACTTTGAAGGTCTGTGTTTTGTCGTGTCTAATTAGGTTCAGCTGTGTTCCCCTCTGGCGTGTCATTCCTTCATTACCTTGTGTGTATTTATAGTGTGTGCCTGCCTGTGTTCCTCGTCACTCTGTCTGTGTGATTTGGTATTCCCCATTTCTATCTACCCTCCTTTCTCAATGTCTTTCCTGCATGACTCCCCATGTCCTTATGGTTTCAGGTTTGTTTACTAGTTTACCCAGTATAGACTTTAGTTGCTCCCTGTTCCTTATTTCCAGTTTTGTACTGTGTTGTCACTACAAATAAACGGTCACTCGCACCCCAGCCAGTACCTGCATTTTGGATCCTTTTCTCACTTCACCACACGACTGCTGCCCCAGCGTGACAAGAACAGAGCCAAAAACCAAAGCTCTAGAAAACCACAACCAAAATACATCACAATAATAGAAAACACAAAATGGTGGGTCAAAAGACCCAGGAGTATGTACAAACACTCCTCATTGTCCAGGTATGCTAGTACTAATCATTTGAATTGAACTGGACTTTTACTTTTGCTTTGTGAAGATGTTTTGCTTCCTGGACTATTGTAGACATTGTGTGTGCATCATATTCTAGTGAAATGTTTTTATCCATTATTAATCATTTTTGGACTAAAGTGCGGAACTGACTCTTTTTTTCAGTGTGAACAGTCTGACATCAGTTGGTTCAGAAGTGAATGTCTTGCTTTGTTACTTCTTGAAATTTACAGGAAAGAACGACGATGCTTTCAGACATACGAGGGGCAAAAAAAAAAACTGAACACTGGTGCATTCAGGCAACAGTGCCTTACTTTTGGTAGATTCTTGTCTCCATGATAAGAAAGTGACATGTCACATGACTGTTTCACAATATTATCTTTATCTAAAAAATGTAATTTGTCATTAGAGAACTGGACCTTTCTTGGGGGTTTCGCCTTCACAGCATTGCTGTGGTCATCTCTTTGCCTTGGCCTTCTCTGTCTGGTTCAGAATTTTCTCTGCAAGCAAAAAGGTGCTAACATTTAGCAAACTCAAACTTTTTCCTTTCATGTGTATTGTTGTTCACTAATCAAAAAAACTCAATGGAGCTTTCGTAACAGTTGTTCTGATCTTATCTTGACTTTGCCATACAATTTTTCAGAAGCCCTGCTTCCGAAAAATTTTCAACTTCATTTAGTGAAACTCAGCACATTGCAAGAGGTTTTATGACAACAACATTAGTTTTGAGTCAGCATCTGTAAGCAACTTACCAAGTTTTGAAATAGATCTTTAATAATTTAAAAACATTTAACACTTACATTTAAAAATGATTCTGCAGAAAATAATAATACTCTGTTTTTGAAGTTTAAATTCAAGTGATGAAAAAGGCTGCCAAATTACTAATTAGACAGTATATATTGACTTGCTTCAGTGCATTCCAATACAAAAAGAAAAAGGAAAACTGCCGGCTTATATCTGAGTCACTTCTCACCTCTTTGCATTTCTCGCCTCCTTGCCTGTCTTCTGATCTGAAAAAGGAGAAAAAACATCAGTACAAACAGCTTATACTAAACTACCTCAAAAGTTAATTCTTAATAAAGTGAAGGGAGAAAATTTTTTTACCTTTCATTTTACAGTACCAGATTAGAAGCACTACTACTAGTAGTAGTAGTACTACTATAGCAATGATAAGCCACACTGGAATGACTCTGTCTGAAGATTGGAAGACAAAAAAAACAACAGTACCTAGAGATGTTTTTATTTTCCACAGATTTTACAGTTAATAACTTTAATACTGACCAAGAGTTGTTAGCTTATGTTGCCTTACCTTTAATACTATCTAACTTGAGAAAGGTGTTTGTAATGTGTGTCTCCACAGCGTCACCGATTTCACACGTGTATGTTCCCTCCTGATCTGAGGATAAGTCCTGCAGTGTGAGGCTGCCTGACTCTGACACATCCTTTACATGCTGCTTCCACTCCTCTGAGACTGTGTAGCTGGCATCAGACCGGCTCAGGATTATTTGACTGTGGTTGAATCTCCAGACAAGATCGGTTAGTGAAGAGTTTAAGCTGGAGCAGGGAATTGTTGTTGTTTCAGAGTAGGTACCCTTAACTGAAACTAAAAAACACAAGCAAAGACAAAAACAAAGCAAATTAACTGGAAGAAATCAGGGCTTCAAGGAGCTTTACTGTCATTTGCATTACATGTTAATATGAGGTGGAATGAAATTATGGACACACGGTCCCGGAGTGAAAAGGAGCAAAAAAAATTCTGTTTCTTCATTATTAAATATAAAAGTAATAAATAAAATGAAATGACAAGTAACAAAACAATACAATAAATATTACTATAAATACTACTATAACTAGAGTGCAACAACCTTACCCATACTCCATACTAGTGTTATAGCGTATATGTATAACTATAGGTGTAGATAAATACTTTAGCAGCAAATGGGCATGATGACCAGCATTGATAAAGTGACGTGTCAGTAAGTGCCAGTAGTGATTAAGGTGCTACAATAGCAGTTCTTGTCCATTTATGCATTCAGAAGTCTCACAGCTTCTGGAATGAAGCTGTTTCTTAGTCGGGTAGTTTTGCATTTGATGCTCCTCAGCCTCCTGCCTGAGGGGAGCGGGACAAAGAGTGTGTCTGCTGGGTGAGTGGGGTACGTAATCATACAGGTGGCCCTCTTCCTGCATTTGGATGTGTGTATGTCGAGGCTGCCTCCGACAACTCTCTGTGTAGCGTTCACCACCCTCTGTAGAGCTTTCCTCTCTGCCACAGTGCAGTGTCCATGCCACACGTTGATGCCAGAGCACAGAATACTCTCCACCACACATCTGTAAAAGGAGATGAGGACTGATCTCTCCATTCTTGCGCGCTTTAGCCTCCTCAGGAAGTAGAGCCTCTGGTGAGCCTTCCTGATCAACTTTTTTTCCTGGGTGAGGTTGCTATCTAAGTATATACCCAGGAACTTGTAGCTGGCTACTACTTCGACTGCAGATCCACCAACGTGCAGGGGTTTGTGTGTGTGCGCGTCTTCCCCTCCTGAAGTCCACAATCATCTCCTTCGTCTTCTTCTCATTTAAGCAGAGATAATTTTTCCTGGACCAGTCCTCCAAATGTTCCACCTCCTTCCAGTATGCAAATGTACTGTTTATAAGATTGGGGAAACCCACAGTCAGCTGAGACTTAAGAAGTCACTCGTATGAGTGACGAAATGTTTCTCCCAAAAAAAGCTACGTCCGGATGAACAGAATCTACTTTTGGAGCTTTACTTACCTGGATGATTGAGCATGCATCAAGAAGTGGACATCTATGTCACTGCCTCTGTTCAAAGATGCTCGTTCACAGTGGACAGAGAGGGCAGTTCATAGTTTGACCCTAGAACATTTGACCCTAGAACTGAAGAAGCTTGTCAGATGAGAGATGAAATGTGTTCAAGCAACTTAAAGAGGTTCAGATGCTTTTCTTTCCAAGCTCCTTAGACCTTTAGCAAAGTTGATGAAAACTTACATAAAGTCCAGAGGGATGAGTCAAAGAAAACAGGAATTCAGAAAAGCACATGAAACGCATAAAGGACAAGGAGCAGAGACAGAAAAAACACATTATGAGAAAGAGAAATATAAATACACAGAATAAACTGGGAGCAGGAATGTGTGGATATAGGTACACAAAGCTCTGATGACGTATCCAAAGAAAGTGCTGACAGCCTGACATGAGGGTCAAACTCCTCCATTGTTTGTATTCCTCTGTGAGCAGGTGTACTCAAAGTGTTTCGCTCAGCTGTTTTGGATCTGTTTCTGATCTCTCTTCATCAAGGCGCAGTACTGAAGACGCAATCAGTGTAGCAGTTCTTCATCAGATGATTATTGTAGCCTTTGTGATCTCAGTAGCACACTAAAACTCTGAAACTTTAAACTTTATTAGTTGAAAGATTTAGCTTTTCAGTTAATTAAGATCTGACACTATCCTATAAACTAAATAAATCCTAAAGAAACCCTAACTTTCTTGTGTGACTTCCATAACATTAGTTCTGCATGTTACATACAGTGGTCCCTTGCTATAACATGGTTCTGTCATGGTCCTGAGTCTGACGAATCAGTGTTTTATGTTTCTTTATAATATTCTGTGTTCTTGTTTATTCTGTTATGTCTTTGGGTTCCGTTTGCCATTCGTTAGGGTTTTGTTTTGTGCCTGCCTGCTCCCACTTCTCTGTGTTCCCTCTGTCTATGGTGTCACTGTGTCTGCTTGTGAGTCTGTCTGTTCTGTGTCTGTTAGTTTCCTGTTTTATTCTGAAGGTCCTTGTCTTATGTGAGTGTGTTCAGTTTACGCAACCCGCGACAGTTTCCCTTTTTGCTCTCTCGCTGTTTGCTGATCTTTTTTGTGCAATTTTGCATGCTTTAAAAAACAAAACAAAAAAACAGTGAATTGTGTCCTGTGTCCTGATTGGCTGTAGACCACTGTCAAACAATCTTGTGCTGTGTCTCCTGTACAGTACAGAATGGTTTCAGCTTGTCAAATGTACATAAATCTTTGATCGCTAGCAGTGTGACTCTGAAGTGCAGTGAAGTGAAGTTTTCTCCCCAACAAACACAAATGTTGGTGAAACGTTTTGCACCATCAGAGGCAAACGCAGGTGTCTTTGGTTTCATTTTATAATACTGAACTTTATTTTCTTTGTTTAAACAAGAGAGAAAAGTGTGAAAGTTCATGTGGGTCGGAGAAAAGTGTATACAGTGTGCAGTGAGAGGTTTTACAGCCATAAAACATCAATAGTAATTGTAAGAAATGTAACTACCGCAATAAATAAGGGACCACTGTATATAAAAAGTTTTCCTTCAGCAGAAAATTTATAACATGTTGAATGTGTTGGGAAAAATGAACACAATGTTTGAAAATACTCACCTTCCAGCTGATGTTAAATTAAATTTGTGAACATAGCATGTTGTATGTCCAGCCGGGCTAACCACCTTAATATTGCTGTAAACTCTGACCTTGAGCTAAACTCGGTTAACTAACCCATTAATCTTGGTTCATAGTTGCTCCCATCTGGTTTGCGACGGGTTATTCCACATAATGAAATATAATCTGTTCTTTTTGCATTCTCGAAAGAAAATTTCAGAAGTAAATAGTCTGTGGATTTGGACTCAATACTTACTCAGCTGCCTCCAAGTTGCCCTCCTGTTGTTCCTGTGTGTGCTGACTATGCAGATGTAGACCAGATCTGTATCTGTGTGTGGAAATATCAGGAAACTGCTGATGTTGTAAAGCTGCTGCTCAGTCTGATGGGCTGTTGTGTTGTTGTTGGTGATGCTGGATGGAGGCCTGGTGGACCAGGTGAGCTGAGGTTTAGGGTAGATCCCCTCTGAGCTGCAGGTGAGTCTGTTTCCTACCTGCTGGATAATGATTTGACGCACCAGAGCTGTAAAACAAAAGAGAAACTTGATTCGCCAATAACTGGGGTTTGAGGACAAGGGTGTATGCACCATTCAATAACAGTTGTTGTTTTTAGTTATTAGAAGGCCAAAGTTAGGCCCACTATCTACTCTTCCCAGACTTAAAAGGTGAACTGTAAACTAAAAGAACTATTCTTTAATTCTGTCACTGCACAGAATAAAATGATGCACAGCTGTAATTAGACTCCATTTTGCAGTTAACTAATGCTTCAGTATAGCCAATGCATGTTGTTCGTGATCAGCTATTTCTTCTATTGCATATTACATTTAAACGTCAGCCTCCTCTACCAGATACCTGGGAGCTGTTACTGATGTCACTGCTGTAGATCCTGGTGGTGTGGTCTGGATCAGTGAGTTGTTTCCAGCCCTGTATTCTCATCCCTTATGTTCCAGGACCTTTTCTCAGTGTGTCCTGTCCATGTCAACTGACATGGACCTTGTTAATCTAGGGGACATAACTAGTATTGTTTCAGTTACATATCTCTTCTTATTCCGAGGTAGGCTTCAACGGAATGCACACCCATCATGTGGCCCCACTGTACTATCCACCCATTATTATATATCGACAAAATGCAAGTCCTGAGTATATATTGGTCTGAGGGAGCCTTTTGTGTAATACCTGACTAGATCTAAAAACGTCTGTATGCCTACAAGAGACCTTCTTGACTCTATAGTTTTAAGTTATACTGCATATTTTTCATACCATTCACTTTCAGGTTAACAAATGACTCCTGGTTTCCTTCAATGCTGCTTATGTGGCACTTGTATCTGCCCTGGTCCTGGATTGTAACCCCTGTCACTTGGAGTGAGGCATTTCCAACTGAGATCTGATCCTTGAACAGAGAAGTCCTGTTTCTGAAACGTTGGTCCTGATCTCCAAGTTGGTCTTTGTTGTGGTAGAAGGAGTGGACACGGATATTTGCTGTCCCTTGAACCCAGTGGATGAAAACATCAGAACCACTCTGGAAACTGCACGGTAAGACACATCTCTCCATAAAAACACAGGACGCCTCAGGACCTGAAACATCTGGTAAGAGGACACAAGTCCACATCAACCTCTTAATACCAATTCAATTTTATTTATATAGCGCCAAATCACAACAGCAGTCGCCTCAAGGCACTTTATATTGTACAGTAGATTGTACAATAATAGATAAACCCAACAATCATGTGACCCCCCATGAGCAAGCACTTTGGCGACAGTGGGAAGGAAAAACCAGCAGAACCAGGCTCAGGGAGGGGCGGCCATCTGCTTTGAACGGTTGGGGTGAGAGAAGGAAGACAGGATAAAGACATGCTGTGGAAGAGAGACAGAGATTAATAACAGATATGATTCAATGCAGAGAGGTCTATTAACACATAGTGAGTGAGAAAGGTGACTGGTAAGGAAAAACTCAATGCATCATGGGTAGGGATGGGTACCGGTATCCAGTGCCATGATGGCACCGGTTCTGACATAAACGGTAATAACCAGACCGAAAAGCAGCGCACATTTCAGTGCTTTATTTTCCCCTGAGATGTCATACACTTTGAATTCTAGCCAATCATTTTACCTTTCCGAGGATAGTAGGCGGGTCCAGGTACGTACGTTCTTTTAGAGCAGAGCTACATATTAAAAATGCCCAAGGCGAAGCGGTCAAAAGTCTGGCTGTACTTCACAGCAAAAGATGCAAACTCAGCAGCCTGCAACAAGTGCTTTAAGGTGATACTGTGATACTGTCAAAGGAGGTAACACCTCAAATCTGATGAAACACCTGGCGACGCATAGCGTTTTTTAAAAAAGCCGAGAAATTCACCGTATTTGATAGCTTGCTGCGAGACCTCACACCGAGCACATCTACTGCGGGTGTGGTGCCTGTTATCGGACCCGGAGTTAGCAACATCCCCCAAAAACCCAAAGAGGAGAGTCCTGGCCCCTAGCCCTGCCAGTGTAGCAGAAATGATGATGGATGATGATGCAGCAGCAGCCGTTCTTCTCTGCATGAGTAGCTTAATGTTGTTCGTGTGTAATTTACGTTGAGTAGGCTAACCACGGTATTACATTAATGCATGTAAGGTGAACTAGCAAACACAGTCGTAGTTACATGGGGCTGTCTTGTTGTTTCATGGCAGATACTCCCTTCACCCTGGCCAAAAAGGCTAAAATGACCAAAGAAAAAGAGGGAAACAGTTAAACATGAGAGGTTTTTGGACAAAGTTTATGTTTTTTCCATTGTTTAAGCACTGCTTCCAGCCAAGAGTGATGCCATATATCCCCTATAGCTGCAGAAAAGGCTAACATTGTTATCTTTTTACAAAAAAACAGCTAAACATGAGAGGTTTTTGGACAAAGTGTGTGTTCTCCATTCTTTAAGCACCGGTTCGAGCACCGTTTAAGCACCGGCACCGTTTCAAAAGTACAGGTTTGGTACTGGTATTGGATAAAACCTAAATGATACCCATCCCTAATCATGGGAATACCCCGGCCGGACAGATAAATATGTGATGAAAGTAAAAGTTTAGTTCTGAACTTTCAGTTTTAAAATTACCTGCTTTGCCTACTTCTCTTTCTCCACATGAACTGGTATGTAAATTATATGCAAAATCAGAAAAGCCCTGCACCCACACCTCTCTCACTAACTCCACAGTCTCAGTAAGTCCAAATTCGCCTAGCTCTGCTCCAGAAAGCAGATTTACTGAAAACTAAATTTGTCCATCCTGGAGTTTGGAAAATTCAGACAGAAAGCTCATTTAACCTCTGAGCAAGTCACTGGAATAACAGACTCTGAACCTAACCTACTGACAGGAAGCATCTTTTCAATAGCTCCCCTCCCCCTCCTGCTGCATCCACAGGCCTTTTACTTCCTCATTCAAAGTCAACATGAGTAACAGCTAGTCATCATATTTACAGCACAGTGACAAAAGTCACTCGACATTGTTGGTCACTGATGTATTATCATCCTTATTGTGAAGTTTTAAAATGTAAAATTTGTATCTTGACACATTTTCCTCTGTGCTGCAACATTTACTGTACATTATTGTCTTAATCATTATTTAAATGAAAAACAAGGCGGGAACAAACTCACCTGCTCTGCCAGGAATGATCATCCACAGAAAAGAAAAGACCCTCAAAAACATGGCACAGTTGTTACGGGTCATCCTCCGGCTGCAAGTCACACATCAGCATAAACAGTCACTAAAAGAAGAACTGATACTGACACAAGTTGGGTTTTTTTTTTATATCCAGTGAGGCAGGATGGACTCAGATGACTATTTACACAATCTTCAGGCAGGGATAAATCCACAGACTTTATTAACAAGGTCCTTGGAAAGTTTGTTAATGAATCCAGAGTTTTAATCTCACAAAGAGGAACAGAATCTCCTCCACAGCTCTCTCACACATTTCTCCCTCACATGGGAAAATGGCAGGACTGCTGCACAGAGGAGAGAAACAGGTAAGTCATCATCGAGGCAGCTACAGGAACACAGACTTACTGATGGGAGATGGGTTCACTGACGTGGTTGATTCAAGAGACGCACAGGAGGATTGTAGGACTGAAACAAGGTCGCCTCTTTCTTTGTTTGCTTAGCTGGAAAAACAAACACCTGCTAGGAGCCTACCAGAGATAAGGGAGGGGCAGGAGGAGGAGCTTTTTCATGAAAAAAATCTAACTGCAAGGCTCAGTACAATAATTGGTGAAGTCTGGGTTAATTGTAAACATTTAATGAATAAATTGCGATAATAAGTTCTCACATTAAACTGAGATGTCATACGATGCGTCCTTATGAGGAGCAGCACAGGAAGCTGCTCCTCATAAGGATAGTTCATGCATTCATTACTTCCAGGCTGGACTACTGCAATTCATTATTATCAGGATGTCCTTAAAACTCCCTTAAAAGTCTTCAGTTAATCCAAAATGCTGCAGCAAGAGTACTGACAGGGACTAGAAAGAGAGAGCATATTTCTCCTGTTTTGGCTTCCCTTCATTGGCTTCCTGTTAAATCCTGAATTGAATTCAAAATCCTGCTCCTCGCATACAAGGTCTTAAATAATCAGGCCCCATCTTATCTTAATGACCT
Organism: Neolamprologus brichardi; assembly: GCF_056152115.1. Taxonomy (NCBI): domain Eukaryota; kingdom Metazoa; phylum Chordata; class Actinopteri; order Cichliformes; family Cichlidae; genus Neolamprologus; species Neolamprologus brichardi. Next base: position 36,121,234 of record NC_142112.1, read on the forward strand.
TGTAGTACCATATCACCCTATTAGAGCACTTCGCTCTCGCTCTGCAGGCCTACTTGTTGTTCCTAGAGTATTTAAAAGTAGAATGGGAGGGAGAGCCTTCAGTTTTCAGGCCCCTCTTCTGTGGAACCAGCTTCCAGTTTGGATTCGGGAGACAGACACTATCTCTACTTTTAAGATTAGGCTTAAAACTTTCCTTTTTGCTAAAGCATATAGTTAGGGCTGGACCAGGTGACCCTGAATCCTCCCTTAGTTATGCTGCAATAGATGTAGGCTGCCGGGGGATTCCCATGATGCACTGAGTTCTTCCTTTCCAGTCACTTTTCTCACTCACTATGTATTAATAGACCTCTCTGCATTGAATCATATCTGTTATTAACCTCTGTCTCTCTTCCACAGCATGTCTTTATCCTATCTTCCTTCTCTCACTCCAACCGGTTGCAGCAGATGGCCGCCCCTCCCTGAGCCTGGTTCTGCCGGAGGTTTCTTCCTGTTAAAAGGGAGTTTTTCCTTCCCACTGTCGCCAAAGTGCTTGCTCATAGGGGGTCATATGATTGTTGGGTTTTTCTCTGTATCTATAAAGTGCCTTGAGGTGACTTTTGTTGTGATTTGGTGCTATATAAATAAAATTGAATTGAATTGAATTAAAGCAAAGAGCAGAGAGCTGACAGACTGATGAGGAGACCAAAGGAGCAGCTGGAAAGGAGAAAACTCAAATTGTACTTCTGTGAAAACCAGCCTCACACCTGATGCACTGTGTCTGTGTATTAATTTAACTGGAAAATGTTTCAACGGTGGAATAGTGTAAAGATTTTCACTTGACTTTCGGGAGCTCCTGACTGAATACATGATCCAGCAGTTACATAAACATGACTCTATCCATCGAGCTCACCTGCTGTGCCTCCGTGTTCAGCAGCCTTTCCTCTGTTTCTCAGGATTTGTGCTTTAAATAGTACCTGCTTCTGGGGTTCATTATGTGTCAGTCATCATATTTGAGCTTATACATTTAAGATGTTGTGAATAAGTATTGTGGTTGTATCCTGTAGTTGTTTGTTTGGATCCTTTCTACGATCAGCATTCATGCGTTCAAATGTTGTTTCACAACAGCAGAGCGTACACACACTGTAAGTAAAACTGGTTCTATAACTGCAAACACTGAGCTGTGCTGACTGCCATAGTGGAAAGTAAAGAAGTACTAAGTTTAATCAGGTTGGTTGAATATGTTTGTACATTTCTTAATACTTTACTTGAGCATTTTCTTTTATATTCATTTTTATCACTGTATACTTTTTATTGCACTAATTGACAGTTTATTACTTTTCAGATTCTTCATATACAACATTGTCAGCTGGAATGAGACATAAATTATTCACGCTGGACTTAAACCATATAGATGTTATCAGAGTATGAACCATTTCACAATCAGGTTAAGCCTCGTGTGACCCTAGTGAAAAATGGGGCCCGTTTGGGTCCCAAGGGCAAAGGATGGGTGTAAATTTTGAGGGATGCTCAAGTAACCCTTGAGCATTGTTAACAGGTTTTTACTGTAGATGTGGTGTTATTGTAGTATGTGGTTTCACCACTATGTGAAGCCACTTTACTTTGTGAGGGGTTGGAGCTACAGGTGGGTTTGCAGACTGTAAAATGTCCACCATTTAATGATATTTTTGAAATAAACTCTGGTTTTAAACAAACTGCCCGCTCAAAAGGAGATTTCACTGTCAGCTGTTCCTGATTGTTGCAACATGAAGACAAATTCCATCAATTAAATATGAAAATAAAACTTATAATTTAAAAGTCACTGATTAACCATTTAATATGATCATTTAAAGTCATCATCTTTGCATTTTTTTAAAAACGTGCTGTACAAACACTACATCCAGTAACTGTATGGAAGACAAATGAATTCTCTGTTATTCAGTGCTCATTAAACCATCATTGTTTCTCATCCTCCTGTTACTACAGTCTTCACCCAGAGATCATGCTTCCTTCCAAATTTGAACAACTTGAGTTATTGCTAAAATATATTTATTTTTGTTGCCACACCTTCATTTTCCACAAAGATTTTATTTTAAAAACACTCCTTAAGTTTTTAGTAATAAAATCTTTGATCAGTAACACTACTCATGTCCAGTCATCAGAGGCATACTAGATTTATGTCCTTAAAGTCACCAGTTATCCTGATAGAGTTATTGTTTTATTATTGCTTTTTAAACTGACCTAAACTGACCTGTAATGTTGCAGGGCTCTAGACTAACTGTTTGCCATGGGCGCACCGGCACAAAAGTTAGGCGCACTTAAATTTTTCAACTGCATCGCTTAACACCGCAGTTTTACATGTGCACTTTTTTGGGGGGGGGAATTGCAGTTCATACAGACAATATTCATTTCTAAATTATTAACTAACAATCTTGTGCTTAAAGTGCTTTGTCAGTATTGTAGAAAATGTTAAACTTAATCATCATCTCGGCCTCCTCTGACGACCTGTTTGCTGTTGCATACTGCTGAAAGGCAGTGGGGAGAGCGGACACTTGGGCAGTCCATTTATTGCAGCATATACTGTGTTTTCTGGATACACTGTGCTTTTTCAATGTTCAAAGATTGATGACACCGTGTCAGAAGACTGGCTATGAATTTCAGAAGGATCAGGCCTTAACTTAACAAAAAAGTTATCAATAGTTCTTTTCATCTTTTCTTATTACCCACAACTACATCCACTTCTCTCAGGCCTAGGCTGCTCACTATCATCACTGATTTCTATAATCCATTTGATTCCGATTCTCAAAGTCCTGATTTGATTCAATTTAGCCTCAGACAGTCAGAAATATTATAATTCTGATCACTTATCAGTACTGATACATGTGAGACTTCATCAGAATTGTGAACATCACAGCAGATGCCTTTGTGAAAGTAACTGAGAATAAAACACAGAAAAACATGAAGGAGATTTTCCTGGTCTGACATTTTATAGCAGATAACCTTAAAAATATTCTGCAATTTGCATAATTTTAAAAAGTTTAAATTTCTTCAGAACAACAGAAAAAAAAAATAGGCTTTCTTGTCCGAGGTCATTTACGTGAAAAAAAGAAAAGAAAAAGACAGTGCTGTAAACAACGGTAGACTGATGGGTAATAAGTGAATGAATAATGCAGAAATTTGAGACGGGAAACTGTTCTTGAAGTACAGAGAGAGAGAGCTGTGCATGAAGTGTGATTTTTATCGTGGTGGAAGCAAAACAGCAAAACCCAGAGGGAATTCATGATGACACTGATCAAATGTGAAGCGCAGTTTGCTGCTTCTTTTGCTGATGGCTTGGTGAATTTTGGTTGGAGAGAGACAAAACCTGTAGCTCAGAATCAGCGCAAAAAGACGTAAACACAGAGCTCCGACAGCGTGTCCATCTACGGGCCGTCGGGTGAGAAAGCGGAGAAAGACAAAGCTGATTCTGATGCGTCAGGTCCGTTCTGTGTTTATGTCTTTTTGTGGAATCCGTGTACCTGCTCTCATTTACTGTTTGGTGGTTGTTGAAATAGGTTTGTGAGCTTTAATCTGAGAATCTGGTGTTTCCGGCAAAACACAGTTATATTTAAAAGTCGATTCAGGATTAAATGAATCGATATCGATTTATTCAAGCTACTCACCTCTCTCTTCCAACTGCACTTTCAAATGGACCATGGCCAATCAGAGAGGTCCCGCCCCTGACTATCTCTGATTGGTTTAGTCCACGATAAGGACATAATGTGTGTCTGTTGTTGACCATGCGGAGAGTTGCAGGGATTTTTATTTTATTTTTGTTACCCGAACAGTTGCGACCAAATATTTTTTTAGTTACACCACTGAAAAATTTGGTCGCATTTGTGACCAAATTGTTCGCACTCTAGAGCCCTGTGTTGTCTGTCATCACTGTCAGTGCTGTATGTTTAATATCACTGTGGCTTCAGTGTATCTGTTCTGTTTTACAGTTCATAAACTTTTGTCTTCTGTTTACTGTCTTTGGTTAGAGAAGCGCTTTTAGCAGCTTATCAGAGGAAAATGTACTTCCTGAACAACAATGCCGCCTAGAGGCTGAAGACAGTAATGCATATATCATGTTGTTTTTGGTTTTTCGTTTCTGCTCATACATAACAGTAAAAGTTTAGGATGTTTTGGGGATAAAACCAAACACTTCAGTCAACCCACACTTGGACCCTGAAATGTGTGAAAATCTAAATGTTTATCAAAGTCATATTTATAATATGTGATGTATAACTGTGTGTTATAGGGTAAAAACAAAAACAAGTGTGAGTATGGAGAGAAACAACAGAGTAACAGAGACTAAAGAAATATTACACAGACATAAAAGAATCCCTTTTTTAAAACCAGTCACTCCTTTTAAAATACAAGATATTAGTAGAATATTTTTACAAAGTTGAAAACTCCTATTGTAAATAAGTGCTATATATAAAAGGAAATACATACATGCATTAATAAAAAATAAAATCTAAATTGAAGGGAAATGAATATAATTGTCACGGCTGTGGCAGCAGTCGTGTGGTGTTGTAAGGAAAGACCAAAGATGCAGATCAACGCAGAGATGCGAGTGAGTTTTAGTGCAGGAGGGGAAAACAACAAAAGCGAGGACAAAACTGAAACATAAGCTAAACTGGGGAAAAGTAATGAACAAACCTGAAATCATACGAACACGGGAAAACCTCACGGAGAATGCTGGGGTTAGAGACACAGCGATACACAGACAAACCAACAACAAGCAGAGATAGACACACTATAAATACACAAGGTAATCAGGAAAAGACCCACAGGAGGGAACATAACACGAACCTAGACAGAGACTGTTAGGAGAAAAACCTCAGGAAAGCAAAGAATCACGGGCCCAGAGTTAATTCATGTACATGGGCGATTGCCTGACCACGTTCCGTCAACTACAGAGACGTGCAGGAAAAGCGCCAGGCATCTGCTCAAACTTTATTATACACTGTCTTACCCACGTAACACTCATGGGTGGAGTACAAGTTAGGAAAAAACAACTTCTTATCTGGTGATTGCATACGAGGCTGCACAGGATGCATCCTTGCAAGACAAAGATGGACAAGTTGATTAACGATCTTGTAGTGGGTTAAAACAATACATGTGGGTGTTGTCTAAACTTGAGCAACTTCCTCATGTGGTCACTTTGTTCCAGTTAAAGAATTTGCTGACACGCTATGTACAGGCATTTCTGTGCAATTCAAAAAAGCTAAACATAAACAATTAAGAAAGGTAATAAGGTAAAATCTTTTAACAGAGACCTTCAATGTAAACAGAAAAATTCAAAAACAAACTCAGGGACATGAACAGAGCACTGGGGGAGGACATGGGTAGGTACACTAAACACTAAACACAAAAACCCTAAGAACAAGAAAACAAGAATTAACCCAAAACACAAGATGATAACAATATTAAACACAAAACTCTGGGTCTAACGACACAGGACCATGACAATAACCACTAAGAAAAAATGACCTCCTATTAAGAGTTTCATTTCAGTTCAGTGATGGTGGATTATAACCTCCATTCAAAGCATTCAAAAAAGAGAAAAGAAAACTATAGAACATGTTATATTACACTGTGAGAAGGTAACTGATCCAAAACCTCAGTAACATAAAAATGAAACTGGATCTTATTGATTTACTGCAAAATGACTCAAGAAGTGAAAGTGATCAGGCCTTATACCAGTTTTTAAAAGGGAGTAAATTGTTGCTGGTCGACGTTCCAGTTCACACTCCACACCAGTTGGTGGCGGTAAATCACCATTTTGTTGTTTGACAACCACAAATACAATTTCTAGGAAGTACAAAAAGAAGGCGGCGGAACAAAGTAAGAATGTTCCACGAGAGGAGGTGTTTGCACAGAGAGCTGTTTTTCCATTCAAAGAGAATAAACCACTACCAACGTTTGGATCGATATCTGCATCGATCTGCCCACCCTTGTCTCCTGGATCGTAGCTGAGATCAGTGTGAACCACGTGGGTCTCTGCTCCCTGATCTGTTTCCTGTGTTTGGAAAGAGTTCCAGCTTCATCGCGGAGTTTCTCTCGGTTTGTGGGCTCATCTAAAGGTAAGCACCGAGCTAACTTTACTGTGAGTTCAGTTCATGTTGAGTTTAGCTCCTGAATGAGGTCTTCTGCTGCTCTCCTCGGTGTCTGTTCACAGTTTATTGTGAACACGTTGAGAGAAGAGTGAGAGAGTGTTTGGAGACAAACGCCAACTAATCATTAGCTCAGCATGCTGGGAGAAGTTGGAGCAGAAAAGTCTTTTCATTGTCCCTGCACCTGATTTTCTGCATGCACCAAACCTCTACAGCCTCATTTCTATTTGAAGTGATAACAGGAAATGGATGAGAGCGATCTGCTGCAGTATCAGGGTCACAATAAACTTTATTGTCCAGCTGCTGTGGATGAACACATGAGAGGAAGTGAACTCCTACAAAGTCTCATTTTAATGAGTCTGGCTGCTGTAAAGTGATGCACAGGAAGATGTTAACAAAAACTAATGAAACAGAGATGAAAGTAAACGGTGTTCATATTTGAAAGCACAGAGAATAAAAATATATTGTGGTGGTTAATGTGCAGCTCTTGGTGATTTGGGAGAATCATGTTTTTAATCATGTTGTGGATTGAATGTTGGGTTTTATTTTATCTACAGAAGTTTTTTTCTCCTGTGATCGTTCAGATTAATTTGTTGGGTTGACTTGAATCATGTGAAGGTTTAAAGCTGCACTTCCCCCAAAAAGAATAAAGTATAATCATGAAGAATGTAATAATTTCTTCCTGTGTCAAACACAGCTGCAGTCAAAGCAGCTGTGTTATATACAGATTATAGATGGATAGATAGATAGATATAAGTTCCTCCTGAAGTATAAGTGAGTGAGAGAGTTTCCTCACTTTGCAGCACAACACATCTCACAAGATTTCTACAAGCAATCAGAGTGAAATTTGTACTTTGTGTTGTCAGATGAACATATGAGACACTTTGACTCTTCAGTGCAGTGTGGAGCCTAACAAAGATCTGTTTTGTGTCCCAGCTGATCAGCAGGAGGAGAAGAGTCTGACGGAGCAGCAGAGGAACATTTTCAGCCATCTGGACTCAGCTGAGTCACTACAGAGGAAACAATGAGCTCAACACAGAAGGTGAGGAAAATATCACAGTTTCACCAAATAATCAGTCACGTCTAAAACTCTCATACTCCCAACCTGTTATATGACTGTGTTGTATATTATTATATATTATGTTGTTTTTTTTAGACTATTATGTTTACAAACATCATTAAGTCACAAGCAAAGAAAGACTACACCACAGCACATGTGGAAGGTTTATTCATCGAAATTATTTATTAATCAAATGGACATAACATTTTGTTCATCACCCCAAAAATACACGTTCAAAGCACCACAACAGCAGTCCGATATCAGACAGAACTGTCAGCTGAGCTCTGTAGAGTGGGCAATTATAATGAAGCTTCATTAGAATTTGTAGATTCAAGCTGCTCTTCATATTTTTGGCCAGCAGATGTCACCAAAGAGGACTGTGTTGAAAAGCTTTGAGTAATGAACCTTTTTCAATACAAGCTTCAGTGTTTCGGAAAGCTTCATTTGGCCATCACTGATATAAATAATATTATAGAAATTATCAGAGGAGGCAAAAGTACATTTGCTCTATACTTAAGTAGAAGTACAGATGCTCTATTGACGACTCTGCAATAGTTGGTCTCATCACTGATGGGGATGGCAAGGAGTACAGAGAACTGACCAAAGGTTTTGTTGACTGGTGCCAGCTGAACTACCTCCAGATCAACACTAGTAAAACCAAGGAGCTGGTGGTAGACTTCCGCAGGCACAAACATCCCCCACTGCAACCACTGAACATTCAAGGTATGGACATTGAGACTGTGGACAGCTACGGGTACCTCAGAGGAGGCAAAAGTACAGCTATTCTGTACTTAAGTAGAGTACAGATACTAGTGTAAAGAAATATTCTATTAAAAGTGGAAATTGAGATTCAACTTCTTTACTCAAGTAAAAATTAAAAAAGTACCGTCTCTGAAATGTACTCAGAGTAAGAAAGTAAAAGTAGCTCCTTGAAGAACATTTTAACCACATGTTTTTATCCATCGTTAACTGAACCTTGTGCTACATTAATGTAATAATAAAATAAGATCAGTAAATGAACTACAAACTATTTATTTCTAATAAAGGTTCTCTGTTTGAATCAGTTAAGTAGAAAATGAAGGAAAATAAAACATGTGTGTATTTTCTGTTGCCTACATTGTAGAGGGTGACTTTGCCTCTAAACAGGAACATGAGCAGGGAAGAGGTTAAAGTGGGATTGAGCAGGTGGGAACCCTAAAATCAGCTGTAGTGGCTCAGCGTGGGGAAAAGAATCACAGCTCACAATAATTTCTATTGAGAGCTCCAGTAGATTTTCTTAAAGTACAGGCTGTGATCAGCTGACCTGCTGCTCTCTGTGGATGTACACAACTGAATTCAACCAGATGTCAGCAGATGTTTCATGAGCTGTCCTGGCTGATTTCCATCCTCTACACTGACAGTACACTGTCTTTATATTAGACACTATACTGTTGGTATGAAGGTGGAACTCAGTGAATGAATGTCAGCATCATGAGCTTCAGTTTAAATGAATCTCTGCTACACTTGATGTAATCTAACTGTGACATGAGCACCACAGTCAGTGTGCACCAGTCACACACTGTTCTTTACTTTAAATCCATCACAGTTCAGCAAACTAACCTGTTTATCCTGCACTAACCTGCAGAGGATCTTCATGCAGTCTTTAAATAACAGTCTTCCTCTCCTGTGTGTCTTATCTTTCTCCATCTCTGAGTGAAGTTAGCTCTCTTTCTTCTCTCTCCCTGTGATGTACAGCAGCTGGACCTTTAGCCAGCAACACACTGTGAGACAAACTGCACACAAACAGTTTGTGTGTTTGCTGATGTTTGTTGATAGAAATGCTGCATTTGAAATTACCTGTTTGTTCACGTGCTGTGCAAAGAAGAAAGAACAACGTCTCACTTTAACTCCTGACTATGACTCACAGTTTTGCGTCTTTCATCTCTTTTTATGTTTCATACCCTGGTGATTAGTACACGATCAGGATTGTCTTTCATGTGGGTTTTTTTTTTCAGGCTCAAATCAGTTTGATGTTTGATGCCCTTAGTGATGAAATAACTGTCCTCAAATTCCTTAAACCAAAAGTAAAAAATCTGTTTTGTGGATGTAATGAGAAGAAAGTCCTTTTTTCAATGTGGGGAGTAAAAGTAAAGAAAATAAGGAAAAATTATTTTAGAGTTTTTGAACAGTCATGAATTATTTTCAACACCAGGTTGGATGTAATGTGTTAGAACTACCAGCAGGTGGGGATAAGAGACCTTTAAGGTGTTTGGTTCCACACTCCACCTTCAGGTTTAAAACTAGTGTTAATGGAGGGAGTTTGAAGGTTCAGTTTGTTCCACGACTGCATTTCACTCACTGCCTCTTTTTGTATCTCTGTCACTGCAGGACCAACATGGAGCGAGAAGTCAGCACTCTCAGGAGGCCGACAAACCTCACAGAAGAATGAGAGAGAAAAAACACACCTGTGACGAGTGTGGGATGGGTTTTACTGGGCAGGCTAAACTCAAACGTCATCAGGTCATCCACACTGGAGAGAAACCATTCAGCTGTGACTTGTGTGGAAAGTCTTTTTCCTGGAAGAGTGCCCTAAAAAGACACCAACTCATCCACAGTGGAGTTAAAGTGTACAGCTGTGATCAATGTGGCAAACAGTTTATAAACAACACATTGTTACAACGCCACGTGTTTACCCACACTGAGGGGAGACCTTATAAATGCGACCTGTGTGAGAAGACTTTTAAAGCTCCACGTTACCTGAGAGAACACCAACAGATCCACACCAGAAAGAGACTCTCCAAGTGCAGTTACTGTGAGGTATGTATTTATATTGTTATCTTGTCATTTTAGCCTGACTGTTTGGAACAACTCATTAAACTGTGTTAGCATGTTAGCAATTCTACTGCATGGAAAAGCAGCTCTGAGTGATTATTCAGATTTTCATTTCAGTTATGATTTTTGTTTACACAATCATGAAAAACTAAAAGTGCTGAAAATGAATATGATGGTGTTATTTAATGTTCAGGCAGTTTCCTGGTATATCATGATATTGTTATTGTTTCCGCATATATGGCCTTTTGTTTACAGAGTTGATTCCTCTGCCAGGAGTACATGTAATAAAATAAAACACAAATGAAAATAAGTACAAAACCAAACATTCAGTAATCTTCTCTTGTGATTAACAAAGTTGTGTTGTTACGTAATAGTATTGTAGTATAGTAGTAGTGTTAAAATACTCATTTAATGTTATAACTGCATTGTAATGGGGGTAGTAGTGTTTTTCTTGTGTCCCATTCAGCTGAGTGTTATAACTACACAGTTACAGTGTTATTAATGCAGTATTAAATTAGCATTATTGCAGTGTTACATTAGTAGTTTTGCACTGTGTTGGTACCCTTCAGATATTAGCATAGTAGTACTTTAGTGGAAGTCAGATGTTATTGTAACATATTAGTAGTATCAGTATTAATGTAGTATTATGATGGTAGTATTGTAGTTATTGCAGCCCAGTAAACTGAGTGTGTTAACTGAAACAGTAAAATGTAATTGGACGTCTGCAGAGATGCTCTTTATTTCAGGCGACATTCAGGACAAAAATGATGAAGGACTGACTTACACTGTCTTTGTGTCTTTGTTTAGAAGCAGAGTGACACAGATGGATCCAGTTCTCAACACTGTTATCACTGTGGTGGTTGGAAAGAGTTTCTCTGTGACCTTTGTGGAAAAACTTTCAGCCATAAAAAAAACCTAAAAACACATCAACGTAAACACACCGGAGACAAACTGAAATACTGCAAAGAATGTGGGGGAAGTTTCACCACATCAAGTAGATTAAAACGCCATGAACTGATTCACAGTGGGGTTAAAAAGCACCTCTGTGATCAGTGTGGGTCATCCTTCACCACTGCAAGTGAGCTTAAAACACACAAACGAGTCCACACAGGAGAGAAACCGTACAAGTGCAGACACTGTGACAAAAGCTTCTCACGCCCATGTCATTGTAACAAGCATGAACGTACACACATGGAAGGAAACTACAGCTGTGATCAGTGTGAGAAGAGCTTCAGGAATCTCAGTTCATACTCCACACACAAACAATCCCACGTTACTAATAAACTGTTTCACTGTTACCAATGTCCCAAAACATTCACTAAATCATCTGCTCTGTGCAAACATCAGCGTAATCACTCAGGGCTGAAATCACTCCCATCACAGTGAATCTGCAGAGACAGAAAGATCCTCTTCTGGTTTCAGGGTCTGTTGGATTTAAGTCAACCCTGCTGGTCAAGGCAGAAATGGTTACTGAAAGCAACCACACAGACACTGTACATGGTGGTGACCTCTCAACTACATCTCCAGTCACTTCATTTAGGGCATGACCTTTTAAACAATCAACATGCATCAACTCTAACAAGGTCAGACTCAAAACCCTTGAGATCAGGCTCCACAGAGTTCAGATAGAATCTCCTGTAAACATCTGTTGAGACAGCTATGAATGAAAATGTTCTGTTACTTACATTTTAAGCTTTTTAAGAACACTGTTCTGCTTCAGTGTTCATGTTGAGTGGTTCGCTTTGTTCCAGCAGTTGGATGAAGAAATCTGTTTTCATGTTATCAAGTTTTTCTTTAATGTATTTTGAACCATGTGTTCTGCAGATGTTATTTTGTTCACATTGTTTGTGTTATGAAGTCTAGCAAATATAAAATAAACATTTAAAATGTTAAACCAAGAAATAGTTTTAGCAGTGATTTCATTTCCTTTATAGAGATTGAAAATATGACATCATTCTGGGGTAAAACCGCAAAGGATTGTGGGTATGAGTGGCAAGAGGTACTAGCGCATGCAGGCTTTCACATGAAAACAGTCACACAGCGATAAAAAGCAACACAAATAATGTCAAGAAGCTGTTGTATTATTAACTGCAATAGCCAGTCACATGACAGCCATGGGAAGCCGATGGGTAAAGAGATCGGTTGTTATCGCATTACGTCGTGAAAAAGAAATTGTTCAAGCCATGTTTCCGAAGTAACAAAGAGCCGATGGATGGCCTGGATTGCAGCCATTCGAAGACCAAATATAACGTTTCAGAACAATCCAGCTCACATGTAGTTATTACGTAAGTTATCATAACATAATTAATTACAAATAAGTCTTATATTGATTTGAATTGAATTTGTTGCGCTATGCTGCTTTGTTCACTGTGGCTTTGCGGGCTAATATTTGTTGTGTTTTGTAGGAAAACCAGCCTACAAAATGCTGGAATGCGATCCAGACTGGGCACCCTCTATCAACCTTCGTCATACCGAGTTTAAAGCTGCTTCCACAGCGAGATTTGATCGGTTAAGAGAGAGAGCAATATCAAAACAGCCACGAAACGTCCCACATATATGTGCCCAAGTGTTGTATTACAGCAATCAAGTGATGAATAACTGTTTTCCAGTATCTTGTTTTGATGTTTTTTTTTCAGTGTTTATTTGTTTTTTACCGAAGCAGCTAATAAAGCACAATGGAATACAATTTAGCCTCTTTCTTGTAAGATTCTATAATAGAATGAAACAATAATGCCAGTTATAAATAAAGACAATGAATTGAATGAATTACAAAACACTCATTTTTCTATTAGATCTGAAAATGTTGTGTAATACTACAACCTGAAACGACAAGTAGATTGCGTTGGCCTGTACAGGAGGGGAAAAAATTAACAACAGCTGTGAAATGGAATAGTCCAAATCACCAAAGTAAACAGGACCTGGGCTTGTGGCAGGGATCTGAAGTTACTAAACATTTTGTGAGTAAAGACTGAAGTGACAAATGGAAACATGTTTACAGTCAGAGCAAGGGCGTAGATTTGGTTTTGGCATTGGTGGGGACGGATGATTCAACCGCCGAACCCTGCCCTGTTTCTTTTTTTTTTCCCTTTTTGTCTTTGCTTCTTGATAACAAAAGGAGAAATATACTTGCCTGCATATGCTATTCTACATGCTTTTAAGCCATTTAAAATCAAAATTCATAGTTTTATATGTGAATTATATAATTTTAAATTAATATTAAACAAATGACTAAGTATTTTAGACTTTAGTTTACTTCAGCCATATTCCATATAAATCAGGTATCATACAAAAATAAAAAAAGTTTCAAATACAGTCATGACAATAAATGAATATGACTTTAAGGACTTAACAACATTACTTCAGTTATAGTACACCAACATCTCTTATACATTAGCACTAAGGGAACACTCAGTGACCTGGTGGTTTTTGTCCATCTAAGATTACCACAAAGTAAAAGATCTCTCAGCAAAATTATATGCATTTTAGGCACTACTGCCCCGATCAAATCAGTGAGCTGGGATTTTTTATTCTAAACAAAACTACTGTTACAGCAACAGACATGGACTACTGGTGTCCCACACAACAACTTAATGTCCAGTATGTGAAGGAGCCAAACACATGCCTTCTCCTCTTGTTAACTGAGATAAACTGCTGCCATATTTGTTTTACATCTATACTGTCCAGTCTCTCCTGGTGGACATGGCAACACGTTATTCATGGTTACATACAATTTTAGACTGATGTGAGCCAAAGCCTAGCACATACTTGCCATACTTGAGACCTCAGAATTAGGGAGCAGAGGATCGCAAGTTCGATTCCCGCCTCGGGGTGTCTGTATCCAGTAAGGGTCCTAAGGCTAGACCCCCTATGCTAAGCAAGCCTACTGCAGACATGAGCGAGACAGATAAATATGAAGGCCTGCCGGCTCGGACGTCGCCCGGATCAACAAGGTCCGCGTCAGGTGTTGAGGAACCAGGGCACCCTGACGAGAAGTGGGCTACTGGAACAAGAAGGCATCGGTGGGCAAGAGACGAAAACAGGGCGTTGTTGGAATGCTACTACGCAAGTAACCCTGGCGGAAGGGGCTACATGAATAGGATGAGGGACCTATGGATTCTTCGATACCCAACATCCACAATGACGGCGAAACAACTAGTAGCTCAGTGTTCCAACATTCGAAAGAAGGGACTGCTCTCACAGCTAGAGATTGACGAGGTACAACATAAATGCTACGGCAAGGGGGAGCCAGCACACCAGGTCACCCGAGATACCAAGCCCCAAGTGCGATAGGAGAAGGATTGTTGAGTGCGAGAGGAACTGACCTGAAAGATAGGATGATGGCCAAGCTTGAAACCTGGACCCCCCCGTAGCCGGTTACCAAGATTACGTGAAGTACCACGTGGAAGCTCCTGTCAGGCATCATAGCGGCTAAGATGAACAGGCACATGGGTCAATACAATTGTATCTACTGTTCTGATTTTATCTACTGTTTTTTTAATCCATTTTAAATCATGCTTTTTATTTGTTTTTGTTCTTTAATGTCTCTGTAAAGCACTTTGAATCACCTTGTTGTTGAATTGTGCTATATAAATAAACTTGCCTTATCAAGTTTTCATTGAATGTATTTTGATCCATGAGTTCTGCAGATGTTATTTTGTCTTGCAAATGTTAAATAAACATTTAAAATGTTAAACAAAGAAATAGTTTGAGCTGTGATTTCACTTCCTGTTTTTCAGAGTAAAGACTGAAGTGACAAATGGAAACATGTTTACAGTCAGAGTCAGATGAGTTGTTTTCAGTGGCACAGATGGAGGTTTATCAGAGGAGGAGACTTGGCTGTTCTCCACTCACAATGAAGGGTTCCTGCAGCTTCTTAAAAATCTGACCTGAAATGTAAGAAAAATAAAATATTCAAAACCTTTTTTTCCTAATCTTTTTATTTAGTCTTAGACAATAAAAAATAAAAGGTAATGCACATACACACCCAACACACCCAACACATACACAAAACTCGTTTGGCTCTCGGCGAAGGCGGTCGCACTTTTTCTCCGCTCCTCTCCCTTATCTTCCCTGCTTAGCTTCTTATGTCCTTTTCTTGTCTGGTGTTTTTACTTTTCCCTGGAACACTCTCTCACAGTCTAAACTCAAGGCGGGAGCTGAACAACAACACCCTGATAATGGACTGTGTTTAGACTGTTCTTCCCATTCTATGCAAGGCCACCTGGGTTGTCTGGTAGACTGTTTACTTAGCCTAGCAGGGCGAAGGACACTGTCTCAGCTGAACTCTGGACACGCACACACATACATATACACTGATAAGCACACACTCCTCCCCCCTCCCTTTCCAAACGCCTTCAATGCTTGTTCCCTCCTGGGGAACACGGCGGGTCTGAGCCCACGCTGGAATGGTAGCGCTGGGCAGGATGGCTGCTGTGTTTGCTTTGGATTACTCCTCACCCCCCACCCAACCCTGTGGCTTGTCACGTGTTCCATAATGTTGTGCTGTGGACATTTATGTGCTTTTCTGTGCAGAGGATTTTTTTTTGTTTCCTGTTCTCATGCTGTCCTCCCAGGGGCCCAGCATGAGTAGAGGTCTCTTTTTTTCCTCTTGTACTTTCCCATTGTAGTGTATATTTCAGTGTTTTCTCTGTAACGCTACCGATCTCCAACCTGTATCCCTATGTGATGTCTGTTGTGTGTGTAAGGTCGGGGGTGGGGGGGTGGGGGGGGTGGGGGTCTCATTTCACTGCAGGGCAACCTGCACGTGTCAAATAAAGCATTTATTGATTGACAAAGATAAAAAAACTAAAGCAGACAAACTTTCAGTAAGTCACATACTTAATCCCTCATATAACAGCTACACACACGTATAGATATGGAAGCCCGTTTCCACCCCTAAATAAAAACAAAAAAACTAGTATCCATAACTCGAAATTTTGAGAAATATAACTCAAAATTTCGAGTTACTTTTCTCAAAATTTCGAGTTAGCTCTGCCAATCAAAAATCTACGTGAATGAGGTCGCTTTCTTGTTACCTGGAAGCATATGGCGCAGAGGAACGCGCACTCAAAAACGGATCCCAACAAATTGGTGCTTTCGCGAGTACGTTTGCTGATAGTAACACCATGTGATTCAGCTAATAACACAGGGATTTCATCATTTGTGAAGCCACGCTGAAAACACTCAGCAATCTGTGCATTCACGACTGGATGTAATACCGGTAGCTTAGCTGTAGCATTTGTAGCTGAGGGCTTCAGCTTCCGGTTAACAAGGAAATGACGTCATTCACGTAGATTACTGATTGGCAGCGCTAACTCAAAATTTCGAGTTACTTTTCTCAAATTTTTGAGTTAATAAGTCAAAATTTTGAGTTGATAAATCGAATGGGTGCACACTCAAAACTAGATTGTGTCGTGAGCTACTGTATAACAACAAATGGCGCCAGGCTCTTCAGCTTTGAATGCCTTCCTACAAATGATAACTGGATAAAAGGTATACAAAACCGGTGTGACAGCGATTGTTACATACAAAGTTGAATAGAATGCAATGTGAAGGTTAACCAAAGGTACCTATAAGGTTTCTGTTACACGCTAATGACACCTGTTACGTCTGATGAAACAGACATTTTGCTGAAAGCATGTGTAATAAGTGTACAGCACTGTATAAAACAAAATCACAAATCACCCAAAACAGGGAATATGACTGAAAACTATATAAATAAGGAACAAAACCAATAAAAATGTAACCAGACAAATGAGAAAATGTGGGATTGACTGTATTGTGATGCTGATTGTAGTTACAGTGCAAATGGACACTTAAAAATGCCATTCCCACTTCCCCACCATAGTCAGAGCTCATAATGTAGGTAGGCACAGATACTTTGATGATAATATGGTGGCTTTATAATAGGTAATTTTAATTTACATCCTTCCTTACAGACACCCTTCCTTCCTTCAGCTCCTCATCTTACATGACAGATGAGGAGCTGAAGACTTATTTGCCATCATACGGTGATCGTCTAGTATTTGGATTTTGCAGACGGAGGGGCAGCAGCTGCAAGTCAGCGCTTTTTGAACGGCTGAAATCCAAACTGTCCAAAAGAAAATTATCTGAAGAGGATGCCAGTAGCACACGGCAAGAAGAACATTCCCAAACAACCCATAAAAGAAATGCTCTGAAGAGAAATAGAAAAATAGAAATAGGATGGATGCATTATGATGAAGACACTGAGGTTTTAAAGCAGGTTAGAGCTAGACGAGGAGGAGGAACAAGAAAAATAGACATTTGTAAGGATGCCAAGAAAAGGGACATATTACAGGTTGCAACAGGCCTGTTCTTTCCAGATGGAGAAAACATTCAGGGGCCCTTAGGAGCTGGTTTTCACTTCATGACGAGGAAGTGGATCGGTGTTAATGCTTGGAGGTCATTTGTGTCCTGTGATAGCTTTGTAATGGTGCATTAAGGCATGAGTCAGTATTTAAAAAGTAATCCCCTTCCAGGTGCACGGCTCTGCTTGTCATGCAAGTGAATGCTACTACATACTGTTTTACAATACTGCATCCTCTTTTCACATCAAGTGGGCCAAAAATAATCTAGACCAACGTTTCTGAAAGGTTGTAGATCTGGAACCACTCTTTCCTCTGGCAGGCCATCTGTTGTTGGCTGGGTTTTCCTCCATTCAGTTTACAGAATAAACATTTTGCACAGTTGAAACTCCATTTGTTATCCAAAACTTTCCTTCTAAAACAATATCTGAGAAACATGCTCTTTGGCCAGTCTTCTCGAGAATCTCATTTGCCTTTGTTCTCTATTTTTCTCTCAGTTTAAATGAAAAAGTTTGAATCAGAAATTTAATGTTAGCTGGCATGATTAACTCCTGCAAATACTGCAGTTCCTCCATAGCATTTCAACACTCTTGACTATATAGTCAAGTCCAGTCAAGTCAAATTTATTTATATAGCACATTGAAAACAGCAACTGTTGACCAAGGTGATGTACATTTAAGATCATCAAAAGAGATAAAACATAAGAAGACATGAAAGAATCATAAAATTAGAAGATTTGAGTAAGAAGTAAGATAAAAGTAGTACAAACTCATCCTGATTTAAAAGCCAAGGAATATAAGTGGATGTTTTAGACGGGTTTCGAAAGTGTCCAATGTTGGAGAGGTCTTCGTGTGACAGTTTGTTCCACAATTTAAGAGCGGTCACAGCAAAGGCCTGGTCTCCTCTGTGTTTAATCTGGACCTCGGGACAGCTGAGAGCATCCACAGACCTCAGTGATCTTACAGGAGTGTACCAATTTAGAAGATCAGAAAGGTTGTTTTTTCATGCCTTGCTTTGTATCATTGTTGAATTTGTCTGAATTTATTTGTTTTTTCATTGACATACTGTATTAACACAAGATTTCTGAAATCATACAAAAGACTACCCTGGTAGTATTTTTTTTACTGTAAAAACCACAGACATGTTAAGTAAATTATTTTATAATTTGAAATGCAAATATAAATTGTGTATATTGAAAACATATGCACACATTGTGTAAATATATACAATTATTTATCAAAAAATGGAGCCAATACACCAGGGTTTTTTTGTTTTTGTTTTTGTTTTGGCCACAACTAAGGACCTTACACACTTGCAGCTGATCTGACTTGTCAGGGGAGTTACATAGGAGTGTAGCTTAGAGCTCCTCGACGCTGGATCGTTGAGTTACACTCCAAGTTAGTGTGTGTTTAAGTGTAGTGTCATGCTGGTCATGTATGCCCGTGGGAGTTAGTGTTTCCCTGTAGGAGGAGCGTGGACGAAAGAGGAAAGCACACACAGGGAGTGCGGGAAGACGAGAGCAGAGAGCACGAACGTTTGGGTGAAGACATGACACGGGAGTCTAGGGAGCTCACAGGGATTTGTGTTCTTGGTATTTACTCCACTGTATATAAAACGCACTGTCTTCATCAAAGAGTCCAGCATTTGGGTCCTTCTTCCCCACAGTTGGCCAGCGCTAACCGTGAGAAATTATGGTAAATTGCCACATGGGAAGGACAATGTATCAAAAGGAGGGATTTCAGGTTTACTCTAAAACTATCTGGTGATTTTTCTACAGTTTTCTACAATTTTCAATTATTTTTCCATGATGTGTGTGACTAACAATTAATGTACAGGTATTAAACCCCTACAGGTGCTATTAGATAAGTTGTTGATAACCTACAAGTTCACTGAACAGAAAGTAAAATGCTGATTGATGATGGTTGATATGTTTTCAAAACGGTTAGAAGTTTTTCCTTCAAGTAAGGAGATACAGGTGCAGTAGCCAGAGTATTGCTGGGAGAAATCATCCCAAGGGTGGAAGCTCCAGACTGAAACTGGGTGCTGATCAGAAATCTTCAGAGAACCAGCGGGAAGCAGGGACCAGTCCAGGCACAGCTGACAGCCCAGACAGCGGTCAAGGGCCCGAGTCGTGTCATTTG
This sequence comes from Neolamprologus brichardi, assembly GCF_056152115.1. NCBI lineage: Eukaryota > Metazoa > Chordata > Actinopteri > Cichliformes > Cichlidae > Neolamprologus > Neolamprologus brichardi. The sequence continues at coordinate 36,140,690 of NC_142112.1, forward strand.
GGGTCCTGCTGCTCATCACAAGAAGATTCCAGAGCCACAGCAATAACCAAAAAGGTTAAGAAAGATCCCTGCGTTAAGACACTGAGGAAGACAACAAGGGTGTACGACGTGCTTTCAACCCACAGCTACATTGGAACGAGAGAGTGAGGGGTGAAAAAGCGCCCTCCTCCAACAAGAGTGTGCCAAGCACAAACTTAGTGACGTGCAGGTTGAGGCTCTGTGTCACTGATGAGGGATCAGCGATGGAACGCAGACAACACCTGATCAAACTGTCAGGCAGTTTTGCCTGAAAAGTTCAGTGTGTTTTCGATAAGGTGGTCATTGGTGGGACTTTTTAATTGTGTCACAAATTATTTTAATTTACATGACTCTCCAATTATCAAAAACACAGGAAAGGTGTATATGAATTGCTTGGTTTCAAACTTTTCTCTAGTTCTGATGTGATTAAAAATAATATGCAAATTTCACAGCCATTTGACTAACAATGACTTGTGCACGCAGGTAGACTGCTTTGTGGACTGTGCATTAGATCCTAAATACCACAGTAAATATATCAACAACTGTTTGTTAAACAGTAGCTCCTTTGACATATCTAATTTGTCCTGACACATTATCTGACACCCTAAATAGGATTTTGGGGTCATTACACTTTATTAAGAGATTTTACAAGACCTGAAACATGCTTTGAGGAGCTAGAGAATGAACTTGTTCTTTCAGAGCTATTTGTGACTGATTGTTTTGTTTTCCCCAATAACATCACTGATGTGGGGAAAGTAAAGACGTTTTTAAATCCCTCCAGGATGTTCTAAACTGTTTTAAACAAACTGATTACCTCACAAAAAAGATCAAAAAGCACTGACTAGATAGAATCTAGATCTATCAAACTGCTGTAAAATTTAGATCAGAAGTGTTTGATGTATGGCGGTTGTCAGAGTGGGGGGGGGGGGGGGGGGGGGGGAGTTATTTGATTCTTATTTAAAGTATTAAATAAAGCTGTTTTGTTATATACACAATGTGAATGTGCTCATAACTGAGTCGGCGCTCCGTATTTTCAGAGTTACGAGCCTCATTCAGCGTTACTGTCTGTATTGATATATTGCAGGATGACGTAGAGTGCAGAGGGGTTTTTGCAGCATGCTTACACATACACATGATAATGGGTAGAGCAGACACGAGACAAGGTCAGGACGTGGACAGAAGAGGATTAACTAAAGAGTTCAAGCTCTCATTTAGCAGGTGAACAACTAAAGCTCTTTCATATTTCCTTGTGTAATCTGTTGTTTTAAAAGTTTTTCCTCATTATAATTCAGATGCAGATTCTTCCCTCATCTTCCAGAGAGGAAGTTTCTTCATCCTGGGCAGATGTCTTTTCTTCAAGGGCAGAGGACTGCTTGCTGTCCTTGCTCTCTGACCAGATCATATAGGCAGTGCTTGAAGCAGTGATGACCTTCTTGCTGTATTGCCAGAATAAATGATCTGGAAGCTGTTAGGCTTACAAAAAGTGTTTGTTGTCATTTGCACTGCAGCTGCACATTTGAACTCTGTAAAATGTCCTGTGATTGTTGTTTTTTGAGAGTTAATATTTTGGGTATGGTCTCCTTTTTTGAAAAATACACAAGTAGAAGTGCTTTTAGCATGTGCTTCAAAGCTAGGTTTGACTGGGATCCTCAAAGCTCAATACCCTGCACCAACAGAAATTCACTGCAGCCTATGTAATATTTGATGCATCATTCTTTATTCCAGTCTATCTTGCAAAAACATGTGCCGCAATGTCATGCACAAACACAAACAATTAGATCCTTAAGATCAAACCTATATCAAAATTGTTTCATTATTTTGGTCCATTGGAGTGTGGTAAGCCATCAAATGCCGCTACTAGAAATTTTCACGTGTTGAGTTTAGAATGAAAGCATTATAGAATGATAGAGCCCAGAGTGTTAAAACATTCCTTACTGCAAAAGGACTCAAGAAGTGAAAGTTATCAGGCCTTATTCTGGTTTTTAAAAGAGAGTAAATTGTCTGTGAGGATTTGAGCAGGTGGTGGCGGTAATGCACCATTTTGTTGTTTGACAACTGCCAAGAAAACCTAGAAGTAAAAGAAGAAGAAGGGGCGGAGCAAAGTGTGGACGCTTCAAGAGAGGTGTTTGCGCAAACGGAGCTGGATTTTCATTCAAAGCGAATAAAGTAGTACCAACGTTTGGATCGATATCTGCATCGATCTGCTCACCCTTGTCTCCTGGATCGTAGCTGAGATCAGCGAGAACCACGTGGGTCTCTGCTCCCTGATCTGTTTCCTGTGTTTGGAAAGAGTTCCAGCTTCATCACGGAGTTTCTCTCGGTTTGTGGGCTCATCTAAAGGTAAGCACCGAGCTAACTTTACTGTGAGTTCAGTTCATGTTGAGTTTAGCTCCTGAATGAGGTCTTCTGCTGCTCTCCTCGGTGTCTGTTCACAGTTTATTGTGAACACGTTGAGAGAAGAGTGAGAGAGTGTTTGGAGAAAAACACCAACTAATCATTAGCTCAGCATGCTGGCAGAAAGTTGGAGCAGAAAAGTCTTTTCATTGTCCCTGCAGCTGTTTTTCTGCATGCACCAAACCTCTACAGCCTCATTTCTATTTGAAGTGATAACAGGAAATGGATGAGAGCGATCTGCTGCAGTATCAGAGTCACAATAAACTTTATTGTCCAGCTGCTGTGGATGAACACATGAGAGGAAGTGAACTCCTACAAAGTCTCATTTTAATGAGTGTGGCTGCTGTAAAGTGATGCACAGGAAGATGTTAACAAAAACTAATGAAACAGAGATGAAAGTAAACAGTGTTCATATTTGAAAGCACAGAGAATAAAAATATATTGTGGTGGTGTTAATTTCTCCCAATTCTTTCGATCTTTGGGCTGAATGAAGGACAATACTCGGTGTATAAATGCTCAATCAACAATTACTTTATTACATACAATTCAACACCTTTGATCACAAACCATCCGGATGGGGAGACATGCATGCAGAGGGTCACAGCAAATCTCCAACTGGTGGAGGGTTACTCAAGCCCCCACCTAGTCGTAAAAGCCTAAACATTCACATTCTTTCTCTCTCTCAGTGAGCCTAAGTTATGACCTCGGCTCCCCTGTTTATCTGCTTCCAACAAGGGGTGAAGCTCCTGTGGAATGTGCTTTGTGCTCTCTGCACACAGTATTCTCTTCTTAACTCAGCAGTATGAAATGTCATGAGACAGTGTAACTCATTCACAGTAAATCAACAGTATAGGATAATACAAACCTATCTGATAAATCTAGTGATTCTCACATTCTTTTTAATTCAGACACCCACATGATCCTTGACTGTACAGAGCTGAGGTGTCAGACACCATCCTCACCACTTCTCCAAAGTGAAATGTACTCTTCGTACAAATCCCACTGTACGATGAAAGCCCTGGTTGGCATAGCTCCACATGGTCCAGTGACATTCATCTCTAATCTTTATGCTGGTTCGTTTAGTGACAAGGAGCTATTCAAACAATCAGGCATTGCTGAGAAGTTGACTGAAAACATGGCAGTGATGGTAGATAAGGGTTTCCTAATCACCGATTGTTGTAAATGCAAAGTGTACTGCCCACCATTTCTATCTAAGCAGAAGCAGATGCCAGCATACCAGGTTACGGAGACGCAGGCCATAGCCAGACTCCGGGCACATGTGGAGCGAGTCATTAGGAGGATCAAACAGAACAAACTTTTTGATAGCATCATTACCATATCACATGTTTACAACATCAACCAACTGTTTGCAGTAGCATGTATGCTGTCAAATTACCAGAATACAGCAGTAGTTAAAAAATGGGTTAAGTGAGACAAGATGGATTTTTTCCCAAGACACCAGTGCCAGTACAAGTAACTTATGGAAAATGACCTCCAGCTGAGGCCACTACAGTTGCATTTCTTCCTTCTCAGCTGACAATACTTGATTACAGAACTGGTACTTGAGTGCTGATAGTTGAGTTTCAGTTATTGATAATTCAAATTCATTTCAAATGTTGAATGTTAATAATACTGTTTAATTATACTACTATATTACTATTCAGATTCAACAAAATTGTTTATCAAAATTATAAAGTAAATCACTAAATCGTTTTAAAATCATAAGTGACATTTAGCTTTTGTAACATCAAAAATGCCATTTCTCATTTTCTACATTCAGTTGTGTTATTGTCTAAATGTATATCAGTATGCTAGGCATGGAGTTTTAAATACTTACCATGTAAATAAGTTCTGCACAAATTCAATGTTTTAATGTGTGTTTTTAAAAAATGAAATTGATGCCTGATAGGTTTGTAGCTTGAACCTATTCGCTGGAACGTTGAAGACAATATAATTACACAGCAAAGCAATACACGAGTAGGCAAAGTTCTTCATGTTTCTCGTGCACGGGAGAGAACCGGACAAACGCCGTTCCTTCGCTTGACCCCAGTTGCTCTCGTCCGCTCCCCCATAACACTGCTCTTTTATTGAGGTTACATGAATATGCATAGGTTCATTAACATACGACGTATACATACACACAAAGAGTACCTTGCCTTTGTGTGTGTGTGTGTGGTCAGAGTGTGACCCCATAAATGACTTCCCTAAATGTGCTGGTCTGGAAGTCCAGCAGTTCATCTAAACAAAAGGCACTTAGCCTAAAACAGATATAGCTACGTTTATCCTACCATAAAACAATAAGAGAAGGTACGACCTCTCCTATGCTCCCAGGATCAAACCTCTACCAATCTAAAACTAATTATAAAACTCTAAGCATATATAAGTAGATATTTCTAAGCATAAATGACAATCAACAATACAAAACCTAACAATGCCATTGCTTAAATAACAGTTTATTGATTTCACATAAAGGTAACATGTAACAACAAGTAACAACAAAAGAATTCATGAAATATATTGCAAATAAAACATCAGTTATTTTGTTCCAGCCAGCCTGAAGGATCTGTTTTCCTTTTTGCTATGTTTTCACTGTTCATTTTTCCAAACACAGGTATCTTGGCATATATATGTAAAATAAATAAATAGTCTGCCTTTTCTCTGATTGCCTTGTGCACATCTGTATCCATGTATATTCTTTGCACTAGGTAGTCCTCTTGAGCCCACACAACAAAGTCACACCACTGCATCCCACTGATGAGCAGTTGTCCTTGCACTTGCCAGTAATATGCGTGGCTCTTTTTTAGTTTAGGGGTACCACGTTCCATCTGCACATATTTGCAGTCAATAAAGTTTTGTACACTGGGACATTTGAATTCGACGAAGCCAAAACAACACCATCAGGAGATGCAGCAAGCCAGGGGGCAATGGGGTGAATGACCAGACCACAGGGTGTGTAGTTAACATTCATTAGCCTACTATACTCTGCTGCTATTGCAGGCTCCATCTCAGTTCCTCTCCTCATGTCTGCTGTCTGCCTTGTTCCCTTCAATATACGCTCTGCTAGTGACTCTGCCGAGCTCTGGCCTCTGACGTGACACACCTCCCGAAACCTAGTGGCAGTCACTCTGGGCCTGCGGAGCTGATGCCACTCAGACGAAGAGCTTTGCTCACGTGTAGCTTTCTCTATTTTGTGAGCCATTTCCAGAGTTACAGACAAGCTTTTCAGATGCAGAAGCTCTTCTTCTGAGCACACAAACACACAATCTGATGGCAAGATGTCATACCCCTTCAGAGGCAAGTGCGGTGTTGGTGGTGCATCACGGTGTAGTGTGATGTACCGGGTTGTCAAAACCGGCTGCTGATATGACCGAACACTGCCCTCCTGCACCAGTCCAAAGGCACTTTCCACAAGGGGCTTGTCAGGTCTCATGTTCATCGTGGTCACAAGTGGCCTGTCCTCAATATTCAATTTTGCATATGCGTCCGTTATTCTGAACAAGCAGGGATCTGGTAACAGACCCACCATGCCTCTGTAGAAGCCACTCCTAAAGAAAACATCAATGACAATAATGTAAGGAAGAAGGTTATTATACTGAACAACAACTAAACTAAAAACTAAAAGGTGTAAAACAGTGGTGCATAAGTTAGAGCAGGGGTGTCAAACTCAAATACACAGTGGGCCAAAATTCAAAACTGGAACAAAGTTGCGGGCTAACGTTAATATTTATTGAAATATATTTATTCCTCCAGATATAAGAATTAATCTTTTCTTATGGACTCAAACACATTTTGCTGAAAAACTGAATATGGAACAAGCAAAGCTTAATACTAAACAATATATATATTAGCTGTATAATACCAGTAGGCCAGCTCTAATAGTAATTTGGTATGGCTTCGCGGGCCAAATGTAATTAGGCTGCGGGCCAAATTTGGCCCACGGGCCAGAGTTTGACACCTATGAGTTAGAGACTGGGATGTATATGTACATGACTGAGTTAGCCGTCTTCAGAAAGTGTAATGTTGTATGTAAATTAATGCCTATTCTGACACATGTATGTATGAACAAATAGCAACATACATTTGTAACACATGAAACCAAATTTTACAAATCTAATTACCGTACTCCAGTCTGGGCCATCCTATTTGGTACCAGCTTAGTGAAGATCATGGAGTTGATGGGTCCTGGCTAACAGAAGACACATCTACTATGGATGGTGTTGCTGTTCATATGTAAACATGGACTAATTCAAAAACTTTAACCTAATTTAAATTACCACTGTCCGTGGCTTGTGCCATTGCTGTTCAGATTCCGTGCAGCTATGCACAGGGAGGACAACCGGCACTCTGAGTTGTGAGTAGTGTGCTGTTTGGAAGAGCAATGCCACTGTGTGATTGCACATAACAGCGCCTGCCACACAGGAGCACTGGCTATGTGTCAGTATCACCGGCAAGGAACCCAGAAGCTTAATCTAAGAAGAAAGAACGAAAATTAAAAATGTGACACCATCTTCATGGAAGAGCTGAACAGGAACATAGTTGAGTTTTATGGTTACGTACCCTCCTGAATGCTTAGTGTTTCCTTCTCTCCCTATTAAAACAACTTAATCATCCTTGATAACTGTAATAACTTAGATTGTGTATATTTGCAGTATTAAGTTGTTGTCAAATGTTTCTGATCACCCAAACACACGTTGATTAAACTATCTGACTAGTCAAATTAGGAGTGATAAAGCAGGGAGACAAGAAAAACATTCAAGTTGATGGTCCTTTAGGAATGAACTTAACTAATGCTTAAATGAACTGAACCCCACTGAACGGGGATTAACAACTTTACACAACTTCCTGCCTACACTTAGTCTGTGTGGTGCCTCACTCTTCCTCATTGACCTGTAGCACAGGGCTCTCACACCGACCTCCCCTGACAACCTGTCTTTATTGGACATTGAATAAAGATACAAGTACCATTAGCATTATTTCTGTATTACTCATGTCAGCACATCTTAAACATATATACTTTACACTTAGCAAGAGTAGCATTAGGCAGTTAACTACCTCCTTAGTTAGCCAACTACCTAACGCTATTATAACAGTGTCTAACAACAAAAGTGACATTAGTTAAGAAAACCTCAACTATAGTTTCGGACAACATAAAACACTGTTTAAGAAAACATGTAATGTAGAGAATTGACATCAAATGAAGGACATAGCGGAGTAACGTAGTGTTTGCATGTGACGTTAGCTAGCGTTTCTTTGTTGGTTAATTTACGTTTTCTTACCTTCGTAGTTGTGTATATATGATGCCGCATATACCTTAAATCCTTTATCTAATTTGCTGGCGGGGGTAGTTGTCGCTCTGCAAAAAATACGATGAACATCAGTGATGTTCAATTTTGGGAGCTCTTGTAGGCAGCGAGTGTAGAACGTTGCCATGGTTTAACCGCACCGGAAGCACTGGGGCAGGACTACATAGAACGCGGACGTGATTGTGCAAGTAGTCCATTGTCCAGCTGCTGTGGATGAACACATGAGAGGAAGTGAACTCCTACAAAGTGTCATTTTAATGAGTGTGGCTGCTGTAAAGTGATGCACAGGAAGATGTTAACAAAAACTAATGAAACAGAGATGAAAGTAAACAGTGTTCATATTTGAAAGCACAGAGAATAAAAATATATTGTGGTGGTTAATGTGCAGCTCTTGGTGATTTGGTAGAATCATGTTTTTAATCATGTTGTGGTTTGAATGTTGGGTTTGATTTCATTTTATCTACAGAAGTTTTTCCCACCTGTGATCGTTCAGATTGATTTGTTGGGTTGACTTGAATCATGTGAAGGTTTAAAGCTGCACTTCCACCAAAAAGAATAAAGTATAATCGTGAAGAATGTAAAAATGTCTTCCTGTGTCAAACACAGCTGCAGTCAAAGCAGGAAGGAAAACACTGAAACCACTGATCAAAGCTCATTAATCAAAGACTGCTGATCAATGGCCATGAGTACCATTCACAGAGAGTTGGGGAGTCGCTACAATCACAGCATTTGATCAATGAGCTGTGATCAGTGGTTGTTGATCAATGTTCATGAGGATTTGCATATTAATGCTCAATAACTGACCTCCCAGCCCATTGTTCCTTCAGTGTGTTAGGTTTATATTGTTGATTGTCATTTATGCTTAGAAATATGTGCTCATATATGGGGTGGCTGTAGCTCAGGAGGTAGAGCTGGTCACCTACTGATCGGAAGGTTGGTGGTTCAATTCCTGGCTCCTCCAGTCTGCATGTGAAAAAGTGCTTGTGAGAATGGGTGAATGAGGCATGTTGTATAGAGCGCTTTGAGTACTCTGTGAGAGTAGAAAAGCACTATATAAGAATCAGTCCATTTACCATACTGTATATGCTTAGACTTTTATAATCGATTGCATATTGATAGGATGTCTGATCCATCTGCAAAGACTCTGTGTGCCTCCCAGAGCACTCTGGCATACACACACATCCTAAGGTCATGAGAGAGGTCGTACCTTCTGTTACTGATTTATACAATGGGAGGACACCTACTCTGTGTCTGTTTAAGTATAAGTGCCTTTTGTTTAGGCACTTATACTTAAACCCTTCACAGGGTCACATTTTGCCAGGAGCTGTCTGTGCCAGGCAAACCCAACACAGTGGTGCTAGTTTTCAGTCATTATGTAAATGTACTGTTTATAAGATTGGGGAAACCTGCAGTCACCTGAGACTGAATTGATTCAGTAAAGGGACTCGATGTTATAATCCCTGATAATGTATTGCTTTAAATGGAGAAAATCTTGATTTCTTGGGGGGCGCCTCCAGATCAGGCTGTACCTCCCAGAAGAAGAGCACAGAGGAGAAGAGCGGAGCATTTTTCTTTTCTTTTCTTTCATTCGTTCTTTTGGTTTCACTACCATGAGGTTAACTGCACAGCCCCCAGAAGGTCCTGAGACAGCCGTATCAGTCAACCAGCAACATTTCTAATGTTATGTTTTACCCTTTTGACGCCCCCTGTTGAGGCAGGCCCACCATGGGTTGATCAATCCTGGGTGTGTGTCTCACGGTTAACTGACTGCCTTAGCTGCAGGAGGAGCTGTTCAGGCTGTTGGCTGGGTGTGAATTGTTGATGGAGTCTTTAAACTTGTAGTTGCTGTTTTCCAGACTGAAGCAGAGTCGTTAGCTGAAAACTGGTTTTAGAGGTTCATTCAGGACACCTTCTCAGGCTCTTACAGCCTTACCTGTATCATAACAAAGTGTATAAACCCCAATCCACCTTTAACATGGTCCTTCTCCCAAACCTTCAAATAGGACTTTCTGGCCCTGTCATAGTAAAGGGCTGCTTAGAATATTAGAGCCAATGTCACAAAGTTCCTCCTGAAGTATAAGTGAGTGAGAGAGTTTCCTCACTTTGCAGCACAACACGTCTCACAAGATTTCTACAAGCAATCAGAGTGAAATTTGTACTTTGTGTTGTCAGATGAACATATGAGACACTTTGACTCTTCAGTGCAGTGTGGAGCCTAACAAAGATCTGTTTTGTGTCCCAGCTGATCAGCAGGAGGAGAAGAGTCTGACGGAGCAGCAGAGGAACATTTTCAGCCATCTGGACTCAGCTGAGTCACTACAGAGGAAACAATGAGCTCAACACAGAAGGTGAGGAAAATATCACAGTTTCACCAAATAATCAGTCACGTCTAAAACTCTCATACTCCCAACCTGTTATATGACTGTGTTGTATATTATGTTGTTTTTTAGAGACCACAGCACATGTTAAAATAAGGAAGGTTTATTCATCAAAATTATTAATAATCAAATGGACATAACAGTTTTTGTCAGTTTTACCCCTGATACTGCTGGATAAACAGAAACTCACTCAGGAACGAGGTCACACAGAGCTCAAGTTTTCACTCGCGAGGGGGAAGCAGTTGTCTCCAACCCACTTCAACTTGCTTTCCCCCTGCAGGTTGTTTTTATTGGTTACACACATGAATATTCATAAAGCTTGTTGCTGTATTACCTATGAGAAACTACTATAACTGGTTACAAAGTGATTGTGCTGTGCAAGTGTGATTATACATTGTGTGTGGTTATATGATGGGAGTGCAGCTCTCCCAGATTGTTGTTGGTAGAATCTGTTCTTCTCAAGGCTGCTTGTTCCCCTTATCAATGTCATGCACGTAGTCATATGTGTAGGTTACCTAGATAGCAAACAGAAGCATTCTAGCTTTTTAAATGGCATTGTGTAGCTTTTTAAATGGCAACCTGTAACACATACATTAAACCTAACAGTTTTTTCATCACCCCAAAAAATACACGTTCAAAGCACCACAAAAGCAGCCCGATATGAAACAGAAGCTGAGCTCTGTAGAGTGGGCAATTATAATGAAGCTCTTTATTATAATTTGTAGATTCAAGCTGCTCTTCATATTTTTGGTCAGCAGATGTCACCAAAGAGGACTGTGTTGAAAAGCTTTGAGTAATGAACCTTTTTCAATACAAGCTTCAGTGTTTCGGAAAGCTTCATTTGGCCATCACTGATATAAATAATATTATAGAAATTATCAGAGGAGGCAAAAGTACATTTACTCTATACTTAAGTAGAAGTACAGATGCTCTATTGACGACTCTGCAATAGTTGGTCTCATCACTGATGGGGACGACAAGGAGTACAGAGAACTGACCAAAGGTTTTGTTGACTGGTGCCAGCTGAACTACCTCCAGATCAACACTAGTAAAACCAAGGAGCTGGTGGTAGACTTCCGCAGGCACAAACATCCCCCACTGCAACCACTCAACATTCAAGGTATGGACATTGAGACTGTGGACATCTACAGGTACCTTGGTGTTCATCTGAACAATAAACTGGACAGGTCTCATAATTCAGATGCCCTCTACAGGAAAGGGCAGAGCTCTGTTCTAGGATGTCCTCTGGACCCAGTAGTGGTGGTGAGTGACAGGAGAATGGTGGCTAAGCTGTCATCCCTGTTGGACAACATCTCCCACCCCATGCAGGAGACTCTGACAGCACTGAGCAGCTCCTTCAGTGGCTGCGGCACCTACGATGTGGGACAGAGAGATTTCGCAGGTCTTTCCTTCCCACTGCTGTCAGACTCCACAAGAAAGACTTTTGCAGCTGATCAAACCCACACATGTGCAATAAGACTGCTATATGTGCAATTCTTTTTCTGATGAAGTTGTACTTTTGTATTTTCTTATTCAGTTGTATATAGCATTTGTATTCTATTTTATTCTATTCTATTATTCTATTTTATTCTATTGTATTTTATTTCATTTTATTGCATTCCAGTGTTTTCTAATTTCAGCTACATAACTTTGCACTTTTGCTGTAACGAAACAAATTTCCCACCTGTGGGACTAATAAAGGTCATCTTATCTTATCTAACTCTGACATGAGCACCACAGTCACTGTGCACCAGTCACACACTGTTCTTTACTTTAAATCCATCACAGTTCAGCAAACTAACCTGTTTATCCTGCACTAACCTGCAGAGGATCTTCATGCAGTCTTTAAATAACACAGTTAATCTGCCTCAGATTGTTTTGCAGCATCTTTCACTATCTGAAAAAACATAATGTCACATGTACAGACCCAATATCTGATTTCAACACATGAGGACTTACATGTAAGCTTTAATCTCCAGTTGATCAAATCCCACTGAGCAGTCCTTCCCTTTAAATCTAACCTCTCTTCTTCCTCTCCTGTCCTGTGTGTCTTATCTTTCTCCATCTCTGAGTGAAGTTAGCTCTCTTTCTTTTCTCTCCCTGTGATGTGCAGCAGCTGGACCTTTAGCCAGCAACACACTGTGAGACAAACTGCACACAAACAGTTTGTGTGTTTGCTGATGTTTGTTGATACAAACGCTGCATTTGAAATTACCTGTTTGTTCACGTGCTGTGCAAAAAAGAAAGAAGAACAACGTCTCACTTTAACTCCTGACTATGACTCAGTTTTGCCTCTTTCATCTCTTTTTATGTTTCATACCCTGGTGATTAGTACACATTCAGGATTGTCTTTCATGTGTTACTATTCAGGCTCAAATCGGTTTGATGTTTGAAACCAAAAGTGAAAAAATCTGTTATGTAAATGTAAAAAATACATATTTTTTTTGTAATGTGGGGAGTGAAAGTAAGGAATACAAGGAAATATGATTTTAGAGTGTTTAAACAGTCATGAATTATTTTTAACACCAGGTTGGATGTAATGTGTTTCTACTACCAGGAGGTGGGGATAAGAGACCTTTAAGGTGTTTGGTGCCACACTCCACCTTCAGGTTTAAAACTAGTGTTAATGGAGGAAGTTTGAAGGTTGAGTTTGTTCCACGACTGCATTTCACTCACTGCCTCTGTTTGTATCTCTGTCACTGCAGGACCAACATGGAGCGAGAAGTCAGCGCTCTCAGGAGGCCGACAAACCTCAGAGAAGAAAGGGAGAGAAAAAACACACCTGTGACGAGTGTGGGAAGGATTTTACTGAGAAGTCTAAACTAAAACGTCATCAGGTCATCCACACTGGAGAGAAACCGTTTAGCTGTGACTTGTGTGGAAAGACTTTTTCCAGGAAGGGTTACCTAAAACAACACCAACTCATCCACAGTGGAGTTAAAGCGTACAGCTGTGATCAGTGTGGCAGAGCTTTTACTCAAAGTGGCCACTTACAGAAGCATCTAGTTACCCACTCTGGAATTAAGGCATACAGCTGTGACATCTGTGGAAAAACGTTCAGCCGGATTGAGAGCAGAAATTTACACCTACGCATTCACACCAGACATGATGTGTACTGCTGTGATCAGTGTGGCAAACAGTTTACAGGAGACGCACAGTTACAACAACACATGTTGACCCACACTGAGGAGAGACCTTATAAATGTGACCTGTGTGAGAAGACTTTTAAAGCTCCACGTTACCTGAAACAACACCAACAGATCCACACCAGAAAGAGACTCTACAAGTGCAGTTACTGTGAGGTATGTATTTTTATTTGTCTCTTGTTATTTTAGTCTGACTGTTTGGAACAACTCTGCTCATTAAACTGTGTTAGCATGTTAGCAATTCTACTGCATGGAAAAGTAGCTCTGAGTGATTATTCAGATTTTCATTTCAGTTATTATTTTTGTTTACACAATCATGAAAAACTAAAAGTGCTGAAAATTGATATGATGGTGTTATTTAATGTTCAGGCAGTTTCCTGGTATATCATGACATTGTTTTTATTTCCGCATAAATGGCATCTTGTTTACAGAGCCTGATTCCTCTGCCAGGAGTACATGGAATAAAATAAAACACAAATGAAAATAAGTACAAAACCAAACATTCATTTGTTGTCCCAGTCAGCTGAGTGCTTTAAATGCACAGTTACACTGTCATTAATGCAGTATTGTCAGAATCAGAATTTATTGTTTCTACGGGAAATTATGTTGGTTACAGTGCTCCAGTACAAACAGTAGCAAAAACAGACAACACAAGAAGAAAGAAATAGCACAATATACACACACACACACACTATTGCCACAAGCAGGAATGACTTTCTGTGCCATTCAGTGGTGCTTTTTGGTAATCTCAGTCTCTCATTGAACGTGCTCCGGTGGCTAGCAAGCATGTCATGGAGTGGGTGGGAGGAATTATCAATTCAATTTCAATTAGATTAATCAGAGATTAATAACACATATGATTCAGTGCAGAGAGGTCTATTAATATATAGTGAGTGAGAAAGGTGACTGGAAGGGAAAAACGCAATGCATCATGGGAATCCAACATTGTCTTTATCCTGGATAACATTCACCTCTCCGACACTACCCTAAGGGAGTCCAGCTCCATCCCCACAACATTGCTGGCCTTGCAGCAACTGTAACATGCGCTGGTTGGCACATGCACACTAATTTTTTAAAAAAATTTAAATTAGTATTATTGCAGTGTTACATTAGTAGTTTAGCACTGTGTTGGTAGCCTTTAAATTACCCTGAAAATATTAGCGTGGTAGTACTTCAGTGTAACTCAGATGTTACTGTAACATGAAATAAGTATTGCTGTAGTATTATGGTGGTAGTGTTGTAGTTATTGCAGCCTATTGAGCATGTTAACTGAAACAGTAATTGGACGTCTGCAGAGATGCTCTTCATTTCAGGCGACGTTCAGGATAAAAATGTTGAAGGACTGACTTACACTGTCTTTGTGTCTTTGTTTAGAAGCAGAGCGACCCAGATGGATCCAGTTCTCAACCCTGTCATCACTGTGGGAAAGAGTTTTGTTGTGACCTTTATGAAAAAAATTACATTCGAAAAGACTGGCTAAAAGAACATCAACATAGACACACTGGAGATAAAACGAAAAAATGCAAAGAATGTGGGAGAAGCTTCACCAGATTAAAGGACTTAAAACAACATGAACTCATTCACAGTGGGGTTAAAAAGCACATCTGTGATCAGTGTGGGTCATCCTTCATCACTGCAGGTGTGCTTAAAAAACACAAACGAGTCCACACAGGAGAGAAACCGTACAAGTGCAGACACTGTGACAAAAGCTTCTCACATTCAAATAGTCGTAACAATCATGAACGTACACACATGGAAGGAAACTACAGCTGTGACCAGTGTGACAAGAGCTTCAGGAATCTCAGTTCATACTCCAAACACAAACGATCCCACATTACTAATAAACTGTTTCACTGTTACCAATGTGCCCAAACATTCACTACATTATCTGCTCTGCGCAAACATCAGCGTGATCACTCAGGGCTGAAATCACTCCCATCACTGTGAATCTGCAGAGAAAGAAAGATCCTCTTCTAGTTTCAGTGTCAGAGTTAAAACCCTTGAGATCAGGCTCCACCGAGTTCATCAAAGCTATCCAAGTTACATGGTTTATTAAAATAATCACATTACATCATTTACATTCATGTTAGGCTACTTTTAATTAACTGCTTTAGCCCACAATGGAAAAAAAAAACATTTTGTTCATGACCTGTGTAGGATCTCGCAAAATTAACTCGGGATCTCGCAAAACTTTTGCAAGATCTCGCAAAACTAACTCGCCAAAGTTTCATACATCTCCGAAAACATCGGAGCACTTTTGCAAGTATGTGATGTCTTGTAAACCGAGCAGATATCTGACGTTTGCACAACTACATTCACGCTTCAAAATATCTTAAGTGTATTTTGTGACCCAGAAAGAGTAATATTACAACTAAGTAGCTGCTGCCATTGTTGGAATTCAACTTTTGCGAGATCTCGCAAAAGTTTTGCGAGATCCCGAGTTTGTTTTGCGAAATCTCGCCAAAGTAAGTTTTTTTTTTTTTTTTTTCTCCCATGTCCCCTGCAGGGCTCCGTACTTTTCATATCAAGTGGGCCAAAATAATCTAGACAAATCAAGGCTCGCAAAATTTCAAAATCTCTGGTAGCCCTTCGGGCAGGCATTCTTCAGTTTTTGGTAGCCCAAAATAAATTTAAGTAGCCCAAATAAAAAAAGAATTTTTTTTTACATTTTGTTTCCGTTACAATATTATACATTAAAGTATAATATTGTAACGGAAACAAAAATTAATCAAAACAATTGTTAAAATGCAAATCACAACAACTGTATAAAAATTAAAACCATCAACTCAAATACTTGGTTCTAATTGAACAGAAATTTCTATGAACTTGTAAGAACTGTGTAGGACATGAATCAGTCTGTGTCAGATCCTGAATCTGAAATTTTCACTGAAGTCAGGGGTAAGAAGTAAGTGGAACCAAGATCGAGGCCATTTGCTTTTTGAAGTTTGCAAAGACTGCTACATTCTGCCAAAGGTAGTTCACTCTTTGCAATATAGCACGCTGTTCTAAACAGCTTTTTCAGGAGTTCTTGTTGTGCTTGGTTTATTTGTAGTATGTTTTTTTTGCAATTGGTGTTTGTTCTGGGAAAGATACTGCAGACTGGGCAATAATGCATTTCTTGTATTTCTCATGGGTTCTGATGGGGTCTTTCTTAAAATTACTGGTCCCAGTAACAAAGGCGCTTGTCGACTCAGAAATCAAATGAAACTCACAACACACCTGGCAGAACATCATGTTATTTAGCTCGTCATATTCCAGCCACAGAAATTCTTTTGTCCATGAAACCAAAAAAGCTGCGCTTTCTTTTTGCCTCATAGTCTGATTTGTCCAACACGTTCTCACTCCCAAAGCGTAACATTTTAGGCTAGGTGACAAATCGTCAACATATTACGTTTTCGGCTACCCACCACGTTCCTAAATGACGACCTCGGAAAAATGAGGAAATGTGAGAACCGTATGGACTCAATCTACACATGTTCGCTCTTTTCCTTCAAATAGCTTAGAAACACGCTATTTAACATCATTTAAGTCCTGTTTAAGGTGAGGAAAAAGGTTATGGTTAGGGCTAGGGATAAGGTTAGGTTTAGGGCTGGAATACAGGGCTGGAACGTTGATTACCGCGGGAGCGTCATTGCACTGGATTTCAGCCATAACCCGCCGCGTTCCTCAGGAACGCCGCGGGACGTGACAAAACGTCGCCATGTTACGCCTCGGGAGTGAGAACGGGCTCGATTTGTCATATCTTTTCCGTTTTGTGATCGGCTTTTCTTTGGCTGCCCCTTCTTCACCCTGACCTGTCTTATTTGGCTCTGCAGAACTAAAATACCAGCCTAAATCCTGCTGCTTTTACACACGTACTTACATAATGATCAGCGATTCTTTGCGCACTCAACCTCTGACATGTTTAAGCTTGCTGCGAGAGATTTCACTTGTCGCGTTTGAATAGTAAGCTAATGAGTGATAAGACGATGTCAGAGGAATTGGTGCGCAATTAATCGTCACTCACCAATCAGTGCTGCCGCTCTCTATACACCGTTCGCGCGATCGCAAAATGAAAGTGAAAGCAAAAAGCAAGCGCAAATTCAAACGCGATTTCAATATGTCACATATTGACAGTGGCTCATCGATGCCAATGACATAATTACTCAGCTACATTGGCGAAAGAATGCAAAAGCACTGACATATATTTTCCTATGATAGCCCGACGGGCAGGGCTGAGTTAGATTTTGGTAGCCCGACTGGAAAAATCGCTAGCCCCGGGACGTCGGGCTAGCGATTTTGCGAGCCCTGCAAATGTTTCTGAAAGGTTGTAGATCTGGAACCACTCTTTCCTCTGGCAGGTCTGCCATCTGTTGTTGGCTGGGTTTTCCTCCATTCAGTTTACAGAATAAACATTTTGCACAGTTGAAACTCCATTTGTTAGGTTTTGTATTGTTGATTGTCATTTATGCTTAGAAATATCTACTTATATATGCTTAGAGTTTTATAATTAGTTTTAGATTGGTAGAGGTTTGATCCTTGATAGTCTGCAAACTTTGTGTGCATTAGAGAGCACTCTGGGAGCATGGGAGAGGTCGTACCTTGTCTTATTGTTTTATGGTAGGATAAACATGGCTATATCTGTTTCAGTCTAAGTGCCTTTTGTTTAGATGAACTGATGGGGTCACACTCTGACCCCCCCCCCCCCCCCCCCCCCCCCCCCACACACACACACACACACATACTTACACAACGCACAGGCAAGGTACTCTTTGTTTGTATGTAGACGTCATATGTTAATGAACCTATGTATATTCATGTAACCTCAATAAAAGAGCAGTGTTACGGGGGAGCGGACGAGAGCAACTGGGGTCAAGCGAAGGAACGGCGTTTGTCCGGTTCTCTCCCGTGCACGAGAAACATGAAGAACTTTGCCTACTCGTGTATTGCTTTGCTGTGTAATTATATTGTCTTCAACGTTCCAGCGAATAGGTTAAAAAGTTTAAATTAAAAAGTTTGAATCAGAAATTTAATGTTAGCTGGCATGATTAACTCTCACTCTCAAGTCCAGTCAAGTCAAATTTATTTATATAGCACATTGAAAACAGCAACTGTTGACCAAGGTGATGTACATTTAAGATCATCAAAAGAGATAAAACATAAGAAGACATGAAAGAATCATAAAATTAGAAGATTTGAGTAAGAAGTAAGATAAAAGTAGTACAAACTCATCCTGATTTAAAAGCCAAGGAATATAAGTGGATGTTTTAGACGGGTTTTGAAAGTGTCCAATGTTGGAGAGGTCTTCGTGTGACAGTTTGTTCCACAATTTAAGAGCAGTCACAGCAAAGGCCTGGTCTCCTCTGTGTTTAATCTGGACCTCGGGACAGCTGAGAGCATCCACAGACCTCAGTGATCTTACAGGAGTGTACCAATTTAAAAGATCAGAAAGGTTGTTTTTTCCTGCCTTGCTTTGTATCATTGTTTGAAGCTCAACCTCACGTGTCTGAATTTAGTTGTTGTTGTACGAACACAACTGATCTGAAATCATATAAAAAAACATAAAACCTACTAGTATTTTTTTTACAGTAAAAACCACAGACATGTTCAGTAAATTATTTTATAATTTGAAATGCAAATATAAATGGTGTATTTTGAAAACTTGTGCACAGATTTTGTAAAAATATACAACATCCAGCACGGCCTGCACGTCGTCCACGTCACGAACCATCTGCCGTGTTTTGCCACTGCCCATTGAAGCTGTTACGTAGCAGCCCACCAGAGCTGTACCGCCACTGGACCCGTGGCAGGAGATACAGGTGCAGTCGCCGGAATATTGCTCGGAGCAATGATCCAAAGGGTTGAACTTCCAGACTGAGACTGGGTGCTGATCAGAAATCTTCAGAGAACCAGCGGGAAGCAGGGACCAGTTCAGGCACAGCTGACAGCCCAGACAGCGGTCAAGGCCCCGAGTCGTGTCGTTTGGGGTCCTGCTGCTCATCACAAGAAGATTCTAGAGCCACAGCAATATATGTTTTGTTTTCCCCACTGGCATCACTGATGTGGGGACAGTAAATGATAACAATAAACTGTATAGATAAAAGAAAAATACAGATCTATCACTCTGCTTAAAAAAAATCAGAAGTGTTTGATGTATGGTGGCTGTTGGGGTGTGAAAATTATTTGATTTTTATTTAAATTATTAAATAAAGCTGTTTTGTTATATACACAATGCAAATGTGCTCATAACTGAGTCGGCGCTCTGTATTTTGAGAGTTAAGAGCTTGATTCAGTGTTACTGTCTGTATTGATATATTGCAGGATGACATAGAGTGCAGAAGGTTTTTTGCAGCATGCTTACACATACACATGATAATGGTTAGAGCAGACTCAGGGTCAGGCAGTCTGAACAAAATGTCCTGAACTAGCAGTAGGATAATAATAATAATCAAAGCTAGACAGAGAGATGTTTTTCTTTTCTGTCTCTCACAGAGGAGGGGCAGACACGAGACAAGGTCAGGACGTGGACAGAAGAGGATTAACTAAAGAGTTCAAGCTCTCATTTAGCAGGTGAACAACTAAAGCTCTTTCATATTTTCATATGTAATCTGATTTTTTCCTGATTATAATTACTAATATTTTGCATACAAATTTCAGACTCAGATGAAGAAGAGACGATAGTGAGAGTAAGGATGACCACTAAGTGTAAAATTGTACCTCTAACACTGGAATGATGCACATAATGAACCTCTCTGAGTATTCATTGTTGTTGGTGTTACTTGGTGTTGAATTAAAACCAAACTCTTTTAGTGATTTTTGTATGATAAACAATAATAAAAGCGATGTAATGGGAAAATTATAGTTAATCCTCACATTTAGATTTTTGTGTTTAGAATCTCACTGTATGATTTTTGTATAACCTTTGCCTGCTTAAGATGAAGCAAGTATGTGTCAGCGTGACCTTGTAAAGAACTGCTTAGCTAGGTGTAATGATGTTTCACTATGTTATCTGCTAACTGTTTTGCTCAGAAGGATGAAACTCAGGGCCAGCGCCGGGAGCTTCCTGCGAAAAGACAGTGGGAGTTGCTCTCTGCCCAGCCACACTCCGTGGGACAGAAACCTGTTGTAACTAAAAGATGCAGAGAGCTGTGTGTGGGGAGGGGGTATAAAAGAGGAGCTGAGACGTCCCAAGGGCAGAGCCGGAATGACTGTGAACTGTGATGTTTGATCTAACTAGAGGTTAGACACGGACAGATGCAACAGTCATCAGCAAAACAAGCCCCTAGGAAACGAGGAATGAATGCTTGTGTTCATCTCATTATTAATGTGAGCCGTAACACCTGAAGGTAAGAGTTAAGTACCATACAGTCACCATACAGCATGCCAGATTATTTCACAGGTAACTGCAGGAAAAATACTTACAGGTAACAATACCTGGATGTGTTTGAGGTCAAGTTCAGAGACTCACATTACCTGACGGGATAAAAACAGCTTTTTATATCAGACTTTAAACGTGTTTATTTCTGCTGTTTAGAAGTTTAGAAGCAGTTTACAGGTCTACAGGTGGTGTACCACCATATATATATATATATATATATATATATATATATATATATATAGGATAAAGGAGGTGGCCAAGTATGCTTTCTACGTTCACTGTAGTGCCCCCTGCTTAAACCTTGTCATAGTAGATGCAGTCCAAAGTGCAGGAAATTTCTTTTCATTGCTAGAATGATTGTACACATTCATATCTGGATCGTGCGTCCATCAGAAATGGCTGACAGTGCAGCAGGAAATGTTTCATGGGGTACGAACTGCAGCGCATTGGCGGAGCGGGGAGGTGGCTTTATGGGCTTAAGCCCGTGTTGTTTTTTCAGAAGGTGTCTTTTGGGATGTCATTTTTTTTCCATAGTTAGATGCCTGACTGACAACTGTATAAAACAAAAACTACACACAATATTCAAAGCAGACTGTGGGAATTTACGACTGTGCGTAAATTCCCCTAATTTTGCTATGATCCGAGCTCAGACACTAGGCGACTGAGCACCGCACTTAAACAAGTGAGCGAGGGGAGAGAAGCTGCTGCCTGCGAGTTTGCTGTAGAAGCGCAGCCAGAGGAGAGCTTAAGTTTGACCAGGTACTAAAGCAAATCATTCGGACTGTACAAATAATGTAAATATGACGGTGAATCACAAAAGATTGATATCAAACTGATCACCTGGCCCATATTACGATACTTGCTCTTCGAGTGAATCAACAAATGGCGAAATGAAAAGCCGAACAACAACAATGCTGTTTCTTTTTAGAGAGTCTTAGGTTACACTTGTGTTTATTTCATATTTTCAGTTGTTACCCTCCGCGGCTTAACAAAGCACTCTAAATCGGTTTCAGTTATGTACTGATGAACATAACAATGGACATAAGGGGCGTCTTTCAAAGAAAAAAATTCAGGTAAACGTTATTTTATATATTATGCTTTGTATGTTGTTCAGTATATTTCTATGCAAAACAAGAAAATTTTCAAAACACAGCAGTATATTCACAGTTGAAACCAGATATTTACATACACTTTATTTTTTTTTACTGTTACTGTACAACATCAATTTAGAGTAAACTTGTTTTGCTTTAGATAAATAAATATTGAAATATCTTTTGAATTAGTTAAATGCCAGAATAAAGAGAGACAGAGCTGTTTTTATCACTTTCATCAAATTTAGGAGTATATATACAGTAAGCTTATTGTATGTTTAATTAATAAGAAAACTCCAGACGATTCCATTCTGAGCTAAAGAAGCTTCTGGTAGGTTAGTAGAGTCCATGTGAGTAAATTGGTGGCAAACCTGTGGATGCATATAAGGCAAAACACAGAGCCTGTTTCTTTGACATGGGAAAATCAAGCGATGTCAACCAAAACACCAGGAAAAGAATTATGGACCTCCATGAGTACGACTCAATTTTGAATACAATATGGCGCCATTTGAAATTAAGAAATATAAACAATATCTCTCTTTACTCTTAAATTTAACCATTTTTTTTTATATTTGTCAATCTAAAAAAAATACACATTTAGCCTGATTTGAGGTTTTTCACTGAAAAAAGTATTTGTGTTTTTAACTGAAGAGTATGTAAATATCTGGTTTCAATTGTATATTTGATGATGTGGTGTTTGGCTTGATTGTCAGCACAAAGAGAGATGGAGAGGAGAATGAGGACAGAACAGAGATGGAACAAGAGCAGGTGAGCCAGACATGACAGTCAAATGGTTGTTTGCCAAAACTCATCAGAACATGTATCTAGTACCTAGTGTTTCTTTTTAGGTTTGTTATTGTTGGGTTTATCTAGGCACAAACTCTGCTGGAACACGAGACCACTAACTGCACAACAAAACAAGGAAAGACAGAGCTCTTTGTCTTTGTGGCTCATGAGGGAAGTCAGCCAAAGTTGAGGAAAAGATTCCTTCACCTGAACTCAACCAACTAAAACTGATTCCTTCGCTAGAGCCCTTTTTATTGTCAGCAAGCAATCATTCATGAATATGCAATTACAAATACACGTGACATTCTTAAACAGGCATATCTGAACAACATCAGTGTCTATATTCTGTTTGTGGGTGTGTGTAGGTGCATGTGTGTGTTTCCAGCCATACTATACATAGACATACGACCTTTCAATTAAGTTAAACTGTATGCAGAAAAGCAGAAGTAAGCATCTTGCTAAACTATAAAAACAGGAACTTGCAATAGGTCATTTAAAAGTGTGAACTCCTGCACTTTAAAAAACAGAAAAGTCTGGTTTCAAAACCTATAACGGAATTATAACATCGAGACTGCTTCCTCTCATCTCATGATACACATGTGCACACCGAATCTTATCAGACCTTATAAGGATATGGTTTTTATCAGCATACAAATGAATATATATTTCTAAGCATAAATGATTACATGTTTCTCAGCACAAATGACAATATAGAAAAACATCTCACTCTTACAGTTATTTTTCAAATTCTATATTTATTAGAAGTAATAAGTTAATAAGTTATGCAGGCTTGTTTGCACAACAAGACTAAATAGTTATATAGTGTAGTGTATAGAAATCCAATATTGTACATAATAATTTTTTCAGAAGTAAGTACTGTATATGATGCAAGTATTTTCCCCACATTTTCTAGATTCTATACCAGTAATGTGTGTAAAATGCTATTAAAAAGTCAATTACGTTTTATTCTTTTTCACCTGTCTTTCTGTCTCCTTTCACTCCTTCACTTTTTAAAGGTTGCCATGTTAGAAAAAAATATTTTGCCCTGCCATGCTGTTTATTGATGTGGTAAATGAATAGTTTATGAAAATATATCTAAATCTGTCATTTATTATTTTTAATATTCAGTAATGATCATGTCTCACCTCTAGTCTTCTCTGTCTTAATTTCAAGTTTCCATCATATGTTGTAGATAGTTCAGGAGGTTAACTCGACCAAGCAGTCTTTGAGTTTCAGCTAAGTACTGTTTAGAATACCAGAATAGGGAGGATGGTGTAGGTTTAAGTTCATTAGATTGATGCATATATACCAACAAGACAGTGTACATCACTGTGACAACAGCGTTTGTTTTCATTCAAAGGCTTTATGGTTTTTCCTTTAATACCTGGTGGGCCGGTCTCTACTCAAAATGCCCGGGCCGATTTTTTTGTCCCAGTCCAGCCCTGGGTGGAGAGAAAACAACTGATCCAAAACTTCAGTAACATCAAAATAAAACGGGATCGTATTGATTTACTGCAAAAAGACTCAAGAAGTGAAAGTTGTCAGGGCTTATTCCAGTTTTTAAAAGAGAGTAAATTTCTTGGGCGGATGTGAGTGTCGAAGTTCCAGTCCACACTCCATACCAGTTGGTGGCGGTAATGCACCGTTTTGTTGTTTGCCAACCGCCAAAAAAACTTGGAAATAAAAGAAGGGGGCAGAGTAAAGTCAGCACGCTCCAAGAGAGGAGGTGATTAAACAGATAGAGCTGGATTTTCATTCAAAGAGAATAAAGTAGTACCAACGTTTGGATCGATATCTGCATCGATCTGCCCACCCTTGTCTCCTGGATCGTAGCTGAGATCAGCGTGAACCACGTGGGTCTCTGCTCACTGATCTGTTTCCTGTGTTTGGAAAGAGTTCCAGCTTCATCGCGGAGTTTCTCTCGGTTTGTGGGCTCATCTAAAGGTAAACACCGAGCTAACTAACGACCCAGGACCATGACAGTAACGTCATACAAAACCTAAAATTATCTAATCAAACTTTTACAGCACAAAAAAACCCACTGAAATTAATTAAACACAGAACTGATGAACTGATAGTTAGGAATTCGTTTCAGTTCAGTGATGGTGGATTATAACGTCCATTCAAAGCATTCAAAAAGGAGAAGAGGAAACTATAGAACGTGTTTTATTACACTGTGGGAAGGTAACTGATCCAAAACCTCAGTAACATAAAACTGAAACTGGATCTTATTGATTTACTACAAAAAGGACTCAGGAAGTGAAAGTTATCAGGAATTATTCCAGTTTTTAAAAGAGAGTAAATTGTTGCTGGTCGACGTTTCGAATCACACTCCACACCAGTTGGTGGCGGTAATGCACCATTTTGTTGTTTGACAACCGCCAATAAACAATGTAAAGAAGAAGCGTGTTCCGGTATGACGGACGGAGCTCTTTTCTTCACCCAAAGTGAGTAAAATAGTGAATTTGGATGATAAAACAAACTAAACCAACGCTTGGATCGATATCTGCATCGATCTTCCCACCCTTGTCTCCTGGATCGTAGCTGAGATCAGCGTGAACCACGTGGGTCTCTGCTCCCTGATCTGTTTCCTGTGTTTGGAAAGAGTTCCAGCTTCATCACGGAGTTTCTCTCGGTTTGTGGGCTCATCTAAAGGTAAGCACCGAGCTAACTTTACTGTGAGTTCAGTTCATGTTGAGTTTAGCTCCTGAATGAGGTCTTCTGCTGCTCTCCTCGGTGTCTGTTCACAGTTTATTGTGAACACGTTGAGAGAAGAGTGAGAGAGTGTTTGGAGAAAAACACCAACTAATCATTAGCTCAGCATGCTGGGAGAAGTTGGAGCAGAAAAGTCTTTTCATTGTCCCTGCAGCTGTTTTCCTGCATGCACCAAACCTCTACAGCCTCATTTCTATTTGAAGTGATAACAGGAAATGGATGAGAGCGATCTGCTGCAGTATCAGGGTCACAATAAACTTTATTGTCCAGCTGCTGTGGATGAACACATGAGAGGAAGTGAACTCCTACAAAGTCTCATTTTAATGAGTGTGGCTGCTGTAAAGTGATGCACAGGAAGATGGGCTGGGCTATATCATAGCGTTCACGGTGTAATTTTGGGCAACGAAAGGAAAATGAAATATCGCGATAGAATATGGGTAAAACGCGCATGCGCAGTGCCTATGTTTCCATACGCACATGGCGGCGACGCAGAATGAGAAGAGCGAAAGTGGATCGTTAAATGAAACGGATGAACCAGAACTGGTTTGTAAAAATGCTGCAACTTCAGTGGCGTGGAACTGGTTTAGCTTTCGTCCGTCAGATACACAACAAAGCACTATTTTTGGTAGAGCATGCTAGCGGGCCGTCGTTATTGTTGTCGTCGTTGTTGTTTGGAAAATACGGCACACTTAAAATCAATCCTTTTTTGAGTTTTGTGGATTTTATACATGGTTATGCTGAGGATATGTCGGTCAGTTTCCACTGGAAATGCCTTTTGGTTAAACTGTCAGCAAGGAATTTGCACTGTTACATTTTTATATAACTTTAATGCACGTAAAAAAACAGCTGCTTGTGTAAGTGAAAATACATTGATGGTTTTTTTGCACTAATAAAGTTGTGGAGTTGTAAAGCATTTTGTCTAGTGTCAATTATATCGTCAGTTATATCGTTATCGCAAATTTTCAAATGTATATCGTGATAAATATTTTTGGTCATATTGCCCTGCTCTACCACTGATCAAAGCTCATTAATCAATGGCCATGATTACCGTCCATAGTGAGTGAGTGGCTGCAATCACAGCATTTGATGAGTGGTTGTTGGGGAATGGTGGAGGTGGTGGGACTGGGGGGTTGAAGGAGTTGAAAGTGTGGGGTGGGGGAGTAACAGGTCTGTCCCTGTTTGTGGGAACCACAGGAGGAGCTGTTCAGGCTGTTGCTGGGTGCGAATTGTTGATGGAGTCTTTAAACTTGTAGTTGCTGTTTTCCAGACTGAAGCAGAGTCGTTAGCTGAAAACGGGTTTTAGAGGTTCATTCAGGACACCTTCTCAGGCTCTTACAGCCTTACCTGTATCAGAACAAAGTGTATAAACCCCAATCCACCTTTAACATGGTCCTTCTCCCAAACCTTCAAATAGGACTTTCTGGCCCTGTCATAGTAAAGGGCTGCTTAGAATATTAGAGCCAATGTCACAAAGTTCCTCCTGAAGTATAAGTGAGTGAGAGAGTTTCCTCACTTTGCAGCACAACACGTCTCACAAGATTTCTACAACCAACCAGAGTGAAATTTGTACTTTGTGTTGTCAGATGAACATATGAGACACTTTGACTCTTCAGTGCAGTGTGGAGCCTAACAAAGATCTGTTTTGTGTCCCAGCTGATCAGCAGGAGGAGAAGAGTCTGACGGAGCAGCAGAGGAACATTTTCAGCCATCTGGACTCAGCTGAGTCACTACAGAGGAAACAATGAGCTCAACACAGAAGGTGAGGAAAATATCACAGTTTCACCAAATAATCAGTCGCGTCTAAAACTCTCATATTCCCAACCTGTTATATGACTGTGTCGTATATTATGTTTTTTTTTAGACAATGATGTTTGTAAACATAATAAAGTCGCAAGCAAAGAGAGACCACAGCACATGTTAAAATAAGGAAGGTTTATCCATCGAAATTATTAATAATCAAATGGACAAAACTTTTTTTTCATCGTCCCAAAGATACACGTTCAAAGCACCACAACAGCAGCCCGATATCAGACAGAACTGTCACATGATATTAAACAGAACTGTCAGCTGAGCTCTGTAGAGTGGGCAATTATAATGAAGCTCTTTATTATAATTTGTAGATTCAAGCTGCTCTTCATATTTTTGGGCAGCAGATGTCACCAAAGAGGACTGTGTTGAAAAGCTTTGAGTAATGAACCCTTTTCAATACAAGCTCAGTCTTGATGCATGCTGTTGCGAATATCAGTTTCACCCCGGTTCATTTTATTCATCGAAGCATCCAGAGACGGCACCGGAACTCAGTAGTCATTTCACAAAACCTTTATTCATCTTCATTTAAGCATGCATCTTCTAGAAGGGGAGATGTGCCAGGCAGGTGTCCCTCTGCAAAATCTTCCACCTCTTTGTTAGTTACAGCCAGCTTTAAAGAAGTGACCCCATCATAAAACCCCCATGGTGTGCTGCAAACTCTGTGAGACTGTGTGTGTATGCACGAGCACGTAAGTGCCCGTGTGTGCGCGTACCCGTGTGTCTATGTGAGTGCACGTGAGTGACTGTGTGCGCGTACCTGTGTGTATGTGTACGTGTGTGAGTGTGTATGTAGGTGTGGGTGTGTCGTAACAGTCAAAGCACTGTGTGTGTGTGTGTCTGTATACGTGACTTCCTGCCGGTCATAAAAGTAATCTCCTCACCCAAGCTAAACCAAATTCCTCTACACAACGTAGAAAACAGAGTTAACATATTACAAACACCGAGACCCCCACTCTGCATCCACTGGGCCAGTGGCCTCTTGTTTTTTTACATTTACAGATAAGGTGGAGAGTCTCCTGCAAACCTACTTCTAAGTTATAACAATTATGCGTTTTTATTAAAGGTACAAGCATTAGCATCGGCAACCCCCAACTGTAGCTTCCTGTCTCCTTTTATGACAGCAGAACCCCAGTGTCCATAAATTCCTTTCCCTCTAAACAATTACACACACTCTCAGGCTACACCTAAGCCAAACTAAAACACAGACCAATTCTTCTTTATTCCTGTGATCTAAACAAATTTAACACATCATATTATAATAATTATTTCTTGTACTCACAATACTCAATAATCCAGGTAAGTAAATCTCCAAAAGTTGATTCTGTTCATCTGGACGTGGTGTTTTGTGGGAGAAATGTTTTGTCACTCATCCAAGTGACTTCTTCAGTCTCAGCTGACTGCAGGTTTCCCCAATCTTATAAACAGTACGTTTGCATAATGACTGAAATCATTTCAGTAATCGTCTTGTTAACTCAGGTGAGAGTGTTGACGAGCACAAGGTGGATTGGGTTACAATGGCCGACCTGACATGTTAAAATGAGGGTGACCTGCAAAGAAACCCGTGCAGCCATCATTCCGTTGCATAAAAATGATTTAACAGGCAAGGATATTGTGGCTACTAAGATTGCACCTAAATCAACAATTTATAGGATCATCAAGAACTTCAAGCCTTCTTAACAACTTCAATTCTTGTTAAGAAGGCTTCAGGGCGTCCAAGAAAGTCCAGCAAGCGCCAGAATCGCCTCCTAAAGAGGATTCAGGTGCAGGATCGGAGTGTCACCAGTGCAGAGCTTGCTCAGGAATGGCAGCAGGCGGGTGTTAGCGCATCTGCACGCACAGTGAGGCGAAG
The DNA here is from genome assembly GCF_056152115.1 of Neolamprologus brichardi. Lineage (NCBI taxonomy): Eukaryota > Metazoa > Chordata > Actinopteri > Cichliformes > Cichlidae > Neolamprologus > Neolamprologus brichardi. The sequence goes on from NC_142112.1 coordinate 36,169,536, forward strand.
ACTATTGGAAGATGGCTTGGTGTCAAGAAGGGCAGCAAAGAAGGTTCAAGGTTCTTTATTTGTCACATGCATAGTTATACAAGCATAACACACAGTGAAATGTAACCTGACACGCTCCTCGACTTGTGCAAAAAAAGGGGGGGGGGGGGGGGGGTGGAAGAGATTTATTTATTTATATTTTTTTATATATATATATATATATCTGGAAGTCCCACAGGATCTTAGTTTGGTCATTCTCCATCACCCTTGGGGGCGTCTCCCATTTTGACCTCAGGACTTCCAGGTTATACTCGGCACAGATGTTCCTGTACACTATGCCGGCCACTTGGTTATGGCGTTCCATGTATGCCTTGCCTGCTAGCATCTTGCACCCTGCTGTTATGTGCTGGATTGTCTCTGGGGCATCTTACACAGCCTGCACCTGGGGTCTTGCCTGGTGTGATAGACCCCAGCCTCTATGGATCTTGTACTCAGAGCTTGTTCTAGTGCTGCCATGATTAGAGCCTCTGTGCTATCATATATCATATAAAAAAACCCATTGGTTTAGGGGGGGCTTAGTTTGTATGCATGTGATGGCTTGGGGATAGAAGCTCTTCTTGAGTCTCTCTGTCCTCTTCCGGATGATGCAGAACCTTCTACCAGATTGCAGAAGTTGGAACAGTTTGTTGCCAGGATGGGACGGGTCCTTCAGTATCTTCTCTGCTCTAGTCCAGCATCTCCTGGTGTAGGTGTCCTAAAGCGGGGGAAGAGGAATCCTGCAGCAGCGTTCTGCTGTACGGATCACTGTCTGGAAAGCCTTTTGGTCCTTAACACAGTGTTGGGTCTGTGTTTCCACAAGCCCCGCTGGTTCAGAAACTTATTCTCGTTAACGACAAAAACAGGACGAACATCTTTTACTTGCTAGCAAGGGAGGCCCCAGCCGGTGTCTCAGAAAGCACTCTGAATTCTACCTGCGAAATGACCCCAGCAATGGTCTCCGCTTGCTGCCTTTTATTGGGAAAACAGTTCACACAATACACATCACAGCAAAGCACCTCCCACAATAAAACCCCCAAATGGTTCTAGGACAAGGCACTATGTGTGTGTATGTGTAAACATCTGTGTGTGTGTGTGTGTGTGTGTGTGTGTCTTATGTGAGAATGTGTGTGTGAGACCTCCTGCTGACCAAAAGGGTCATAAAAGCAGGAAGCAACATCACACGAAAACGATCTTCCAGATAGAATGTATCTGCAATAAAAGCCTCTCCAGCCAGTGGTCAGAGACAAAGGAATGTCTTGTTCCTATAGATTGAACTCCGACCTTACAAATTTAAGAAGCATAATGACAACATTCAACAATTAGACTTATCACACAGCACAGATTTTCGTTCCACTTCTCACGTGTACATCACTTTGTGTTGGTCTTTCACGTGGAATTCCAATAAAATTGATTCATGTTTGTGGCTGTAATGTGACAAAATGTGGAAAAGTTCAAGGGGGCCGAATACTTTAGCAAGCCACTGTACGTACGTACATACATGTATGTGTGTGTGTGTGTGTGTGTGTGTATATATAAACAGGAAATATAAAAAAACTTAAGTCAATAGAAGTTACTATTCTGGGTGTGTTTGCATGCTATTATTAATATTTCTGTACAAGCAAGATGAGCATGATTTCAGAGTGTTTGAACAGTAATTATTTTTCTGAAGATTCTTTTTTTTTTCCACAACTGCATTTCACTCACTGCCTCTGTTTGTATCTCTTTCACTGCAGGACCAACATGGAGCGAGAAGTCAGCGCTCTCAGGAGGCCGACAAACCTCACAGAAGAAAGAGAGAGAAAACATACACCTGTGACGAGTGTGGGAAAGATTTTAATTTGAAGGATTCACTAAAACGTCATCAGGTCATCCACACTGGAGAGAAACTGTTCAGCTGTGACTTGTGTGGAAAGTCTTTTACCCTAAAGTGTTCCCTAAAAAGACACCAGCTCATCCACAGTGGAGTTAAAGCGTACAGCTGTGATCAGTGTGGTAGAGCTTTTACTCACAGTAGCTACTTACAGAGTCATCTAGTTACCCACTCTGGAATTAAGGCATACAGCTGTGACATCTGTGGGAAAACTTTCAGCCTGAAACAGAGCCGAAATTTACACCTACGCATCCACACCAGACAAGATGTGTACTGCTGTGAACAGTGTGGCAAACACTTTGTTACAGACAGAGACTTACAACGCCACATGTTTACCCACACTGAGGAGAGACCTTATAAATGTGACCTGTGTGAGAAGACTTTTAAAGCTCCACATCACCTGAAAGAACACCAAAAGATCCACACCAGAAAGAGACTCTCCAAGTGCAGTTACTTTGAGGTATGTATTTATATTTTTATCTTGTCATTTTAGCCTGACTGTTTGGAACAACTCTGCTCATTAAACTGTGTTAGCATGTTAGCAATTCTACTGCATTGAAAAGCAGCTCTGAGTGATTATTCAGATTTTCATTTCAGTTATGATTTTTATTTACAGGACCATGAAAAACTAAAAGTGCTAAAAGTTAATATGATGGTGTTATTTAATGTTCAGGCAGTTTCCTGGTATATCATGATATTGTTATTATTTCCGCATAAATGGCCTTTTGTTTACAGCGGCTGATTCCTCTGTCAGGTGTACATGTAATAAAATAAAACACAAATTAAATTAAGTACAAAACCAATCATTCAGTAATCTTCTCTCATGGTTAACAAAGTTGTATTATTACGCAATGTTATTGTAGTATTCTAGCTGTAGTGTCATTGCTTATTTATAAGTTTAGTATTTTTAGACATTAGTTTTAAAAATTGCTCATTTAATATTATAATTGCAGTGTCATGGGGGTAGTAGTGTTTTTCTTGTGTCTCAGTCAGCTGAGTGTTTTAACTGCACATTTACAGTGTCATTAATGCAATATAATCAGAATCAGAATACTTCATTGATCCCTAGGGGAAATTATGTTGGTTAAAGTGCTCCAGTACAAACAGTAACAACAACAGACAACACAAAAAGTAAGAAATAGCACTTTTCTATAAATATATATATTTATTAGGGGTGCAAGGATACACAAAATTCACCGTTCGGTTCGATACTTTGGTGACACGGTTCAATATTATTTTCGATACAAAAAAAATTGTTCATGCCTTTTTAATTGATTATTTATTAAAATTATAAATATATATATTTTAACTCAAAAGTACAGTTTTAAATTTAATGTTGCTGAAACAACAAAATAAAAAAAAAATCTATCTGATCGACAAATCACAGCAGCAGCCAGCAAACTACGGGCTATTCCTCTATCCAATAATACCATCAGCAGGCGCAGCTTAATGATAAGGTGCGTGACAGCTGCTTTTCTCTGCAGATGGATGAAGCCACTGATAGTAACAGTCACTGCTTACTGATAACGTATATCAGATTCATTGATGGAGACGAGATGAGATGAGGGAGGAATTACTTTTCTGCAAACAAGTTCCTGCCAGACGCACTGCAGTAGAACTGTTTAAAATCATAGACTCTTACTTGAAAGAGGCCGAGCTGAAATGGGAGGACTGTGTGGGGATTTGCACAGACGGGGCGCAGGCTATGCCTGGGAAACGAGGAGGGCTGCAAGCGCTCATCAAGCGTGTCTCCCCCAATATGCAGTGGACGCACTGTATGATGCACTGCGAAGCACTGGCGTCTAAACAGCTAAGTCCTGAGCTGAGTAAGATAATGACTGATGTCATCGCCACAGTCAACTACATCAAAACACGACCTGTGAAAGCCTGGATTTTTTTCAGCACTGTGTGAAGAAATGGGCTCCGACCACACAGCCGTTTTGTATCACAGCGAGTCCTGATGGCTGTCACGTGGGAAGGTACTATCCAGGATCTTTGAACTGCGAGATGAGATCCGCATCTTTTTAAAGGAAGAGGGCAGTGATCATAGCGACAAATTTAACTGTGACAACTTTCTGATGAAACTGGCATACCTCAATGACATGCTCCTGAAACTCAATGAACTAAATTTGCAGATGCAGGACAGAAACCTCACACATCTGGCAGATAAAGTCACATCATTTGTCAGAAAACTTGAAATGTGGAGACAGTAAGTGAAAGATGGAAACGTGGACACATTTGAGAATTTGAAATCATTTGTTGAAAACAACAAGATGCAGAATACAGTGATCCCATGCATTAAAGAACACAGGTCTGCCCTTCAGAAACATTTCCACAGATATTTCCTGGTGCAAGATTCCAAAGAACATGACTGGATCCGTGACCCCTTCAGTACAACACCTCCTGTTGACTTCAGCAAATCCGAGGAGGAACAGTTCATTGATCTTGCCTCTGATTCAACTAAGAAGCTGCAGTTTAATTTTAATTGAATTCTTAAGATCTTCTTGTAAAACAAAGAGGGGGCCCAGCAAAAAAAGTTTGGGAAACATTATCGTACCAGATGACTGCTGCCTTTTAAACTCTCCTCAAATATCAGGCAGAGGAGGAGGCCTAGTGGTTGTTTTTAAGAGGCAGTATAAATGTAAACCACTGTCCTTATCAACATAACCTAGTAGCTTTGAACTGAGTGTGTTTGAGCTAGGTCGCTCTCACACAGTGCTCTGTGCTGTGGTTTACAGACACCCCAAATACAATAAGGACTTCTTAAATGACTTTTCTGATCTGTTGGCTGAATTATGCCAAAATACGATCATGATCATCTAACTCTGACATGAGCACCACAGTCACTGTGCACCAGTCACACACTGTTCTTTACTTTAAATCCATCACAGTTCAGCAAACTAACCTGTTTATCCTGCACTAACCTGCAGAGGATCTTCATGCAGTCTTTAAATAACACAGTTAATCTGCCTCAGATTGTTTTGCAGCATCTTTCACAATCTGAAAAAACATAATGTCACATGTACAGACCCAATATCTGATTTCCACACATGAGGACTTACATGTAAGCTTTAATCTCCAGTTGATCAAATTCCACTGAGCAGTCCTTCCCTTTAAATCTAACCTCTCTTCTTCCTCTCCTGTCCTGTGTGTCTTATCTTTCTCCATCTCTGAGTGAAGTTAGCTCTCTTTCTTTTCTCTCCCTGTGATGTACAGCAGCTGGACCTTTAGCCAGCAACACACTGTGAGACAAACTGCACACAAACAGTTTGTGTGTTTGCTGATGTTTGTTGATAGAAACGCTGCATTTGAAATTACCTGTTTGTTCAGGTGCTGTGCAAAAAAGAAAGAAGAACAACGTCTCACTTTAACTCCTGACTATGACTCAGTTTTGCCTCTTTCATCTCTTTTTGTGTTTCATACCCTGGTGATTAGTAGACGACCAGTATTGTCTTTCATGCGTTACTTTTCAGGCTCAAATCGGTTTGATGTTTGATGCCCTTAGCGATGAAATAATTCCCCTCAAATTCCTCCAACCAAAAGTAAAACGTCTGTTTTGAAAATATAATGAGTAGAAAGTCCAATTGTTTTAACATAGGGAGTAAAAGAAAGGAAAATAATTTTAGAGTGTTTGAACAGTCATGAATTATTTTTAAACACCAGGTTGGATGTAATGTGTTTCTACTACCAGCAGGTGGGGATAAGAGACCTTTAAGGTGTTTGGTGCCACACTCCACCTTCAGGTTTAAAACTAGTGTTAATGGAGGGAGTTTGAAGGTTCAGTTTGTTCCACGACTGCATTTCACTCACTGCCTCTGTTTGTATCTCTGTCACTGCAGGACCAACATGGAGCGAGAAGTCAGCACTCTCAGGAGGCCGACAAACCACACAGAAGAAAGAGAGAGAAAAAATACAGCTGTGACGAGTGTGGGAAGGGTTTTACTGGGACGGCTAATCTAAAACGGCATCAGGTCGTCCACACTGGAGAGAGACCGTTCACCTGTGACTTGTGTGGAAAGTCTTTTTCCTTGAAGGATTCCCTAAAAGCACACCAACGCATCCACAGTGGAGTTAAAGCATTCAGCTGTGATCAGTGTGGCAGAGCTTTTACTCAAAGTGGCCAATTACAGAGGCATCTAGTTACCCACTCTGGAATTAAGGCATACAGCTGTGAGATTTGTGGAAAAACATTCAGCCTGAAAGAGACTAAAAATACACACCTACGCATTCACACCAGACATTATGTGTACCGCTGTGATCAGTGTGGCAAACAGTTTATAACCAACACACATTTACAAGAACACATGTTTACTCACACTGAGGAACAACCTTATAAATGTGACCTGTGTGAGAAGACTTTTAAAACTCCACGTTACCTGAGACGACACCAACAGATCCACACCAGAAAGAGACTCTCCAAGTGCAGTTACTGTGAGGTATGTATTTATATTTTTATCTTGTCATTTTAGCCTGACTGTTTGGAACAACTCTGCTCATTAAACTGTGTTAGCATGTTAGCAATTCTACTGCATGGAAAAGCAGCTCTGAGTCATTATTCAGATTTTCATTTCAGTTATGATTTTTGTTTACACGATCATGAAAAACTAAAAGTGGTGAAAATTAATATGATGGTGATATTTAATGTTCAGGCAGTTTCCTGGTATATCATGATATTGTTAATATTTCAGCATAAATGGCCTTTTGTTTACAATGCTACAATACCATGTGAAGACATGGTATTGTAGCATTGTAGCAGTAGTATCATTGCTTATTTATAGCTTTAGTACTTTTAGAAATTAGTGTTAAAATACTCATTTAATATTATAATTGCAGTGTCATGGGGGTAGTAGTATTTTTCTTGTGTCTCGTTCAGCTGAGTGTTATAACTGCACAGTTACAGTGTTATTAATGCAGTATTAAATTAGTATTGTTGCAGTGTTACATTAGTAGTTTAGCACTGTGTTGGTACCCTGCGAATATTAGTGTGGTAGTACTTTAGTGTAACTCAGATGTTACTGTAACATGAAATAAGTATTAATGTAGTTCTTGCAGCCCAGTAAACTGAGTTTTTTAACTGAAACAGTAAAATGTAATTCGACGTCTGCAGAGATGCTCTTTATTTCAGGCGATGTTCAGGATAAAAGTGTTGAAGGACTGACTTACACTGTCTTTGTGTCTTTGTTTAGAAGCAGAGCGACACAGATGGATCCAGCTTTAAACCCTGTCATCACTGTGGTGGTGGGAAAGACTTCCTCTGTGACCTTTGTGGAAAAACTTTCAGTCGGCAACAAACCCTGAAAGTGCATCAACGTAAACACACTGGAGAGGAACTAAACTATGGCAAATAATGTGGGAGAAACTTCACCACATCAAGTAAATTAAAACATTATCAATCACTAGTGGGGTGAATGTTCTGTGATCAGTCTGATCCTTCAATACTACTGGTCACCTTAAAACACACAAACGACTGCACACAGGAGAGAAACCATACAAGTGCAGGCACTGTGACAAAAAGCTTCATCGTAACTATCATGAACGTACACACAAGGAAGGAAACTACAGCTGTGACCAGTGTGACAAGAGCTTCAGGAATCTCAGTTCATACTCCGAACACAAACGATCCCACGTTACTAAAAAACTGTTTCACTGTTACCACTCAGGGCTGAAATCACTCCCATCACAGTAACTCTGAAGAGACAGAAAGATCCTCTTCTGGTTTCACAGTCTGTTGGGTTTAAGTCAACCCTGCTGGTTAATGCAGAAACGGTTACTGAGAGAAACCACACAGACACTGTTAGATTTATCTAGTTAAAAACCTATTGCTGGACCAGCCGAGACAACCTGCTGCAACTAGCGAACATAAGCCACCAGGCGGAACTCTTTGTGTGATGTCGCGCGCAGGGAGCCAACTGAGGTGAAGCGTTGCTCCACCCACTCCAACGCCGTTAGACTCTCAGCCGGCTTTTTCCTAGCGCTGCTTTTATTGTGGTTAAATGAATATGCATGGTTTCACAAACGTGTGACATCTCAAACAGGCATATGTGTGACCAAATAGTACCAGCCGGTGTGTACATGTAGATATGCGTATGTGTGTGTGAATGTGGGCCAAAATGTGACCCTGTAAATGACTCCCCAGATAGCTGGGCCAGGGAGTCCAGTAGTTCACCTAAACAAAAGGTTCTTATACTTAAACCGATACAAATGTGTTTGCCATACCATGTATCAGAAGGAGAAGATACAACCTGCCTCTGTTTTCTTGTTCAGGTTGTTTGTGTTATGAAATCTTGCAAAGGTTAAACAAAAATATAAAATGTTAAAGAAATTGTTTGAGCCATTATTGAACTTCTCATCTTTCAGAGTAAAGACTGAAGTGACAAATGGAAACATGTTTACAGTCAGAGTCAGATGAACTGTTTTCAGTGGCACTGTTACATCCCCTGGCTAGTCTAGGGGGTTGGAGGGACGAACATAAAGGTGGATAGAGAAGGAGGAGTCAAGATGGTAATTTTAGTAGGTTTATTTAACACTGATGATGGGATTTGAGTCCAGACTGAGGTGTAACGTCAGGGAGAGCCAAAATATACAACCTATAACCATAACCTGCCTAACAACACATAAACAGGAGAACCAAAGCAAAAGGCAGCTCTCCCCTACAAGCAGTCTGACATGAAAACAACAATGCTCATACAAGACAAAAAGGCATGCAAGCCTGCTCAGGTATGGCAACCAAAATGGCCAGAGGGCACAGAAGCACAGCTCCACAGGCCTTAAATAGTCTTCTGCTGATTACCAATCAGCCGGACTCTGCGCAGCATCCAATCAGGACCGAGGAGGTGGAGCCTGGACAAAACAAGGGGTTAGTAGGGAGAAGAGACATCCTCCTGGGGGATGTAACACACAGATGGAGGTTTATCAGAGGAGGAGACTTGGCTGTTCTCCACTCACACTGAACAGGATTCCTGCAGCTTATTAAAAATCTGACCTGAAAGTTATGAAAAATTTCCTTGTAACACTGAGTTAAAAATACAAATAAGTAAGATAATACACTATATACAATGGTAGCATACAAAGTATGTGATTATGGATATAGTTGGAAATATGGAAGACATAAACTATATAGCTTGGAAGGTCCATTTTGCATGAAGTGGTGACCGTGGATATTCACAGTGTCCAGTGACTTATGACATGATGATTGAGGAGTTATAGAGTCTAACTGCTGTTGGGATGAATGATCTGCGAAAGCGCTCCTTCCTGCAGCGAGGGTGTTTCAGTCTCTGACTAAAGGAGCTGCTCAGCCCACTCACATACTCATGCAGTGGGTGATGTGGGTTGTTCATGATGGATGTCAGCTTTACTAACATCCTCCTCTCACCAACCACCTCCACAGACTCCAGGGGACATCCCAGCACGGAGCTAGACCTCCGCACCAGTTTGCCAATAAATAATTGTTGTTGACTGGACAAGATCTGATTAATGTTTTTTTGTTCTCAGCCCAACATCAAAGAATCGGGACAGTACCGTTCAGAGAGAGTTGGGGAATGGCTGCACAGAATCAGACTTTTAGGAATGGAGGGACTGGGGGGCTGAAGGAGTTGAAAGTGTGGGGTGGGGGAGTAACAGGTCTGTCCCTGTTTGTGGAAACCACAGGAGGAGCTGTTCAGGCTGTTGCTGGGTGTGAATTGTTGATGGAGTCTTTAAACTTGTAGTTGCTGTTTTCCAGACTGAAGCAGAGTCGTTAGCTGAAAACGGGTTTTAGAGGTTCATTCAGGACACCTTCTCAGGCTCTTACAGCCTTACCTGTATCATAACAAAGTGTATAAACCCCAATCCACCTTTAACATGGTCCTTCTCCCAAACCTTCAAATAGGACTTTCTGGCCCTGTCATAGTAAAGGGCTGCTTAGAATATTAGAGCCAATGTCACAAAGTTCCTCCTGAAGTATAAGTGAGTGAGAGAGTTTCCTCACTTTGCAGCACAACACGTCTCACAAGATTTCTACAAGCAATCAGAGTGAAATTTGTACTTTGTGTTGTCAGATGAACATATGAGACACTTTGACTCTTCAGTGCAGTGTGGAGCCTAACAAAGATCTGTTTTGTGTCCCAGCTGATCAGCAGGAGGAGAAGAGTCTGACGGAGCAGCAGAGGAACATTTTCAGCCATCTGGACTCAGCTGAGTCACTGCAGAGGAAACAATGAGCTCAACACAGAAGGTGAGGAAAATATCACAGTTTCACCAAATAATCAGTCACGTCTAAAGCTCTCATACTCCCAACCTGTTATATGACTGTGTTGTATATTATGTTGTTTTTAGAGACCACAGCACATGTTAAAATAAGGAAGGTTTATTCATAAAAAATATTTATTAATCAAATAGACAAAAAAAAAATTTCATCACCCCAAAAAATACACATTCAAAGCACCACAACAGCAGCCCGATATCAGACAGAACTGTCACATGATATTAAACAGAAGCTGTCAGCTGAGCTCTGTAGTACAGAAGAGGATTAGGGCCACCGGAAAAAAAATCTGAGAAAAAAGTCAGAATTCTGACTTTTTTCTCATAATTCAGGAAAAGAAGAAAGAAAAAAAAAGACATGCCCACTTTTTTTTTCCAGTGGCCCTGTTTATCCTGCACTAACCTGCAGAGGATCTTCATGCAGTCTTTAAATAACACAGTTTGTCTGCCTCAGATTGTTTTGCAGCATGTTTCACAACCTTTCACAAAAGTCTTGCCTCTTTCATCTCTTTTTATGTTTCATACCCTGGTGATTAGTACACGATCAGGATTGTCTTTCATGTGTTTCTTTTCAGGCTCAGATCAGTTTGATGTTTGAAACCAAAAGTAAAAAGTCTGTGTTGAAAATATAATGAGTAGAAAGTTTTTTTTTCTGTGGGGAGTAAAAGTAAGGAAAATAAGAAAAATTATTTTAGAGTGTTTTATTTTTTAACACCAGGTTGGATGTAATGTGTTTCTACTACCAGCAGGTGGGGATAAGAGACCTTTAAGGTGTTTGGTGCCACACTCCACCTTCAGGTTTAAAACTAGTGTTAATGGAGGGAGTTTGAAGGTTGAGTTTGTTCCACGACTGCATTTCACTCACTGCCTCTGTTTGTATCTCTGTCACTGCAGGACCAACATGGAGCGAGAAGTCAGCGCTCTCAGGAGGCCGACAAACCTCACAGAAGAAAGAGAGAGAAAAAACACACCTGTGACGAGTGTGGGAAGGATTTTACTCTGTATGAACTAAAATGTCCTCAGGTCATCCACACTGGAGAGAGACCGTTCAGCTGTGACTTGTGTGGAAAGACTTTTTCCTGGAGGAGTGCTCTAAAATCACACCAAGTCATCCACAGTGGAGTTAAAGCGTACAGCTGTGATCAGTGTGGAAGAGCTTTTACTCACAGTAGCACCTTACAGAGTCATCTAGTTACCCACTCTGGAATTAAGGCATACAGCTGTGACATTTGTGGGAAAATGTTCAGCCACATAGAGAGCCGAAATAGACACCTACGCATTCACACCGGACATAATGTGTACTGCTGTGATCAGTGTGGCAAACAGTTTATAACCAACACACATTTACAACAACACATGTTTACCCACACTGAGGAGAGACCTTATAAATGTGATCTGTGTGAGAAGACTTTTAAAGCTCCACATTACCTGAAACAACACCAACAGATCCACACCAGAAAGAGACTCTACAAGTGCAGTTACTGTGAGGTATGTATTTATATTTTTATCTTGTCATTTTAGTCTGACTGTTTGGAACAACTCTGCTCATTAAACTGTGTTAGCATGTTAGCAATTCTACTGCATGGAAAAGCAGCTATGAGTGATTATTCAGATTTTCATTTCAGTTATGATTTTAGTATTACTGTAGTATTATGGTGGTAGTATTGTAGTTACTGCAGCCCAGTAAACTGAGTGTGTTAACTGAAACAGTAAAATGTAATTGGACGTCTGCAGAGATGCTCTTTCTTTCAGGCGACGTTCAGGATAAAAATGTTGAAGGACTGACTTACACTGTCTTTGTGTCTTTGTTTAGAAGCAGAGCGACACAGATGGATCCAGTTCTGAACCCTGTCATCACTGTGGTGGTGGGAAAGACTTTCGTTGTGACCTCTGTGGAAAAACTTTCAATTGGCAAGCTGACCTAAAAATACATCAACGTAAACACACTGGAGACAAACTGAAATACTGCAAAAAATGTGGGAGAAGCTTCAGCACGTCAAATAGATTAAAACGACATGAACTCATTCACAGTGGGACAAAAAAGCACCTCTGTGATCAGTGTGGGTCATCTTTCATCACTGCAGGTGGGCTTAAAACACACAAACGAGTCCACACAGGAGAGAAACCATACAAGTGCAGACACTGTGACAAAAGCTTCTCACAATCATATAATCGTAACTATCATGAACGTGCACACATGTAAGGAAACTACAGCTGTGACCAGTGTGACAAGAGCTTCAGGAATCTCAGTTCATACTCTAGTTCTTCTCTTGGCTCTTGACTGAGGCGGTCGCACTTTCTTCTTCTCCATTATCTTTCCTGTTTGGCTTCTCATGTATATTCTCGCTTATTCTCTAACCCTAAGAGAGTCTCCTAGACTTGTTCTCTAAAAATATAAAGAATTATGGATTTGATCAACTGGTCCCTTAACGGAATTGACACCCTCCTGGGCTTGGGAGAGCTCGACTGTCCTGCGGAGACGTTTGCTGCCAGATACTCGATGGTCGGTTGCGTCGTGTGTCTGGCAACACTCTCGATGGAGAACATTGAATGACATCTTCCAATTCGGAACCACAATAACAGAGTTCTGGCTGATTGGAGCTTGCCCGGACCTGGCTTATGGAAGAACAAGAAGCGGCAACAGCTGTTCAAAATCCCACAAGGTTAGCCAACATGATAGACAATGGGCACGGCTCTGAGTACTCGGACTGTTTTTTTGTTTTGTTTTTTTTGGGTTTTTTTTACACAATATGGATAACATCTTGAAGAAGATAAACGGGAATTGAGAGACCTGGTGACCAGTGACGGACATTAGACCAACTGTAAAATTGGATGCAGTTTGTTCGCACTAACCAAAATAACTACCATCTTCATCTCATGCGGCACCCCTGGCGCCAGCTACATGCTCAAGGCAAAGGAATAACAATTCTTCATTAGATAATAAGACTGTTTGTTATGACTCTCTCCCTCCTCATTCAAGGTCACCCACGTCAAACGAAGATTGTTGACTTTTGCTTAACCGGGAGAAGGGACACGTTCTCTTGGCTGAACACGGAACACACACACACGCACACATACGCATGTACACTGACACAGACCTACACTCATCCCCAACCCCGCCCGCTCCAAACGCCTTCGAAGCTTATGTCTTACGTGTTATGAGATGTGATGAGCTATGTGCTGAGGTGGGTTTTTTTCTGTTCTCAAAGTGATCTTCCTGTTGGAGCTCAGTCTGGGGGAGTTCTTTTTTTCTCCTCATCTTTCCTCATGTTGTGCATTTTCCATTGTTGTTCGGTTCTGGGTCGCTGCTCGTACGGCTGACCGCCCAGCTACCTAGCCTGACCCATCTCCCCAATGTGATGTTTGTGTATTGTATGTACGGTCGGCAAGGTCAGTCTCTTAATTGCCCCTTGGGGACAAATAAAGTCTTCTGCATCTGAACACAAACGATCCCACGTTACTAATAAACTCTTTCACTGTTACCAATGTGCCAAAACATTCATTTCATTGTCTGCGCAAACATCAGCGTGATCACTCTGATGTGATCACAGTGAATCTGAAGAGACAGAAAGATCCTCTTGTGGTTTCAGGGTCAGACTCAAAACCCTTGAGATCAGGCTCCACAGAGTTCAGATTGAATCTCCTGTAAAGATCTGATGAGGCAACTGTAAATAAAAATGTGCACCTAGTGCCGTTTTAAGGTTTCTAAACTGTTCTACTTAAGTGTTCATGTCGAGTGGTTCGCTTTGTTCCAGCAGCTGGATGAAGAAATATGTTTCATGTTATCAATTTTTTATTGAATGTATTTTGATCCATGTGTTCTGCAGATGTTTTCTTATTCTGGTTGTTTGTTTTGTGAAATTCTGCTATGTTTAAATAACATTTAAAATGTTAAACAAAGAAATAGTTTGAGCTGTGATTTCATGTCCTGTATTTCAGAGTAAAGACTGAAGTGACAAATGGAAACATGTTTACAGTCAGAGTCAGATGATCTGTTTTCAGTGGCATAGATGGAGGTTTATCAGAGGAGGAGACTTGGCTGTTCTCCTCTCACACTGAACAGGGTTCCTGCAGCTTAACTGAAATCTAAGAAATATAAAATCTTTAAAATCTTTTTTTTAAAGTTTTTGGTTAGTTTTAGACAATAAATAAAGAAAAAGGCACTGTGCGCACGTACACACACACACACGTCCTGTCTTTGCCTTTGCATTGAACACTTTCCTCTCAGGATACTCTCTCTCTCTCTCTGATTGCAGGGGAAGTACTCCACCACAGGTCGCCATATGTCCATGAAATCTTCATTGTCGTTTAATTTCGTACTGAGCCTTTCAGATGGTAGAATCTTAAAAACTTCTTTGCAACACTGAGTTACAGTAGGGGGCGCTGCTCCTTAATCCAGTTCAATAACACATCTCCTGGCATTAAACATAAGCTTATTTAATAATGTGGATTTCTTTTTGTCCAGATTTTTATTCAGATGCAGCAACCGTGGTAAGAATTGATCCGGATCTTTACAGATCTTATAATTTAGTATCGAGTTCATTTCCTTGTTTATGCACAGCCAGAATTTAGACATTTTTGGACAATCCCATAAAAGATGCATATAAGTGCAGTCTGCTGTTTTAGATTTGAGACAAAAGGTTAAAAGGTGCTGTTGTTGAGCCGATATTAAAAAAGAGCAGTTTGGATCCAACTCAGCTTAAGAATTATAGGCCTATCTCTAAGCTTCCATTATTATCGAAAATTCTGGAAAAAGTAGTTGCAGATCAACTTACCACTTTTTTAGAAAAACATGAAATTTATGACAAATTTCAGTCAGGTTTCCATAAAAGTCACTCAACAGAAACCGCATTACTTAAAGTCTCTAGTGACATTATGATGTCAGCTGACTCCGGAGCATCCTCAGTCATGGTTTTGTTGGACTTGACATCTGCCTTTGACACCATTGACCACACCATCCTGATTAACAGGCTCCGGGACGTAGTTGGTGACTAAGTAATTAGTAATTAGTAATTAATTACTTTTTTAAAGTAACTTACCCAACACTGTTTGCCACTTTGTCACGTATGTAAATAAACACTCACTCGCACCCCAGCCAGTACCTGCATTTTGGATCCTTTTCTCTCTTCATTACACGACTGCTGCCCCAGCCGTGACAGTACGATGCGAACACAAAATGGATCCAGCAGATTCTGTGAGGGGGGCGTCGCTCACCTTTTGATGGGACCCGGCTAGCCCTGGGAGGTCCTCCATGCTGCCGTTCATAAATGCGACCTACCCTTCAACCCATCCGTCTCGTTTTCTCGGAAGCCACCGCCCTGGTCTTGCGGAAAACGCTCTAATCGGTACCAAGAGGAGTATTATGAGCCCGCGAGCAGCCAGCTCATACCTACCCAGGCGTTCTACAAGATGTTGGGGATTGCTATTGTGCCACCCGGCTCTACTGGTGTTTCCGCACCGCAGCAGGGACCACCGCAACGGAGTTTTCCCTCCTTTCCTTCAGGCACCCCCACTTCCTCTTCCACAAGGGAGCAACGATCGTGCCGCCTGCGCATCATCCCGCAGCCAGAGTTTGGGACTTCAGCGAGCCCAGCTGTGGTAAGTGTACAGGACACTGATCGTGTTGTTTCTGACTTTGGGACTTTGTACTCAGGGGCTGAGTGTTCTCAGCCACCATCACAACTAGCATCACTACAACCTTTATTGCAGTCCATAGCTCAGTCAGTAGCTCAGTTACTTGCTCAGTCACAGTCTTCACTTGCCTCTATTCAGGAGACTGTGCCTACGCTGCCCGTTTTGGACTTTTTTTTCTACTGCTCACTCAGAGCAGAGAGACAAACACGTCAATCCAGAGACATTTCCTCATGAACTGTCCAATTTCGAGACTGTTACTCGCTCCAGGGGCTCCCCAGAGGCTGAGTTACAGCCCTCAGCTGACTCTGGACCCCTGGAAGCTAAGATGCCAGTTGAGGACTGCACCCGGCTGTCGCTGCCTGAGCAGGGTCAGTGCTCTGTGCCTGCTGGTTCTGCCCTGTGTTTGCCAGAGGCCCCCGTGCCTGCTGGTTCTGCTTTGTGTTTGCCAGAGGCCCCCGTGCCTGCTGGTTCTGTGACTGTTTTCATTGGGGGGTCCGAAGATCCGCTCCAGCCTCCTGCTTTCGCTGGAGGATCTGAGGAGCCCGTCCGACCATCACAGTCGCCTGCAGCTCCTTTGCCACCACCCTCATCCTCGCCTGCAGCAGCAGCTTCATGCTCCTCTGCGCCTGCAGCAGCAGCTTCATGCTCCTCTGCGCCTGCAGCAGCTTCATGCTCCTCTACGCCTGCAGAAGCAGCTTCATGCTCCTCTGCGCCTGCAGCAGCAGCTTCATCCTCCTCTGCGCCTGCAGCTTCAGCATCAGCTTCAGCATCAGCATCAGCTTCGCCTGCAGCGACAGCATCCTCATCATCGCCTGCAGCGTCAGCATCTTCATCCACACCTGCAGCGTCAGCATCAGTCTTGCCTGGTCCAGCCTCTGCGTCCTCATCCTTGTCTGGTCCAGCCTCTGTGTCTTCATCCTCACCTGGTCCAGCCTCTGCGTCCTCATCCTCTCCTTCAGCGTCAGCTTCAGTGTCGCCTGGCCCAGCATCTGGTGCCTCTACATCGTTGGCCACTTTCCAGGCCGCTGGCTGGACGTCATCACCATCGCAGGTGACCTCCTGGACACCGCTGCTGCCTTCTGCGCGGCCAGCCTCCGGACTTTTGTTGCTGCCACTGCCTTCTGCGTGGTCAGCCCCCAGATATGGTTCGTCGCCGCTGCTGTCCACATGGCCAGTCGCCTGAACTATTTCATAGCTGCCACAACCCTCTGCGTGGTCGACCTCCTGAACCGTTTTACTCTGGGCTCCTGTGTTGGCAACCTTCAGGCCGGCCACCAGAACTAAGTGAACTGTTGGGCTGTCAGCCCCTGGCCAGCCCCCTAACCTATGTTTTGGACTCTGTTTCGCAAGCCCCGGTCTGTGTTTTGTGAACATTTTGTTTGAGACTCTGGGGGCTCAGTTTTGGTTCCGGTCCGGGCCCTCTGTCCTGGGCCTCCCACCACCCACCTGGGTCTGGTGGTGTGTTTTGAGGCTGTCAGGAGCCAGCCCTTGAGGGGTGGGGGGGGTACTGTCATGATCCTGGGTTACTGACCCAGCGTTTTGTGTTCATTTTGGTATCATCTTATGTTTTGTGTTAATTCTTATTTTGTATTAGTCCTCAGGGTATGGTTATTCAGCTTAGTGTTTTATCAGCCCTGTTTTCTCTTTTCTCTCCACCACACGACTGCTGCCCCAGCCGTGACATTTCTGTTTTCAGTCTGTGCAATAAGTTACAAGAACTTTTTCTGTAATTTTGCACATTTCTTCCCACTTTGGTTCAGAGTCATGCTGACAGGAGCCTTTTCATCATATAGAAAAACAGTTAATTATTTAACTTCTTTACACTGATGGAAAGTCGGGTGTGGGAGGAGTTCGGAGAGGCCATGGAAAAAGACTTTCGGACTGCCTCGAAGAGATTCTGGCAAGCCGTCAGGCGTCTCAGGAGGGGAAAGCGGTGCTCTACCTGCACTGTGTATAGTGCTGGCGGAGCGCTGCTGACGTCGACTGAGAAAATTGTCAGGCGGTGGAAGGAATACTTCGAGGACCTCCTTAATCCCACTGACACGTCTTCCGAGGAGGAAGCAGAGTCTGGGGATGAGGGAATGACCCACCAATTTCTGGGGGCGAGGTCACTGAGGCAGTTAAACAACTCCTTGGTGCCCCTGGTGTTGATGAGGTCCGCCCCGAGTTCCTGAAGGCTCTGGATGTTGTAGGGCTGTCCTGGTTGACATGCCTCTACAATGTTGCGTGGAGATCAGGGGCAGTACCCCTGGACTGGCAGACCGGGGTGGTGGTCCCCATCTTTAAGAAGGGGGACCGGAGGGTGTGTTCCAACTACAGGGGGATCACACTCCTCAGCCTCCCTAGGAAAGTCTATGCCAGGGTGCTGGAAAGGATAGTTCGTCCGCTAGTCGAACCTCGGATACAGGAGGAACAATGCGGTTTTCGTCCTGGTCGCGGAACACTGGACCAGCTCTTTATCCTCTCAAGGATACTTGAGGGTGCATGGGAGTTTTCCCAACCAGTCTACATGTGTTTTGTGGACTTGGAGAAGGCATTCAACCGTGTCCCTCGGGGTGTCCTGTGGGAGGTGTTGCGGGAGTATGGGGTGTCTGGCCCATTGCTACGGGCCATTCGAACCCTATACAACCGTTGCAAGAGCTTGGTTCGCATTGCCGGCAATAAGTCGGACTCGTTCCCGGTGGGTGATGGGCTCCGCCAGGGCTGCCCTTTGTCACCGGTTCTGTTCATAATTTGTATGGACAGGATTTCTAGGCGCAGACAAGTGGCAGAGGGCTTTCACTTTGGTGGCCTCAGAATCTCATCTCTGCTTTTTGCAGATGATGTGGTTCTGTTGGCTTCATCGGGTGGGGGCCTCCATCTCGCACTGGAACAGTTCGCAGCCAAGTGTGAAGTAGCGGGAATGAGGATCAGCACCTCCAAATCTGAGGCCATGGTTCTCAGCCATAAAAGGGTGGAGTGCCCACTCCGGGTCGGGGATGAGTTCCTGCCCCAAGTGGAGGAGTTCAAGCATCTCGGGGTCTTGTTTGCGAGTGATGGGAGAAGGGAGCCGGAGATCGACAGATGGATTGGGGCTGCAGCTGCAATAATGCAGACGCTGCACCGGTCCGTCGTGGTGAAGAGGGAGCTGAGTGTAAAAGTGAAGCAATTTACCGGTCGATCTACGTCCCTACCCTCACCTATGGCCACGAGCTGTGGGTAGTGACCGAAAGAACGAGATCGCGGATACAAGCGGCAGAAATGAGCTTCCTCCGAAGGGTGGCTGGCCTCTCCCTTAGAGATAGGGTGAGAAGTTCGGCCATCCGGGAGGGGCTCAGAGTAGAGCCGCTGCTGCTCCACATCGAAAGGAGCCAGCTGAGGTGGTTCGGGCATCTGACAAGGATGCCTCCTGGGCGCCTCCTGGGTGAGGTGTTCCGGGCATGTCCCACCAGGAGGAGGCCCCGGGGCAGACCCAGGACACGCTGGAGAGATTATATCTCTCGGCTGGCCTGGGAACGCCTTGGTGTTCCCCCGGATAAGCTGGAGGAGGTGGCTGGGGAGAGGGAGGTCTGGGCCTCTCTGCTTAGGCTGCTGCCCCCGCGACCTGGCCTCGGAAAAAGCCGATGAAGATGGATGGATGGATGGATGGAAAGTGGAGTTTCATTATTCACAAATTCAAGCCTGTGAGACTCATTTAGACACTGATGGACAATGAGTTTGACACCCCTGCTTCACACTGTTCATAGGGAGATGTTCTCTGTTTTCACATGTTATATATAATCATGTACTTCAAAGTTTTCTCACACCTTTTTGTAACCTGAAGAATGTTTTGGAAACCATGAAAAATCATCAATACGAACAACAAACACAATCTTAAGATGGAATAAATACTGTGTGTAAAATGTATTTTTACCTGATTAGACCAGCCATCCAGCCAAAAGTCACTGATGCACCATTTAATTTGATCATTTAAAGTAATTTGTGAACATGTCCTTGTTGTGTAGAAACATGTCATCCAGTAACTGTATGGAAGACATACGGATCCTCTGTTATTCAGTGCTCATTAAACCATCATTGTTTCTCCTCCTCCTACTCCTCCAGTTACTACAGTCTTCACCCAGAGATCATGCTTTCTTCCAACTTTGAACAACTTGAGTTATTTCTAATATATATTTGTTTGTTGACTCACCTTTATTTCCCCAAAGATTTTATTTTAAAAAAAAAAAACACTCCTGCATGATTTAAGTAATAAAATCTTTCATCAGTTTATAAATTGTAACACTGCTCATGTCCTGTCATCAGAGGCATACTGGATTGATGCCCTTAAAGTCACCAGTTATCCTGATCTTAATGAGGGCTGATTTCAATTTTTATAGTCAGTATCTTTGTCCTGTATTAGTGACACTGTTTTTTTAAAATGACCTGACCTGTAATGCTGTCTGTGAACTGTCAGTGCTGTATGTTTAATATTACTGTGGCTTCAGTGAATCTGTTTTACTGTTCATAAACTTTTACATCTTCTGTTTACAGTCATTGGTTAGACAAGCGCTTTTAGCAGCTTATGAGAGGAGAATGTACTTCCTGAACAACATTGCTCCCTAGAGGCTGAAGACAGTAATGCATTTATCATGTTGTTTTTGATTTTCCGTTTTTGCTCATACATAACAGTAAATGAAAGTTTAGGATGTTGTTGGGATGAAACCAAACACTTCAGTCAACCCACACTTGGACCCTGAAATGTGTGAAGATCTAAATATTTATCAAAGTCAGATTTATAATATGTGATGTATAACTGTGTGGTAAGGGGGAAAAACAAAAACAAGTGTTTTATAATATTAAACACAAAACTCTGGGTCTAACGACCCAGGACCATGACAGTAACGTCATACAAAACCTAAAATCATCTAATCAAACTTGTACAGCACAAAAAAACCCCACTGAAATTAATCAAAGACAGAACTGATGAACTGATAGTTAGGAATTCGTTTCAGTTCAGTGATGGTGGATTATAACATCCATTCAAAGCATTCAAAAAAGAGAAGAGGAAACTATAGAACATGTTATATTACACTGTGGGAAGGTAACTGATCCAAAACCTCAGTAACATAAAAATGAAACTGGATCTTATTGATTTACTGCAAAAAGGACTCAAGAAGTGAAAGTTATTAGGAATTATTCCAGTTTTTAAAAGAGAGTAAATTGTTGCTGGTTGACGTTTCGAATCACACTCCACACCAGTGGGTGGCGGAAATGCACAATTTTGGTGTTTGACAACCGCCAATAAACAATGTAAAGAAGAAGCGTGTTCCGGTATGACGGACGGAGCTATTTTTTTTCACCCAAAGTGAGTAAAATAGTGAATTTGGATGATAAAACAAACTAAACCAACCATCGATATCTGCATCGATCTGCCCACACTTGTCTCCTGGATCGTAGCTGAGATCAGCGTGAACCACGTGGGTCTCTGCTCCCTGATCTGTTTCCTGTGTTTGGAAAGAGTTCCAGCTTCATCGCGGAGTTTCTCTCGGTCTGTGGGCTCATCTAAAGGTAAGCACCGAGCTAACTTTACTGTGAGTTCAGTTCATGTTGAGTTTAGCTCCTGAATGAGGTCTTCTGCTGCTCTCCTCGGTGTCTGTTCACAGTTTATTGTGAACACGTTGAGAGAAGAGTGAGAGAGTGTTTGGAGAAAAACACCAACTAATCATTAGCTCAACATGCTACTGCTGTCGACCCAGCCTCCAGTTTGAGAATTACAGTCAAGTCAGCCTCCACCATGTTTTGTGTTTCCTTTGTATTCTAAGTATTACGGCAGGATATGCGGACACCTGATTTCAAACTAAAGACCAACTTCGACTGAATTAACAGATATGTCAAGAACATAAAAAATATTATTTAGTCTTAAGTCAGCTGCTGTGGATGAACACATGAGAGGAAGTGAACTCCTACAAAGTCTCATTTTAATGAGTCTGGCTGCTGTAAAGTGATGCACAGGAAGATGTTAACAAAAACTAATGAAACAGAGATGAAAGTTCATATTTGAAAGCACAGAGAATAAAAATATATTGTGGTGGTTAATGTGCAGCTCTTGGTGATTTGGAAGAAGAATAAGACTTTATGACTTTCTGGCCCTGTCATAGTAAAGGGCTGCTTAGAATATTAGAGCCAATGTCACAAAGTTTCTCCTGAAGTATAAGTGAGTGAGAGAGTTTCCTCACTTTGCAGCACAACACGTCTCACAAGATTTCTACAAGCAATCAGAGTGAAATTTGTACTTTGTGTTGTCAGATGAACATATGAGACACTTTGACTCTTCAGTGCAGTGTGGAGCCTAACAAAGATCTGTTTTGTGTCCCAGCTGATCAGCAGGAGGAGAAGAGTCTGACGGAGCAGCAGAGGAACATTTTCAGCCATCTGGACTCAGCTGAGTCACTACAGAGGAAACAATGAGCTCAACACAGAAGGTGAGGAAAATATCACAGTTTCACCAAATAATCAGTCACGTCTAAAACTCTCATACTCCCAACCTGTTATATCACTGTGTCGTATATTATGTTGTTTGTTAGAGACCACAGCACATGTTAAAATAAGGAAGGTTTATTCATCAAAATTATTAATAATCAAATGGACATAACATTTTTTTCATGACCCCAAAAAATACACGTTCAAGGTACATTTACTCTATACTTAAGTAGAAGTACAGATACTAGTTTTTAAAAAACACTTCAATAAAAGTATTCATTCACCTTCTTTATTTAAGTAACAGTGAAAAAGTACAGGCTCTGAAATGTACTCAGAGTAAGAAAGTAAAAGTAGCTCCTTGAAGAACTGTTTTTATCCAAAGTTAACTGAACCTTGTGCTTTATTAATGTAATAATAAAATAAGATTAGTAGATGAAATACAAACTATTCATTTCTAATAAAGGTTCTCTGTTTGAATCAGTTTAGTAGAAAATGAAGGAAAATAAAACATGTGTATTTTCTGTTGCCTACATTGTAGAGGGTGACTTTGCCTCTAAACAGGAACATGAGCAGGGAAGAGGTTGAAGTGGGATTGAGCAGGTGGGAACCCTAAAATCAGCTGTAGTGGCTCAGTGTGGGGAAAAGAATCACAGCTCACAATAATTTCTATTGAGAGCTCCAGTAGATTTTCTTAAAGTACAGGCTGTGATCAGCTGACCTGCTGCTCTCTGTGGATGTACACAACTGAATTCAACCAGATGTCAGCAGATGTTTCATGAGCTGTCCTGGCTGATTTCCATCCTCTACACTGACAGTACACTGTCTTTATATTAGACACTATACTGTTGGTATGAAGGTGGAACTCAGTGAATGAATGTCAGCATCATGAGCTTCAGTTTAAATGAATCTCTGCTACACTTGATGTAATCTAACTGTTACATGAGCACCACAGTCACTGTGCACCAGTCACACACTGTTCTTTACTTTAAATCCATCACAGTTCAGCAAACTAACCTGTTTATCCTGCACTAACCTGCAGAGGATCTTCATGCAGTCTTTAAATAACACAGTTAATCTGCCTCAGATTGTTTTGCAGCATCTTTCACTATCTGAAAAAACATAATGTCACATGTACAGACCCAATATTTGATTTCCACACATGAGGACTCACATGTAAACTTTAATCTCCAGTTGATCAAATCCCACTGAGCAGTCCTTCCCTTTAAATCTAACCTCTCTTCTTCCTCTCCTGTCCTGTGTGTCTTATCTTTCTCCATCTCTGAGTGAAGTTAGCTCTCTTTCTTTTCTCTCCCTGTGATGTACAGCAGCTGGACCTTTAGCCAGCAACACACTGTGAGACAAACTGCACGCAAACAGTTTGTGTGTTTGCTGATGTTTGTTGATAGAAACGCTGTATTTGAAATTACCTGTTTGTTCAGGTGCTGTGCAAAAAAGAAAGAAGAACAACGTCTCACTTTAACTCCTGACTATGACTCACAGTTTTGCCTCTTTCATCTCTTTTTATGTTTCATACCCTGGTGATTAGTACACGATCAGGATTGTCTTTCATGTGTTACTTTTCAGGCTCAAATTGATTTGATGTTTGATGCCCTTAGTGATGAAATAACTCCCCTCAAATTTCTCAAACTAAAAGTAAAAAGACTGTTTTGATAATATAATGAGTAGAAAGTCCTTTTTTTTATGTGGGGAGTAAAAGTAAGGAAAATAAGGAAAAAAATGATTTTAGAGTGTTTGAACAGTCATGAGTTATTTTTAACACCAGGTTGGATGTAATGTGTTAGAACTACCAGCAGGTGGGGATAAGAGACCTTTAAGGTGTTTGGTGCCACACTCCACCTTCAGGTTTAAAACTAGTGTTAATGGAGGGAGTTTGAAGGTTGAGTTTGTTCCACGACTGCATTTCACTCACTGCCTCTGTTTGTATCTCTGTCACTGCAGGACCAACATGGAGCGAGAAGTCAGCGCTCTCAGGAGGCCGACAAACCTCACAGAAGAAAGAGAGAAAAAACATACAGCTGTGATGAGTGTGGGAAGGAGTTTACTGTGAAGGCTAATCTAAAACAGCATAAGGTCATCCACACTGGAGAGAGACCGTTCAGCTGTGACGAGTGTGGGAAGGATTTTACTGTGAAGGATAAACTAAAGCAGCATCAGGTCATCCACACTGGAGTTAAAGCGTTCAGCTGTGACTTGTGTGGAAAGAGTTTTTCCAGAAAGGATACTCTAAAATCACACCAACTCATCCACAGTGGAGTTAAAGCGTACAGCTGTGATCAGTGTGGCAGAGCTTTTGCTCACAGTAGCAGCTTACAGAATCATCTAGTTACCCACTCTGGAATTAAGGCATACAGCTGTGACATCTGTGGAAAAACTTTCAGCCTGAAACAGAGCCGAAATACACACCTACGCATTCACACCGGACATGATGTTTACTGCTGTGAACAGTGTGGCAAACAGTTTATAACAAACCAAATGTTACAATACCACATGTTTACCCACACTGAGGAGAGACCTTATAAATGTGACCTGTGTGAGAAGGCTTTTAAATCTCCATATGACCTGAGACGACACCAACAGATCCACACCAGAAAGAGACTCTCCAAGCGCAGTTACTGTGAGGTATGTATTTATATTGTTATCTTGTCATTTTACCCTGACTGTTTGGAACAACTCTGCTCATTAAACTGTGTTAGCATGTTAGCAATTCTACTGCAGGGAAAAGGCTGCATCTGAGGCACAGTTAATCTGCCTCAGATTGTTTTGCAGCAAGTTTCATAATCTGAAAAAAAGACATAATGTCATATGTACAGACTAGAGATGGACCGATCCGATATTACGTATCGGTATCGGTCTGATACTGACGTAAATTACTGGATCGGATATCGGAGAGAAATAAAAAATGTAATCCAATCCATTAAATATCAAAAAAGCACCTCACAAAACTTGCGACATGGCGTAACTCAGCTCATAACCGTAGCACGTGGCAGCAGTATGCATCACGTGATAGAGCGGCTGTGGCGTGCGGGACCTGTCTGCGCTCTGTTTGAGCATTTGGAGCCTGGCTACCAATCTGGCATTTCATCTCTGAGGAAGTTTTCTCAGAGAGAAGTAAAGCAAGTGTGTAAGTTCATCTCTGAATGTTTGTAAAGCTTTCCCGCGTTAAGCTTAACAACCAATATACGGCGCGACTGCCTCTGCTCTCTCTCCCTCCCTCTCCTGCCGCTACTTCAATCATGAAACTGAGTAATGATCAGCTGATCGGCTTTTCTGTCGCGAGTCCGTCTCTCTTGCTTGTTTATCGCCCTCTTCACGCCAGAAAGAGGAAACCAGCGGCTGAACAACAGCAGCACGTTTAACCTTGATAAGCTGTTGTTAGAATTTGTTTAATATTACTTTCTAGACCAGGATCTTTTTCTACGTAGCTGACAGCTGCTAACTGTGCAGGGGCGGATCTAGCAAAGTTTAGCCAGGGGGGCCGATAGGGCATGAACAGGGAAAAGGGGGGCACAAAGACATACTTTTCTTTCTTATTCTCATTTAAAATGTCTATCTTTTAATAAATAATTATACGAAGCTTACACCCAAAGTTTTAATCTGATGTAAAATGTATAGAAGTTTATTACTGTATATAGTAACTATTAAGTCTAATATACCCTAGTAAGCTGTACTACTTTTTCCTTTGGGAAGGTACCATCTGTGCAGTCTGCAAATCTGTTGAAGAAAGATGTTGAATCTATTTAAATGTTCTTGAAAAATAATTGATTTCCGTGCATTTTTCAATGAGGTGGAGGGTGGGTGGTTACCTTTTTTTTTTTGTTGTTGTTGTTGTTGTTTTTTGCTGGGAGTTTTGGAGCCCTATTAGTTAGGTTGCATACTCTTTAAAATACCAGAATAGGGAGGATGGAGTAGGTTTACTTTTATTAGATTGATCAGTATTGCTGAACTATAAAATATTTTGGGTGCAGTGTATTTTTTGCATACAGGTATAACAGAATAGGTTTAGTGTGGTTTTTTTTGTTGTTGTTTTTTTAACTTGAGTATGAACTTATACAAAAAGCAGCAAGATATTAAAAAAAAATTTATTGATTAAAAACACACTATATCAGATTCATATCGGTATCGGCAGATATCCAAATTTATGATATCGGTGTCGGACATAAGAAAGTGGTATCGTGCCGTCTCTAGTACAGACCCAATATCTGATTTCAACACATGAGGACTTACATGTAAGCTTTAATCTCCAGTTGATCAGATCCCACTGAGCAGTCCTTCCCTTTAAATCTAACCTCTCTTCTTCCTC
The DNA here is from genome assembly GCF_056152115.1 of Neolamprologus brichardi. Lineage (NCBI taxonomy): Eukaryota > Metazoa > Chordata > Actinopteri > Cichliformes > Cichlidae > Neolamprologus > Neolamprologus brichardi. Next base: position 36,196,055 of record NC_142112.1, read on the forward strand.
TCCTGTGTGTCTTATCTTTCTCCATCTCTGAGTGAAGTTAGCTCTCTTTCTTTTCTCTCCCTGTGATGTACAGCAGCTGGACCTTTAGCCAGCAACACACTGTGAGACAAACTGCAGTTTGTGTGTTTGCTGATGTTTGTTGATAGAAACGCTGCATTTGAAATTACCTGTTTGTTCAGGTGCTGTGCAAAAAAGAAAGAAGAACAACGTCTCACTTTAACTCAAGACTATGACTCACAGTTTTGCCTCTTTCATCTCTTTTTATGTTTCATACCCTGGTGATTAGTACACGATCAGGATTGTCTTTGATGTGTTACTTTTCAGGCTCAAATCAGTTTGATGTTTGATGCCCTTAGTGATGAAATAACTCCCCTCAAATTTCTCAAACCAAAAGTGAAAAGTCTGTTTTGAAAATATAATAAGTAGTAAGGATTTTTTTTAATGTGGGGAGTAAAAGTAAGGAAAATAAGGAAAAATGATTTTAGAGTGTTTGAACAGTCATGAATTATTTTCAACACCAGGTTGGATGTAATGTGTTTCTACTACCAGCAGGTGGGGATAAGAGACCTTTAAGGTGTTTGGTGCCACACTCCACCTTCAGGTTTAAAACTAGTGTTAATGGAGGGAGTTTGAAGGTTGAGTTTGTTCCACGACTGCATTTCACTCACTGCCTCTGTTTGTATCTCTGTCACTGCAGGACCAACATGGAGCAAGAAGTCAACGCTCTCAGGAGGCCGACAAACCTCACAGAAGAAAGAGAGAGAAAAAACACACCTGTGACGAGTGTGGGATGGGTTTTACTTTGAAGGCTAAACTAAAACAGCATCAGGTCATCCACACTGGAGAGAAACCATTCAGCTGTGACTTGTGTGGAAAGTCTTTTTCCAGGAAGGGTTCCCTAAAAAGACATCAACTCATCCACAGTGGAGTTAAAGCGTACAACTGTGATCAGTGTGGCAGAGCTTTTACTCACAGTAGGTACTTACGAAGTCATCTAGTTACCCACTCCAGAATTAACGCATACAGCTGTGACATCTGTGGAAAAACTTTCAGCCTGAAACAGAACCGAAATAGACACCTACGCATTCACACCAGACATGATGTGTACTGCTGTGATCAGTGTGGCAAACAGTTTACAACCAACACGCATTTACAACAACACATGTTTACCCACACTGAGGAGAGACCTCATAAATGTGACCTGTGTGAGAAGACTTTTAAATCTCCACGTTACCTGAGACGACACCAACAGATCCACACCAGAAAGAGACTCAACAATTGCAGTTACTGTGAGGTATGTATTTATATTTTTATCTTGTCATTTTTGGCTGACTGTTTGGAACAACTCTGCTCATTAAACTGTGTTAGCATGTTAGCAATTCTACTGCATGGAAAAGCAGCTCTAAGTGATTATTCAGATTTTCATTTCAGTTATGATTTTTGTTTGTTTTTTATTTGCTCTTTATTTCAGGTGACGTTCAGGATAAAAATGTTGAAGGACTGACTTACACTGTCTTTGTGTCTTTGTTTAGAAGCAGAGCAACACAGATGGATCCAGTTCCCAGCCCTGTCATCACTGTGGTGGTGGGACAGTATCTCACTGTGACACTTGTGGAAAAACTTTCAGTCGGCAACAAACCCTGAAAACACATCAACGTAAACACACTGGAGACAAACTGAAATACTGCAAAGAATGTGGGAGAAGCTTCACCACATTAAGTGGATTAAAACAACATGAACTCATTCACAGTGGGGTTAAAAAGTACGTCTGTGATCAGTGTGGGTCATCTTTCAGTACTGCAAGTGGGCTTAAAACACACAAACGAGTCCACACAGGAGAGAAACCATACAAGTGCAGACACTGTGACAAAAGCTTCTCACAATCAGGTCATCAAAACAAGCATGAATGTACACACATGGAAGGAAACTACAGCTGTGATCAGTGTGACAAGAGCTTCAGGAATCTCAGTTCATACTCCAAACACAAACAATCCCACGTTACTAATAAACTGTTTCACTGTTACCAATGTGCCAAAACATTCACTAAATTATCTGCTCTGTGCAAACATCAGCGTGATCACTCAGGGCTGAAATCACTCCCATCACAGTGAATATGAAGAGACAGAAAGGTCCTCTTGTGGTTTCAGGGTCAGACTCAAAACTCTTGAGATCAGGCTCCACAGAGGTCAGATTGAATCTCCTGTAAAGATCTGATGAGGCAACTATCAATGAAAATGGTTCCCTAGTCTCATTTTAAGGTTTCTAAACTGTTCTGCTTCAATGTTCATGTCGAGTGGTTCGCTTTGTTCCAGCAGTTGGATGAAGTTTGAGCTGTGATTTCATTTCCTGTATTTCAGGGTAAAGACTGAAGTGACAAATGGAAACATGTTTACAGTCAGAGTCAGATTAACTGTTTTCAGTGGCACAGATGGAGGTTTATCAGAGGAGGAGACTTGGCTGTTCTCCACTCACACTGAACAGGGTTCCTGCAGCTTATTAAAAATCTGACCTGAAAGTTATGAAAAATTTCCTTGTAACACTGAATTACAGTAGGGGGGCTGCTCCGTAATCCAGTTCAATAACACATCTCCCGACATTAAACATAAGCTTATTTAATAATGTGGCTCTCTTTTTGTCCAGATTTTTATTCAGAGGCAGCAACTGTGGTAAGAATTGACCCGGATCTTTACAGATCTTATAATTTAGTGTCAAGTTCATTTTCTTGTTGATGCAGAGAATTTAGATATTTTTAGAGAATCCCATAAAGGATGCATGTAAGTGTCATCTGCTGTTTTATATTTGAGAAAAAAGGTTGAAAGATCTTTAAAATCTTTTACTTTTTTCTTAAACTTGCTGTAGGTATTAAAACTTATGATTTTGTGTTTAAGATGTCGAAATAATTAATTTTGGGAATTCATTTTTTAAAGTTGTGGTTTCATTTGCTCAAAGTTCATCAACGTTTTCCTCATACAAGGTGGGATTTGGACAACCTTATCAGCTCGCCTTGAGAAAGATAGCAAGTGTCCTGGATGGTCCTGAAATAAGCCGAGGTGACATAGTAGCCTTCCAAAGGTTCTCCCTTCAGGTGCAGTCACTAGTTGGGCTGTTACAAACATTAGGACTAGAAGGAGAACTGGAGTTGAACTGTGGATCCCACGTTTCCCGACTAATAAGTAAGCTTCCTGCCGAACAGAGAGCTGATTTTCGTTGACACCAGTTTAAGCAGCCCGGGAGCACCTACACTCTGTACGACCTATCTGCATGGCTTTGTCAGGAGTCCTGGTGTCAAGGATTTGACGGCCAAGCAGGCGTAAGGAGCAGTAGAGAAAGGACCAGTGTAAAGGCTGAGGCCCGTCCAGGCCGACAAACCGTGACAGTCCTACATAACCTAAAGGGGCCATCAGAACACACCATTCCACCAGTGAAGGAGAGTCGATCTAGAGGGAAGGTCAAGAGCAAAGTCTACTGTGCCTACTGTGAGAGCACAGAACACTATTTTAGCCAATGTGATGATGTAGCCAAGCTCTCCAAAGAGGAAATAAAGGACTGGATACAGGTCAACAAACGATGCTGGCGCTGTGCCCAAACTCATTTAGCTGCTCAGTGCACGCTAAAGAAACCCTGCAGCCGCTGCCAGGGTAAACATCTGCTGGCTCTTCACGAGGTAAATGCCAGGACAGAAGGAAACAATGCTGGCATGGCTGCAAAGGAGGAAAGCTACCTAACCAGTTCCGCTTTGGGCTCACTCTACCTTGATCGCCATGGGGCTGGCAATCGTGTCATGCTGAAGACACATGTATTCTTAAATTTATGCTTTTAGCTTTGAGCTAAAAAGAAGTTCTCATCTGTGTACAAAACCAGCAGCAGTAATTATTGAATGTGTGCATGTGCTTTTGAGCCATGGAGAGCGGACTCTAGACACCTTTGCTATACTTGATGATGGTTCAGAGAGGACCATGCTGCTCCCTGCTGCTGCAAAGACTCTTGGTCTGGCAGGCATCCCGGAGGACCTGCCATTACGAACCGTCCGCCAAGATATTCAGATGCTTCACGGACATACCGTATCCTTCAGCGTCTCTGCTGCTACCAACCCTGGATCCTACTACAAGATTGATGGAGCGTTTACAGCAGATCGTCTCAACTTAGCTCACCATACCTATCCTATCGATCAGCTGAGAAGGAAGTACAAATACCTGCATGGGATCCCGGTCCCTGCCCTGAAGGAAGCCATGCCTCTGCTCCTCATTGGTTCAGACCAGCCACACCTGATCACTCCCATAGAACCAGTCCGCCTCGGCCCACCTGGAGGCCCAGCAGCAGTCCACACCCGGCTTGGCTGGACCCTTCAAGGGCCAAGTCTTTTCATGGGGCAGCAGACCCAGCCTGTCCTATCCCTGTATACATCCGCCCAATCAGACGAGTTGCTCAAGCATGTGGAGCGGCTCTGGCAGGTGGACGTGGTGCCTTACCGCTCCGAGAAAGAGGTCACTCGGTCAAAACAGGATCAGCAGGCTGTGGCCCTGCTTGAGGCAAGAACAACTTTCAGGATGGTCGACGGAGTCTTCAGGCATGCTACACCTCTACTCCGTCACCCACAGATGCCGCCACTGAATGCACCAAAGGAATCAGTCATGCCCATGCCTCGAAGCACAGAAAGGATCTCCTAAGTAGCTTAGACACGGATGCGTTCCTCATGGCCCTGAGGTGATACATAGCCAGAAGAGTGACACCGGCAGAGTTATGGTCAGACTGTTGGACCAATTTCAAAGGGGGAGAACGAGAACTCAGAGAAGCCTTTGCCAACATGTCAGAGACATTGCAAGGGAGGCTCGCCCGTCAGAAGATCAGATTCCAGTTCAACCCCCCGGCAGCCCCACATTTCGGAGGTGTATGGGAGAGGGAAATCCGTTCAGTGAAGACAGCTCTGCGCACCTGTGTGGGTTCCCAACCTCTTCACGAGGAGGTACTCCGTACAGTTCTGCTGGAGGTGGAATTGATCCTTAACGCAAAGCCCTTAGGCTACGTTTCCACCGACGTAGCCGATGTGGACCCTGTGACACCCAATAGTCTCCTCATGGGGTGGCCTGATGGATCACTACCCCAGGTGGTCTACTCAGAGACAGAGAACCTCAGTCGACGACGTTGGAGGCACTCACAGATTCTTGCTGATCAGTTCTGGGCAAGATTCATCAAGGAATACCTGCCTGGCTTACAGGCGAGGCAGAAGTGGCAGTCAACTCCTCCTGAACTTCTGGAAAAGGCAGTTGTTATGGTTGCAGATCCGCAGCTGCCTCGAGCCTTGTGGCCAATAGGCCATGTGATCAAGATTCATCGTAGTGATGATGGACTTGTCAGATCTGCTGATGTGAACGTTAATGGACGTGTTTACACCAGACCAGTTGCTCGGTTGGTAGTTTTACCTGCCGTGCCATCGGAAGACAGCGATACTGAGAAGAATAGCAAGTCGCCTCCCGGAACTGATTAAGGAGCCTTTTTTGGAGAGCAAATGTGTAACCACATTTGGGGGTGGCTATATAAAAGGCTCTGGGATTTTATGTCTATGTTCTGCAATATTGTGTGGGGTGGAGTCGTAGGAAATGACGTAGGCAGAAGTTGGGTGTAACGCAATGCTACTCGAGAAGGGGAGATTGTTTTCCGTGTTAGTTCTGTTTACCTCGTAAGCTGTGTTCCTGGTTGCCATCCTTCAAGGTGATGCTCCAAGTGTTAAGTTCCTGACTGGAAGTAAGTTTCCTTAAATATGTTTATTTTCCGATTCTGATGTTGGCCGCGGCTTTAGTTACATTCTACCGCGTTGTAGCACCTCATTTTTTCATCTCGTGACTAGAGGCATGTGCCGCTGGCCGCCGCCATTGTGTAGTAATTTTATTCAGCCACACAATGGCGCCAAAGTCCCTTTGTTTACAGTTAGAGTGGATGTTTCGGCTATGTATGACATTCTCACTGTGTTTATTGTGTCCTTTCTGTGTTTGGAGCAAGAGATGTAAGATTGGCATAGTTCAAATCATATATGTTGTGTTATGTGTATATTCAGATGGATTTGTTGGTTTATTTCATTTAATTCTTTATGTTTATCTTAGTGAAGCTCTTGCTGTATATATTTATATACTCATGGCAACTTGTTTGTTACTACAGACTGCTGGCAACACTGAGCATCTAGGTGGCAATAAAACAGCTGGCGGTGACAATCCAGCAAAGTGGAAGCCTGTTGTCCTCCTTCCTGTATCCTGACCGATACATCATCTTGTTAGCTGCTGAACCTAAAAGAACTAGCCCTCACCAAGTACTCCTCAACAGTAAAGTTGCATAGAAAATTTTGAGAAAAAACACTGGAATAATATATCCATAAGATACTGTACACCAGGGGTCGGCAACCCTAGGCACGCGTGCCACAGTTGGCACGCGAAGGGTTAACTGATGGCACGACCATAACTGGACTGGCCATTGGGCTTACCAGGCATTTGCTCGGTGGCCCGATTTTTTTTTTTTTATTTTGTTTTTTTGTAATGGTATAAACAATGAAAGCGGATTGGCCAGATGCTGGCCGGTGTGTAAAAATAACTCAGTTGTTTGGTGGTGGCATCGCGGAACTTCCACAGATTCAATAAAATTAACAAGTGGTGGAGGCCAGCAGGTGGATGAGGGAGAGGGGAGGCAGGAGGGGAGGCAGGAGGAGAGACCCGAGGCGGCCACCGGTCCGAGTGTCAGGTGAACTGAACTTCAGGTAAGAAGTTATGACCTGCAGTCTATCTGGGTCAGATATAAACCAAGTTTAGGTGGAGTTTATTTTCGTTATGCTGACTTTTTACAGTCAGTTACAATAACTCGTACTGCATGCTAACTAGCATGACGGAGTTTCTATACAGCTGGGTGGGTGCTTTGATGTTACTGATGTTGAACTTCATTTTATTCATAAGGTTAGTTAGTAGAGTTGCCAACCGTCCCGTAAAAAGACGGAATTGTCCCGCATTCAGAGAAATTATTACGTGTTTCGTGTTGAGCGGAGAAGGGATGCAGTTTGTCCCGGATTTCAGTTAGAATGAAAGAAAAGACACAAAGCTGGACTTATTCTGTCTTTATGCTGCACAGCTGCCTCTTCTTCTCTCATTCTCCTCCCTCCCTCTCCTGTTGCTACTTTAATCATGAAACTGATCAATGATCAGCTGATCGGCTTTCCTCTCTTGTTTGTTTATCGCCCACTTTGCGCCAGAAAGAGGAAACCAGCAGATGTCGCGCTAGACAACAGCTGCACGTTTAAGCTTGATCAGCTGTTGTTAGAATTTATTTAATATTAATTTCTAGTATCAGCTGATGTTTGCTGGAGCCACAGCTGTAAAAGCTGCTGGTCATGATATCGGTTTGGTCATCTGGTGAGCGGGAAACATGAAGATGAAACCAGGAGATGTCCTTACTGAATCATCAGAGCTGAACAGGTGATGGAGAAACAGGTAGGGATGCACCGATACCACTTTTCTGGAAAACGAGTATGAGTGCGAGTACTTGCATTTCAGTACTCGCTGAACTGGACATGATTTAAATTTACAGGTAACAGCTTTAGTCCTATAATTTAACAAAAAAACAAGGGACTGGTTTGGAATTAAGAATATTTATTTAAAATGAAAAGCATGTTGTATGCAACATATTACAGAATAAATAATTATGAAAAAAAAATTAAACAGTGACAGTGCAACTCAAGTATTTTTTTTCAGTTTGTTGTAAACTCTGCCGCTTTGAACAACAGAAGGGGCATTAATAAACACCTTTGCTATTTAGTGCACAATATTTGAATAAACTGACAACATCCACCAACATAAAACTGTGGCAGTCAGTGCAACTGAGGTAGGTATTAACATCAAGTCTAAGACGACTCACTTAATGGAGCCTATTTAGAAAAAGTGAGTGGCAGGGTTTTCTTTTTAAGAAAAGTAGCTTTTCTGCATTACCAGCAGTCAGCCTGTTTCTGTTTTCACCTATAATGTGTGACACTGAGCTAAAAAGCCTTTCACTTTCCACACTGCTACATGGGGCTGAGAGGTATTTAGGGGCCATTTTAGCCAAAGTGGGGAACCTGATTTTGTTGACACCCCAGTACTTCAGAGGACTGTCTTCACGAGGGCTTGGGGCCTCTCCGAGGTATGTGTCGAGCTCAATGGCAGCACCTGCTGCCAGCGGCTGTGCTGCCTGGGGCTGCTCCTTAGCGATTTCTTCAAATACAGTGTCCAGACTGCTGCTAGTGCCGGCCTGGGCCTTGAGGAACAGTTTAGCAGGAGGTTCTGCAGCTTCTGCCCGACTCCCCTTTGCCTCAGCTCTGGACATTATCTGCAGCTCCTGCTTCAGGTGCAGCTTGGCCTCTGGAGCAGTGTTGTTGGAGAAGAAGCGATCTTTATACCTGCACAAAATTTATGAATGTATTAATATGTGGAAAAATAGGACTGATTTTAGTTTCCCCTAAACCACTGTGACAAATGCCAGCCATTTGACTTTCTGGTAATAATAAGGGAAATGTATTTCATATTATATATATTGCATACATTTGTATTTGTGTATTTTAGTTACAAATATATAATATTTCAGATGTAAAATAATCTTACATTTAGTACTGTAGTTTATCATTGAATACCTATAGCACACAGACTTTACCTTGGGTCAAGTATGGTGGAGATGAAGTACAGTGGGTTGGTCTCGAGGTCACTGAAGCGCTTCTTGACAGCTGCCAGTAAGGTTGCTTTCATTGTCTTGACGCCGTGGTCCTCATCTGTTTCTCTGTTTAGAAGTCTCACTAGCACAGTCACAGCTGGGATGACATCAGAGGCTAGTGCGTCGTAGCTGCTCACTTTTTTAGTTAGTTCCTCAAAGGGGGCGAGGATGGCAACAGTCGTCTCCATAAGAGCCCATTGGTGAGCGGTGAGATAGGGAGTTCGTGCTCGGACACGCCCAGCACTCGCTTTTGCTCAATGAGGGACTGGAGCATGTAATACGTGCTGTTCCAGCGCGTCTGTACGTCCTGCTGCAGTCTCCTTATTGGCTGGTTGAGTTGTCCCTGAATGTCCTCGAGGCGGGAGTAGGCTAAGGCGGAATGTTTAAAATGCCCAACTATTTTCCGTCCCACTGCTATAGCATCAGCTATGCTCCTCTGTGCTAATAAGCATGGGTAAATAAGCGTGGGTAAACTCTTTGTACGATTAAATTGCTTGTGTTAAATGCACTACCTTTAGAGCCTCCTCTGGACAATTTCGCTGAGCACAATTTGCAGTCCGCCTTTTTTTTTTGGGTCTTCATTCACTTTGAAATAGTTCCACACGGCTGATATGTCTCGCCTCGCCTTCTCCCAGCTCTGAGCTGCAGCCGGGGCCTGGGGGCGGGCACTCGGCACCTGTGATTAACCCCTTACATGCCGCTCAAACATAGAGAGGTCTCAGACTGTGGTATCGGTTCCCCGGTATCAGGGGACTTTTAACGAGTATGAGTACTTTAGAAAATGTGGTATCGAGGCCGATACCAGATACCGGTATCGGTGCATCCCTAGAAACAGGTTTACCTTTTAGGTGACATGAATGAGTTGAAGGGAAGTTATGAACTGTTTCTGAGAGACAAATAATACCAGGATCATTTTCTAAGTAGCTGACAGCTGGTAACTGTGCAGGGGTGGATCTATCAAAGTTTTGCCAGGGGGGCCAGGTAGGGCATTAACAGGGAAAAGGGGGCACAAAGAAATACTTTCTTATTCTTGTTTAAAATGTCTAGCTGTTATTAAATAATTATCTGAAGCTTACAACCAAAGTTTCTATCTGATGTAAAATGTATAGAAATCATACATATACCAGCAAGACTGTACATCACTGTCACAACAGCGTTTGTTTTCATTCAAAGGCTTTATGGCTTTAATACCTGGTGGGCCGGTCTTTAGTCAAAATGCCCAGGTTGTTTTTTTTGTCCCAGTCCAGCCCTGGGCACGACACGCAGTGAATTAATCTGAGAAGGTGCATCAAAAAATAAATGGCCGCACCAGCGGTGCACATCGCAATTCAGCTCGCATAGACACGTTAGTGGTGCCTCTTCTTAATGACGGTATCTTAGCTAACAACCCCAACTACCAGATTCAAATTGTAATTGGCAAAAAATAACTTAGCTTACTGGTGAGAGGAACGTTTTTAGCTTTCCACATTCCGACACTTCAAAAGCTTCAGGAGCTTTTCGCTCAGCACAGCATCAGCACCACGGAGATACACGGATACATCCGTAGACTCGAGACAGAATTCACAATGCGCTTTTGGGACTTTCAGGCGTATGGACCAATGTTTTATTTTCTGATCAAACCAGAAATCTTTAATGAGCAGCTGGATTTGTCTCACATTAACTGGCTGAGTTAATGCCAGTTAATGCCAGTTAATGCAACATCGAAGCAGCTGGAATCCACAGCTGTGTGTGTTCATGGAGCTTGCATTTTCACCTGCTGGACATCACTACCTGACAAGTTTAACTGTCTTCAGAACATTGCAGAGGCCTTATTGACAGTATTTGGCTCTACATATCTGTGTGAGCATATTTTCTCTCACATGAGTGTCCTCAGGTAGCCGTCTGAATGCTGGACACTGGGAGACATGTGTCTCTGAGTGGGAGACCAGAGATCACATTAACATGTGTGTCTCTGTATTAACAAACATGCCATATTGGCCCAGTTTATTTTTCTTATCATTGTTGTGAGGAGACCATAAATAGCATTTGCATTTTCTGTTGTACAGTTCGATTGCTGTTATGGAGTTTATGTTATGGATAAAAAGTGTCTTTTTTTTTTGTTTCAAAATAGCTGATAACTATTCACTGATAGCTGCCAACATCTGCAAACAAATATAGTTCTATAAAGTGGTTCTATATATTGTGTAACTGTTAATATAGAGCGTTATTAAATTTATTGATAATGCAATCATATGGCACACTGACCTCTTTTAAATGGCACTCGCCATCAGAAAGGTTGCCTACCCCTGCTGTACACAATAGAATAAAATAAAATACTATATGCAATCGAATAAAATAGAATACAAATTGAAAAAGAATTGAGTATAATACAACGATGCCAGAAAGAGTATTGCACTCATTGTAATCCCTTGTCCAACAGGGATGACCGCTTAGCTACCATTCTCCTGTCACTCACCACCACTACTGGGTCCAGAGGGCATCCTAGAACAGAGCTGGCCCTTCTGATCGGCCTGTTCAGTCTCTTCCTGTCTCTGGCACAGATGCTGCTGTCCCAGCAGACCACACCATAAAAGATAGCTGAGGCCACCACAGAGTCATAGAAGGTCTTCAGGAGTGGGCCCTTCACTCCAAAAGACCTGAGTCTCCACCAGGGCCGTGCAGAGACATTTAAAGGGGCGGGTGCTCAAAGTTAAAAAGGGGCACATGGAACCAGGTTGAACAACAACAACACACATTCATCAAGAATCTAATATGGGATCGCATCATACTGTATCACTGTTATGAGGTGGCCACAAGGCAAAGCAAATGCAGCCTATGATTCAAGCACTCTTTTCTTCTAGTAAGTGCCAAAGAAGCCGATACTGTTCTTGTTTTGTATTTTGTTCTTGTTTTTTTTCTTCATCTTATATATGTTTAAGTTCCTTAAATGTTCGAGGCTTAAAAAACAATGTCAAACGTAAGGCCATGTTTCTATTCTGCAAAGAAATTAAGGCAAACATTTTGTTTTTACAAGAAACGCATTCTAGTAAGGAAGAGGAAACATTTTGGAAACATCAATGGGGAGAAAGTATTCTTTATTCACATGGTACTACTCACTCAGCAGGAGTGATGATTTTATTTAACAAATTTGCAGGGAGAGCTATTGACCATAAAAGCGATGGAATGGGACACTGGATCATGGTGTTGGTAGAAGTCTGTGAACAGAAAATTATTCTTATTAACGTGTATGGATACAATAACAGGTCTCTAAATAGAAACATAATGTCAAACCTAAGTAAATTAATTGCAAATTGGAGTAATCCATATGGTTCTACCCAGGTAATAACTGGAGGCGATTTTAACCCCATGGCTTGACAGGCAACCACAGAGAGGGACGCAACCAGAACACGATAGCATTATTTGTGACTTTTATACAACAACTAATATGATGGATTATTGGAGGATGACAAACCCAAATACGAAGAAATACACTTGGTTTATTCCAACAAATAAAAACATATGTTCAAGATTAGATTATTGGCTTGTCTCCCAAACAGTATCATCATATGTTACGAAATGTGAGACCCAATCAACCCCACTTACTGATTGTTGTCTGTTAAGTCTCTCATTATCTCTACGTAAACAACAAAGATCTGAAAACATATGGAAATTTAACAATAGTTTATTACAAAACAAAGACTTCTGTACACAAGTTAAAAAACTTAAATTAGAAATTAACAATATGAGAATGACTAATGTCAGTAAATGGGAATGGTTTAAATACAGTGTTAAACAACTAGCTATAGAAACGGGAAAGAAAGTGTTTGCCCTACGCATACGTAAACAGAAAAATCTAATTGAACAAATACATTTATTATGTGGTAAGCCTTGTATGACTGCAGAAGAGTCCGAACGCTTACAATCTTTACAAAATCAACTAGATGAGGTGTACTTGATTAAGGCTAAAGGAGCATATGTAAGGTCCAAAGCCAAGTGGATTGAACATGGGGGAAAAAATTCATCTTATTTCTATAGTCTAGACAAGCGTAGACAAACAAAGAAAAGAAATAACTAAATTGAGTAAGGATGGCGCTATGATAGAGGAACCAAACCAAATTAGTGAGAAAATTAACATATTCTATAGTAATCTGTATAAACCAATAACCGAAAAAGAGAATGCAGACATCTTTTTTGATATGATTAAAGACCAGGTAAAAAAATTGGAAGAGGATGATAAAATATGGTTAGGGTATGATATTAGCCTATTTAGTCATCTTAGAATCTCTGTTTCAGTTTGCTGAAAAGATCTTGCGAAAAGAGTCAATAGACTTTCCGTCTACAAAAAAGGCCATAAACACACACAGGCTGCAAATTGCTACCACTCTCCTCCTAGAGACAGGTAACTCATTTTCCACCATTCAATGTTCTCACATCATGAATATTTTCATCATGATGGCTGTAGAAACAAACCATATAGTTGTTTGAATGAAGTAATAAGTGCAGTACGTAGTATACTCTATGTGCTATGTTTTCACTTTTTAAAACAGATGACTTGACAAACATCTGTCATTTCTGCAGGGAAGAAGAGCATGAAACTGACAACAAATGGGTAATGACATCAAGAAAGACTGCTAACTGTTATGATCAATTCCCATAAATGAAATTTTAACATTGGGATTTGTAATTATTTATTTTTTTACTGATTCAGTGTGAGATGTGTTTGCAGTGGTTCCACCAGCTCTGCGTGAAAAGCCCACCACCAGAAGATGTGTTTATTTGTTTCGCTTGTACATAGTTGACACTAAAGGTCCAGAGCTAATGTTCTTATGGCACACATTGTTGAGAACACATACAGTGGGGCAAAAAAGTATTTAGTCAGCCACTGATTGTGCAAGTTCCCCCACTTAAAATGATGACAGAGGTCAGTAATTTGCACCAGAGGTACACTTCAACTGTGAGAGACAGAATGTGAAAAAAAAATCCATGAATTCACATGGTAGGATTTGTAAAGAATTTATTCGTAAATCAGGGTGGAAAATAAGTATTTGGTCAATAACAAAAATACAACTCAATACTTTGTAACATAACCTTTGTTGGCAATAACAGAGGTCAAACGTTTACTATAGGTCTTTACCAGGTTTGCACACACAGTAGCTGGTATTTTGGCCCATTCCTCCATGCAGATCTTCTCAAGAGCAGTGATGTTTTGGGGCTGTCGCCGAGCAACACGGACTTTCAACTCCCGCCACAGATTTTCTATGGGGTTGAGGTCTGGAGACTGGCTAGGCCACTCCAGGACTTTCAAATGCTTCTTACGGAGCCACTCCTTTGTTGCCCGGGCGGTGTGTTTTGGATCATTGTCATGTTGGAAGACCCAGCCTCGTTTCATCTTCAAAGTTCTCACTGAAGGAAGGAGGTTTTGGCTCAAAATCTCACGATACTTGGCCCCATTCATTCTGTCCTTAACACGGATCAGTCGTCCTGTCCCCTTGGCAGAAAAACAGCCCCATAGCATGATGTTTCCACCCCCATGCTTCACAGTAGGTATGGTGTTCTTGGGATGCAACTCAGTATTCTTCTTCCTCCAAACACGACGAGTTGAGTTTATACCAAAAAGTTCTACTTTGGTTTCATCTGACCACATGACATTCTCCCAATCCTCTGCTGTATCATCCATGTGCTCTCTGGCAAACTTCAGACGGGCCTGGACATGCACTGGCTTCAGCAGCGGAACACGTCTGGCACTGCGGGATTTGATTCCCTGCCGTTGTAGTGTGTTACTGATGGTGACCTTTGTTACTTTGGTCCCAGCTCTTTGCAGGTCATTCACCAGGTCCCCCCGTGTGGTTCTGGGATCTTTGCTCACCGTTCTCATGATCATTTTGACCCCACGGGATGAGATCTTGCGTGGAGCCCCAGATCGAGGGAGATTATCAGTGGTCTTGTATGTCTTCCATTTTCTGATGATTGCTCCCACAGTTGATTTTTTCACACCAAGCTGCTTGCCTATTGTAGATTCACTCTTCCCAGTCTGGTGCAGGTCTACAATTCTTTTCCTGGTGTCCTTCGAAAGCTCTTTGGTCTTGGCCATGGCGGAGTTTGGAGTCTGACTGGTTGAGGCTGTCGACAGGTGTCTTTTATACAGATGATGAGGTCAAACAGGTGCCATTTATACAGGTAACGAGTGGGGGACAGAAAAGCTTCTTACAGAAGACGTTACAGGTCTGTGAGAGCCAGGGATTTTCCTTGTTTCAGGTGACCAAATACTTATTTTCCACCCTGATTTACGAATAAATTCTTTACAAATCCTACCATGTGAATTCATGGATTTTTTTTTTCACATTCTGTCTCTCACAGTTGAAGTGTACCTCTGGTGCAAATTACTGACCTCTGTCATCATTTTAAGTGGGGGAACTTGCACAATCGGTGGCTGACTAAATACTTTTTTGCCCCACTGTATCTACATATGTAGATGTAGATGTTAAATTAAGAAGTCTAAAAAAAGCAAATGGTCTCCAAAGTTACTGTAGTTATTAGTTATACTGTGATTTATTTTGCAAATAAACTCTTTCGTGATAGCAACGCCAAGGTGCATTATTGATGGGGGGGGACACACATTTGGCAGCCGATGCCACACAACCTGATAGATTTTGTATCCCTCCATAACTTTTGCTGTGAATATGACATCGTCTCCAAAGTTACTGTACTTATTGGTTATACTGTGATTGATTTTGCAAATAAACTCATTCGTGATAGCTTCGCTACAAAGTGTAAACAGAGTGTAAATTCCCTGGAGAGCGACGTGTTTCCATGATCGCGTCTGGTTTTACAGTATTATAGTATCAAAGTCTTTTTCTAGACAAAGTATTCCCAGCAGGTTATTTCAGTGTACAGTTTAAGGTAAATCGTCTTCCACACGGCACATTACAATGTCACGAAACTAATATTAAATTCATCGAGTATGCTGTTTTCCAGCTTTTACTCTTTATTGCGTCGACTGCAGATCAGTGACAAGTAGCGTACAGAACGGAGCTGGGCAAGTGGCTCCTCCTACTTTGCACGCTCCCATGAATGGGGAAACAATTTTTGACAGGGGTAACTACTTTGGCACAACACCGGTACGGATCGGGTAGTGAAAACGCAGACGGAGCTACCGTTTATTCCTAAGCGAGTAAAAGAGTGAATTTGGATGATTAAACAAACTAAACCGACGTTTGGATCGATATCTGCATCGATCTGCCCACCCTTGTCTCCTGGGTCGTAGCTGAGATCAGCGTGAACCACGTGGGTCTCTGCTCCCTGATCTGTTTCCTGTGTTTGGAAAGAGTTCCAGCTTCATCACGGAGTTTCTCTCGGTTTGTGGGCTCATCTAAAGGTAAGCACCGAGCTAACTTTACTGTGAGTTCAGTTCATGTTGAGTTTAGCTCCTGAATGAGGTCTTCTGCTGCTCTCCTCGGTGGTTAATGTGCAGCTCTTGGTGATTTGGAAGAATCGTGTTTTTAATCATGTTGTGGATTGTATGTTGGGTTTGATTTCACTTTGTCTACAGAAGTTTTTCCCACCTGTGATCGTTCAGATTGATTTGTTGGGTTGACTTGAATCATGTGAAGGTTTAAAGCTGCACTTCCCCCAAAAAGAATAAAGTATAATCGTGAAGAATGTAAAAATGTCTTCCTGTGTCAAACACAGCTGCAGTCAAAGCAGGAAGGAAAGCACTGAAACCACTGATCAATGACCACGAGTACTGTGGGAAATATAAATGTTGTAATTTTAAATAAGTGCCATATTAATCAAGAGGTTATAGAAGGTTTAAACTGGAAGACATTTAAAGTAGTGTTTTGCTTGTAACTGCATACGTGCCTGTGCAGATTAGAACAGGATGTACTCAGGATGTGTCATATACGATCATGGGGCCTCACAACGAGAAACAGGAAACAGATGGAGACGAGAGAGTGTCGAAACCGTTAGTGAGGAACAAACATCAATAATATAAAAGGAGTTGCAGACAACTGCCGCGCATGTTATGTTATCTACTTACGCATGAAGGGGCGTGAACCCTGACATATAAAACTGTGTATTGAAGTGCTTCCTCTTTGAGATCTACTGGACTACGCTGAGGGTGGTGTCGTGTACATCTCCCACAGATGTGCTTACAGCCTTACCTGTATCATAACAAAGTGTATAAACCCCAATCCACCTTTAACATGGTCCTTCTCCCAAACCTTCAAATAGGACTTTCTGGCCCTGTCATAGTAAAGGGCTGCTTAGAATATTAGAGCCAATGTCACAAAGTTCCTCCTGAAGTATAAGTGAGTGAGAGAGTTTCCTCACTTTGCAGCACAACACGTCTCACAAGATTTCTATAACCAATCAGAGTAAAATTTGTACTTTGTGTTGTCAGATGAACATATGAGACACTTTGACTCTTCAGTGCAGTGTGGAGCCTAACAAAGATCTGTTTTGTGTCCCAGCTGATCAGCAGGAGGAGAAGAGTCTGACGGAGCAGCAGAGGAACATTTTCAGCTATCTGGACTCAGCTGAGTCACTACAGAGGAAACAATGAGCTCAACACAGAAGGTGAGGAAAATATCACAGTTTCACCAAATAATCAGTCACGTCTAAAACTCTCATACTCCCAACCTGTTATATGACTGTGTCGTATATTATGTTGTTTTTTAGAGACCACAGCACATGTTAAAATAAGGAAGGTTTATTCATCAAAATTATTAATAATCAAATGGACATAACAGTTTTTGTGAGAGTTTTACCCCTGATACTGCTGGATAAACAGAAACTCACTCAGGAACGAGGTCACACAGAGCTCAAGTTTTCACTCGAGGGAGGAAGCAGTTGTCTCCAACCCACTTCAACTTGCTTTCCCCCTGCAGGTTGTTTTTATTGGTTACACACATGAATATTCATAAAGCTTGTTGCTGTATTACCTATGAGAAACTACTATAACTGGTTACAAAGTGATTGTTCTGTGCAAGCGTGATTATACATTGTGTCAGCATCATGAGCTTCAGTTTAAATGAATCTCTGCTACACTTGATGTAATCTAACTGTGACATGAGCACCACAGTCACTGTGCACCAGTCACACACTGTTCTTTACTTTAAATCCATCACAGTTCAGCAAACTAACCTGTTTATCCTGCACTAACCTGCAGAGGATCTTCATGCAGTCTTTAAATAACACAGTTAATCTGCCTCAGATTGTTTTGCAGCATCTTTCACTATCTGAAAAAACATAATGTCACATGTACAGACCCAATGTCTGATTTCCACACATGAGGAGCTTTAATCTCCAGTTGATCAAATCCCACTGAGCAGTCCTTCCCTTTAAATCTAACCTCTCTTCTTCCTCTCCTGTCCTGTGTGTCTTATCTTTCTCCATCTCTGAGTGAAGTTAGCTCTCTTTCTTTTCTCTCCCTGTGATGTACAGCAGCTGGACCTTTAGCCAGCAACACACTGTGAGACAAACTGCACACAAACAGTTGTGTGTTTGCTGATGTTTGTTGATAGAAACGCTGCATTTGAAATTACCTGTTTGTTCAGGTGCTGTGCAAAAAAGAAAGAAGAACAACGTCTCACTTTAACTCCTGACTATGACTCACAGTTTTGCCTCTTTCATCTCTTTTTATGTTTCATACCCTGGTGATTAGTACATGATCAGGATTGTCTTTCATGTGTTACTTTTCAGGCTCAAATTGGTTTGATGTTTGAAACCAGAAGTGAAAAGTCTATTTTGAAAATATAATGAGTAGAAAGTCCTTCTTTTTCTGTAGGGAGTAAAAGTAAGGAAAAAAAAGAAAAATGATTTTAGAGTGTTTGAACAGTCATGAATTATTTTTAACACCAGGTTGGATGTAATGTGTTTCTACTACCAGCAGGTGGGGATAAGAGACCTTTAAGGTGTTTGGTGCCACACTCCACCTTCAGGTTTAAAAGTAGTGTTAATGGAGGGAGTTTGAAGGTTGAGTTTGTTCCACGACTGCATTTCACTCACTGAGTCTGTTTGTATCTCTGTCACTGCAGGACCAACATGGAGCGAGAAGTCAGTGCTCTCAGGAGGCCGACAAACCTCACAGAAGAAAAGGAGAGAAAACATACACCTGTGACGAGTGTGGGAAGGAGTTTACTCTGAAGGCTAATCTAAAACTTCATCAGGTCATCCACACTGGAGAGAAACCGTTCAGCTGTGACTTGTGTGGAAAGACTTTTTCCAGGAAGGGTTACCTAAAACATCACCAAGTCATCCACAGTGGAGTTAAAGCGTACAGCTGTGATCAGTGTGGCCAAGCTTTTACTCACAGTAGCTACTTACAGAGGCATCTAGTTACCCACTCTGGAATTAAGGCATACAGCTGTGACATCTGTGGGAAAACCTTCAGTCAGATAGGGCACCGAAATATACACCTACGCATTCACACCGGACATGATGTGTACTGCTGTGATCAGTGTGGCAAACAGTTTATAACAAACCAAATGTTACAATACCACATGTTTACCCACACTGAGGAGAGACCTTATAAATGTGACCTGTGTGAGAAGACTTTTAAAGCTCCACATTACCTGAGACGACACCAACAGATCCACACCAGAAAGAGACTCTCCAAGCGCAGTTACTGTGAGGTATGTATTTATATTGTTATCTTGTCATTTTAGCCTGACTGTTTGGAACAACTCTGCAAATCAAACTGTGTTAGCATGTTAGCAATTCTACCGCATGGAAAAGGTTGCATCTGAGGCGGCACAGTTAATCTGCCTCAGATTGTTTTGCAGCATGTTTCATAATCTGAAAAAAAAAACATAGTGCCACATGTACAGACCCAATATCTGATGTCAACACATGAGGACTTTCCTCACGTTGATCGAATCCCACTGAGCAGAACCTCTCTTCTTCCTCTCCTGTCCTGTGTGTCTTATCTTTCTCCATCTCTGAGTGAAGTTAGCTCTCTTTCTTTTCTCTCCCTGTGATGTACAGCAGCTGGACCTTTAGCCAGCAACACACTGTGAGACAAACTGCACGCAAACAGTTTGTGTTTGCTGATGTTTGTTGATAGAAACGCTGCATTTGAAATTACCTGTTTGTTCAGGTGCTGTGCAAAAAAGAAAGAAGAACAACGTCTCACTTTAACTCCTGACTATGATTCACAGTTTTGCCTCTTTCATCTCTTTTTATTTTTCATACCCTGGTGATTAGTACACGATCAGGATTGTCTTTCATGTGTTACTATTCAGGCTCAAATCAGTTTGATGTTTGATGCCCTTAGTGATGAAATAACTTCCCTCAAATTTCTCAAACCAAAAGTAAAAAGACTGTTTTGAAAATATAATGAGTAGAAAGTCATTTTTTTAATGTGGGGAGTAAAAGTAAGGAAAATAAGGAAAAATGATTTTAGAGTGTTTGAACAGTCATGAATTATTTTTAACACCAGGTTGGATGTAATGTGTTTCTACTACCAGCAGGTGGGGATAAGAGTCCTTTAAGGTGTTTGGTGCCACACTCCACCTTCAGGTTTAAAAGTAGTGTTAATGGAGGGAGTTTGAAGGTTGAGTTTGTTCCAAGACTGCATTTCACTCACTGCCTCTGTTTGTATCTCTGTCACTGCAGGACCAACATGGAGCGAGCAGTCAGCGCTCTCAGGAGGCCGACAAACCTCACAGAAGAAAGAGAGAGAAAAAACACACCTGTGACGAGTGTGGGAAGGGTTTTACTCTGAAGGCTAATCTAAAACGGCATCAGGTCATCCACACTGGAGAGAAACCGTTCAGCTGTGACTTGTGTGGAAAGACTTTTTCCTGGAAGGATACTCTAAAACATCACCAAGTCATCCACAGTGGAGTTAAAGCGTACAGCTGTGATCAGTGTGGCAAACAGTTTATAACCAACATGCAGTTACAACAACACATGTTTACCCACACTGAGGAGAGACCTTATAAATGTGACCTGTGTGAGAAGACTTTTAAAGCTCCACATTACCTGAGACGACACCAAGAGATCCACACCAGAAAGAGACTCTCCAAGCGCAGTTACTGTGAGGTATGTATTTATATTTTTATCTTGTCATTTTAGCCTGACTGTTTGGAACAACTCTGCAAATTTAACTGTGCTAACATGTTTGCAATTCTACTGCATGGAAAAGGCTGCATCTAAAGCGGCACAGTTAATCTGCCTCAGATTGTTTTGCAGCATGTTTCATAATCTGAAAAAAAAAACCATAATGCCACATGTACAGACCCAATATCTGATTTCAACACATGAGGACTTAAATATAAGCTTTAATCTAAAGTTGATCGAATCCCACTGAGCAGTCCTTCCCTTTAAATCTAACCTCTCTTCTTCCTCTCCTGTGTGTCTTATCTTTCTCCATCTCTGAGTGAAGTTAGCTCTCTTTCTTTTCTCTCCCTGTCATGTACAGCAGCTGGACCTTTAGCCAGCAACACATTGTGAGACAAACTGCACACAAACAGTTGTGTGTTTGCTGATGTTTGTTGATAGAAACGCTGCATTTGAAATTACCTGTTTGTTCAGGTGCTGTGCAAAAAAGAAAGAAGAACAACGTCTCACTTTAACTCAAGACTATGACTCACAGTTTTGCCTCTTTAATCTCTTTTTATGTTTCATGCCCTGATGATTAGTACATGATCAGGATTGTCTTTCATGTGTTACTATTCAGGCTCAAATCAGTTTGATGTTTGATGCCCTTAGTGATGAAATAACTCCCCTCAAATTCCTCCAACCAAAAGTAAAAAGTCTGTTTTGAAAATATAATAAGTAGAAAGTCTTTTTTTTCTGTGGGGAGTAAAAGTAAGGAAAACAAGGAAAAAATATTTTAGAGTGTTTAAACAGTCATGAATTATTTTTAACACCAGGTTGATTGTAATGCGTTTCTACTACCAGCAGGTGGGGATAAGAGACCTTTAATGTTTTGGTGCCACACTCCACCTTCAGTTTTAAGACTAGTGTTAATGGAGGGAGTTTGAAGGTTGAGTTTGTTCCAAGACTGCATTTCACTCACTGCCTCTGTTTGTATCTCTGTCACTGCAGGACCAACATGGAGCGAGAAGTCAGCGCTCTCAGGAGGCCGACAAACCTCACAAAAGAAAGAGAGAGAAAAAACACACCTGTGACGAGTGTGGGATGGGTTTTATTTGGAAGGCTGAACTAAAACGTCATCAGATCATCCACACTGGAGAGAGACCGTTCAGCTGTGACTTGTGTGGAAAGACTTTTTCCTGGAACCGTTCCCTAAAAAGACACCAAGTCATCCACAGTGGAGTTAAAGCGTACAGCTGTGATCAGTGTGGCAGAGCTTTTACTCTCAGTGGCAACTTACAGAGGCATCTAGTTACCCACTCTGGAATTAAGGCATACAGCTGTGACATTTGTGGGAAAACCTTCCGTTGGATAGGGCACCGAAATACACACCTACGCATTCACACTGGACATAATGTGTACTGCTGTGATCAGTGTGGAAAAAGGTTTTTAACAGACAAAAAGTTACAACGCCACATGTTTACCCACAGTGAGGAGAGACCTTATAAATGTGACCTGTGTGAGAAGACTTTTAAATCTCCACATTGCCTGAGACAACACCAAGAGATCCACACCAGAAAGAGACTCTCCAAGTGCAGTTACTGTGAGGTATGTATTTATATTTTTATCTTGTCATTTTAGCCTGACTGTTTGGAACAACTCTGCTCATTAAACTGTGTTAGCTAGGGGTGGGTTTTGATAATCGATTTACCGATTAAAATTGATTCTGGCTTGGATAACGTGATATCAATTTATTAAAATCCTGAATCAATTTTTTAATATAATTTTATTTTGCCCGAAACGCCCGGATCTCAGGTGAAACCTCACAAAATTTCGACAACCACCAAACAGTAAATGAGAGAAGGTACACGGATTCTGCACAAAGACGTAAACACAAAGCGCCGACCCGCAGATCAGAATCAGTGAGATGTCGCCTTTCTCACCCGACAGCACGGACACAGTCGGGGCTGAAAGCTTGCAGCTCACTGATTCTGATGTTTCGGGCAATTCTACTGCATGAAAAAGCAGCTCTGAGTGATTATTCAGATTTTCACTTCAATTATGATTTTTGTGTGTTTTTTATTTGCTCTTTATTTCAGGCGACGTTCAGGATAAAAATTGTGAAGGACTGACTTACACTGTCTTTGTGTCTTTGTTTAGAAGCAGAGCAACACAGATGGATCCAGTTCCCAACCCTGTCATCACTGTGGTGGTGGGAAAGTATTTCACTGTGACCTTTGTGGAAAAACTTTTAGTCACCAATACACCTTAAAAGTACATAAACGTAAACACACTGGAGACAAACTGAAATACTGCAAAGAATGTGGGAGAAGCTTCACCACATCAAGTGGATTAAAACGACATGAACTCATTCACAGTGGGGTTAAAAAGCACATCTGTGATCAGTGTGGGTCATCTTTCATTACTGCAAGTGGGCTTAAAACACACAAACAACTCCACACAGGAGAGAAACCATACAAGTGCAGACACTGTGACAAAAGCTTCTCACAATCATCTCTTCGTAGTCTTCATGAACGTACACACATGGAAGGAAACTACAGCTGTGACCAGTGTGACAAGAGCTTCAGGAATCTCAGTTCATACTCCAAACACAAACGATCCCACGTTACTAATAAACTGTTTCACTGTTACCAATGTGCCAAAACATTCACCTCATTGTCTGCTCTGTGCAAACATCAGCGTGATCACTCAGGGCTGAAATCACTCCCATCACTGGATCACAGTGAATCTAAACAGACAGAAAGATATTCTTCTGCTTTCAGGGTCAGACTCAAAACCCTTGAGATCAGGCTCCACAGAGTTCAGATTGAATCTCCTATAAAGATCTGATGAGGCAGCTATGAATGACAATGGTTCTCTAGTCTCATTTTAAGCTTTCTAAACTGTTCTGCTTCAGTGTTCATGTCGAGTGGTTCGCTTTGTTCCAGCAGTTGGATGAAGAATTCTGAGCTGTGATTTCATGTCCTGTATTTCAGAGTAAAGACTGAAGTGACAAATGGAAACATGTTTACAGTCAGAGTCAGATGAACTGTTTTCAGTGGCACAGACGGAGGTTTATCAGACGAGGAGACTTGGCTGTTCTCCACTCACACTGAACAGGGTTCCTGCAGCTTATTAAAAATCTGACCTGAAAGTTATGAAAAATTTCCTTGTAACACTGAGTTACTAGAATAGATATTTTAGAATAGATACAATATAGATATTTTTGGACAATCCCATAAAAAAAGCATGTAAGTGCCATCTGCTGTTTTATATTTGAGAAAAAAGGTTGAAAGATCTTTAAAATCTTTTATTTTTCCTTAAACTTGCTGTACGTATTAAAACTTTTGATTTTGTGTTTAAGATGTCGAAACAATTAATTTTGGGAATTCATTTTTTAAAGTTGTGGTTTCATTTGCTCAAAGTTCATCAATGTTTTCCTGATACAAGGTGGGATGGATCCATGCTTTTATGCTGTTTAAGACAAATTCTGAAAGCTGAACGTTGCAGAGATTGAGACCCATTAAGGTGTGTTCACACCGAACACGAATGATGCGACCAGAGCGTCAGGTTTACATGTAAAGTCAATGGAAAAGTTTGATGACGCATGATTGTGGGTCCTGCGAAAATTCAGAAGCAGACTTGCATCGCGAAAACGCATGAAACGCGCGTCAAAGTAGCACGACTGTATGGCAAGCCATAAGTGCCAAATATCGCCACTTTTCCAACCCGTATGGTTAAGAAATGGCGTAAAAAAATTCTGTTTAATTAGTCCAAACGCCATAACAAACTGCGTTCTGTCAGGACAAACGCCACTTTTTTACCTTGAACGCCCCATCTAAGTGGCAGAAAAAACACCGTTTGTATCTGTCTTTGAACGCCGTTTTTTACGTCACTCGGCAGACAACGCCGTTCAAAGAGACATAAAAATGGCGTTTTTTACGGTGTTCTGCGTCAGCTGTAACGGCGTTTAAAACAGCGTTTTATTGAAATTATGCAGGGCACTCCCCATGGTTCCCTCATCCAATTACTTTCAACTCATTTCACCAAATCAAAACGAGGAAGTGCAGACCACACTAATGCATCACCGATTCACCTTGCTGCTAAGTGATTGCCTATTCAGTACCAGTGCTTGTCACAGTATTCACTTGTATTATAATCCCACTATGCATTTGGATGTGTTTAAGGCATGATCAAGCAAACAAACGACAGAATGCTTTTTCTGAAACCTTAACTGTGTTACGTGTTATGGCAGCTCTGCTCATTTCTAAGCTTCTTTCTTATTTTCCTCTTTAGTTCTCTTAACCTTTAACTTATGTCTTAGCAATCAGATTCTGCCATCATGCATTACCGCTTCGTGCTAGTTATGTTGACTTTTCTCTTCTTTTGTCTCCACTTTTTTCACCCCTATTTGGATACCCGGCGCATGGCTGCTTTGTTTATGTTAGGGATCAGCTGTTAGCGTTGCACCCTGCAGCTGCTCTACCGGCAGACAGACCCGACATCCCCAGTGAGCTGAGGGTGAAGAGACGGGGGTGATTAGGGTTGCCAACCGTCCCTTGAAAAACAGAATCAACCCGTATTTAGAAACAAAAGTACACGTCCAGTATTGTGCTGAAAAGGGACGCACTTTGTCCCGTAATACAGTGAGAATCAAAAGTAGTCTATAACTTTTAATGGAATTAACGCTTTGTTTGAAAACATAATTCCCAGCCCCTCTCCTGCTTTGTGACCAATGAGCTGAAAGCACACTTATGACAATTCAGATTACCGCTTATCTCATTGGTCGAGGAAAGGTCGCTTGCGGAGAAAATACCATAAGACAACAGATGACCACAACAAGAAGCATGGACAACAGGGAAACAAACACCGACACTGCGGTGCAAGTCTCGGACGACAGTACACCTAAAGCTGGGCATACACTGTGCGATTTTTTTTCAGTCGCGTTATTCAGCTTCTGCTCAAACTGCACGATTGACTCGCAGGGGTTAGAAGTTCGTAGGTCACGATGCAGGGTCTCACACTATACGGCCCGATGCTCTGATGCGACCCGAGCGCTCACACTGTGCGTCCATAAAATGAAGGTTATAACAGAAAATCTGTCGCTCGCTCTCCCTCTCTGTTTTTCACTCACACAGACACACCACCACCATCAATTTTGCTAAATTGCTAATGAAAAACATTGATCAGGCAGCTGTGATTGAGCAGCAATGTCCATCCAACTATTTTCACGGTTGTTGTGGTCGTGATAATTTTGTGAGAACATCGAAAAGGCTCGGATGAGCTTTCCAAAGTTCTACAAGTGCCTCCATCGCTTGTATCCAGATCACACGCCGTGCTGCGCCGTCTTTTTCGCTGACATTTGTGTTTGCGCGTGCGCAGTGTGAGAAACTGCGGTGACACCCTCACGACCAAGCGATTGATGGTCGGGAGCTGGTCGTGAGGTGTTAATCGCTTCTCGTTACCCCACGTATACTACACGACGATGCACGACGCACGATGAAGGCCAAAATCAGGCCGATCACCAAATCGGTCGCACGACTCAAAAATCGGCTCAAAATGGGCCAAAAATCGCACAGTGTGAGCCCAGCATTAGACCAGCAATGTTGGTTCCCCTCCGAGGAAAAAAAAAAAAGGCTGCAAAAGTACGGTGAGGAATGGGAAAAGGAAAACACCTGGCTGGAAAAAGTGCACGATAACACCTATAAAGCGCACTGCACTGTGTGCCGGCGCACTTTTCCGTAGGCGTGGTTCTAATGGTGGGCACATGAAGAAAATGAGGGGCGTGAAATTTCGGGGAACCCTTAACCAATTTTTTGTCCACCAGGCCACGGCAGAAGCAGATATGGTATATAAACATTGGTTTGTTTGTTTTAAACCCCCTGGTTAAGGTTAATATGGGCATGTGCAGTGAATATCAGCGCTATGTGGCCAGAAGTGTGATAATATAATTTATTTTGTGTAATAAACAACTGCAAGGATAGATGATTACAATAAATAGATGACTAATACATAGATGAATAATGATGATGAGTTATGATGCGTAATTATCGTAACAAGCGGGTTTACAAACGGGAGCAGCGGATTAGCATTAGAAAAGCTGAAATAATGCCTCAACTGAAGCCAATTGCACTAAATGCACTTTATGTGCACTGTTACAAAAAAAATTTTCTTTCTATTGTTTTCTATTATTTTATATAATTTTAAGTTAAGCAGGACAGAGTTCTTTTAAAGAAAGATTTACTTATATTCTCAAAAGTTAAGCATGACAGGCTTCTGTTTAAGAAAGAGACCTGTTTTATTGTGTTAATGTTAAATCTAAAAATAAATGGCTAAATGATCATTTGTTTCCCATGTGTTCATATCACAAAGAATATGCATCTACTTAAATCAACTTCAAGTCAAATGGTTAAAAAAAATAATTTCACACGCACAAAAAAAAGAGCTAAAAAATTCACCACACTGGGAAGGGTGAAGACAATTGGGTTGCCCAGCCTTGGCCACGAGGTGTCCCATATTTATTTTTCAGGGAGTTGGCAACCCTAGGGGTGATGTCTCCCGAGAAGGACACCTTACACCCCATCTCTCCTTCCTGTAATCACTGTAAATGTGAAATCGCTCCCTGATATGATTGAGGAGCTAATGACGCTAACCCGGTCACAGTGGCAGTACCCCAGCACTGCCCGGCTTCCAGCTTCTGCGGGCGGACAAGACGAGAGACAGTGGTGAGAGGAAAGGAGGGGGACTGGCAGTGTAGGAGCCATAACTAAATGTATTGAATTTTGATGATCACTGGGTTTTCATTTGTTTGGTTGCTACGGTGATGTGTAATGGGAGTCACGTGGGTCCTAGCGGTGACATTAAGAGGGCGTTGTCAGTCTGTCATTCACTGGGTTTTGATTATGACAGAGAGGAGGGCTGGGTAGCCATAGTTTTTGTTGACCGCTGCACAACGAGTTTCCCCTTGTTGCATTAGAGCCTGTGATGTTTTAAGAGTCTGAATCAGGAGCCGATGACTAGTGATGGGCAGATGAAGCTTCATGAAGCACTGAAGCTTTTCATCCAATTGGTTCACCCCAGTGCAAAGCGTCTTGAAGCTTCATTTGCTCTAGTAGGACACCTACTGGACCTTAAACTATTAGTTGGCATGAATTTGAAGAGTGTGGCCTTTTGCACACAGCCTGTAAATGTCAACAACAAAAGGAGTGTGTAAAACATCTATATTGTAGTGATGGCAGTATACTGTGTATATTTATACTGGCAGTATGGAAAATGATTATTTGGAAATGCTTAAAATGGAAATGATCATTTACTGTGAGGTGAGGTGTGGTTGGGGTGTGGACAGTAGTTGTGCTTTTGTAACGTTGAGGTATGGACAGCTACACAGTCCTGCCTGTTCACATTTTATTCTGTAAAGACTAGATTTTCACTGATTTTATGGCCTTTTTAGTGGGGAGAACATAGCTAGGATTGAATGATTTAACTAAATC
The DNA here is from genome assembly GCF_056152115.1 of Neolamprologus brichardi. NCBI lineage: Eukaryota > Metazoa > Chordata > Actinopteri > Cichliformes > Cichlidae > Neolamprologus > Neolamprologus brichardi. The sequence goes on from NC_142112.1 coordinate 36,224,281, forward strand.
TTTTAAATCCTTTGTCCTCCACAATGCTAAATGGCTGGGAGTCCTCATCACCATGCTAACCAGGTCTTCATCTATTTGAGATTGTTCTCCTGAGGAAAGACAATAAAAACAAAGCACAAATATAAATATCACACACGTAACTTATTACAGTTGTATAATATTGTTATATCATTTAGTAACATTACTGCATGCTATATTATCATGGCATTTGATGGCTCACCTGGTTTTGCTCCACAATCAGTTTTCCCCCTATTCTCATGCAAAGCTCTGTAGTGCCTAAGCATGGATGAGGTGTTGTTGTTATATCCCAGCTCCCTGGCGCATGGCAAACACTTCACCTTGTACAAAAGTAAAGACAGCTTAACATAAGTTTTATTGCACCATCAGTATTATGAAAATACATCTTCTGTAGAAATTTACATACCTTGTTGGGAGGAATAAGATCAAAATGTTCCCACGCAGGGGAGGACATCCTCCTCTTCTTAGCTGGCTCCATTCTCTCCTGACTTTCTCTCCTCACTCTCATAAACCTCCAAACTGTCTCCAAACTCTCACTAACCGCAACTCTCCATCAAACACCCACATTTTGAATGAAGTCTGAGGGGTTTATATCGCTGTCATATCTCGCGGCAAAGTTCGAATCACTTCCTGAACCAGTCACGTGGTACAGCCGGGCAGCGAGGCTTCGGACGTCATCATTTTCAGCTCCTCCCACAAATGAAGCAAGCCTCGATACGCTCATCGCGGAAACGCCCCCTCCATTACTCGACACAAGCTTCGATACAGAACGTCACATCACTACCGATGACATTACTCTGTAAACTCTCAAAGTACTTTAATAAACAAGCAAACAATTCCACCTCTCGCATTATTGCGTAAAGTTGACAGCGCGTCAGGCAAATTGGCAGGCTCCGTCCCCGGCCTCTAGCGACTGTGGAAGTCGCTACATCTTTAGTCAACATAAAACGGCATTCTGGAGAAGCAAGCCGCAAGCAGGATCAAAGAAATCAGATCAAGGAACCTGAAAGACGCCAAGTAAGTGCAGCGCATCTGAATGAGTGAGCCAGCAGCACCGACACACCTGACGCAATTCTGAGGAGCGCAGGTAAGAATACCTGTGCATGTCTGGTTGTGGAAAAGGAAGCCACATTGCATTAGCGCTGAGATGTTTCAAGAGGAGACACTGAATGGAATGAATGTTGGTTAAACGTGCAACGTTTTTGCTTCGCTCTTGGATTGATGACTGCGCTGCGTCTTATTAATTATGCTGCTTGGATGACGTTCAAATGGACAATTAAAGTGCCGTTACGTTGAAAGGATTTTATGGTCAAAGTCTATTGTGGCTTCCAGTGGATATATGTTTTAATGGATGATCACTGAACTTTTAAATAAATTTAAAAAAAAAAAATCGAACAAACAAACGGGAAAATCATGAGTCAAACAGGTGGTGATGATTGTTCCTCTAATGATTTGGGGGGAAAGAGACAAAGAAAAATGACTGGAAAGGCATTGTTGAATAAAATCGAAAAATTACACGAAAAGAAGAACAGGAATAGGGAATTTAATTTAAACTTACATACAGTACAGACTTACAATGATCAGTATTATAATTATGTACAAATATATACAGATGCATCAAAGAATACAGCCAGTCAAACCGGGGTAGCATTTGTTGTCCCTGAAAAGGATCAATGGTGGACCGTCAGTACACACTGGAGAAATGCTTCCAGTACTGTCAGCTGTTCAGTGGGTAGAAGACATGTGACCGTTACAATCAGGCATTTGTTCAGACTGAAGTTCTTCATTGGACAGTTTACAGTGTAGCTGCTCAGAAAGTAGAGCAGATGTACTAACAGAGGTTCAGCAAACATTTAACAAAATACACATGATGGGACTTATAGTTGGCTTTTTATGGATTCCAGCTCACTATGGAGTCAGAGGAAATGAAACGACAGAGTTGTGAAGAAAGCCACAAAACATGGGTTAACTGACCAGGCTATTAACTTCTGTCAGACAGAGATAACGAGTATAATAAGGCAAGAAATAAAGGAAACATGACAAAAACAGTGGGAGGGAGAAAGAAATTTAAGGAGGGTAGGAGAAATGAGAAGGACAGGAAGGAGTAGGAGAGAGGAGGTGGTCATATCTGGAATAAGATTTGGACATATTGATTTGAACACTACTATTGGTGACTGTCAAACCTTTGAGTCGCTGAGAAGCTGAATAGGGGGATAATGTTGACACGCTCGCTGTTCAAAATGTCAGTTTACTGCAAAAGGGTTCAAGAAGTGAAAGTTTTCAGGCCTTATTCCAGTTTTGGGTGTCGACGTTCCACTCCACACCAGTTGGTGGCGGTAATGCACCATCTTGTTGTTTAACAACCGCCAAACAACAAGATGGTGCAAATAATATAACGAAGAAGAAGCCTGTTCCCCGATCATATGCCGTACACAGTTTGCACAGACGTTTCATCCAAAGCGAGTAAAGTAGTGAACTTAGAGGAGAGAAATAAACTAAAGTATCGATCATAAACCACTACCAACGTTTGGATCGATATCTGCATCGATCTGCCCACCCTTGTCTCCTGGATCGTCGCTGAGATCAGCGTGAACCACGTGGGTCTCTGCTCCCTGATCTGTTTCCTGTGTTTGGAAAGAGTTCCAGCTTCATCGCGGAGTTTCTCTCGGTTTGTGGGCTCATCTAAAGGTAAGCACCGAGCTAACTTTACTGTGAGTTCAGTTCATGTTGAGTTTAGCTCCTGAATGAGGTCTTCTGCTGCTCTCCTCGGTGTCTGTTCACAGTTTATTGTGAACACGTTGAGAGAAGAGTGAGAGAGTGTTTGGAGAAAAACACCAACTAATCATTAGCTCAGCATGCTGGGAGAAGTTGGAGCAGAAAAGTCTTTTCATTGTCCCTGCAGCTGTTTTTCTGCATGCACCAAACCTCTACAGCCTCATTTCTATTTGAAGTGATAACAGGAAATGGATGAGAGCGATCTGCTGCAGTATCAGAGTCAAAATAAACTTTATTGTCCAGCTGCTGTGGATGAACACATGAGAGGAAGTGAACTCCTACAAAGTCTCATTTTAATGAGTCTGGCTGCTGTAAAGTGATGCACAGGAAGATGTTAACAAAAACTAATGAAACAGAGATGAAAGTAAACAGTGTTCATATTTGAAAGCATAGAGAATAAAAATATATTGTGGTGGTTAATGTGCAGCAGAGTGTTGAATGTAATAATGTCTTCCTGTGTCAAACAGCTGCAGTCAAAGAAGGAAGGAAAGCTGGTTAAAAGTGTTGAGTTTAAAGGCCCCATCATTAATGTGCAGGTAGAGCTGACTAAGGCAGAGCAGTTTGGCCAAAAATATTTATCACGATATATATTTGAAAATTTGCGATAACGATATAATTGACGAGAGACAAAAGACTTTACATCTCCACAACTTGATTAGTTCCAGAAACCCCCCATCAATGTATTTTCACTTAAAAGGAAGCCCGATTATTAAGACATGTTTGTGCTAAAATATGTACTGTGCTTTCAATAATGTTGTATTAAAATACGCCAAATGTTTTTCTTTTAAGCACATTTTATATAAAACCTACTTACTAGTAGGCCGCCATTGTTATTTACTTCTCAACGCACTCTGTGAGGACGTCATACGGTTGCACCGCATCGAGTTTACAGTTAGCAGCGCACTGGAAATGGCTTCTGTTCAACCTTTCCAGTTTGAACCAGAGCAAACTGAGAGAGAGGATGAAAATAGTCAACGACTACTTAGTTTAGATGAAGATGAAAACAATCCATCAAACGTGGACGCGAGACTGAGGGAAACCTACTGGTGTCTATGCGGCTACTGCTTGCCAATGGCAACAGCGACTGAGAGCGTTTGTTGTAAAAGAGCTCAATTTTATGGCAGCGACTATCCACGGTATCGCATAACCGCATGATAAAATAAATCACGCAATATGGTTAAAAAAAAACAACATATTGTACTGTTTGATTTAGGAGTAATACTGTGTTTCTGGTGTGATAATTACTTATCTTCCCTTCCCCCCCAGCTGAGTCTGTAGGCTGGATAGTTTGTTAGGTATCTGCTAAACTATGTTTGTTTGTTTATCAATGACAAAGTGTCATCTAGCAACAAAACATCTGAACCTGTGATTTAAAAATTCTGCATTGTCAATACTTGATGTTATGAGAGGGTCTAACCACTAGGTGGCTACCTATTACCAGCAGACAACAAACTTCACTCGTTGAAGTCTTCAAGTAACAGAAAAATATATTATACTAATTCTACTCGCATGTTTATGCAAAAGGTTAAAAAAGGTCAAGGGACTTTTCTAAGGTCGATTGTGGCTCAAGAGTTGGCAGCTCGTCTTGTAATTGGAAGGTTGCCGGTTCAGACAGTCTCGGTCGTTGTGTCCTTGGGCAAGACACTTCACCCGTTGCCTGCTGGTGGTGGTCAGAGGGCCCGGTGGCGCCAGTGTCTGGTAGAGGTGGGAATCACCATACATCCCACGATACGATATTATTGCAATTTTTTAAAATACTTAGCGATATTCAGATTCTGTACATAAAGGTAAACTTTATCAATATTCAATTTATCTAATAACAAAGTCTCACACTCAGTCTTTCTCTCATTTCAGTTTTATTGTTGACAAACTTGAACGGTTTGTATTACAGTCTAGTCCAACTTAACTGAACGCAACCATCTGGTACAATTATAGCTATTCTGAACTATGCAATTTATGAAAACTATGCAGCCCATTCAGCAACTGAAGAATTTGAAAGTAAATTAAAACAAAATATAATTTTACATTAAATAAAAAAGTTTTAAACTTAATTAAAATAAAACATGTCTTAAATTAAAATAAGTAAACTGTCATGTTTATTGCTGCCAAAAAAAAAAGTTAAACACATTTGGACAGTGAAGGAATGTCAGGATTCTTGCTCAGAAAAAGGATCAACATGCTCTGAAGTCAGAGCATGTTCCAGTCCACGAAAAAAATTTTTGTAACAAAATATCGATTTCTGCTGTCCCTGTATCGATACATTATTAGCAAACAAAATATCACGATACTACACAGTATCGATTTTTTCCCCCACCCCTAGTGTCCGGAAGCCTCGCCTCTGTCAGTGCTCCCAGGGCAGCTGTGGCTACAATGTAGCTGACATCACCAGTGTGTGAATGTGTGTGTGAATGACTGAATGTGTAAAGTGCTTTGGAGTGCTTAGGGACTAGTAAAGCGCTATACAAATACAGGCCATTTACCATTTAAAAACATTAATAGAATTCTAATTTTTATTATACAGTGAAATTACGATATCATCATTTTTACAGATTCTCCATGCAACACAGTGCACCAACACTTTGAAGCCATATATAACACAAAGTGTATAAACCCCAATCCACCTTTAACATGGTCCTTCTCCCAAACCTTCAAATAGGACTTTCTGGCCCTGTCATAGTAAAGGGCTGCTTAGAATATTAGAGCCAATGTCACAAAGTTCCTCCTGAAGTATAAGTGAGTGAGAGAGTTTCCTCACGTTGCAGCACAACACGTCTCACAAGATTTCTACAAGCAATCAGAGTGAAATTTGTACTTTGTGTTGTCAGATGAACATATGAGACATTTTGACTCTTCAGTGCAGTGTGGAGCCTAACAAAGATCTGTTTTGTGTCCCAGCTGATCAGCAGGAGGAGAAGAGTCTGACGGAGCAGCAGAGGAACATTTTCAGCCATCTGGACTCAGCTGAGTCACTACAGAGGAAACAATGAGCTCAACACAGAAGGTGAGGAAAATATGGTCCTTTCTCAAATCTCAAGTATGATTTGTACAATTGGAACACCAGCATACTTGATGAGTTTTTTACTGAGGTTTTACTATTATAGCACAGTAAATAATAGGGGACCTATTATTTAACTGTGCTATAATATGTTATATGAGGCTTAACTTTAATCTCAGCCAAACTGATTTACTCAGAAACAATAAAACAATGAAATAAATCCAAGACACATATATATTATGTTTAACCTGCGGGGGTCTGAAAAAGGTTTGTGGGAGTCCGCTGTTCTCGCCGGGCTCAAATGATCCTCATCATCTATCGAGCTGGTGGGTAACAGACGTGTTCGAAAACATCTGAGCACTTTTGTAAATATGTGATGTCTTCACCCCTAAAGAACACATAAGTTTATTAGTAAAAGTTGAAGTACTGATTTAACTTCTTTACTCAAGCTAAAGTGAAAAAGTACGGGCTCTGAAATGTAATCAGAGTAAGAAAGTAAAAGTAGCTCCTTGAAGAACATTTTTACCACCTGTTTTTCTCCAAAGTTAACTGAACCTTGTGCTACATTAATGTAATAATAAAATAAGATTAGTAGATGAAATACAAACTATTTATTTCTAATAAAGGTGTTTGAATCAGTTAAGTGGAAAATAAAACATATGTATATTTTCTGTTGCCTACATTGTAGAGGGTGACTTTGCCTCTAAACAGGAACATGAGCAGGGAAGAGGTTGAAGTGGGATTGAGCAGGTGGGAACCCTAAAATCAGCTGTAGTGGTTCAGCGTGGGGAAAAGAATCACAGCCCCTCCCATGATTTAAATGCACTTTAGAACAGCACACAGAAACACTACATATGAGTGGGTGGCGAGAGGTATGGGGTCTTCACAGCCTGTTCTCTGTTCGCCATGAGGGGCCAGGAGGAGGAGTCGCCCATCTAGTCGGGGTCTGGGATGCTGGGCCTCTCTGCTGCTGCAGGACTGGGGACGGTCTGCTTGTCTCCACCCCAGGGCACAGGGCAGCATCTCCTGGGTCTGGGAGCAGGTTGCCCCTCTCTCGGTGATGGCACCTGGACCCGGGGTTACAGAGTGGGGGAGTGTTAGTGTGTGCACAGTGTATATTTGTGTTTGTCTCCACCTTGGGCGAGTGCTGAGTATTTTTATGGGTGTGCATGAAAGTGGGGATTCATGATTGTGCCTGTTTGCCTATGCTTATATGTCAAGTCGGGTCTTAACTCCACCTCTCTGGGAACATCTCAGGCACCCCAGGTGTGGTGGTCTAGGCGCTCAGCTGTGTACTGGCTCACTCCTGTTGGCTGCTTGGTGGTGCCTGGCACCTGTGGCTCGGTCGAGCCCCTTCCAAACATTTTCTTTGGCCTTGAGACAATATTTGATTTGATATACCTTTATTAGTCCCACAAGGAGAAATTTCATAAGGCTTTCGACCTATTGCACGCAATGGCGGCGCCATCTTACCCTCCGACCATACATAAATTACACAAAATATCACATGGGGAAGACAGGTCAGAGAGGTATAACAATGGAAAATGCACCACATGAGGAAAGATAAGGAGAAAAAAATAGTGAGAGGAATAGTGAGATTCCTGACACGCCCCACCCACCCATCACCTTCACTCAATACCAGGCTGAGATGCAAATGAGGAGACTTCACTCAACCAGACGGAGTGAGTCCCCGCGTCCTCAAGGCCTGTGCCCCCCAGCTGTGTGGAGTCTTTCATAAACTTTTTATGCTGAGTCTGAGTCTGCAGAAGGTACCAGTGATGTGGAAGACATCATGCCTCGTCCCTATTCCAAAGACGCCACGTCCCAGTGGCCCCCAGGATTACAGGCCCGTGGCACTGACCTCCCACATCATGAAGACCCTGGAAAGGCTCATCCTGGACCAGCTGCGACCCATAGTAAGACCACATCTGGATCCCCTTCAGTTTGCTTATCAGCCTCGTCTCGGAACAGAGGACGCCATCATCTACCTGTTCAATCGTGTCTACACCCATCTGGACCAGCCGGCGAGCACTGTGAGGGTTGTGTTTTTTGACTTTTCCAGTGCTTTCAACACCATCAGGCCAACCCTCCTGGGTGATAAGTTAACAGCAGGTGGATGCTTCTCTGGTGTCCTGGATTGTTGATTACCTGACAGGAAGACCACAATATGTACGTCTCCCACAGTGTGTGTCTGACAAGGTAATCAGCAACACAGGGGCACACAAGGGACTGTCCTCTCCCCCTTTCTCTTCACCCTCTACACCACAGACGTCAGCCACTGCACAGAGACCTCTATCTTCAGAAGTTTTCTGATGACTCTGGGGTGGTTGGATGCATCAGCAGGGATGATGAGACAGAGTACCGGGCTGTGGTCGACTCCTTTGTCATGTGGTGTGAGCAGAATCATCTGCAGCTCAACATAGCAAAGACCAAGGAACTGATAGTGGACTTCAGGAAGACCAGGAAACACTTGACCCCTGTTTCAATCCAGGGGGTCAGTGTTGACATTGTGGAGGACTATAAATACCTTGGAGTACACATTGACAATATACTGGACTGGGCTAAAAACACCACAGCACTTTACAGGAAGGGCCAGAGTCGTCTCTATTTTTTGAGGCGACTGAGGTCCTTCAATATCTGCCAGAAAATGCTCAGGATTTTCTACGAGTCTGTTGTGGCCAGTGCCATCCTCTATGCCAGGGGTGTCGAACTCCAGGCCTCGAGGGCCGGTGTCCTGCAGGTTTTAGATCTCACCCTGGGTCAACACACCTGAATCGCATGATTAGTTCGTTACCAGTCTCTGGAGAACTTCAAGACATGTTGAGGAGGTCATTTAGCCATTTCAATCAGCTGTGTTGGTTCAAGGACGCATCTAAAACCTGCAGGACACCGGCCCTCGAGGCCTGGAGTTCGACACCTGTGCTCTATGCTGTTGCATGCTGGGGGAGCAGGCTGAGGGTCGCAGATGCCAAGAGACTCGATAAACTGATCCGTAAGGCCAGTAATGTTGTGGGGATGGAGCTGGACTCCCTCAAGGTGGTGTCGGAGAGGTGGATGCTGTCCAAGATAAAGAAAATGTTGGATAACACCTCCCACCCACTCCATGACATGCTGGTCAGTCACAGGAGCACGTTCAGTGAAAGACTGAGATTACCGAAAAGCACCACTGAACGACACAGGAAATCATTCCTGCCTGTGGCCATCTCACTGTACAACTCCTCCACTTAACACACTGTTTACTGCAACAGCTACACCCTTCTTGCACATGTTCTTTTTCAGCTATTTAATAATAAGTGACTTTTATGTATATATATGCCTGTATATATTGTGCTATTCTTAGTTAGTGTATTGTCTGTCTTTGTTAATGTTTGTTTATAATAGAGCACTGTAACGAAAAATAATTTCCACTAGGGATCAATAAAGTATTCTGATTCTGACACCAACTGTCTGCCATCTATAATCCAGTTTTGAGAACCCTTCACAGACACCTTAACACCCACTCACATCCTGGGCCTTTTCACTTCAGGAAATCACATGATAGGGTGGAGTTAGGTTTCATAATAGATTCACTTGAAACCTTGGCTGACTGTGACCCACACCTGTTTTTACACCATGGCTGGTGTGATTAGGTAGAGGATCAATAGGGGGTCCATGACCCTTTTGGGGGACACTCACATTAGGTTTAAAATCTGGGACTCTCCACCATTTGACCCTAGAACTGAAGAAGATTCTGGGATGAGAGGTGAAACATCTTCAAGCAAGCTTGAACATGTTTGCCTTCCAAGCTCCTTAGAGTACGATGACCTGAATGACTAAGAACCTGTTAACTATTACAATGGATCTGTTGTCATTGAACAAACTAATATCAGGAACAGGAAATATAAAAAAGCATAGACCTGTAAACATTTTTTTACTATTATGAGTGTTTTAGCATGTTAGCATTAATATTTGTGTACAAGTGATGGGATGGGCATGATTTTACTGTTTGAACATCCATGAATTATTTTTAACACCAGGTTGGATGTAATGTGTTTCTACTACCAGCAGGTGGGGATAAAAGACCTTTAAGGTGTTTGGTGCCACACTCCACCTTCAGGTTTAAAACTAGTGTTAATGGAGGGAGTTTGAAGGTTCAGTTTGTTCCACGACTGCATTTCACTCACTGCCTCTGTTTGTATCTCTGTCACTGCAGGACCAACATGGAGCGAGAAGTCAGCGCTCTCAGGAGGCCGACAAACCTCGCAGAAGAAAGAGAGAGAACAAATACACCTGTGATGATTGTGGGAAGGGTTTTCCTGCTAAGTCTAAACTAAAACGTCATCAGGTCATCCACACTGGAGAGAAGCCGTACAGCTGTGAATTGTGTGAAAAGACTTTTTCCTGGAAGCGTTCCCTAAAATCACACCAACTCACCCACAGTGGAGTTAAAGCGTACAACTGTGATCAGTGTGGCAGAGCTTTTACTCACAGTTGCAACTTAAAGGCTCATCTAGTTACCCACTCTGGAATTAAAGCATACAGCTGTGACATCTGTGGGAAAACCTTCAGCCGGATGGAGAGCAGAAATATACACTTACGCATTCACACCAGACATGATGTGTACTGCTGTGATCAGTGTGGCAAACGCTGTACTACAGACACACACCTAAAACGCCACATGTTTACCCACACTGAGGAACAACCTCATAAATGTGACCTGTGTGAGAAGACTTTTAAATCTATACATTACCTAAGACGACACCAACAGATACACAACAGAAAGAGACTCTCCAAGTGCAGTTACTGTGAGGTATGTATTTTTATTTTTATCTCGTCATTTTAGCCTGACTGTTTGGAACAACTCTGCTCATTAAACTGTGTTAGCTAGGGGTGGGTTTTGATAATCAATTTATCGATTAAAATCGATTCTGGCTTGGATAACGTCATATCGATTCATTAAAATCCTGAATCGATTTTTTTTTAAATATAATTTTATTTTGCCCGAAACGCCCGACTCTCAGGTGAAGCCTCACAAAATTTCAACAACCACCAAACAACTCAAACAATAAATGAGAGCAGGAACACGGATTCTGCACAAAGACGTAAACACAAAGCGCGGAGCCGCCGACGGATCAGAATCAGTGAGATGTCGCCTTTCTCACCCGACGGCACGGACACAGTCGGGGTTGAAAGCCGACAGCTCGCAGATTCTAATGTTTCGGCGGGTCCGCGCTTTGTGTTCACTCCCTTTTTGCGGTGATTCTAAAGCTGTTAGTTTGATCTCCCTCCAAACAATATTGACCGAACCAGCAGCAAAAGAAGATCCAAACTACGCTTCACAAAAACATTGTCATGAATTCCCTCTGACTTTTTCTGTTTTGCTTCCACCACAATAAAATCACACTTCATGCACAGCTCTCTCTCTCTCTCTGTCTTTCTCTCTCTCTGTCTCTCTCTCTCTCTCTCTCTGTCTCTCTAACTGCACAGTTACAGTGTTATAAATGCAGTATTAAATTAGTATTATTGCAGTGTTACTTTAGTAATTTAGCACTTTGTTGATAGCCTTTAAACATAAGCATTGTAGTACTTCAGTGTTATTCAGATGTTACTGTAAACATAAATAAGTATTACTGTAGTATTATAATGGTAGTATTGTAGTTACTGCAGCCCAGTAAACTGAGTGTGTTAACTGAAACAGTAAAATGAATTGGACGTCTGCAGAAATGCTCTTTATTTCAGGCAACGTTCAGGATGAAAATGTTGAAGGACTGACTTGCACTGTCTTTGTGTCTTTGTTTAGAAGCAGAGCAACACAGATGGATCCAGTTCTCAACCCTGTCATCACTGTGGTGGGAAAGACTTTCAGTTTGCAAGCTGACCTAAAATGACATCAACATAAAGACACTGGAGATAAACTCACCTAGTGCAAAAATAGTGGGAAAGGCTTCACAAGTACATTAAAATGCCATGAAGTCATTCACAGTGGGATTAAAAAGCATCTCTGTGACCAGTGTGGGTCATCCTTCACTACTACGGGTCACCTTAAAACAAACAAACAAACAAACGTGTGCACAGGAGAGAAACCATACAAGTGCAGACACTGTGACAAAAGCTTCTCACTCCCAGGTAGTCAAAACTTTCATGAACGTGCACACATAGAAGGAAACTACAGCTCTGACCAGTAGGACAAGAGCTTCAGGAATCTCAGTTCATACTCTAGTTCTTCTCTTGGCTCTTGACAGAGGCGGTCGCACTTTCTCCTTCACCCTCTCCTTCTCGCTTATCTTTCCTGTTTGGCTTCTCATGTCCTTTGTATAGTCTCACGTATTCTCTAACCCTAAGAGAGTCGCATGTACACTGACACAGACCTACACTCATCCCCACTAGGGCTGGGCGATATGGCCTAAAATTCATATCGCGATATAATTTGAAGCATGTGCGGTAATGATATATATAGCGATATATTCTTTTCTTCTGTATAATGTATTTTCCACACTATAAGGTACACTTAAAATCCTTTAATTTTCTCAAAATTCGAGAGTGTGCCTTATGTATGAATTCTGGTTGTGCTAAATGACCTCGAACCGATTTTGGCGTGCAGAAATCTGTTAAAAATGTTTTAGTACAACTTTGGTAAGTCGCACTGCTTGATGGATTGTCAGAGCATTATGGCTGCCGTAGTGAGGAGCTTCACAGAGTAATCTGGGTCCAAAACTCCGTCCGCTTTAGGTCCCAAAGTCAAATGAACACTGAGAGTTAAAAACGGTCTAAATTCTTTCATCTTTAATAGAATCATCAGCGTTGCTGCTTTACCAGGTGTAACAATTAAGTTTAACATCCAGGCATCCATAAAAACCGAATTTATTAAATTTAACGGAGTTAGAAGTTAACAGGAAGTTAGTTCGCTAGTTTCCACCTAAACATGACATACCATGTTTTGACTGAGATTTTTGAAACTAATTAAAACGTACAGCTCTGCTACCACTTCCAACATAAATGAAGACAGAAAACTAAACAGCAGTGGCGTTTGTAGGGTTACTGAAGTTGGACTACCTGGTATATAATGTTGTGCTACGTGATTGCTAGCGACACAGCTATGTTAGCATAACATTAGCACAGTGAAGCTGGAGGATGAACGCCAACTTTTTTTCCACTCGATAAAAGTTAACGTGAGGGATTCTGGTGGTCAGGGACAAATGCAATCGCATTGCAGGATGCTATACACGGGCCAAACTTCAGTCAGGAGAACAACTGAGATTATTCATCCACAATACGAGGTTAGTTATTAATATACTGCAACAACATGGGAACAGAGCAGCTGCGAGAGAATTCAACATTAATGAATCAATGTTACGGAAGTGGAGGAAGCGCAGTTTTTGGCTTTCCCCATATTTCAAAAGTGCTTCATCTTTTTGCTGTGACTGTCCCCGGCATAATTTGCAGATGATAATGGTTTTAGCCGCTGCGATGCTTTCAACCAAAACAGGCGCAGCTTGATGACATCATCAACATGCGCTATCGCGATAGAGCGATATAGTCAAAATCTCTATCGCTGGCCAAATTTATATCGTTTCTATCGTATATCGTTTATATAGCCCACCCCTAATCCCCACCCCCACCACCTCCAAACACCTTCAAAGCTTATGTCTTCCGTGTTGTGATATGTGATGATTCATGTGCTATGTGCTGAGGTGGGTTTTTTTGGGTTCCCAAACTGATCTCCCTGTTAGAGCTCAGTCTGGGCGGAGTTCTTCTTTTCTCCTCATTTTTCCTCATGTTGTGCCTTTTCCATTGTTGTTCGGTTTGGGTCGCTGCCTGTGCGGAGGCAACTGTGTTAATCCCTGAATCCATCTACAATCTGGACATCACAGGTTCTGTACAGCATGAGGGTTAATAAAACCATACTCATATGAATGTGATGTGTAAATTGATTTATTCTTGTACCTCCATGCACCAGTGGCTGAATTCTTCACCCCAGTGAAGAGGTGATCGTTATCTCCTGATTTTAATGAATTGAGCGGTTTGCACTTTTGTCCCTACAACATATCATAAAAAAGTTAATTTTAAAAAAATCAATATTAGCTGTATGTAAACAGCAATAGATGAAAAACCACAGGACCCACCGTACAAGCTAGTTTATGAGCACTTTTTTGCAAAGATTATATTAATTAAAAAAAAAATAACCATATGAAAATGCCCAAAGCCTGACAACGCAACCACTACAAAAATGTAACTTTTGTACCACAAGATTTTCATTTAAAACGATATTCCTCTCCAGCATTAACTCCTGCTTTGTCTGCAATTGTTATGAGAAAAATGGAGTAAGAGAAAATTAAATGACAGTTGTGAAGAAAGCCACAAATAATGGGGTAGTTGACCTGGCTATTAACCTGTCTCAGACAGAGATGAAGAGTATCATAAGGCAAGAAACAAAGGAAACATGGCAAAAACAGTGGCAGGAAGAAAGGAGGAGACAATGGTTGAATATGATTTAAAGGAGTGTAGGAGAAATGAGAAGCACACGAAGGAGAGGAAGAGAGAGGAGGTGGTCATATCTGGAATAAGATCTGGACATACTGGTTTGAAATCTACACTATTCATGACAGGGAAACTTGATACAGGGAAATGTGATTCCTGTGGACGAGCGGAAACTAGAACATGTTATATTACACTGATTCAAAATCTCAGTGACATAAAACTGAAACTGGATCTTTTTGATTTACTGTAAAAAGACTCAAGAAGTGAAAGTTATCAGGCCTTATTCCAGGTTTTAAAAGAGAGTAAATTGTCCACCAGTTGGTGGCGGTAATACACTATTTTGGTGTTTGACAACCGCCAATAAACGTTGTAAAGAAGATGACTCGCCTTTCAGGATGACAGACGGAGCTATTTTTTCATCCAAAGCGAGTAAAATCCTGAATTTGGATGATAAAACAAACTAAACTACCGTTTGGATCGATATCTGCATCGATCTGCCCACCCTTGTCTCCTGGATCGTAGCTGAGATCAGCGTGAACCACGTGGGTCTCTGCTCCCTGATCTGTTTCCTGTGTTTGGAAAGAGTTCCAGCTTCATCACGGAGTTTCTCTCGGTTTGTGGGCTCATCTAAAGGTAAGCACCGAGCTAACTTTACTGTGAGTTCAGTTCATGTTGAGTTTAGCTCCTGAATGAGGTCTTCTGCTGCTCTCCTCGGTGTCTGTTCACAGTTTATTGTGAACACGTTGAGAGAAGAGTGAGAGAGTGTTTGGAGAAAAACACCAACTAATCATTAGCTCAGCATGCTGGGAGAAGTTGGAGCAGAAAAGTCTTTTCATTGTCCCTGCAGCTGTTTTTCTGCATGCACCAAACCTCTACAGCCTCATTTCTATTTGAAGTGATAACAGGAAATGGATGAGAGCGATCTGCTGCAGTATCAGGGTCACAATAAACTTTATTGTCCAGCTGCTGTGGATGAACACATGAGAGGAAGTGAACTCCTACAAAGTCTCATTTTAATGAGTCTGGCTGCTGTAAAGTGATGCACAGGAAGATGTTAACAAAAACTAATGAAACAGAGATGAAAGTAAACAGTGTTCATATTTGAAAGCACAGAGAATAAAAATATATTGTGGTGGTTAATGTGCAGCTCTTGGTGATTTGGGAGAATCATGTTTTTAATCATGTTGTGGATTGAATGTTGGGTTTTATTTTATTTTATCTACAGAAGTTTTTTTTCTCCTGTGATCGTTCAGATTGATTTGTTGGGTTGACTTGAATCATGTGAAGGTTTAAAGCTGCACTTCCCCCAAAAAGAATAAAGTATAATCGTGAAGAATGTAATAATGTCTTCCTGTGTCAAACACAGCTGCAGTCAAAGCAGGAAGGAAAGCACTGAAACCACTGATCAATGACCACGAGTACTGTGGAAAATATAAATGTTGTAATTTTAAATAAGTGCCATATTAATCAAGAGGTTATAGAAGGTTTAAACTGGAAGACATTTAAAGTAGTGTTTTGCTTGTAACTGCATACGTGCCTGTGCAGATTAGAACAGGATGTACTCAGGATGTGTCATATGCGATCATGGGGCCTCACAACGAGAAACAGGAAACAGATGGAGGTGAGAGATTGCTGAAACCGTTAGTGAGGAACAAACATCAATACTATAAAATGAGTTGCAGACAACTGCCGCGCATGTTATATTATCTGCTTACGCATGAAGGGGCGTGAACCCTGACATATAAAACTGTATATTGAAGTGCTTCCTCTTTGAGATCTACTGGACTACGCTGAGGGTGGTGTCGTGTAGATCTCCCACAGATGTGCTTAATAAATAATTGTTGTTGACTGGACAAGATCTGAGTAATGTTTTTTTGTTCTCAGCCCAACATCAAAGAATCGGGACAGTACCGTTCACAGAGAGTTGGGGAATGGCTGCACAGAATCAAACTTTTAGGAATGGAGGGACTGGGGGGCTGAAGGAGTTGAAAGTGTGGGGTGGGGGAGTAACAGGTCTGTCCCTGTTTGTGGAAACCACAGGAGGAACTGTTCAGGCTGTTGCTGGGTGTGAATTGTTGATGGAGTCTTTAAACTTGTAGTTGCTGTTTTCCAGACTGAAGCAGAGTCGTTAGCTGAAAACTGGTTTTAGAGGTTCATTCAGGACACCTTCTCAGGCTCTTACAGCCTTACCTGTATCATAACAAAGTGTATAAACCCCAATCCACCTTTAACATGGTCCTTCTCCCAAACCTTCAAATAGGACTTTCTGGCCCTGTCATAGTAAAGGGCTGCTTAGAATATTAGAGCCAATGTCACAAAGTTCCTCCTGAAGTATAAGTGAGTGAGAGAGTTTCCTCACTTTGCAGCACAACACGTCTCACAAGATTTCTACAAGCAATCAGAGTGAAATTTGTACTTTGTGTTGTCAGATGAACATATGAGACACTTTGACTCTTCAGTGCAGTGTGGAGCCTAACAAAGATCTGTTTTGTGTCCCAGCTGATCAGCAGGAGGAGAAGAGTCTGACGGAGCAGCAGAGGAACATTTTCAGCCATCTGGACTCAGCTGAGTCACTACAGAGGAAACAATGAGCTCAACACAGAAGGTGAGGAAAATATCACAGTTTCACCAAATAATCAGTCGCGTCTAAAACTCTCATATTCCCAACCTGTTATATCACTGTGTTGTATATTATGTTGTTTTTTAGAGACCACAGCACATGTTAAAATAAGGAAGGTTTATTCATCAAAATTATTAATAATCAAATGGACATAACAGTTTTTGTCAGTTTTACCCCTGATACTGCTGGATAAACAGAAACTCACTCAGGAACGAGGTCACACAGAGCTCAAGTTTTCACTCGCGAGGGGGAAGCAGTTGTCTCCAACCCACTTCAACTTGCTTTCCCCCTGCAGGTTGTTTTTATTGGTCACACACATGACTATGAGAAACTACTATAACTGGTTACAAAGTGATTGTGCTGTGCAAGTGTGATTATACATTGTGTGTGGTTATATGATGGGAGTGCAGCTCTCCCAGATTGTTGTTGGTAGAATCTGTTCTTCTCAAGGCTGCTTGTTCCTCTTATCAATGTCATGCACGTAGTCATATGTGTAGGTTACCTAGATAGCAAACAGAAGCATTCTAGCTTTCTAAATGGCATTGTGTAGCTTTTTAAATGGCAACCTGTAACACATACATTAAACCTAACAATTTTTTCAACACCCCAAAAAATACATGTTCAAAGCACCACAACAGCAGCCTGATATGAAACAGAAGCTGTCACCTGAGCTCTGTAGGGTGGGCAATTATAATGAAGCTCTTTATTATAATTTGTAGATTCAAGCTGCTCTTCATATTTTTGAAATATGCAAGCGTGATTATACATTGTGTCAGCATCATGAGCTTCAGTTTAAATGAATCTCTGCTGCACTTGATGTAATCTAACTGTGACATGAGCACCACAGTCACTGTGCACCAGTCACACACTGTTCTTTACTTTAAATCCATCACAGTTCAGCAAACTAACCTGTTTATCCTGCACTAACCTGCAGAGGATCTTCATGCAGTCTTTAAATAACACAGTTAATCTGCCTCAGATTGTTTTGCAGCATCTTTCACTATCTGAAAAAACATAATGTCACATATACAGACCCAACTGATTTCAACACATGAGGACTTACATGTAAGCTTTAATCTCCAGTTGATCAAATCCCACTGAGCAGTCCTTCCCTTTAAATCTAACCTCTCTTCTTCCTCTCCTGTGTGTCTTACCTTTCTCATCAGTTTGATGTTTGAAACCAAAAGTGAAAAGTCTATTTTGAAAATATAATGAGTAGAAAGTCCTTTTTTTCTGTGGGGAGTAAAAGTAAGGAAAATAAGAAAAAATGATTTTAGAGTGTTTAAACAGTCATGAATTATTTTCAACACCAGGTTGGATGTAATGTGTTTCTACTACCAGCAGGTGGGGATAAGAGACCTTTAAGGTGTTTGGTGCCACACTCCACCTTCAGGTTTAAAAGTAGTGTTAATGGAGGGAGTTTGAAGGTTGAGTTTGTTCCACGACTGCATTTCACTCACTGCCTCTGTTTGTATCTCTGTCACTGCAGGACCAACATGGAGCGAGAAGTCAGCGCTCTCAGGAGGCCGACAAACCTCACAGAAGAAAGGGAGAGAAAACATACACCTGTGACGAGTGTGGGAAGGATTTTACTGTGAAGGCTAAACTAAAACTTCATCAGGTCATCCACACTGGAGAGAGACCGTTCAGCTGTGACTTGTGTGGAAAGACTTTTTCCTGGAAGAGTGGCCTAAAACAACACCAACTCATCCACAGTGGAGTTAAAGCGTACACCTGTGATCAGTGTGGGAAGGATTTTACTGTGAAGGCTAAACTAAAACTTCATCAGGTCATCCACACTGGAGAGAGACCGTTCAGCTGTGACTTGTGTGGAAAGACTTTTTCCAGGAAGGATGCTCTAAAACATCACCAACTCATCCACAGTGGAGTTAAAGCGTACACCTGTGATCAGTGTGGCAGAGCTTTTACTCAAAGTAGCAGCTTAAGGAGGCATCTAGTTACCCACTCTCGGACTAAGGCATACTGCTGTGACATTTGTGGGAAAACCTTCAGTTGGATAGGGCACCGAAATAGACACCTGCGCATTCACACCGGACATGATGTGTACTGCTGTGATCAGTGTGGCAAACAGTTTATAACCAACACGCATTTACAACAACACATGTTTACCCACACTGAGGAGAGACCTTATAAATGTGACCTGTGTGAGAAGACTTTTAAATCTCCACATTACCTGAGACGACACCAACAGATCCACACCAGAAAGAGACTCTACAAGCGCATTTACTGTGAGGTATGTATTTATATTTTTATCTTGTCATTTTAGTCTGACTGTTTGGAACAACTCTGCAAATTAAACTGTGTTAGCATGTTAGCAATTCTACTGCATGGAAAAGGCTTCGTCTGAGGCACAGTTAATCTGCCTCAGATTGTTTTGCAGCATGTTTCATAATCTGAAAAAACATAATGTCACATGTACAGACCCAGTATCTGATGTCAACACATGAGGACTTGCATGTAAGCTTTAATCTCCAGTTGATCAAATTCCACTGAGCAGTCCTTCCCTTTAAATCTAACCTCTCTTCTTCCTCTCCTGTCCTGTGTGTCTTATCGTTCTCCATCTCTGAGTGAAGTTAGCTCTCTTTCTTTTCTCTCCCTGTGATGTACAGCAGCTGGACCTTTAGCCAGCAACACACTGTGAGACAAACTGCACACAAACAGTTTGTGTGTTTGCTGATGTTTGTTGATAGAAACGCTGGATTTGAAATTACCTGTTTGTTCAGGTGCTGTGCAAAAAAGAAAGAAGAACAACGTCTCACTTTAACTCCTGACTATGACTCACAGTTTTGCCTCTTTCATCTCTTTTTATGTTTCATACCCTGGTGATTAGTACACGATCAGGATTGTCTTTCATGTGTTACTTTTCAGGCTCAAATCTGTTCGATGTTTGATGCCCTTAGTGATGAAATAACTCCCCTCAAATTTCTCAAACCAAAAGTAAAAAGACTGTTTTGAAAGTGTATTGAGTAGTAAGGCATTTTTTTAATGTGGGGAGTAAAAGTAAGGAAAATAAGGAAAAATGATTTTAGAGTGTTTGAACAGTCATGAATTCTTTTTAACACCAGGTTGGATGTAATTTTTTTCTACTACCAGCAGGTGGGGATAAGAGACCTTTAAGGTGTTTGGTGCCACACTCCACCTTCAGGTTTAAAAGTAGTGTTAATGGAGGGAGTTTGAAGGTTGAGTTTGTTCCACGACTGCATTTCACTCACTGCCTCTGTTTGTATCTCTGTCACTGCAGGACCAACATGGAGCGAGAAGTCAGCGCTCTCAGGAGGCCGACAATCCTCACAGAATAAAGAGAGAGAAAAAACACACCTGTGACGAGTGTGGGAAGGGTTTTACTGTGAAGGCTAATCTAAAACAGCATCAGTTTATCCACACTGGAGAGAAACCGTTCAGCTGTGACTTGTGTGGAAAGACTTTTTCCTGGAAGGATACTCTAAAAACACACCAAGTCATCCACAGTGGAGTTAAAGCGTACAGCTGTGATCAGTGTGGCAAACATTTTATAACCAACGCGCATTTACAACAACACATGTTTACCCACACTGAGGAGAGACCTTATAAATGTGACCTGTGTGAGAAGACTTTTAAATCTCCACATTACCTGAGACGACACCAACAGATCCACACCAGAAAGAGACTCTACAAGCGCAGTTACTGTGAGGTATGTATTTATATTTTTATCTTGTCATTTTAGCCTGACTGTTTGGAACAACTCTGCTCATTAAACTGTGTTAGCATGTTAGCAATTCTACTGCATGGAAAAGGTTGCATCTGAGGCGGCACAGTTAATCTGCCTCAGATTGTTTTGCAGCATGTTTCATAATCTGAAAAAAAAAAACCATAATGCCACATGTACAGACCCAGTATCTGATTTCAACACATGAGGACTTACATGTAAGCTTTAATCTAAAGTTGATCGAATCCCACTGAGCAGTCCTTCCCTTTAAATCTAACCTCTCTTCTTCCTCTCCTGTCCTGTGTGTCTTATCTTTCTCCATCTCTGAGTGAAGTTAGCTCTCTTTCTTTTCTCTCCCTGTGATGTACAGCAGCTGGACCTTTAGCCAGCAACACACTGTGAGACAAACTGCACACAAACAGTTTGTGTTTGCTGATGTTTGTTGATAGAAACGCTGGATTTGAAATTACCTGTTTGTTCAGGTGCTGTGCATAAAAGAAAGAAGAACAACGTCTCACTTTAACTCCTGACTATGACTCACAGTTTTGCCTCTTTCATCTCTTTTTATGTTTCATACCCTGGTGATTAGTACACGATCAGGATTGTCTTTCATGTGATACTATTCAGGCTCAAATCAGTTTGATGTTTGATGCCCTTAGTGATGAAATAACTCCCCTCAAATTCCTCAAACCAAAAGTAAAAAGTCTGTTTTGAAAATATAATGAGTAGAAAGTCCTTTTTTTCTGTGGGGAGTAAAAGTAAGGAAAATAAGGAAAAATGATTTTAGAGTGTTTAAACAGTCATGAATTATTTTTAACACCAGGTTGGATGTAATGTGTTTCTACTACCAGCAGGTGGGGATAAGAGTCCTTTAAGGTGTTTGGTGCCACACTCCACCTTCAGGTTTAAAACTAGTGTTAATGGAGGGAGTTTGAAGGTTGAGTTTGTTCCACGACTGCATTTCACTCACTGCCTCTGTTTGTATCTCTGTCACTGCAGGACCAACATGGAGCAAGAAGTCAGCGCTCTCAGGAGGCCGACAAACCTCACAGAAGAAAGAGAGAGAAAAAACACACCTGTGACGAGTGTGGGATGGGTTTTACTGGGAAGGATTCACTAAAACAGCATCAGTTTATCCACACTGGAGAGAGACCGTTCAGCTGTGAACTGTGTGGAAAGACTTTTTCCTGGAAGAGTGCTCTAAAAAAACACCAAGTCATCCACAGTGGAGTTAAAGCGTACAGCTGTGATCAGTGTGGAAGAGCTTTTACTCACAGTAGCTACTTACAGAGTCATCTAGTTACCCACTCTGGGACTAAGGCATACAGCTGTGACATCTGTGGCAAAACTTTCAGCCAGATACGGGATCGAAATAGACACCTACGCATTCACACCGGACATGATGTGTACAGCTGTGATCAGTGTGGCAAACAGTTTATAACCAACACGCATTTACAACAACACATGTTTACCCACACTGAGGAGAGACCTTATAAATGTGACCTGTGTGCGAAGACTTTTAAATCTCCACATTGCCTGAGACGACACCAACAGATCCACACCAAAAAGAGACTCTCCAAGTGCAGTTACTGTGAGGTATGTATTTATATTGTTATCTTGTCATTTTAGCCTGACTGTTTGGAACAACTCTGCTCATTAAACTGTGTTAGCTAGGGGTGGGTTTTGATAATCGATTTACCGATCAAAATTGATTCTGGCTTGGATAACGTGATATCAATTTATTAAAATCCTGAATCGATTTTTTATCATAATTTTATTTTGCCCGAAACGCCCGGATCTCTGGTGAAACCTCACAAAATTTCGACAACCACCAAACAGTAAATAAGAGAAGGTACACGGATTCTGCACAAAGACGTAAACACAAAGCGCCGACCCGCAGATCAGAATCAGTGAGATGTCGCCTTTCTCACCCGACAGCACGGACACAGTCGGGGCTGAAAGCCGACAGCTCACTGATTCTGATGTTTCGGGCAATTCTACTGCATGAAAAAGCAGCTCTGAGTGATTATTCAGATTTTCATTTCAGTTATGATTTTTGTGTGTTTTTTATTTTCTCTTTATTTCAGGCGACGTTCAGGATAAAAATGTTGAAGGACTGACTTACACTGTCTTTGTGTCTTTGTTTAGAAGCAGAGCAACACAGATGGATCCAGTTCTCAACCCTGTCATCACTGTGGTGGTGGGAAAGACTTTCATTGTGACCTTTGTGGAAAAACTTTCAGTTGGCAACAAACCCTAAAAACACATCAACGTAAACACACTGTAGACAAACTGAAAAACTGCAAAGAATGTGGGAGAAGCTTCACCACATCAAGTGGATTAAAACAACATGAACTCATTCACAGTGGGGTTAAAAAGCACATTTGTGATCAGTGTGGGTCATCTTTCATTACTGCATGGAAGCTTAAAACACACAAACGAGTCCACACAGGAGAGAAACCATACAAGTGCAGACACTGTGACAAAAGCTTCTCACAATCATCTGTTCGTAGTCTTCATGAACGTACACACATGGAAGGAAACTACAGCTGTGACCAGTGTGACAAGAGCTTCAGGAATCTCAGTTCATACTCCAAACACAAACAATCCCACGTTACTAATAAACTGTTTCACTGTTACCAATGTGCCAAAACATTCACCTCATTGTCTGCTCTGTGCAAACATCAGCGTGATCACTCAGGGCTGAAATCACTCCCATCACAGTGAATCTGAAGAGACAGAAAGATCCTCTTCTGGTTTCAGGGTCAGACTCAAAACCCTTGAGATCAGGCTCCAAAGAGTTCAGAGTGAATCTCCTATAAAGATCTGATGAGGCAACTATGAATGAAAATGGTTCCCTAGTCTCATTTTAAGCTTTCTAAACTGTTCTGCTTCAGTGTTCGTGTCGAGTGGTTCGCTTTGTTCCAGCAGTTGGATGAAGAAGTTTGAGCTGTGATTTCATTTCCTGTATTTCAGAGTAAAGACTGAAGTGACAAATGGAAACATGTTTACAGTCAGAGTCAGATGAACTGTTTTCAGTGGCACAGATGGAGGTTTATCAGAGGAGGAGACTTGGCTGTTCTCCACTCACACTGAACAGGGTTCCTGCAGCTTATTAAAAATCTGACCTGAAAGTTATGAAAAATTTCCTTGTAACACTGAGTTACAGTAGGGGGGCTGCTCCGTAATCCAGTTCAATAACACATCTCCTGACATTAAACATAAGCTTATTTAATAACCTGGATCTCTTTTGTCCAGATTTTTATTCAGAGGCAGCAACCGTGGTAAGAATTGACCCGGATGTTTACAGATCTTAAAGTTTAGTATCAAGTTCATTTTCTTGTTGATGCAGAGAATTTAGATATTTTTGGACAATCCTATAAAAGATGCATGTAAGTGCCATCTGCTGTTTTATATTTGAGAAAAAAGGTTGAAAGATCTTTAAAATCTTTTATTTTTCCTTAAACTTGCTGTAGGTATTAAAACTTATGATTTTGTGTTTAAGATGTTGAAACAATTAATTTTGGGAATTCATTTTTTAAAGTTGTGGTTTCATTTGCTCAAAGTTCATCAATGTTTTCCTGATACAAGGTGTGATGGATCCATGCTTTTATGCTGTTTAAGACAAATTCAGAAAGCTGAATGTTGCAGAGATTGAGACCCATTAGACCAGGCAGCATTTTTCAATCTTCTATTGTCCTGAGCTGTGGCCTCAGTTTCACTGGAAGTTGAACCCAAGTACGGTGTTCAGCTGTGGACTGGTCCATGGACCCGCCTGTCCTCCAGGAACACAGGTACACATCCTGGACAAGGAGGAACGCCGGTTTGAGACCAGAGTCAAGGAGGCCATTTACGTGAAAAGGGAAAGACTCTGAATCAAGGAGGGGGCCTAAAGGTGCATTTATTTCCTTTGCAACGTCCATTTAAATTTCCATTTAAACACAGACAACAAGTAACTAGACTAAGCAAAGTAGGAAATGGTTTGCCCCTTCTCATCAGCAACACCTGGACAGAATTACCCTTGACCTTAAATAACCCCGTACCTACCTCTGTTATAACCAGTACATAAAATGAAATGCAACCCTCTAGTGGTGATAAAGACAGGGAAATAGGAAAAATGGCTCCTACACTCCAACTCCTAATTACATGAGGCAGAGGACATAGCAATTATCGACTTAAAGGAGCCATGATGAATTCGACTATTATGTGATAAGAACAAGTAGTCTGATGTCCTGTAATCATGATGACGCTAAAATTTAAGATACAATAAATAATATAAGTTTTTCACCATTCTCCTGTCACTCACCACCACTACTGGGTCCAGAGGACATCCTAGAACAGAACTGGCCCTTCTGATCAGCCTGTTCAGTCTCTTCCTGTCCCCAGCAGAGATGCTGCCGCCCCAGCAGGCCACACCGTAAAAGATGGCTGAGGCCACCACAGAGTCATATAAGGTCTTCAGGAGTGGGCCCTTCACTCCAAAAGACCTGAGTCTCTGCAGCAAGTACAGCCTGCTCTGCCCTTTCCTGTAGAGGGCGTCTGAATTATGAGACCTGTCCAGTTTATTGTTCAGATGAACACCAAGGTACCTGTAGATGTCCACAGCCTCAATGTCCATACCTTGGACCTCAGTGGTTGCAGTGGGGGATGTTAGTGCCTGCGGAAGTCTACCACCAACTCCTTGGTTTTACTAGTGTTGATCTGGAGGTAGTTCTGCTGGCACCAGTCAACAAAGCCTTTGGTCAGTTGTCTGTAATAATAATAATAATACATTTTATTTATAGGCGCCTTTCAGACCGTCAAGGTCAACTTACAGTAACATGTAAACAATACCATAAAAAACATAAGAAAAATGTATATATAGCAAACATGGTAGATAAAATTTAGACATAAACAGTCATAAAAGTATAAAAGCAAATATAAAAACTGAGCAGATCAGGTGTATGCAATTCTAAATAGATGATTTTTGAGTAGTGATTTAAAGGTGATGTACTTTTGTACTATACTCCTTGTCGTCCCCATCAGCGATGAGGCCGACTATTGCAGAGTCGTCAGAGAACTTCTGCAGGAAGCACTGGGTGGAGTTGTGGGAGAAGTCTGCAGTGTAGATGGTGAAGAGGAACGGTGCCAGAACGGTTCCCTGTGGGACCCCGTACTGCAGACGACCCTCTCCGACACACAGCCCTGAGTTCTCACATACTGTGGTCGGTCAGTAAGGTAGTCCAAAATCCAGGTGACTGACGATATCGTTGATACGAGACAAAATACTTTACAACTTTATTAGTGCAAAAAAAACCCATCAATGTATTTTCACATAAACAAGCAGCTGTTTTATGTGCATTACAGTTATATAAAAATTAACAGTGCAAATGCAAATTCCTTGCTGACAGTTTAACCAAAAGGCATTTCCA
The DNA here is from genome assembly GCF_056152115.1 of Neolamprologus brichardi. Classification (NCBI taxonomy): domain Eukaryota; kingdom Metazoa; phylum Chordata; class Actinopteri; order Cichliformes; family Cichlidae; genus Neolamprologus; species Neolamprologus brichardi. The sequence goes on from NC_142112.1 coordinate 36,250,263, forward strand.
GTGGAAAATGGCCAACATATCTTCAGCATAACCATGTATAATATCCACAAAACTTAAAAGGAGGTTATACACTCACAATAGGGTAATATTATGTTGAAGCGCAGTTTTTATCACCCCGCGAGGCTCCTGCCTACGATAGCCGTAATGCTCCAACAATCCATCAAGCGGTTCGTAGCTTAGAAAAGTCGTAATAAAACATTTTCGAGCGCCGTGTACCACATAAAATCATTTCCAGGTCAGTAAACACACCCAGAATTCATACATCAGGCACACAGGATTATAAGTGGTACTGTCGATTTTCAGAAAAATCAAAAAAGGATTGATATTAAGTGTGCCGTATTTTCCAAAAAAACACGGTAATAATGACGGCCCGCTAGCATGCGCTACCAAAAATAGTGCTTTGTTGTGTATCTGAGGGACGAAAGCTAAACCAGTTCCACACCACTGAAGTTGCAGCATTTTTTTAAACCAGTTTTTGCTGCTAGGCAAACTGAAGTGGGTCCAGTGATGAGCTCGCCAGGCGCCGAAGTGGAGCCAGGACCAGCCGCTCCAGGGTCTTCAATGTTGTTCCTGGGATCTGCTTGAGCCAAATCTACTGATGCCACAGTAGATTTCACATTACACAAAAAGAAGAACAGGAATGGGGAATTTAATTTAAACTTACATACAGTACAGACTTACAATGATCAGTATTATAATTATGTACAAATATATACAGATGCATCAAAGAATACAGCCAGTCAAACCGGGGTAGCATTTGTTGTCCCTGAAAAGGATCAATGGTGGACCGTCAGTACACACTGGAGAAATGCTTCCAATACTGTCAGCTGTTCAGTGGGTAGAAGACATGTGACCGTTACAATCAGGCATTTGTTCAGACTGAAGCTCTTCATTGGCCAGTTTATAGTGTAGCTGCTCAGAAAGTAGAGCAGATGTACTAACAGAGGTTCAGCAAACATTTAACAAAATACACATGATGGGACTTATAGTTGCCTTTTTATGGATTCCAGCTCACTATGGAGTCAGAGGAAATGAAACGACAGAGTTGTGAAGAAAGCCACTAAACATGGGTTAACTAACCTGGCTATTAACTTCTGTCAGACAGAGATAACGAGTATAATAAGGCAAGAAATAAAGGAAACATGACAAAAACAGTGGGAGGGAGAAAGAAATTTAAGGAGGGTAGGAGAAATGAGAAGCACAGGAAGGAGTAGGAGAGAGGAGGTGGTCATATCTGGAATAAGATTTGGACATATTGATTTGAACACTACTATTGGTGACTGTCAAACCTTTGAGTTGCTGAGAAGCTGAATAGGGGGATAATGTTGACGCGCCTGCTGTTCAAAATGTAAGTTTACTGCAAAAGGGCTCAAGAAGTGAAAGTTTTCAGGCCTTATTCCAGTTTTGGGTGTCGACGTTCCACTCCACACCAGTTGGTGGCGGTAATGCACCATCTTGTTGTTTAACAACCGCCAAACAACAAAATGGTGCAAACAATATAAAGAAGAAGCCTGTTCCCCGATCATGTGCCGTACACAGTTTGCACAGACGGTTCATCCAAAGCGAGTAAAGTAGTGAACTTAGAGGAGAGAAATAAACTAAAGTATCGATCATAAACCACTACCAACGTTTGGATCGATATCTGCATCGATCTGCCCACCCTTGTCTCCTGGATCGTAGCTGAGATCAGCGTGAACCACGTGGGTCTCTGCTCCCTGATCTGTTTCCTGTGTTTGGAAAGAGTTCCAGCTTCATCACGGAGTTTCTCTCGGTTTGTGGGCTCATCTAAAGGTAAGCACCGAGCTAACTTTACTGTGAGTTCAGTTCATGTTGAGTTTAGCTCCTGAATGAGGTCTTCTGCTGCTCTCCTCGGTGTCTGTTCACAGTTTATTGTGAACACGTTGAGAGAAGAGTGAGAGAGTGTTTGGAGAAAAACACCAACTAATCATTAGCTCAGCATGCTGGGAGAAGTTGGAGCAGAAAAGTCTTTTCATTGTCCCTGCAGCTGTTTTTCTGCATGCACCAAACCTCTACAGCCTGATTTCTATTTGAAGTGATAACAGGAAATGGATGAGAGCGATCTGCTGCAGTATCAGGGTCACAATAAACTTTATTGTCCAGCTGCTGTGGATGAACACATGAGAGGAAGTGAACTCCTACAAAGTCTCATTTTAATGAGTCTGACTGCTGTAAAGTGATGCACAGCAAGACAAAACAAATTAACAAAAACTAATGAAACAGAGATGAACATATGAGACACTTTGACTCTTCAGTGCAGTGTGGAGCCTAACAAAGATCTGTTTTGTGTCCCAGCTGATCAGCAGGAGGAGAAGAGTCTGACGGAGCAGCAGAGGAACATTTTCAGCCATCTGGACTCAGCTGAGTCACTACAGAGGAAACAATGAGCTCAACGCAGAAGGTGAGGAAAATATGGCCCTTTCTCAAATCTCAAGTATGATTGTACAATTGGAACACCAGCATACTTGATGAGTTTTTTACTGAGTTTTTACTATTATAGCACAGTTAAATAATCGGGGACCTATTATTTAACTGTGCTATAATATGTTATGAGGCTTAACTTTAATCTCAGCCAAACCAATTTACTCAGGAACAATAAAACAATGAAATAAATCTAAGACACTTAAATATTATGTTTAACCTGCGGGGGTCTGAAAATGGTTTGTGGGAGTCCGCTGTTCTCGCCGGGCTCAAATGATCCTCGTCTGCTATCGAGCTGGTGGGTAACAGACGTGTTTGAAAACATCTGAGCACTTTTGTAAATATGTGATGTCTTCTTGCCTAAAGAACACATAAGTTTATTAGTAAAAGTTGAAGTACTGATTTAACTTCTTTACTCAAGATAAAGTGAAAAAGTACGGGCTCTGAAATTTAACCAGAGTAAGAAAGTAAAAGTAGCTCCTTGAAGAACATTTTTACCACCTGTTTTTCTCCAAAGTTAACTGAACCTTGTGCTACATTAATGTAATAATAAAATAAGATTAGTAAATGAAATACAAACTATTTATTTCTAATAAAGGTGTTTGAATCAGTTAAGTAGAAAATAAAGGAAAATAAAACATGTGTGTATTTTCTGTTGCCTACATTGTAGAGGGTGACTTTGCCTCTAAACAGGAACATGAGCAGGGAAGAGGTTAAAGTGGGATTGAGCAGGTGGGAACCCTAAAGTCAGCTGTAGTGGCGGTTAATACAAATGTTTGTTCTTTCTGTTTACAGATGACCACACACACCCATATACACACTCACACCCCCTTTACCTGCATGTGAATACTCTAATGCAATAGCCTCCCTACCAACGCTATACATCCTGTTGATGTCATCTGCCACCTCCTTATTAAAGTTATTTGAACTACATCACTGTGGAGTACCATTCCTTCTGACCGAGGACGACTCAGTTGAAGCGTGATCGGCAATCAGTGCAAACAGCGTGGGGAAAAGAATCACAGCCCCTCCCATGATTTAAATGCACTTTAGAACAGCACACAGAAACACTACATATGAGTGGGTGGCGAGAGGTATGGGGTCTTCACAGCCTGTTCTCTGTTCGCCATGAGGGGCCAGGAGGAGGAGTCGCCCATCTAGTCGGGGTCTGGGATGCTGGGCCTCTCTGCTGCTGCAGGACTGGGGACGGTCTGTTTGTCTCCACCCCAGGGCACAGGGCAGCATCTCCTGGGTCTGGGAGCAGATTGCCCCTCCGTGGGTGATGGCACCTGGACCCGGGGATACAGAGTGGGGGAGTGTTAGTGTGTGCACAGTGTATATTTGTGTTTGTCTCCACTTTGGGCGAGTGCTCAGTATTTTTATGGGTGTGCATGAAGGTGGGGATTCATGATTGTGCCTGTTTGCCTATGCTTGTATGTCAAGTCGGGTCTTAACTCCACCTCTCTGGGAACATCTCAGGCACCCCAGGTGTGGTGGTCTAGGCACTCAGCTGTGTACTGGCTCACTCCTGGTGGCTGCTTGGTGGTGCCTGGCACCCGTGGCTCGGTCGAGCCCCTTCCAAACATTTTCTTTGGCCTTCAGACAATAAATCTTATTATTATGGTGCCAAACTGGACAGGGAAAAAAACCCTCAGGAAATCACATGATAGGGTGGAGTTAAGTTTCATAATAGATTCACTTGAACCTTGGCTGACTGTGACCCACACCTGTTTTTACACCATGGCTGGTGTGATTAGGTAGAGGATCAATAGGGGATCCATGACCCTTTTGGGGGACACTCACATTAGGTTTAAAATCTGGGACTCTCCACCATTTGACCCTAGAACTGAAGAAGATTCTGGGATGAGAGGTGAAACGTCTTCAAGCAAGCTTGAACATGTTTGCCTTCCAAGCTCCTTAGAGTACGATGACCTGAATGACTAAGAACCTGTTAACTATTACAATGTTGTCATTGAACAAACTAATATCAGGAACAGGAAATATAAAAAAGCATAGACCTGTAAACATTTTTACTATTATGAGTGTTTTAGCATGTTAGCATTAATATTTGTGTACAAGTAGGAGGGATGGGCATGATTTTACTGTTTAAACAGTCATCCAACCTGGTCTTAATTATTTTTGACACCAGGTTGGATGTAATGTGTTTCTACTACCAGCAGGTGGGGATAAAAGACCTGTAAGGTGTTTGGTGCCACACTCCACCTTCAGGTTTAAAACTAGTGTTAATGGAGGGAGTTTGAAGGTGTCGTTTGTTCCACGACTGCATTTCACTCACTGCCTCTTTTTGTATCTCTGTCACTGCAGGACCAACATGGAGCGAGAAGTCAGCACTCTCAGAAGGCTGACAAACCTCACAGAAGAAAGGGAGAGAAAACATACACCTGTGATGAGTGTGGGAAGGATTTTACTGGGAAGTATAAACTAGAACGTCATCAGGTCATCCACACTGGAGAGAAACCGTACAGTTGTGATGAGTGTGGAAAGACTTTTTCCTGGGAGGATTCCCTAAAAGCACACCAAGTCATTCACAGTGGAGTTAAAGCGTACAGCTGTGATCAGTGTGGTAGAGTTTTTTCTCGCAAGAACAGCTTACAGCGGCATCTAGTTAGTCACTCTGGAATTAAGGCATACAGCTGTGAGATTTGTGGAAAAACCTTCAGCCGGCCGTTCAGCCGAACCATACACCTACGTATTCACACCAGACATGATGTGTACTGGTGTGATCAGTGTGGCAAACAGTTTATAACAGACACACAGTTACATGACCACATGTTTACCCACACTGAGGAGAGACCTTATAAATGTGATCTGTGTGAGAAGACTTTTAAAACTCCACGTTACCTGAGACGACACCAAGAGATCCACACCAGAAAGAGACTCTCCAAGCGCAGTTACTGTGAGGTATGTATTTATATTTTTATCTTGTCATTTTAGCCTGACTGTTTGGAACATCTCTGCAAATTAAACTGTGTTAGCATGTTAGCAATTCTACTGCAGGGAATAGCAGCTCTGAGTGATTTTATTCAGATTTTCATTTCAGTTATGATTTTTGTTTACACGATCATGAAAAACTAAAAGTGCTGAAAATAGATATTATGGTGTCATTTAATGTTCAGGTAGTTTGGTGCCTTATCATGGCATTAGGGCGGGACAATATGGCCCAAAAATATTTTTCACGATATATATTTGAAAATTTGCAATAACAACATAACTGATGATATAATTGACGTGAGACAAAATACTTTACAACTCCACAACATTATTAGTGAAAAAAAAGACATGAATTTATTTTGTATATAAAAATTTAATGTAATGCAAATTTCTTGCTAACATTTTAACCAAATGGCATTTCTAGTGGAAATTGGCTGACATATCCTCAGCATAACCATGTATAATATCCACAAAACTTTGTATCATAAAACTGAAGTGTGCCGTATTCTCTGGACCATAAGGTGCATTAAGCAAAACAAAACAGTCAGATAAGTCAAGCTTTACTCATCTCATTCTTCTTGCTTCCTCCACTTCCATACCATTGATTCATTAATGTTGAATTCTCTCGCAGCTGCTCTATTCCCATGTTTTTGTTTTTGTTTTTTTGTTGTTGTCTGAAGACCAACAAGGATACCCAATGGATTAATTTTGCCAAATGGATCATCATGGCATTGCCGTATTGGTCCATTTGATCGACCTTTGTTTTTATTATTTATTTTATTTTATTTTCAGTTGTTACAGACGGGACAGACATGAGTGAGGGATAGGAAAGGGAGAAAGAAAGAGGAAGGAAAAGAAAAACAGAAGGGGAGAGGGACAGTGAGAAAGGGGGAAAAAAATCTCCTGGATCACCTGTTGAGAGAAAAAGAATAGAAAACAAGCAAAAAAAACAAAACAAAGCAACATACTAAGTGAACTAAGTGTAAACAGCAGTAAATACTAAATATTGAATGTTGTTGTGCAGCACACAGGACAGACAGCGCTTTGAAGTAGCAGCCAAGAAAGGTGTGATTTAAGTCTACGAACAGTGAACACCCGTGTGCACACCTGTGTGGATCGGAGCGCTTGTATTCAAATGGTTTCCCCATGTAATGGTCTGCAAGAGGATGTAGAGAGCCATAGCCCTGTCCCCCAGGGCATGAAGCAGGCGAGGAGGAGATCCAGGCCCCAGACATCCAGAGGCCCCAGAGTGCGAGAGCCCAAGGAGGACCACTGGAGGGGCATCCGTGCCACCCTCATGGGAAGGGCTGAGGATCCCCAGACGAGGGGTCACCCAGTAGCCACCGGGCAGAAGCTAGAGGGGGCTGCACCGGCGTGCCCGCCGGCTCCGCCGGCAGCCAGCTGTGCCAGAGTGAACCGAGCCGCAGGTTCTAATGCGTGGCTGACAGCCTTGAGTTTGAAATCAGTTTCATAAGCATGTCTCTTAACAGGTGTCATTTTGGGTTCCTTATACACACAAAATACGGCAATATTATGTTAAAGCACAGTACGTATTACTCTGTAAGGCTCCTGACTACAGTAGCCGTAGTGCTCCAACAATCCATCAAGGATGCGGCTTCGTACTGTCTTACACTGTCTTTGTGTCTTTGTTTAGAAGCAGAGCGACACAGATGGATCCATTTCTCAACCCTGTCATCACTGTGGGAAAGACTTCCTCTGTGACCTTTGTGGGAAAACTTTCATTCTTCAGCGAAGCCTAATACTACATCAACGTAGACACACTGGAGAAAAACTGAAATACTGCAAAGAATGTGGGAGAGGCTTCCCCAAACCAAGTGACTTAAAACAACATGAACTGATTCACAGTGGGGTTAAAAAGCACCTCTGTGATCAGTGTGGGTCATCCTTCATTAGTGCTGGTAGCCTTAAAATACACAAACGTGTCCACACAGGAGAGAAACCGTACAAGTGCAGACACTGTGACAGAAGCTTCTCAAGTTCATCTGCTTGTAACAAGCATGAACGTACACACATGGAAGGAAACTACAGCTGTGACCAGTGTGACAAGAGCTTCAGGAATCTCAGTTCATACTCCGAACACAAACGATCCCACGTTACTAATAAACAGTTTCACTGTTACCAATGTGCCAAAACATTCACTTCATTATCTGCTCTGTGCAAACATCAGCGTGATCATCTGAAATCACTCACATCACTGGATCACAGTGAATCTGCAGAGACAGAAAGATCCTCTTCTGGTTTCAGGGTCAGACTCAAAACCCTTGAGATCAGGCTCCACAGAGTTCAGAGTGAATCTCCTGTAAAGATCTGATGAGGTAACTTTGAATGAAAATGTTCTGCTACTTAAATTTTGAGCTTTCTACACTGTTATGCTTCAGTGTTCGTGGCGAATGGTTTGCTTTGTTCCAGCAGTTGGATGAACAAAACTGTTGTCATGTTATCAAGTTTTTATTGCATGTGTTTTAAAACATGTTTTGCAGCTGTTTTCTTGTTCCGGTTGTGCTCTGAAATTCTGGAACAGTAAAATAAAAATTTAAAATGTTAAATAAACTGTTTGAGCCGTGATTACACTTCCTGTATTTATTGTAAGCAAAGGTGTGCCCTTACTGTGTCAATTAGTTCATTGTTGTGGAAGCAGGTAGGGATTCTCTGCCATTTTTGTTTCAATCCTTTTCTCCTGTTTTTGGCTAGACAGGGAGCTCTGCCATTTTATTTTGTTTTTTGTTAGAGAGTTCTTGGTTTGATTTGTTAGCTAAAAGGGTTGTTTTGTTTGTTGTTTTGGCCTTGGAGACCCTGAAGAAAAGACCTTCCCAGTGTTCATTTTTACTTTAGTAGTTTTGTGCAATAAATTGTGTTTAATAACATCTATTTTTCAGTAGTTTGTTTTCTTTTTTCACTTTGTGTTACCCCCCACCCCAGTCAACACTTCATTTTTAAGTGGGGCGTAACATAAGTGGGGGCTCATCCGGGATTAATTTTGAATATGGCACAGTTTAGCCTGGATGATTATATAGCTAAGCCTGCATTAGACCAGCTTGATGCATGTAGGAAGGAGGATTTATGTGCTGTTGCCGTGCATTATGTGGCTAAGTCCATGAAGAAGAGCGAGTTAAAGTCTCTTGTGGTCAGTGGGTTGGTTGGGAAAGGTGTCCCGGCATCCCTAGTGTCCTTTGGACGCGGACACTAGGGATGCCGCGTTGGTCGTTGAAACCTCTGATCAGCCTGAGGTTTGTGTTACCAACATTAACAGGCCGCTTACATTAGAGCAGGGGTCTCAAATCTAAATGAGCTGTGGGCCACTGCTGGCACTTTCATTACATTGGAGGGCCACTTTAGTGTTCAAGTAGTACATAAAAAAGACCAAACAAACAAGAAAACACCAACAAATATTTCCTAAAATGTAGTGTTTTGTTTAAAATATTGTATAATAAGACTAAACTGCAAACATGAACACAATTTTTTTTTCTCACTCTTAACTGAAGCCTTTCATTGAACTTCCTAATAAACAAACTGGTACTCTCTTTTTGGTAGACACATGGCACTAGCTTTACTGTCTGGGTGAACTTGGCGAACGAGAGACAGAGAGAGGCGTTGAAAGGCTGCGCCAATCGTACTTTATTGGTTCAGAGGAAAATAATAATTTTTGTAAGTATTTCTTCACGTTAATGTGCGAGCCGCAAGTATTTTTTAAAGTCATGGTTTCATTTGCTCAGATTTCCTGATACAAGGCAGGATGGATCCATGCCTTTATGTTATGTTTAAGACAAATTCCATCAGACCAGGCAACATTTTTCAATCTTCTGTTTTCCACTTTTGTTGATCTCATGTGAACAGTTTCCTGTTCTTTGCTGACAGAAGTTGCACCCAAGTGCGGTCTTCAGCTGTGGTCTGGTCCATGATCCCCCTGTCATCCAGGCCCAGCACCTGCTTTTTTCTGTCTCTCTCTGAATGGAAACTAGCTCATCTGTTTTTCAATGGGTCTCCAGCAGGCCAGGATTGCCAGGATTTATACATCAGGAAAACCAAAAACCTCTGGCCAAGCAGATGGCATAACACAGAAGAATCAGAATCAGAAAGGGTTTTATTGCCGGATGTTGAGCAGGTATTTAGTGCAAAACATACTGTCAGATAATGCTTAAATAAATAATAAAAAATAAAATTAAAAGTGCTAAGTAGATAGATATATACATGAGTGCAGGTGGTGATCAGTGCAAACATGGAGTGATGCAGTGAACACAGTGTAGGGTCATGTGTTAGTGGTGGGAACAGTCATATGGTTATTGTTCATGAGTCCAATAGCAGAGGGGAGGAGAAGGAGGAAGGGTAAATGTTTCGCCATTATACAATGTTGTGATTGCAGCCATTCCCCAACTCTCTGCGAATGGGACTCATGGCCATTGATCAGTGGGCTTTGATCAGTGGTTGCTGAACAATGGCTGTGACAATTTGCATATTAATGATCAAAGAACGGACCTCATAACATTGGTTGTTCACCTGCTTAAAAAAAGTTTCAAAAAGTTAGTTACATCAAGTTGTTCATTTATGAGGAACCATTCGGTGCGAGGCATATTTTTCCACTTTATCATTAAATTCATGAGGCAATGTTTCCCAGTTTAGTGACTGTTTCTCTAAAAGAACCATTAGCTCTAGTTTTGTAGGGATAAACTCAATAAAATGTTTCTGAAACTCAATAAACTGAATTTGCATACGCAGGGCACAAACATTCACCTTCCACATGTAGCAGGTAAAGTCACATCATTTGTCAGAAAAGTTGAGATGTGGCAGCAGTGAGTGAAAGGTGAAAATGTTGACTCAATTGTGAATTTAAAATTATTCAAGTAAGACACGAAACTGCAGAACAAAGTAATCTCATGCATGAAACAACACGTCCGGCCTTCAGAAACAATCCCAGAGAATACGACTGGGTCCGTGGCCCCTTCAACCCGTGCTGACATCAGCGCATCGTAGGAGGAACAGTTGATTGATCTCATCTCTGATTCATCAAAGAGGCTGCAGTTTAATTCAAAGACTCTGGCTGCATTTTGGATTGGAGTCGAGAAAGATTACCACTGCTGGGTAAAACTTCCTTCCTTCTGCCACATCCTACTTACTCTGCTTTTCTGCTGTGGCTTCAATCAAGACGAAATATCGATCAAAGCTGGACATTGAAAATTAAACAGAGTGGCAGTCTCAAAACTGAAACCCAGGTTTGAGAAGATCTGGAGCAACAGGCAGGCTCAAACCAGTTACTCAAAAATGTGAGGATTAAATTTGTTATTTTTGCACAACAATGTTGTTTGATTTTTCTTCTCAGTGAGTTGTTTATGTTTTTAAACCCATTTTGCACAGAGAGGCATTTTTTGAAAAATGTATTGATAGCAATGTTGAATATTCTTACACAGGAACAAAACCCAACTACACAAAAATAATGACACCATAAAGATGTTTTTTCTTTCTGTGATTTCAAAGACGTAGTTTATTGCAACCTGTAATTTATTGCAGTTTACTATTTTTTTTCCAATTGTTTACTAAATGTTTAAGGTGTGGAAGTTTGGGAACCACTGTGTTAAAAGCTGTGACACGACGAGGTAAAACAATGCACACAGAGCTCATCGTCCCAACAACAGCTCAATCTAACTAATGAGATGAGGAAACAAAGAACATAACCTTCCAAAATAAAACATGTGAAGTAACTGAATAAAGAAAATCCAGATTATGAATGAAGTAAATACAAAGGACTTGACACAGAGAGTGACAGAAGCTTAACTAAACAAAAAATAATGATTATAAACTAGTACAGAGCAAGATAGTAAAAACTAGCAGGACTCAAATTATATGTGCATTTAGAATTACAATGCTTGTTTCACTGACTTACTTGCCAAATAACCAAATTAATGATTTTCTTCAACATTAATTTCCTGTGTTGTTTGCAATAATGTTGAATTGTACTGTTAAATTTGTTTTGTTTCTCTTTGTTTATATTATATTAGTATAACCATTCATCATAATTTTATAATCTCTCTGATTGGAGTAGGCAGTATGCATACATTTGAATGCTTGTATACTCCATACATGCATGTATACATGTGCATGTAGGAACATAATTTCTTTATAATTTTCCATTACTTAACAGCATAAATTGATACTTTGTTGTTCATACCAGTTTTGTTTTGAGGTTCAAATCCTGAAAATTGTGCCTTCAATTGCATTTTAAAATCTTTGTAAGGTCGTCTCATTAAAAAGTGTTTCAGAGGCAAAGAAGCTAAAAACAATTGACAGCATCTTATAAAAACGCATGAAATTACAGTGTAAATGTAAGTAATTTATGTAGTTTGTAACTTCTAAATAAGTGCAAAAACTGGGTCACCCTCAGTACCATGCCATAACCTTACCATCTATTATAATAATTTACTATATTATAGAGTTGTTTGCATCATAACTGTGCTTCATTTTGGTGTGCACAATGAATTTTCCACTGCTTAAATATCAAATAACAGAATTTGTAACATATTTTCCACCACTATCATGAGTCTGAATGATTAGATGCAAACAACTTTGTTACCTAACACAGCATACCTGTTTTCAGCGACGTTTGAGGTTGAGGTTTATCAAATGAGGCGACTTGGCTATTTTCCAGATTGAAATTGCTCTTCGTGCAGGTGTTCTGTAGGAGTGGCAAAGTTAACTTGGCAAATGATCAAAAATCTCAAGTGTCAAAGAACCAGTTTTTCTGAAGCAGAACAAAGTTGAAAAGAGCAGAAAACTGAGGACATTTCTGATTTGGCTTTGGGATGTTGGAGGAGAAGCTGAAATCCAAACTACAGCTGAGGGTAAGTGCTGACAATGCTGCAGTCAGAGCGGTATCACAGTGTGTTTGTGTAAAGTTTGCTTCCTGTGATTCTCTTCTCTATCAGGAACCATTTTTGAAAGAAGAATGAAACTGTTATTATTAGTTTTATTGCCAGATTCACTAAAACTCGATCATCAGCCACACTTCAAATGCCAGAAAGGCCCAAAAGCCTGAGCTCATAAGTATGTATGAGATGGTTTATGTTACACAATTTGAAACTGGTTAAGTACAAACCTACTGAAACAGACTTTGGAGTATCAAAATGTTCTATAGTTAAATTACAGGATCAGAGATTCAAGATTTTTATTTGCCATTTGCGCAGAGCTCTCCAGGTCAAGTTACATTTTTACAAGATAAAAACAAAGCAACTAATGGATCAATCATAGTGTTTATGATATACAAAAACACTGTGCAGAGAGGGTGGTAATGCACTTCTTAGTACTGCATGCATAACATTGCACATTTTCACAAATCTGTTTCAGTGAGTATACTGCAACATCAGTCAGTGACTTAATCCCAATGTACATTTGAAGTGAGGTAGTGTTGTGTTATTTAAAGTGTTCAGTGTTTTTTGTTTTGCCATCAGTCGTACAGTGGCGGGGAGGAAGCTGAAAAACCTTGTTCTGTGTGTGACGATGCTGTGCGATCTGTTGTGTCTCACGTTGTATGTGCCGTTTTTGTGTCGGAGCAGAGGGTGAGCTGGATGGTGTGAGGAAGAAAGAAAGTAATTATTTCTGCAAATCTCATGTTTTCCAGCTAAATCTGTGACTTTTAACATCTTACGCACTAATGCGCATCAGTTTCTGTGGTGCAACAAATGGGTGAAGTTTGTGAACCACAGTTTTGTTTTGTTTGTTTTGCCGTTATTTGTGTTGGGCATTGTGGATCAGCACCTGCCCTCTTTGCTTAAAAAAGATCAAATCTCTTTATCTCTGGCTCTTTATAGCCTGATCCCACTTTCAGAGTCCAGAGTACAATGAAGCAAATTTAACTTTTCCAAGGTTTCTTTTAATAATAATAATGGATTGCATTTATATAGCACTTTTTGAGACCCTAAAAGCACTTTACAGTTGAACTATTCATTCACAAACTGGTGGAGGTAAGTTAGAGTTGTAGTCACAGATGCCCTAGGGCGATGGCCAACACCAGTGGGCAGCAAGACAAACACAGCTGGGGATCGAACCAGCAACCTTCTGGTTACAAGAGGAGCAGCTCAAGCCCCTGAACCACTTTTCCATAGATGGTTTTTCTGACCTGCCTTAATTTTGCTGTGCAGCTCCTTTTGTAATCTAGCTAACTCAGTTTTTGTCTGCTGCTCAGTGGGAACACTAAATTACAGCAGTTCAACAAGCTTTTCATGACCTGTGGTGCACTCCCACGCTTCTCTTATTTCTTTAAAAGTAAAACCTACACAGGTACACATCCACTCAAAATTTGTACAACAACTCTCCAAACTAGAGATGCATCTGAGTTGAGGTTAATCTGTTAGTTATTCTCCATACTGACTGATTAGTTGTTTGTTTGGTTTATATTTTGTGAAATAATGAAGAAGATGCATCAAAACCAAGTTGTTGTTTCACTGACACAAAGATAATGAAATTTTCTTGCTAAATCTGAACAACTGAGATGGTGAAACAGCAACATGTTGTTTTGGGGTTTTACTTTTTTTTTATTGAATTCAGCTGACAACATAGAATAAGGAGAAGAAGAAGAAGAACAACAATATTATATGAAAGATAGCCGTCCAACTTGCTTTTCCATGATCTCAGACTTCAGATTAAGTGGAAATATTTTGGGCTTATGAAACAAGACTTGTACTGGTATTCTAAGGATATTGCCTGAAAGTTTTAAAACAAGAACAATGTTTTCAACCGCTTGCAGCCAACAGGGGAAAAACTTAAAGTTGCTTCTAAGAGAATTTTGTATCAGTGAAAGACAAAAACCTACAACCAGGCGTTCGTGTTACCTGTGCAAAAGATGGTGACAACAACTTTTTCCAGCAATGTGATTGGAAAATATAAATGCTGGGAAAAAAGTAGAAATTCTTGTGGCTATAGGAAAATCATTATTGATTTCTAAAGCTGGACAAACATGAGGAATTCAAATGAGAACAGAGGAAAGAAAGGCAAGCTACGCTTAATTGTTCTGCACCTTTCAGACACGAGCTCGACATTCTTTACATAACCTGAGGTGGAAAATAATGATCTTACCTGGAAGAAGCACGAATGGGATGGATGGGATTTTTGTGAGAGTTTAGGCTTGAGTTTCCATGACAGCCTTCGCCTTAAGAGTATTATTTGTTTTGTTCTTTTTTTTTACTTCTCTGTCTGGAAAGTGGAGTTAGGGGCGTGGCCAACTGGATTAACACCTGTCCTAACCAGACCTGGACTGGCACCTTTTTAATGTAATCTTTTAGTTTGTTAGGGCCCGAGCAGTGAGAGCGCGAATTTTGCACACATGTCAGGTCTGGTGAAATATTTTGTATTTTAATGGTTTTACATATGAGCATTGGAAAATGGCTCTGGAGCGCCACCTATGCGTTGTTAAATGCAGCCCTACGAACACATCGATTGAGCTACATGAATGTATTTTGGCACACACGTGTATCATGCTGTGACGGACAAAAAAGTCAGTGGGACCACTGACGCAAACCCAACAGGAAGTCCGCCATGTTGGATTGAAGCTGACATTTTGGCTCAGTTGTTCCCATTTCCATGTCTCGTACTTTTGCGAACTCCTCCTTGGGATTTGATCGTATAAGCTTCATATTTGGACAGTGTCAACTACACACCTGGGCCATGTTAAATTGCAGAACTTTTGAGTTTTCGGGATACGGCGTGATCGTGGTGCCACAGCGAATTTCGATGATTCGCCATGAAAATCTTATTGCCTCTCACTCTGTCATACATTGTCCGATCTGGACCAAAGACCACACATATGATAAGGCTCCAGCCCTGAACATATTTCAACTGCCATATTTGACATCAAGAACAGCGCCACCTAGTGGGAACAGGAAATGCCATCTTTTCCTCTTTGGGGTACAGTATTGTGATGGGTGATATCTGCAGCCTCAAATTTCTCCAGGAAAGCCTTAAGGAGTTGGTCTTGGGTTACAGTGAAAACTGTGAATTTTCGCAAAAGGGTGTGACCCCAAAACCATGGCGAACTTTGATGTCTCGCCATGAAGAAATAAATTAGTATAACTCAAAGAAATCCAGTCTGATCAGTACCAGACTTTACAGGCATGACGTCAGACCCGCCCTGAACACATTGATGTGCCCATTGTCAGGAATACGCAGGGCACCACCTAGTGGCAACAGGAAATTTCATGTCTTTCACATTGATATACTGATTTTAACAGGTTCATCAGGTCCACCTCAAAAGCAGTGAATATTAACATCAGTCCCTCATGATGCTTCAGTGCGAAAATTGTGAGTTTAACCTGAACAGCGCACGCTGGTGGCAACGCAGTTCACCATGAAAGATGAAGTGGCTTTTGAGGGGCCTGGAAAGTTTAAAAGCTCTTGAAATTTGGCGCACACCTCCAATGTGATGAAGTCTTTCTTGTTATGTGATCATTTACATGGAATATTGGAAAATGGCTCCACAGTGCCCCCTACAAAATTTCAAAACATCAGCCCCTGCTCTGTGTTTCATCTATGAGTCTGAAACCTGGTAAGCTTAGGTAAGATATCAAGATGTACAAAAACGTCTCTTGGAGCAATATCCCAAATCCAACAGAAAGTCAGCCATTTTAAAATTAAAGTGTCATTTTCGCGACATTTTCCCCTCTTTTCAGGCCTCATACTTTGACGAACTCCTCCAAGGGATTTCATCAAAATGACGTGATCTCCGGTGCAGGGAATCTAAAGACTTTTGTGGTGTTAAATTGCGAAGCTTTTTACGTTTAGGGAAACGGTGTGGTCATGGCGGCACGTGGAGTTTCAATCACTCGCCAAAGAGCAGTAATCTGCTGTCACTCAAAAACACTATGCCCAGTATCTCCCAGACGTCGCAGGCATGGGAAATTTTAGCTCGTGGTTCTACGCATGAATTCCATCAATGTGACATCGGATCAGACGTGATGGGTGTAGGTGTTGGGTGTGGCTCGATGCGCCGGGGTGCGAGGGCCCTCATAACGCCTCTTACAGCTTTAATTATAAATGTAATGAAGAAAAATGGAGCATCTAAGAAATAACAATTTGCAACTGATGAAAATATAAAAATATCAAATAAATATAAAATTACTTTTGTATAGGCTCATGTTTACTTACAGTCATGTTTCCGACCACCTGTTTAAATTTTGTGTCTGAAGAAAACGTTGTCCAGGGTGAAAGCAGGTGTGGGAACTTAATTGTGCTGTCAGTGAAAATGAAACAGTTTCTACTTGCTTCTACCTGATGCATGACCAAAGAACTCTGCTCTTCATTCATCTGTGTAAAATGAAACTGACATTTTGTGTGTTGACTTTTTTTTTTAGTTTGTTAGCAGCTTGTAGTCTCTCATAGAGCAGTTCTGGCTGTTCAGCCCATATTTAACACCCCTGCTCTGAATCATTCAGTCACTGAGTGTGACGCTATCAGTGTGAAGTACTTAGCTGCCTTTGCTCAGTTATTCCTCTGTTTTTTTTTTCTATTTTTGCATTTAATATGTTAAATGCAAAAAATAGAAGGAAAAAAAAGAAGATAAAAAATACAGTTGTTGTTTTGGAGGTGGTTAGCACTGTTGTCTCACAGCAGGAATGTCCTGAGTGTGATTCCACTGGCTGGGTCCTCCTGTGTGGAGATGGCATGTTCTCCCCATGTGTCCAAAAACATGCATTTAGTGGGGTTAGGTTAATTGGTGATTCTAAATAATAATGAAAGGGCATTAATATAAAAAATATTAATAATAAACCAACAAAATGTTTTTTAAAATGAATAACTATATGGACGATGGTTGTCTCTTTCTATGCGTTAGCCCTGTGACAGTTTTGGATGGATGGATGTCATAAATCACACGGACGCAGCTTTATCTCAGAAATACTTAGATGCTATGCTGTAACTATAATTATTCGTGGAGCTCATGAGATGTTATGAATGTAATGAAGTGGTTCCACATTCTTACAGACTAAACCATCTGCCTACTTCCTCTAACAGTGAACAGTAGTTTTGCTCAGTTATTTATCTTCCTGATCTCATTCAGGTGCTTTGAACCAGTCAAAATGGCGCCCCGTGAAGGATACGAGGATGGAAACATCGCAGAGAAGCACATAGCAGAGACTGGAGCGACCAGCTGGTCCACATTCACAAAGCGTCCCATCAGCCGGTGCTTCAGTTATCACCGCAAACATACAGAGTGAGACAACATTTAACATTCAGCTGTTAGAGTGACACGAGAAGCTGGCTGTTCCGAACGTGGATCCGTACATGTGTAAAATCACTTAATACCAACCAGTCGTGAGAATAAATGCACTAAATGTAAAGGATGATTAAGAGCTGGTGGTCACAGTGCCCGTGCATGATGTCCTTGACTTTCTATTTGAAACTATCTGCAACTGACTATAGATTGATGCCAGCTGTATGTAGAAAATGTCCCAAAGAAGTAACATGGTGCAAACTGTTAAATATAGCTTATAACTTCTAAGTAATAAAACACAAACTTGTTTCAGTTCAGCACACTCCGAGGGCAGCTGCTAAATCCTCAACCCTCGAATGACTCTGACTTTATTGATCTTCTGTACTTTTACTGCAGCCAGGCTACATTTTTCTCTTTCAGCCAAAGTGACTGAGTGAATCTGTCTTTCAGTGATGAGCTACAGATGGATGCACCGAAGTTTCCCACAGCCAAGTTTCTGCTGATGAAACACAACTGCAACCAGGAGCTGATCGGATCTAAATTGGAGAATGAAATTGTGAAGTAAGCATGATTAAAGGTGCCTTAATTCCCTGTCTTTGTCTTGCTTTCTGATATCTTTATTGAGAAAATGCTAGCTGGTCTAAAATTAGAGGTAACTCCAAGTGTACAAAGCTCATGAAGCAAAACAACAACCAAACTCCAGCAAACACCAGGATCAAACAGGCACAAAGTCAAAGTAAAATAGGACGTGACCTAAAAAGGGCTTGAGGACAAGATTCAGTGTGACCCTGTGGGGAGACTAAAACATAATACAAAGAAAGAGATATAAATACAAATCTCAACCACTCTTAACTAATACAACAACTCAGTGCTGATGGCTGTTCCTCCCTGAGCCTGGTTCCAATGGAGGTTTCTTCCTGTTAAAAGGCAGTTTTTCCTTCCCCGCTGTCGCCAAGTGCTTGTTGTGATTTTCTTTAGGATAAATTACCTTTCAGTAGAAAGTCCTGTTGTGATTTAGCGCTGTATAAATAAACCTGTACTGAACTGAACTTTCTTCATTCTTTGGGTAGTTCACGTGTTTCCCTGTTGTTTTTCAGATTTTGTGCAATGCTAAGCTAACCGGCTTCTAGCTGGAACGTCATATTGACAAACTGCGTTGTGTAACAGTTTCAGTGCACTGTTTATAAATGCATGACTTCTTCTTTTTACAGACTTCTGTGTGTGAGGACAAACAGTAGAGGTTTTCTCACCAATTTATAGATTCCACCCTGAACCTTTGAAAAGACACGTAAGTTTACTTCCTCCTGATCACATTAAACCATGTTGTCTTTTTAATCATATATGCATAATTGAAATATATTTCACAGGTTATGCCTAAGATGAGGAATGAAATCCTTGAGAAGCTCGATCGATTCTTGTAAATCTCCTGCCAAACTCAGCGGGGCATGAAAAGCTAGACTGCCGTTACAGTTGCTGTAAAAAGTAACTAGAAAAAGACATAAATGCCAACAAAAATAAGAGGTTCAGTTTTGATTGTGTAGATTATATTTTTCTACATCTGTATTCTCAAGTGTCAAACGTGGATTTGAAACACATCCAAGAATTGGGCCTTAAAGGTTTATTTCACACTGTGAATGCAAAGATAGAACTGGACCTGTAGTTATTTAAAGCCTCTGTGTGGTTTATTTCCATAAAATATGTAAAAACCTGTGAAGTACTGCAGGTGTCTCTTTATGGTGGATAGTCTTTGATACCCAGGTCACGGTTTCCTACCAACAGATTGATTCCCATCATCTTTCCTTATAAGGCAGTGTTGGATGTTTGTTTGTTATGTGTTTTTCATTTCATGTCAACAAATTCCATAAGAAGATTTCTTTAATACTTCAGGTGATTGCTGTGAGTTTTATCAAACAGGGAGAATTTGTCAGTGCTCACTTTCACATCTGGAGTAATCCACATCTGAGTTTTTTGACATGATCAGCCCAGCGTCACAGAGGAGTGACAGTGTTTATGGGCTTCTTGTGGAATTTAAATTGTTGCCATCTGAACGTTTCCACTCTACTTATTTCACTGATATGCTGTTTTTCTTTCATAGAGTTTGTTTGTTCTTGTTGTGGATCCAGTTCAACTGATGTTTGTATTGCGCATCACAGTTTTGTTCCATTTGACGGGAGATTTTTAAAAAGCAGTCATGTAAATAAAAACATTTAAACTGGTGTGTGTCACAGTAGATTTGAGTAAAAAGAAACTAAAGCATTGGTTTGTAACAGGGACTCAATCTTAAATGAGCTGTGGGTCCCTGCTGGCCACTTTAGTGCTAAAGTAGTACAAACAAATAAGAAAACATCCAGAAATCCAAAAATGTAGTTTCGCTGTTTCTTTCATTTTAAATTGCAAATGTAAATGCAAATATTTTTCCTCACTCTTAACTGACGCCTTTCATTAAACTACCAAATAAACAAACTTGTATTTTGCCTTCATATTAAATCATGTTTTGCTTTTTAAAGAAGAACAACAAACAAATCTCCCTAACAAAAAAAGCAGCTTCAAGGGCCAAATTGCATTGTATTCCTTCACATACACGAGCCACAAGTAGGGGTGATTTTCTTTAGGATAAATTACCTTTCAGTAGAAAGTCCTGTTGTGATTTAGCGCTGTATAAATAAACCTGTACTGAACTGAACTTTCTTCATTGTTTGGTTAGTTCACGTGTTTCCCTGTTGCTTTCAGATTTTGTGCAATGCTAAGCTAACCGGCTTCTAGCTGGAGTTTCAAACCAGGAGTTTGAGACCCCTGGTTTGAAAGAAAGGATGTTTTTTTAAAGTAACACTTCCATCATGTGACAAAAGAAAGGCAGGGAAACAGAATGAAATGATTAATATTTAAACAAGTTTCCAAACATTTACCAATAAATGAAGCCATAAAACTACTCACATTAATTTCAGCATTTCATGTTATGAATTTAGCGTTTTTGTCAGTTTTAAAGACATTTATGCATTTTATAATTTTGAGAAATAGATGATGAGAATTTAAAAATGTATACCATGTTATTAAGAAATAAAAGGTGTTTTTAAAATTTATTTAAAATGTATTTTTCTACAGTGGCTTTCTTAGCTGGACGTTCCTGTTTTTCACAAACTTTAAACTTTCCATTTTAATTACAGGAAAAAAATGTTAATCTTTTATGAATAAAAATAAATTTTTAATTTCATTCAACAAAAAAGAACAATTGTGATATCATGAAAAAATATGTATTTCCATATAAGGGTTTAAATCCTAAAGAATTAGACTTTGATAATGAAAACATTTTAATATTTAACATCGTAGGTGCTGAACAGCCCATATAGATCCAGCACAGTGAGTGTGCCTCTGTGTAGATTGACAGAAAACTCTAAAGATGCTACTGAGCGACTTATACTAAGGAATCACTGAACAACACGATCAGATGCTTTTCAATGACTTGTTAACACCTCATTTATTTAATCCATCATTTCAAAAAGCAACACATGATGTGGTACTGCAGATCACTTTAAGGGGCTGCCACAAAGAAACAAACTGTGCAAATAGTGCATTTTTATAGAGATACAGCAAAAACAAAGGCAGACGAGAGAAAAGCTGAGATTCAAAGAACACGAGCAAACAGTCAGATTTCAGCCATATTTCTGTGTTTAAGTTGATTTATTTGAGCTCAGCCTTTTATATTTTAAGCTTCTGATTTAGATTTAATCTGATATCACAAAAGCTGAAAAGGTGAGGAGCTGAGAAAGCGCTGGACCAGGAGGTAGAAACAGAAAGAGCACACTTAAGGTCCAATTTCCAACAACATTAAAGTATCAGGTCTATCTTACAGACAGACACACCGATTAGCTTCAACAATGGCTTTAAAGAAAACCGTTCAGCTTATAAACTTCACACGTTTGTCCGTGACGGTTTAATGGCAACGAGCTGCTGTCATGCTGTCAGCTGCAGTCAGTAGAGATCCTTACACGTTTCAAATTTACAGCACAAAACAGCATCATGCAGAGGAACAGACCAACGAGGAAGACACTAATAGCGATGCTGCGTTCCAGATGTGTTAGAAGACCAGAAGATTCTGATGCATGAGGCTTCAATCATCAGAATCTGGTTAATCAGAAGGTATTTAACTGTAAATATTCCAAACCTGCAATAATATCTTTTGGCAACTTGAGGGGAGCAGAAACAAAGTACAAAGACAAAGCTGGTGGAATATCTTCTTGATAATGCACTTAAAGACACATTTTCTACAAGGTGAAGCCATGTTTGCATCCACAAAAGTCCTCTTTTAATCACCAGAAGTTAGGGTTGATTTGAGCAAGAAAAGGTTAAAACTGAAATTGTCTACTTTGACTGATTTATGTCAAAATCTGGGTAAATATCACCGTGACCATGTCAATGTCAAAGTCCACAAAGTCAATATGAAATCATGAAAGTCTTGTGGTCCGACTTCGTCGCACTTTACACCAAAGTGCAGTTCTGTTCCAAATAGGACCAACACTTAATCCAATTTCAAAGGAACGCCACAAGCATTGAAGGCTTTTGTTTGTTTGATTCTCCTCAGCTCTACACAGACTATCTAAGTAGCCGATCAGTATAGTGTTACATGCAGCAGCTGAACTGTAAGATGCAATTCTTAGAGTAGCTGGAGACCAAATATGCAGCTGAAAGAGTGAAAGTTTGACTTTTGGGGTGAATAGTTGATTCAGGACTGTGAAAATGTGACAGAAGCTACTCTTTTAGATCCCCCATGACTGTTAACACCGGATAAGTTAAAATGACTAAAAGGCAGAATGCAAATAGTATCACAGCCCACAGGCTAGATGTCCTGATCTAAGATAAGAGAGCTTTGATTGACTTCATGGTAGCAAAAACATGTGACTGCAGTGTCTCATGGTAGCAACGCTGCACACACAAGTTCACCAAGGGGAGATCTATCCAAGTACCACTGTTCAATCGTTCAGTCAACCAAACATTGGG
This sequence comes from Neolamprologus brichardi, assembly GCF_056152115.1. Lineage (NCBI taxonomy): Eukaryota > Metazoa > Chordata > Actinopteri > Cichliformes > Cichlidae > Neolamprologus > Neolamprologus brichardi. The sequence continues at coordinate 36,272,857 of NC_142112.1, forward strand.
AATCACCATCTGGAACAGTGACAGACTTTGGCATCATAACTTTCCAAATTAGATTTGATGGATATTCAGCAGGTGAACTCAGTAATGGACAATCATGTGTCTTTATTCCTGCTGCTTGTCTAAACTGGCAACAGTTTGCAGACACAGTCATCACAACAACTTACTAAAGTGGTAACATGTTGTTCTACCGCCCCCTGGTGGACATAAAACATCCACTATACCAGTAACAAACCAGTATTACCTGTTAATGCAAAGTTAGCCAATTCCGCTTTCTGACACAAAAGGAAATGCAGCAATGTAATAAACTCTTCATGCATGCTTCTCCAAATTAAATAGCTTTGTACAAGTCTATAATTTCCTAATAGTTTCCTGGAAATAGTGACACGTTGTTTGAATTGATCTCAATAACTGGAGTCTTTCTAAAAGTCAACCAATGAAAATAATTTATTACATCTAGAAAAATGTTCCCAATTACACACAAGTATTAAATTAATATTTATTATTATTTAAATCCCCCAATCACCAAGTTACAGTAGTGGTTTCCAGAAACTTATTATTAGGAAATTAGAAACCAGCAACATAGAGCTATATCAGTACAGCTGGTATAAACGTAGGTCACTTGAGGCTTAAGTCATGCAGAATCCACAGTATGAGGAATGTGTGTTAACATCAGCGTACAGTCCGTCATCTTTGGCACGTTTGAGTTCCTGTTTGACATAAATATTAAAAGCAGCCACATGAGACAAGTTTAAAAGGAAAACATGTGCAGAGACGCCCGACAGCTCGATCCGGCTCTTCATCCCCGCCTCTGCTCTGCTGGATTTAACGATTTAGTGTCTTTTGAAAGCAGAAGAGTCAGAGCTGGACGTTGCATAGTGTTGTTAGAGAACAGAGGCTCAAGCTGTGCTTAAAAAACAAACAAAAAAGGTAGAGTAATAGCTTCACGGTGACAGGGGAATTTCATTTTTTCCTGTAAACACGAGGCCTAGATTTTCAGGCACTGTAGAGTCCATCGCTCCCTCTGTTGCTGGTTTGTACGCCCATGTCTGTTGCTTCTGTATGTGCACATATGAGCTCTGGGAAGCTGTGGAGTCTCTCAGTCTTTGAACATTGTAAGGTTAGGTTCATAGATGTTACGTCACAGCTGACGCCATGCTGGAGGTGACGTTTACAAGGCTGTAAACAAAACTGTTGTATGTCTGTAACAAAGAGTCGATTCTGGTTTTTGGAGCTACTAAACAGAAAGTAACACACCAATGAGCCACAACATTGAGGTGGACTGGTCTGTCCGCTTCTGTCATAAATCAGATGGTGGATAGTCATGTTAAACATGGCTGAGCCCAAAACTCACACTGCTCCAAACCCTCCGTTTATAAAAATGTTTCCACTATTGGCTCTGTATGATGTCACAAAGTGGGGACAATCATAATGTGGTCACCCCAGGCTGTGAGAACAGAAGTCCTGGCAGTTTAAATGAATAACATTTATAATTTTGATGCAATTAAAGATTCTGCCCCAGGACCCTGGTATTTATCACGATTTCTGCAGACCAGGCTCATGCACATCTACATGCTACCACCCGTTGCAACAGCAGTGGTCTCCCCCACAAACAAAAACTGCCCATGACTTGAGGTCCATGCCCGACCCTAATGACTGTCCTTTAATAATGTGGGCTGCATTGATTGCTCTGCCTGCTCTGGCTCATCCTGCTGATGGTCGAACAGATTTTAGTGGAGTTTAGAAGTTTTGGCCTCTAGGCGGAGATCATGTTCCCAGGAAGGTTTTGCGTCATGTTTCATCATGCTGGGACGAGACCGCTGCTGTCAGGGAGTGTTGGTAACATAAAAGGGTGTATGCATTTAGTCTGCAACTATCTTTTAATGGGATGCCAGGACTCAAAGCTTCTCAGCAAAGCGCTGTTTTTTCACAAGATGTGATTCACTTCACCTGTCAGAAGGTTTAATGTTGTGGCTGCTTGATGTATGTTCAGGTGTGGTCTCGTATATTCGTTTAGAAACTGGAGCTTATTAGAGCTTTTTCAGATTAGTGTAACTCAAACAAATGTGGGTTTGAACAAACACACAAAAGCCTGCTTGCACAAAATTTGGGGAACTGACCGCATTTTAGTTCCTGCTTTATTGACATGAATATTCAGAAATATTTCTGCCTTAAGGGCAGACATTCCTCTAAAGCTGCAGCTTAAAGCTCATCACAGTAATTAGTAGGTGTTTCTAAATCATCTCTGATTTCTGTGATTTCCTTGTGTGACACAACCATTTTAAATGGTTTTGACCACACCTGTTTTCCTGTGGCACGCCTGTTGAGTAATCTATTTAAATCACATAAATTGTCTGTTGTCAATACATTTATTTATCATTTAAACTTCATGTATGATTTTATCTATGATTACTTCATTTTTCCAGTGTCTGCTCTCTGTGAACATGTCAGCATTCTTGACATGAGTCTGTGTGTTTGTGGAGAGTCTGAATCCAAATACTCACCACTGAGAACTCCTCGTGTAGCCGTGATCAGATTACAGTTTAAGAGTAAATGTCTCCTGAGAGTCTCAACTCAGGGAGGTGCTGTCTTGTTAACATGCAATCATGAGCTATAATCTATGGTGTGAAACAGATCATAACATTTAAAAAGCTCCAGCATGACCTCATCTGTTTCTGGTCAGAGCCCCGTCAGACCTCCAGAATGGCGTCAGAGTGTTTTCTATCCACCTTCCACTCAACGAACACAGACGTGCTCCCACTGCCTCAGGTCCAGACCTCCATGGGCACCATAGCCTCCTTGGAGCCGATGGGTGGAAGCAGGTTTTGTTCAGACAGGAACTGAAGAGGAAACTGAACGAGGAAGCCACGGATCTTCTTCAGCTCCTCCTGAGCCCGAGCCGGGTCCTCCTTGTCGAGGCCGGCCTTGGCCAGGTAGCCCTCCAACTCCATTATGTTACGGACGTCGCTGGATGGCAGACAGCGGAAAACCTGGAGGAGCAGGACAGAAACAAGAGATTGGAGCAATTTTTTAATGTCATTATTCAGGATCTATGACTGATTATGTATTTAAAGTATTCCTCCGTGACTGTGTGACAGCAAGTGGAAAAGTTCAGCTTTACCTTCAGCTGATATGCTTGTAATTTTAATATTGATTAAATCGTCCATTAAATAATAGAAAACTCATGTAAAAAATATATTTTATAAAAAGAAAGAAAAAGTTGAGCTGAATACAAACGAGTACACTCACCCGCTGGTAGATGGAGGCGTTGCGAGCGCTGGTGGACATCCAGACCTCCTTGTAGAAGTGATCGCTGATTGGATCCGAAACATCGATGGTGGGATCTGTGTAAGCGCCGAGGATCGTCCTGATGGACACAGGAGGAGGGTGAGACACACAATATAATAAGTAAAATCTTTACATTTCATCATATCATTAAACAACCAAGAGACTTAAAGGGTAGAAAGTGAATATAATAATCATACAAAATTTGCACATTTACTTCGAGACTAACTTGAAAAGAATTTAAAAGGCAAATAAGAACTATGTTTAAAAATGGATACAATATAGCGTAACTTAAAGCTTAAAGGCTGCACTTCAGTCACATCTGGATTGTTTAATTTCATGGATTGAACCAAATATTAAGAAGAAGTGACTCTGTTTGCACTATCACACCTCTTTTTATCTGTTCTGTGGTTTCTTTTTTCTTTTTGAAAGAAAACAATGTAACTAACTAATCAGGACCTAGATGTCAGTATGGATGCAGAAACTCAAGTCGTGCGTGATGTGAAGGGAAATTTCCAAACTGGCAGAGGTGTGCAGTCTGAGACTGTTTGAAATCTGCACCCAGTGAGAGGTGAAGAGCAGAATCCATGTCAGAAAACAAGGAGGTTAGGAGAGCAGCAATGCACTAATATTAAATGAATCTAAAAGAGGGCTTTTGCCTCAAACACGCTCCTTCAGGCTGGGACTGAACCTCCCATTCTGTCACCACTTTAGCGTTGGACAGCTGATTTGAGAATGTACGTTTCCAGTTATCATCATCATTAAATAATCAGTGTTTCTGTCAAATAAGCCTTTCTAATGTGTAATTGCACATTTTTCAGTACTTGAAGCACTCGAGCCGGAGCTGCAGGGCGTATTTTCCCGCCTTGTACGGCTTTCCGTCCATCACCGAGTCCACCATCTCCGAGTCCTCCACGATCACCGCCACCTCGCTGTCCCGCTTTCCCAGCATGCTCCGGTCGTTGATGTTGGCAGAACCTGAAGAAACAGAGGATCAAACCAGGCGTCAGGGGACAGAAGGCACCAGCAGGGGGCGCTGCAACACTGGATTTTAGACTGTTTATGTTTCTGCTGTTCAGGCTGTTTGCATCTCTCTCACAGCCAGAGTGTACTGGAGGTTTCTTCCTCCCCATTTTCACTTCACTTTATGTTAGAATCACATCCTAATCATAAGACCTGCAGCTAAACAAACACATTTCACTAAAACTACCACAAGACACTAAAAGACTTAATTACAATTAATTCAACAGGAGAGTTTTTTTTAATAAAAGTTTACTTTTACTTTCTTGTGCTAATTCAGCTTTTTAGGGAAATGTTCGTCTTTTAAATTTGTCTTTGTGGGTGTGGGCAAAATAAAAGCACCAACTTCCCATTTAAAAACAGAGAAAAACGCATTTATTCCTAAATTTACTTACGACGCAAACAGCAACAAAACAGTCAAGACATCAGCAACATATCCTGACAGTAGGATGCTGACACTGTTCAGTGGTTAAGAGTTACTACCAACTATCACCGAAACTTAGAGATGATTCACAGAAAAAAAGATCTTGAGATGAAGTTTGGAGATTGTTTGAAAGAGGAAGTTCTGCTCCCTCAGATTATCTCTTTATTCTTCTGTGGCCGAATATTTTTATTATTTTAACCATCACTTCCCCACATTGTCCACCAATATTTATAATACTGATGTCACCACACTATCAGATAATTCTGCCTTTGAAATCTACTGTACTAACTCTCCTCCCCATCACCACCACATCCGTCAACGACTCTCAGATTGTCCGTACACAGCACTCTGGGCCTTTCTTATGAAAACATCCGAGAAACTCAATCATTGCCTCCCAAATTAACCCATCAGAGTCTCATTTTATATCTCGATATATAAAAAAGTGGCTTTAGATGATGCCACTTGTGGCCACAAGTGGTGCCCTCCCACAGTGGGTTTAAAACCTGAACTAAAAACCTCGAGATTTTAATTTAAGCGCCTGAAACTTTCCACAGTAAGAAGGTAACATTTTTAAACAGCATCATTTAATATTAAAACAAACAAACAAAAATGTAATATCCTGCCTTTGGTTGTTTACATGAAATGATCCTGATGATTTTATAACACACAAACCCAGAAGTCAAATCTTTTTTCTTTTTTTTTTTGCCTGTCTCATTTGGTTCTTTAGTCGTCAGAATTGTTGTCTGAAGACCAACAAGGATACCCAATGGATTTATTTTGCCAAATGGATCATCATGGCATTGCCGTATTGGTCCATTTGACCTTAGTCGACAAGAAGTCAAATCTAAGGAATCGACTTCAGTAATTTCCTTAGATTCACTCATTTTTGTCTTTTACTTCAAACATTTATTTGCAAAAATAAGAAAACTTATTGTCTTTTACAGCTACTATGTCATGATATACTAACAGTGATCAAATTAATGTATAAATTATACTATTTATTGGAAATTTATAAGGAAATTCTGTAATTCTGAATTAAATGATTAAAACTCTTATAGTAATTTCCAAATAAAACTAGAGTTGTGGAAGCACGCGTCTTTAAATGAACTTATAAACCGAATAGATCATCAGCTTCCTGTAAAGCACTGCATCTTCCACTAACCTGCACAAAAGACAAGCTCTGATCAGAAACAGGTGTTTGATTTCATCTCTCCATCTTTGAAAACTGTCTTATCTTGTGGAAACTGAGTCGTGACTTTGTTTTGAACCATTTTTAAAAACATCTAAAATCTTCTGACACGTCTCACTCTGCAGCTCTCATTTCTCGCTTCTCTATTATACATGTTCAGGGTGGAATTTAATTCCTATACTCAGTTGAAGCTGCTCACCGATGACGACGGTGTTGTCGTCCGCGATGAGCATCTTGCTGTGGACATAGATGAGCTCAGTGACGAGCTTCCCCTCCAGATCAGTGTGAGTCCTCAGACCAGCGATGGAGATGTAGTTTATCCAGTTATCTCCCACTGCAAGCAAACGCCACACAGTTACAATCACATCATTATGTTTTTATCATTGAAACTGTATAGAAAGATCAGAAGATCCACAACGTCACCTAGTGTTTGCTCATAAAGAACTGACTGATGCGCTTCTCTGGCTGATACTATAGATTATTTATTAGGGGTGGGGGAAAAATCGATACTGTGTAGTATTGTGATATTTTGTTTGCTAATAATGTATGGATACAGGGACAGCAGAAATCAATATTTTGTTACAAATTTTTGCTCTGACTTCAGAGCATGTTGATCCTTTTTCTGAGCAAGAATCCTGACATTCCTTCACTGTCCAAATGTGTTTAACTTTTTTTATGGCAGCAATAAACATGACAGTTTACTTATTTTAATTTAAGACATGTTTTATTTTAATTAAGTTTAAAACTTTTTTATTTAATGTAAAATTATATTTTGTTTTAATTTACTTTCAAATTCTTCAGTTGCTGAAGGGGCTGCATAGTTTTCATAAACTGCAGAGTTCAGAATAGCTATAATTGTACCAGATGGTTGATTCAGTTAAGTTGGACTAGACTGTAATACAAACCGTTCAGTTTGTCAACAATAAAACTGAAATGAGAGAAAGACTGAGTGTGAGACTTTGATATTAGATAAAATGAATATTGATAAAGTTTACCTTTATGTACAGAATCTGAATATCGCAAAATATTTTAAAAAATTGCAATAATATCGTATCGTGCGTTAAGTATTGTGATAATATCGTATCGTTGGATGTCTGGTGATTCCCACCTCTATTATTTATCTTACAATATAAAAGTGTTAGTTGGTGATATACAAATGAAACTGAAGTGAGCGAGGGAACTATGAATAAAATGTTCAAATTGACTCAGGTAAGAGCTTCATTGCTACAACTACAATTTACAGGAAAACATTGCTGAAGTTACTGTAACTGTAACAATCTGCACTGTAACTGTAACAATCTACACTGTAACTGTAACAATCTGCACTGTAACTGTAACAATCTACACTGTAACTGTAACAATCTACACTGTAACTGTAACAATCTGCACTGTAACTGTAACAATCTGCACTGTAACTGGAATCCCATTTTAACACTGCGCTGCAATGACTTGAATGGTATGGACTGTTTCATTTTAGGGATAAAAGGAGTTTCTGGTTACTACACAAGTTAGGACGTAGATTTCCAGCAGAAGTATAAACCAAGCTTTAGGCATTACTGCACAAATATACACGATAAACAGGATTTGAGATTAAAAGTCTATCTAAGATTCAGCTGACTGTAAATAAACTGCTTTTTTCAGAACTTGAAGTTAATTTATTAACTTAACCCTACATATGTTAAAGGCTGTGACACAATGATGGAAAATACAGTGGATACAGTGCAAAGAGAGCTCATAGTCCCAACCAGAGCAGCTACGTGACACCCTGTAACTATCAGGGTGTTGCAGTGCTGACTTACTCTCTCTCTTGAGCTGGGAAATGATGGAGTGGTCTCCTCTGTTCATGGTCCTGCAGGGACAGAGAGACAGAGGAGGTTTAGCAGCAAGTCCACATTCCACACAACACAAGGCTCTGTGTGTGTCAGCATGGTTGAACAGGAAGCGCTGCCTGTTTACTCAAGAATGTGGGCGAGGAAAAAATGCTTCAACAAAAAAAGGAACGGAGTGAAGGCACACACACACACACACACACACGGCAGATATAACAGGTGTGTGTGTTAAAAGGTAAGGTGTGGCAGTGGTTTAACATGGCTCATTCTTTGTTACTTACAAAAACACACACACACCTGTAGTTGAAGTGCATGACAGCCTGGATGGCGCTGCCGCCTCCAGTGTTGATGTCTCCTTCAAAGCCCGGCAACAGCGGCGTCACCACATAAACGCGATACGTTTTACCCTCCCTAAAATCACACATAGAAAATCACAACATTTCAGTGTATTTATGAAGCTTTTCACAATATTTTAGACTCTTTTGTCTTTATTTGATGACGTCCAATGATTGGCAGCTTTTCCCTCAACTGCAGAGTTCGCTACCAGGCTTGACACCTCAGATGGTGATTAAACATCCATTAACTGTCCATCAATTTGGCAACCTTATCCGAGATGCCATCAAACAAAGATCAGTGCCTCCAGGACCAGAACATCCAAAATATCCAATAGCTTGGTAGAGGGTTATATTCGCGCTTGATTCATTAAAGGCTATTTTAATGAGCTCAGTAACTTGAGAGGAGGAAGAGGTACTTCAGTCCTTCTAAACATGACTATAAAATCAAAACAATCTTCTAAATAACTGTACAACAACAAGCAGTCCGTGAATTTTCCAGAATGGACATTGTTCTTGTGCACAACTTTGACTTTGAGCCCAGGAAGTTGGTGCAAAAACAGATGTGTCTTCTCAGAAGCATAAACTCAGATAAAAACGTGTCTATGCGGGTAAAAAAAACCACATCTGCTATAGTGTAAATACAAAGATTCGATTAAGAATTTGAACTTCAGAGTGTGGCCATTTTAAAGATCTTTAAATGAATTATGCATTAAATATGCTGCACATGTTTTCCTGCGTGTGCATCCACTAAAGCTGGAAGGTTCATCAAAAACCATCCTGGACTGTTTATAAACTGAAGCCACAGAGACGTCGGGGCAGGTTTGTGTTTCTGCAGGATGGAATAAACTCAAGTTCCCGCCGGCAAAACATCACAGAGAGGAGAACCATCGAAATGGAAAGTATCCAACGAGCTCTTCGACTGTGTCAGACCGAGTTCATCTGTTAAACATGTGGAAGGTACACAGAGCAACACAAACACTGTGTTTCCAGGAAATAATGTCACAATAAACCAGAGCGAGTGTCGAGTCCATCGGAGTGTTTTTACTCTAAACACACAGCAGCCACACAAACATCGACAAACTGTGAGTTCTTTCAGCGTTACGCTGTGTGCATTTGTGTTTTACCTGTACGCACGAATGATGCGCTCTGCAATCGCGTCTCCTATCTGGTTGAAAACATATTTGTTGTCGGCACAGCTGATGAAGAACTGATTCTGGGAGATAAAAACAGAAACATTCTTATATCCTGTACAAAGGTCATAAATATTTTCTGCGAAGTGCTCCTGTGGATATCAAAGCTTCATGCTGCATACGCAGTCCTGATTCTGCAAGAACATGAAGCCAAAATAAGGCTGAAGCTTTAAAAATCAAGTTGGTATCTTTCTATGTTGTAGCTTTTAGAAACAATTTCTACTTTTGTTGTTATACTTCTACTACAGGAAGGTGTTATATCTGTAAAAATGAAAACCTCTATGTAGATGAAGTGCTGGCTGTTCTTGATGACGTGGACGTAGGCATTGTGGATGGACTCTTCGTGGTATTTGATGCCAGCAGACCAATCTGAAGCTGAGCGCAGGATCTGAGGGAACACAGATTAGAGATGGGAACAAGTCACAGGACTCTGTTTCCTGTCACTCAGAGGAAACTTCACAGACAAGATTTATTACTTTTTTGTGTTTATTTCAGCTTCAGCTTAGTGATTGCTAAACATTTACAAAAAAAAGTTGGAAACTCTTCCTTGTGAACATGTTTCTATATTTGGTTATCAGCTAGTTGTATTCCCATTTATTCCCATATTTTGATTTTATTCTGCTTAATTTTTCCATGCTGGATAACCTGATGTGGGTTAGCAAATGAATTACAAACAAATAACTATGTGGGAAATTTATAACATTTCCCATGATTTTGTCTTTTTTATGTTTTGGGAACCTCTGAACTGTAACTCATAGGGATGGGTATCGAAACCCGGTTCTTGTTGAGAACCGGTTCCCACTGTTTCAATTCCTTGGAATTGTTTGCCATTTTTGCAAACGATTCCCTTATCGATTCCAGTCGCCCCGAATGACGTCACCACGTTGCGGAGCGTCATTTACCTGGCAGGAAACACGGCGCCCAAAAGTTTGATTATACTTTACGAGAACGGATGACAACGGGGCAACTTGCAAAGTAGATACTTCATGTTTTTAATTCCGCTCCGGACTCGTGAATCTCAACCCAGCAGCAGCGGTAACGTTTGCACGTCCTCTCCCGTTAATGCGGCAGGTAAATAATCAACTAACAGTGTATATTATGTTAGCGCGATCTGCCTTATTACAAACCTGCCATTACTGTGCATTTAGGTGACCATGATGAGACAGAGTCTGGCTCAGATGCTGGCAGTTCTCACTGCAGTCTACCGGTAGCGTCTCCTTTCAGGCCAGGATAGACGAATGTCACCGAGCAGTGACTCAGTTTGTGGTCAAAGGCTTGCACCCATTTGCCACAGCAGATGATTTTCAGTAAGTGAATGTGTTTAATTGTAGGCAGGGACATTACTGGATATTCTTGTGTAATTGCTACAGAATAATTTATGTTATACTTTGTTATTGCTACAGAAGAATATTTATTTTATTATTTTACATTTACAATTTTTTTTCCTGGGGACCCTGTGACACCCCATTGAAGAGCCGTAGGCTGTGGATCTCTCAAGATGTCACTGTTGGGTTTGTAAGGCCATGTTACTCCTAAATTTCTATCTTGTTCGAAGAGAAGATATAAAACAAAGTTCTAAGCTAATCGACCTTAGTGTTCTCCTTTTTTAAAAAGAATCGATAAGAGAATTGATAAAGAATCGAATCGTTAAACAGAATCGAAAATGGAATCGGAATCGTGAAAATCCTATCAATACCCATCCCTAGTAACTCAGATGATGTTTTGTTGGTTTGATTTGAGTGTGATCTTCAGCAGGTGCTGGGGCATTTTGCAGTTGAACGTGAAGCAGCTGGAATGAGAGTCAGCACCTCCAAGTCTGACCTTGTACAGTTTCCAAGTACGAGGTCTTGGTTCTCTGCCAGAAAACAGTGGATTTCTACCTCTGAGTTGGGGAAGAACCCCAAGCAAGGACAATAAAGATCTTATTCACAACTGATGTGATCCTAAACTGACCACAAGACAACGCAGTCAAACTCTACGAAGGTTATTTGAGATGAATCACTGAATATTATCTTCATGGAAATGAAAGGATTGGTGTGCAAAAGGAATCGTGTACAATTGTACGATCTACTGTACAATACAAAGCGCCTTGAGGCGGCTGCTGTTGTGATTTGGCGCTATATACATAAAACTGAATTGAATTGAATAGAAACATAATTGGACCTAAGACAGAGCTCTGGGGGACACCACAAAACAACATGTCAGTTCAAGTGGCAACGTTCTGGCCTAATAATCATAAAGCTCCTGTCTGAAAAGTGAGAAACAGGCTGATCTGGACACAACAAACGACATAATAATGTATATTACAGTATATAAACCAATGTTTGTAGCTTCAACTTTTTACAATTAATGTAAAACTAATTAATTCACCGAAGATTAAGGCACATAACTGACACCAGATGACTATTAGCTAAGCCAGCAAAAGTAACAACAACCCCAAAGTAGCCTACTTGGGGGTAGTACCTCTACTAACCTGTACTTTGGTGGGGATGCAGTTGGGGACTTGGTATCGCTGTTCTCCAGCTGTGGTGTGAGACTTGGGCAGCAGATATGGGTATGACAGGGAGCGGTACTTTGGCTTCACAAGCTGGTAATGCAACAGAAAAGAGATCTCATCAACTTTTTCTTCAACAGTCATGAAAATCAAGCAGACTTTGTTTAGTCCAGGTCAGTTCAACCAGGGATCACATCATTTTTGATCACAACTTTCCCAGTTCTGTCATTTTTATTCAGACTGAAGCAGCAGCAGCATGACCCCCAACCTTAGTGAAATTCCACCGCTGGATGAAGTGTCTGGCCACATCCCGAGCTGCTTTCCCATGAACCACTGAGGCGATGTCATGCCAAGGCATTCTGGGAGTTTTGTGCCTGTCTATGAAATCTAAAGAAGCAGAAACAGGAAGTTCAGACCTAAAGAAAAGCATCAAGAGTGAGACCATCAATGATGTGCTTACCATCGAAAGGCTTATCTAGCTGAATCCAGTCCTTGTGCACAAAGTTGCAGTAGTCTTTCCCGTGCCAGAATCGCGTGTTCCCATGCAACTCTCCGACCCCCGCAGGCTCATTTTGCACTGGGACAGAGGCTATAAAACAATTGATATTGATCAATTATCTATCATCAAAAGAAGACAATGAACTATTTCAGTGAGTTCACCCAACCTGGGTTCATTTTTGACCAGTTCTTATTATACTTATTTCAAACCATTATATGGTCAATATACAATGATAACAACGGTCTCTTCTTTGAGCATTTCAGTTTTCCTGATGTTGCACCTGTGCTGTTTAAACAACGCACCATTTTCAAACATGGTGGGATCTTCAAGGATACTGCTGCTGACAAAAATACACATCCAAGCACACACCACAGTTAAACTGTATATCAGAGATGGATGGCGTCAGCACGGTACGTGAGATTTATTGTCCAAAGTGATACAAATAAGGACCATACTTTAATAGTGGCCATGGATCAATAGAGGCCATAAACCGATCTGGAAAGTGTTTACTGAGGTCATAGATCAAATGAAAAGCACACTTTCATACAATCAAACAAAAAAAATCCAGCCATTTAAAAATAAGACTGGTTTAATACCTTTACATGAGCATTGGATTTTTATTAAATTATTAAATGTTGTTTATGTAGCGCCAATTAACAAAAGCAGTTCTTTCCAAGCTCACCTGAAGTCGTTTTATACGTTTTTATGTGGAGTAAAGATCCCACAAGTTGGACATGGACTCTTTTAACAAGCATGTAATGATTACATTAAAGAATAAAACCACCTAATTTAACACACATATCTCTTTAGGCGTAAACTGACAGTGCCAACAACACACATTCAGACACAGTAATAGATGATGTTTTTAATACTATATGTGTTAGTCTAATGTGGTTGTATGGGGTCTGCATTGACCTTCTGTGTTGTAAGTTATAATGGCTGCACAGCTATTAAGGATCAAATCAGCTTCTAAATGGTTTTTCTCCCTCTGCTTGCTTCTTACAGGCTTTGAGGCTCAGGACCAGCACAGCACACATTACATAAAAAATAATGTGATTTTTTTTAAGTAAGTTAGCACAAATCATTTTTTAATTTAGTAGAACTTGAAAGGATTATCAGAGGGTAAACATTTAGTATTGTGCCAGAAACATCTGGCTATTCTTAGTACTGTATACCTGCAATGGACGTTATCTTAAGTAAACTTCACTTTGTTTTTTGAGGCAATGAGTCTTTTTAAGTTCTGGGAACCAATTTAATTTTACAGTGCAGCTTATCTTAAAGAGCCATGGAGACTCTGTCAGTGATATATGGGTGTTGAAAATGCTTCAACAGCCATTTTAAAGACATGAAACAGCAGCTGGAAGGAGGACAGGATATAAACAGAGACTGAACTCCACTCACCCTGTTTGCACTACAATCACTTCACCTACCCGCCAGGCTGGAGGCTCATTTTAAAAACATATTCATACGGTCAACTGCGTCAGATGTGCAAACAAAGAGAAGAAGCAACAGCAGGGGTGATTTTTCTGCCCTTATTGTTTAATTTGCATCACGTTCCCTGTGATATGACATCAGCAGGATTAACGTAGATGAACGTGGCAAACAAACAAAATGCCTGCAGCAGCTGTTTTACTGCAGGAAGGAAACGCGCTCAGAAACGTGTTTGTTTAAAAAATAAATAAATGGAGTGAAAGTGATTACAGGCTGTGGTATATCATTAAAGGGAAAATCTGAAACAGGCCACAATCAGACTGAGCTGTGAGTTATTTAAGAGAAGGCTGATTCCTTATCATTAAACACGTTTTCACCCTCTGTGTGTTTTCTCCTTACTCCCCCATTTCTTAGCTTTTTTTGATGTTTCTGAATGTATTTATGTTCTCAGCTCACTGAGCATGCAGGTGCAATGGACTAGATAACAGCACTGAGTACCTTTGGTCGTTTGATCAAAACGTGTTATTACGTGCCCTTGCATACAGCCCCACAATGTTTCTGTTTCAATGTCTCTAATGCATACACCATGTATATAGTTCACTCACATATATGTATATATGTACACATACATATTGCTTTTGATTTTTCCCTCGTTGTATATTGTTTTCTCATTTCACTGTGCAAGAAACTGTACAACAGGGGTGTCAAACTCAAATACACAGTGGGCCAAAATTCAAAACTGGAACAAAGTCGCGGGCTAACGTTAATATTTATTGAAATATATTTATTCCTCCAGATATAAGAATGAATCTTTTCTTCTTTTTTTTTTAATTGACATTTTAGAATCACTATACAATACCATCATCTTCAGCTATCTGTCAGTACATATATTTTTTCTTTTTTTTCTATATTTAAACAACTAAAATATCCATACAATAAGAATGAAAGAAAAGGAAGAAAAGAAAAAGAAGCAAAACAGGAAACAACAAACAAAATAAATAAAAAATACATAAGGAAAAAGAAAAAAAAAATAAACAAATAAATGTAGGGAGTGTGTTTTTGTTTCCATTAATGTAACTAATATTTCCTCTAGTCTTCTAGTAGTTAACAAAGTCAAAATCTAAAGCAAAAGCAAAAACTGGCCTGTGTTTTTTAATGTAGTCCATCCATTTCTTCCATCGTGATACAAACAGGTCCCTCTTGTATGAATCTTTTTTATGGACTCAAACACGTTTTGCTGAAAAACTGAATATGGAACAAGCAAAGCTTAATACTAAACAATATATATATTAGCTGTATAATACCAGTAGGCCAGCTCTGATAGTAATTTGGTATGGCTTCGCGGGCCAAATGTAATTAGTCTACGGGCCAAATTTGGCCCGCGGGCCAGAGTTTGACACCTATGCTGTACAATGACAATAATGACAATAAAAAGCTCCAAGCCTAAGTCTCTCTAAGTCAGTCGATCAGGAACATTAAACTTTTAGACTTTTGAGTGAGATTTTTGTTTTGTTTAGAAAATCAATAGAACAAAAGTGTCCAAAAACTCATTAAAATAAAGAGAAAATAATTCCAAAGACTGAAAAGCCAGGACACACTGGAGGCTCTCAGGTATATATTATCGTAGAAGCGGGTTTTGATTACTTCCATTCTTCTATTCTGAGTTGCCATCTGAAGGTTTCCCATTCGTGGCCAGACCTTTTTCTCTACATGCCCAAATTATGAATCAAAACCCGACTATCCCACTGTAACGGGACTTATGGTTCACACAGAGGCCTGTTAGATGGAAGCATTAACCTCCTAGGACCTGGTGTCCACATATGTGGACATAACATTTTGGGTTATTTAGACTAAAATACTCAATTTTGCTCTACATGGGCCTGATATCCACTTACGAGGACATTGTACTGCTACTGTTCTATCAACATTTTAAATGAATATCCTCATATGTGGCTCTTATTTTTCTTAAAAACAAAAATAAGGTAAAAAAAAAAAAAAAAAAAAAAATCTGGTAATTCTTTGTTTTTACATTCATTGGGCCCCAATATCCCCAAATATCAAAGAGAAATTAAAAATGCATGTCGTGGAAGAGTTCGGGTCTTAGGAGGTTAAATCAGGTCTGTTAACGCTTGCTTGTTAGTGATAACTCATACAGTAGCGACTGCATTGGCACACTAAAATTTCTACTAATTGTTTTCCTGGTATAACATTTATTCTTTTGATTAAATGTCTTGTCTTAATTTAAGTTAAATAAAAGAATAGAAGCTTAGATTGACCTTTGACAAACAGAATCAAATGTCAGTCAGTCAAGCTCAAACCACAGCAAAGCACACTGCAAAACAGGCGATCTAGCAGCCACCCTGCTTCCAACTCACCAGCCTGGCACAGGCCGAGCGGTATGGCCACCCTCGGCTCTGACAGCCTGCCGGGGATCAGAGCCTGATGGCTGCTGATGCTGTCAGACCAACCTAAACGCAGCGCCCATGAAAACACACATCAAATCACCTTCTTCCCTCTAAGCAGGACCATTTGAGTTCATGTTAATTAATAACACCTCATTAACTACAGGTTAATTTCAGCTGTTCTTGATGCAGTTCTGACGGACACATAATACAAGAGACTGACGAGACCAAGGCAGATAAGAAAGCATCAGCACGAACGCCACCATCAAATATGATGAAAACAATGTAAGAAATGTTTTAATTTAACAAAAAGAGAGTAAAGAAACAGCTAACAAGAAAGAATGCATGTATTGATTTAATAAAGATAAACAGATAATAATAAATGTTTTTATTAAAGTAATAAAAAGAAAGGAAATAAAAATAAATCAAATAAAAGCAAGGAATAAATAAACCTAGTAAAAATTTACATTTTAAGATGAAATGTATTTAAAAGAAAGACAAAAAATAACCTAAACTAATAGTTTTAGATTCATTTGTCTTTAATTCCTGTTTTCTATTTCATTAAACTTTGCAAAGTTTTATGGGGGCAAAGCTGATGCTTTGATTATTGATGATTACCTCACTCTGTCACCTATCATCTTCCATAGGAATGTCATTCCCAAAATGGCATGAATCGTACACCAGTAGCACACAGTACTGTTTACCTAACCCATGTGTTGGCAACCTCCAACATCAAAAGAGCCATTTTAGATCATCCTATGAAACTACATTTAAAAAGAGCAGCATGTGATGGAGACATGGAGGCAGAAGATACCAATGTCATTAGCCGATAGAGTCCCATGTGGCTCACAGTCTCCCTAAGCTAACCTAAACAAATTGCATCTGTTTCATCAAAACCTTGTAAAAATACTGAAGGCAAGGATGAAAACACAATATAATTTAAGCGCCGGTAAGCAAAAACCTTTTATTTTTGCAGAGACACACACTCTGCACATAAAGTCGAGTAAGCAGTTTTTGTTTTTTTTAAAGTGAAAGTACACCCATGCACCCTGACATAAGCGTGTTCTGTGCATCTGCTGTGTTGTGCATGCACTTTTGCAAAACTCACACTCTTCGTGCTCCAGGTCGCTGTCGCTATCGGCGTGGGCCAGCCCGTGTTTCTGCAGGTGTCTTCTGATGCTCATCCTGGTCCTCCTCAACCTCCCGTGACTCTTTAGCCTTGGCTGGTCCATCGAGTCTGCCACAGTGAATACGCCTTTTCCGTTGCTCTGGGAAAACGTACCACTGCCGTTGGCTTGGGCAGCCACGCCGGGAGAGGCAGCTGCAGCCTAATAAACAGCAATAAAACAGATGTATTATCACTCTTGTACTGCTTTCTTTAATGTAAATCTGATCCAGTTAATTCAGTTAATTTATATTAATTATGACTATTGGGTTCAGTTTTAGATCATTTTCTTTCTGTTATTTTTGGGTTTTTAATATTTTTTATTAAGAAAGTTTTTAAAAAGTTATCCAGTTTATAGAAAGCTTGGTTAGAAGAAGACTTTGAGCAGCAGATCATTCTATCAGAAACATAAAAGTTGGAGTAGGCATGTGTGATATTGTGGCTAAGACTGTTATTAATTTGAGAGGCCCTAGAATGGATCCCTGGGGAACACCCTTGGTTATAAGGAGGTTAATTAGCACCTAATATCAGAACATGGGATGAGGGTTCTAAACACCTGTCTGGGTATGTTTCTGTGCAGGGTTTTCTCGTTGTGAGCAGAGCATTAAATCCTTTAGTCTATTTGAAAGAAACGAGATAAGTATCTGTGGAGAGTGATGATGGGAATTTAGGAGGTCTATGAAATGTTTTGATTCTTGCACAAAGTGACACTAAACTGAAGAAGTGACCTGCTCCAAGTGAGAGAGCGTCACACTCCCAACATCGGTGAGCCGGTGTTCCCTGTCATCCCAACGTCCATAAGCGAGGTCAATCCCACCCACAAAGGCCACCGACTGATCAATGACGATGATCTTCTCATGATGCGCCCACAGGTACACAGCGGAGGAGACGTGGTCTGGGTGGCGCATCACCTGGTGAACAAAATATCCCAAAATTTAGAGAAGAAATGCAACGTGTCAGCCATTATGAACCTGCAAAAGACCTTTACACTTGTGTACTTGTGTAACAGGGTCATAAATCACATTGTTATAATTACCCAAAATGTGTCCTAAACCCCCAAACTGTTCCTTTTATACCTGACTTTTAGGACCTCCAAGCCTGTAGTTATGTTCATTATCAGTTAGAGCCCCTCCTCATTCTTTTCTTCTTCTTCTTTGGTGCAACCCTATAAATACAGTGTACCCCTTTTGCCTCTCCCCTTTTCTACAATTCCCCTGTGGGAGAGGTTGGTGTCATTTCTTTCCCAACACTTTAAAACACACACATAATGCATATTTAGCCACCTGGATGTTTCTGATTGCGATTTTAGTTCAATTATTGTCACTATTAAGCCTGTTTTTTGTTAGATGTTATAAGTGTGTAGTATGTGTGTATCATAAATGAGATTTAGGTGCCATAAATGCTAGCATGAATATATACTCCTTGCTAGCTTGGAAGTTGCGGTGGGTTGAGCTAACCCTCTTCCCCACTGTTTGTATTTGGTCGTAGGAGCTGGAGTGGGCAAATTATTTACTTGGAGGTCTTTCTTTCTTTTACCTTTTTTAACAGACACAACGCAGAATCACACCGGTTACACTTGCCTTGATGTTGGGGTGGAGGCGCAGCAGCGTTCTCTTGCTGTATCCTGAGTTAATGCCCAGAGCTAACTCCACCTCCTTGTAGAGCATCACAAAGATTCGAACTCCTTGTTGCTGTGGGGGGAGAGCAGGGAAACAATGAATCAGGACACAACCTTAGATTTAGCTTTCGGATGAAATAAAAGAGGGAAAAATACTTTGTATTATTATCAATATGGAGAAATTGACATGGCAGCTCTACTTTTGCTATAAAAACTAAGAAAAATGTCCTTCTTACCGCTTTGCGTTTCAGTATGCAGTCGAGACGCCATCGGTTTCCTTCAACAACCGGCCTTTTCAAAAAGATCTCTGGACTCAGCCTGCGGGACGAAACAGGCCAAAAAGGTTTTTCCCCTCATTTCACTCTGACTGTTACACTTCCTCCTCCTTTCCTTTCATTCATCTTTTCTGTTCCTTCCTTTGCTTGTTTTCTGGTTTCCCTTTTCTCTTTCCTTAACCTTTCTATCCTTCCCTTGCTTCTTCTTTCCATTCCTTGTTTCTTTTCCTTTTCAATATTCATGCACAGATTATGTAAAAATAATCCTTCCTTTACTTCCTCCCTAGCTAATCCGGAAGACTTAAAACTGCGGATTGCGGCCTCCAGGATACTTGATTACACTTACACACTTAAAAACTGTACTTTTGAGTTAAAATATATATCTATAATTTTAATAAATGACAAATTAAAAAGGCATGAACATTTTTTTTGTATGGAAAAAATATCGAACCGAACCGTGAATTTTCGTTTTTGTTTTGTTTGTTAATCGTTGCACCCCTAATAAATAAATAAATAAAAATAAATAAACAAAATAAATAAATAAATAAATAAATATATATATATATATATATATATATATATATATATATATATATATATATATATATATATATATATATATATATATATATTTATTTATTTATTTTGTTTATTTATTTTTATTTATTTATTTATTTATTTATTTATTAGGGGTGCAACGATAAACAAACAAAACAAAAATTATATATATATATATATATATGTGTGCAAGTAAAATGTAGTATTTTTGTTTAGCGGTAAGACTGATTTATAAAAACAAATACTGTCTGTAGAGTTAATGGGTGTGTGTGTGTGTGTGTGTGTGTGTGTGTGTGTAAGTAACAGTAGCCGGACAGTAACTGATCTATTTGACCAGAAACCTCTCTTAGAGGTGACCGCCACATGCACTCAGTGCACTATGAAACACACACACAGACTCACAGCTCCGTGTGCGCTGAACACTCACCACCAGTCGGTGATAAAGATTTCCTCCTTGGCTTCTTCGAGAGCATTGGCCACATCCTCCATGTATGTTTTCCCGTTCACGTACCTTCAGAAGAACCACAAACAAACCCACAAATTACACTTCAATCATCGCCTTCTCAAAATGGGAAAATCAGTCCAAAACAGTTTTCTTTTAAATTTCATATTAAAAAGTACAAAAAAAATAAATAATTGAAGGAGCACAAGACATTCCCATTCAACACTTTCTTTATTTTCTTTCCTACTGTGAACAACAACACAGAAGGCATCAGAACTAGTTCACCACATATAAAATTATAAAATAAGTACAAAGGCTCCATCACCTGGATTCTTTTATTTTGAAAGTGTGCCCTTCATAAGCTGAATTGTCCTTCCTTTACTCTGAACTCCAACTCATTCCAAACTGTCTCAGCTGATTTTAACTTGGGGGATTATGAGTTATGCGTCGAGCCTGGAGGGGTTTCTAATCAGGGTCCTGATGAAGGGTCCCACTTATCTATAACCTGACTGGTCATCATGTTGCTGTAGGACAGGGGTGGGGCAACTCCAGGCCTCGAGGGCCGGTGTCCTGCAGGTTTTAGATATCAGCCTGGGTCAGCACAACTGAATCAAATGACTAGTTCACTATCAGGCCTCTGGAGAACTTCAAGACATGTTGAAGAGGTAATTTAGCCATTTAGATCAGCTGTGTGGGATCAAGGACACATCTAGAACCTGCAACCTTGAGGCCTGGAGTTCCCCACCCCTGCTGTAGGATGTTGTGGAAGCCATGCATGCTGAATTAAACTGCAACACTGTCCTCACAGACCTCCCTGGCATCATCACATCTCCTGCATGTAATTACCATCTGCCCACCTTCTCTGACAAAGACACAGCTGCGGCGGATGTGATGTCTGCTGCTTTAACTCGCTGAGATTGACTCTTATTTGAGTTGCTTTTATTTCTATTTGACTCGCGAGTGCTAACTTTTTTATTTTTGTAGGAGTGAATCAGGGGCAGAGTAGGAATAGAGTTTTTTCTTGTGCTATTTGAATTATAACCTGCGACGTGCACTTCTTGCCCTCCCTCCTCTTTGTTTCCTCTCCCTGTCACACCCTTCCTCATGTCCTTCCTCCAACTTCATTTCCTCGTTTTTTCTCTCTCTCTTGTGCACCAGGTGGGAAAACTTGCTGATTGCTCCGTCTTCTGTTTAACAGAGAATGGGAGCGTGTTCTCATCCCTCCTCAAACCCAGCTGTTCCAGCTTTCCCTGACCCCTGACCCTGTCTAAGAGACAAAACAGTTTCTGCAGGAGGCTGTAAACATGTTTACTTCTGCTGTAAAATTAGGCATTTTAACATGGGAGTCTGTAGGGAACTGACTCACTTTTGAAGCCAGCCCCAGTGGACATTAGAGGACCTGCAGTTATTGGAACTTGAGCACTAGGTTCATTTTTCAGCCTCCGAGGTTTCAGCTTTAGCCGTCCTCTGGTTTCATTGCAGTGTTTGATGCTTTTTGCTCTTGTTTGGACAGAAAGAAAAATGAAACAAACACTTCTCCTCTCACTTTTCAATCTGTCCATTGCCTGTTGAATCCTTATGCTCTTGACAGCAGGCACACACTCACTCACAGTGTGTCTCACAGATGGTATAGGGTTCCCCAGCGGGAGGACAGGTGATGAGCAGGTGAGTCTCACTTTCCCTTGCTTTGTGTCGGGTTACTCCAGCGCGAGACACACATTTGTGCATCTACCTTGTGAGGATTGCCTCTTACATAATGCTTTTTCTTTGTGTAACCTCGCAGCTACAGTCTTTAAATCTCTAAAAGTGGGTCATCACTTTCTATAAATGTCCTCATGTTTAAAGTCTAAACTTCAAAGCGGTTCCCACAAAGGCAGAAGTACACGAACACACACTAACCTGCACGCTGTGCCAGCTGGACCGGGTATCGTCTAGACTTTTTTTTAAAGTGATCCTGGGTCTGGTGATTGGCGCTAAAGTGCTTCAGTTTAAGGTTAAGAGGAAGATGTGAGGCTGTTTTTATCGCTTGTTAATAAATTAAAGAAGCTCAGCTCATACACAGATCAGCTCGTATCCATGAGTTTTACGTTGCCTGAATCATCAGCGTCACAGCAGTGAAGAAAAAACTGACCTGTATCCACATCCTGTTCGCTTGCTGTTAAGGAAACTGTGCTGTAATGCTTTATAATGGCAGTGGATTTTACCCGCTGTTATCCAGAAGTTCAGTTTAAATGGTGATGTGTTCACTTGCAGTTGAACTTTGCAGCCTTCACTCACTCTTTCACTTGAGAGCATCATTAAATAGCATTTTAACAGCTCTGCATTCACTTTCTGTAGCAGGCGCTGAGAGCTTTCCAGTTATGATGCACTTACCTATTGCAGCAGAATAGTGATGTGTGTTTTGGACGTATCCATTACTGAGGTTCTCTTATATTGTTTTGCTGCTTTTAAACTGAAGTAAACACAGAACAACAAAGAACTGAAATAAAGAAATCGTCTAAGAGTCTGTCGACAGGATCGGCCCGATGTACAGTCCAAAAATGTAGATCGGTGTATCCCTAACTTGGTCTAATGTGACTCAGGAACTGAAACTACTTTGACTAGAAGTGATCTGAATGTTAAATAACGGGTTTTAAGATGTCAAATGTGAGTGTAACTACAGCAGAAAGAGTAAGTGTGGTTACCATTTGGCAGGGATGTTCACTTCCACTCTAGCGAAAGATCCAAAGCGGTGATCTTTGAGGAAGGCTGAGCCATACTTCTGGACAAAGCCTTCGATGGACTGACCCCACCAGCGGGCATGTCTGTAGCTGTTGCACTTGAGCACCAAAGACCTGCACAAACACTACTTCAGTTTCTGATTTTCTTCAAGCCTTAAAATATTGAACATAAGCAGTAAAAATAGCCATCGCAGACCTGGAGAGACTGTCCACACGGACGCCGTGTTTGGTATCCGTGTCCTTGGAGTCCATCTTGATGCCAAACTCTTTGTCAAACAGCATTACAAAGGAGATGGCGCCTGAATCCATCTTCATGTACAGCAGAAACGAGTCCTTCACCACCAACCAGCTGCACACACACACAGGCAGTATTTTAAGTAACTTCCTTAAACACCATTTGGCTTATGTAAACATAATCGCTCCCCTTCAAAATAAAAAAAAATCCATAAATAAATAAAGCTGACGAGCTTCTTAGATTCAAAATGTTTATCTGTTATGATGGATCACAGCATTTTAAAAAGGTTAAATACCCTATTTGGCGTGGCACATATTTAACTGGTTAATCATCGCCTATGTCAACTCTTCCTACATGTAATGAACCAAGCAGGATGATTCAGGAAATCCCCTATGAAGCGCAACAAATACACAGAGCAATGTTTCTAATATTCTCATAACCTTCTGTTCACCCTTTCACACCCAGGGGTTCATGCAATTAGTTCCTATCCTTGCGTGATTGAGTGTGGATTTGCATTTAACTTGATGCACATCCTGGGAATAAGATCAAGGATTTAAATAAAAATAAAAGGTAAATTCTACTGTTTGCTAAAGAAAATGAATCTAAAGCTAAATGGAAAGAACTTTACTGCTTTTGAGTCAGTCAGCTGTGGCAACACTGATGATCCTAATCAAAGTTTCCTCTTGTTGTTTAGGGCAGCGATCTCCAACCTTTTTTGCGCCACGGACCGGTTTATGCCCGACAATATTTTCATGGACCGGCCTTTAAGGTGTCGCGGATAAATACAACAAAATAAAACTAGTACCGGTACCGAAAAAAAGAATTTCTTCATAACACACGTGAAAAGACCCAGGAAAACCGAGTAAACGATAAAAACGATAACAAAATAACGCTGAAAACCGATAAAAACCCTGAAAACTATACATTTCACACCTGAGCCTCAACTCTCGCGGCCCGGTACCAAACGACTCACGGACCGGTACCGGTACCGGTCCGAGGCCCAGGAGTTGGGGACCGCTAGTTTAGTGGACTTACCTGTTAACCCTTCTTTCCTGCCATTAATAAGAGGCTCTGTTAAAATGACGTGTCAGCATTTTACTCCGTATCCAAGGCATTAACGATTCTGAACTGCAGTTGTACAATTTGCAGACCGTTACAGTGTTTTTTAACTAATTTCAAGTATAAATCTAAGGAAGGTTTGTACAGATAAGGTTCCAGATAAGATAGCATAACTTAAACATTGCTTTAAATGCTTTATATTTAAATCTCATCTTCAGGACGTTTGTTTTGTCAGCTACATAGATAGATTCAAATGTTTTTCTTACACGAGTACTAACTTTTCACTTCAGAACCCCCAAGAATTGAACCCTTTCCTCAGATTAAACAGCCAATAAATACAGCATTTCATCTTCTGCATAGACGAGGTGATGCACCGGTAAAGATGTCTCTAAGCTTCCCCGTCATTTCCTGTTTTACCTAAGCTGCTGTGTATTTGTGGCATATCACAAGCGCACGTTGAAAATGACCAAGACTATTAAGGCGAAGCAAACATCCTGTAAGAATCCTGATTATTGACTGACCGTTTGGACCAGCGGTAGCACATTCTGCTGCGACCACAGCAGTTCATGCCGGGGATCCGATGGCCGCCGGATCTCTTCAGCACCATTCCCTCTCTAAAAGACAAAAGGACAGTTCATAATATGGAAAAATACTTAGAAAGGATTGGTTAGGAGAACCTTATTATACAAAGCAAGACAAGATTAAATATTTTGTCATTAACTTTAACCTGCACTCCCCACCTTCACCATCTTTGAGTAGAAATTTCAGAATTTCACTGGATATATTTCTTAAAGTGCAAGATTTCAGTGAAAAATTGACATATTGATAACAAATGATTCTTACAGTCCTTTTGGTCCCAGGTCGTGAATGAAAGACAATTGACTAACATCAATGAACTCCATCTGAAAATCAAGCAAAAATATTTATAAACTCACTTTCACAAGATTGTTGTCTACTTATCATCTTCTAAGTTGACCTGAAAAGGTCGTCAGTGTTTTCCAAAATATATTGAAACCTTTGAAGGTTAACTGTTATGCTTTTCTTTATTATATACAGTGTTACTACAGTGGATGTTCATATTAACCCTTTGAGACCTACCATAGAACCAAGTCCGCCAGAGCTTATATTATATTTTTACATGCTGTGGAGCCATTTTTGGGAGCATTTCAAGTTGCTATACATCAATACAACCATTATAGCCCAGATTTTAATAATATGTCTGCATTAAGTGCATAGTAATTACATAAATTGCAAAAAAGTGCAATAAACTACAAAAATGTAAAATCGTTTTTGTTTTTTTAACATATATTTCTAGTTAGAGAAATTTAAGAGGCTTATCCCTCAAAACTGTAAATACAAAAAAGTTGTACAAAATAGTTTCCCACCACAGGAAATTTATTTTAAGTGTCTTCATAGTATTATTTTTGAAATACACCAATTTTTATATACTGCAGGAAAAACGAAAATAAATATTATAGTGCAAATTTGCAAAAAAGCAGCATATGCATCAAAATAAACCATTTCCAGCAGTGCAATATGAGTCCTAAGCATCCCAGAAACGACACAGAAAGTCATAAAGTCAAAGATAACTTTTAAAAACACCAGTATAGGCTCATGAGGCCCTGATGGTAAAAAACTACATTTCCGCGAAAATGACATCACTTCCAGTTTTGGGCAGGTCATGGCGGACATGCGATAGTTTGTGCCGATGGACATAGGAAGTGTTAGGAACAGCTGATCGGATCAGCAAAGCGTGTTTCTGGAATATTGTGTTTTTGTTGCTGCAAGTGGTTTTTATGCAGTTTTTGCAAAGCTATATGTGGAAGGAAACTGTGACCGAGGACAAGCTGATGGCATAAGATGTAAGTACAACTCCTCCGGTTTCATATGCAAAAAAAATGATTGCGCTAGCTTACGTGGTTGCAGTGCTACCGGGATTTAAAAATAGTTACGCAAAACGGATCGTGCCCGCTCCGACCGGCTTTAAAGGGTTAATCATTGCCAAAGTTTTTGAAAATGAAGCTCAGACTCAGTTTCTTTCTTTCTTTTTTAACCCGGTCATGTTAGATAAAGAAGCCCTGCCCACTTCTTACTTAAACCTGTTTGCAAGATGTAGCCAATCAGAAGTTGGCTTAAAGGGGGTTGGACCTAAAACTGAGGAGCCAAGTTTAAGGTAAGAAGGATTATTTGGAACTGTGAATAATGCAAAGTGGCTCTGATAGAATCCAAAAACAAAAACATGGAGCTGAAAATGAGCAGAATGTAGTTACTTTGTAACTTTTGTGTCCTTACCGTAGCGTGGTAGTTCCTATACATCTGCATCGCTAGCACAGTATTCAAGTAATCTTCCAGTTGTTTCTAGATCAAGGAAACAATGAGAAATATTCAGTACAATTTAATATATGTAGTACATAAATCTGGTACCATAAAATTAAATATCGGCCATCAGGAGCAATTTACCCTTCGACTGGAAACTCCTCTGTCCAGTTCGCCATCGCCTCCTCTGGGGAGTTCTGGGATCTGGCTCACCTCACTCCTCAACGGTATGTTCCTCTTCACCGTGTGACTGCAGAGAGAGAATAAAATAAAGTTTTGTTAGAAGGCTGTGTGTTCAAATCCAAGAACATGCAGTGGAAATAAAGGCAGAAAAATGAGCTCTGCAAAGCACAGTGAAGATAAAATATGAACTGTGAGTAGGCACAGGAGGCACTGAGGTACCTGCGTGGAAGTGGAATCTTCATGAAGGTCTTGTATGTTCTCAGTTCTCTGTGGAGATCGATGAAGTGCTTCTCCTTCCTCTTCACCAACCATGTAAACTCTCCATGTTTCATCTCAATTTTATACACAGCTGGCATTGACTGCACACACAGCAGGGCCTCCAGTTATTTACATTCAGTGTTTATCATTTCAAAAAGCTCATCAAATAAATGGGATTAAAATAAAGTTTGGGATTTAGTCCAGAATTTTGACATCATTTCTTTTGTTTATGGTTG
The DNA here is from genome assembly GCF_056152115.1 of Neolamprologus brichardi. Classification (NCBI taxonomy): domain Eukaryota; kingdom Metazoa; phylum Chordata; class Actinopteri; order Cichliformes; family Cichlidae; genus Neolamprologus; species Neolamprologus brichardi. The sequence goes on from NC_142112.1 coordinate 36,300,017, forward strand.
ATAAACTGCCAACTTTTACTACGTTGTTGGAATCTTTAAGTAATCGAGTCACCTGGTTTCCCTTAAACACTGGAATAATGACTTTTTCTGCTTTATCCATGGCTGTAGATGCCATCTCAGCTGCTGCTACACCCAACCTCAGCTAAATCAAGTTACTAAAATTGACCTTTTCAGTGCATTTTTACTGCTGGTGCTTTTAAGAGCATTTTAATGGACAAATATTGTGCCTTGTTGGGAGGTAAAAACCATCACCTATGTTACAGTATTGGTAAGCAAAACTCTGGTACTCCGTTTCTTGCTTAGCCCTAATCAGCAGGTATCTGTGGCTGTATCCCAATTCAGGGTCTGCAGCCTTAAAGTACGCAGCCTCAACGATCCTCAAAGACCGCTAAGGCCGGAAGTGCGAGGCTTGTGAAATGGGACGGTCTAGCCTCCGTTGCGCTGCCCAGGTTGCCTAGCAACCATGATCTAACAGCTGGAAACGTTTCATACAGCTTTGTTTGACAGAAATGAAGGAGAAAATCTTTTGTTCATTTGTTTGTTTCTACATGAGCTTTGATCATTCTCTGTAAGATTAAGCTCAGCTATTGAACGGCGTATATTTTAAAGTAAAGGCTTTAAAACCAAGTTAGTACAAACGTCACTAATGTCACATAACTTTGCTGACATGTGGCCAACAGGAATGTTTTAATGTTCTTCGTTATTAAACATTTGCACATAAATAAGTGACATAATATTCAGTACTTACTTAAAGTTCACTCTTCGGGCGCCCCTCATCCGCCGTTTTTATCGGCAAAATTATCCACACCCACTGCTGCGCTATGCATTCTGGGATATGTTGGGCCACGAAGTCTACACCGCCACGTCCTTAAAATTCAGGGAAATGAAGGACGCATTTGAAGGCCGCATTTCGAGCAGCCTTCGAATTGGAGCAGCCTTCGAATTGGGACAGCCTTCGTCGCGTCGCGGTGACGTAATCGGCCTTAAAATGCGGCCTTTAAGGCTGCAGACCCTGAATTGGGATACAGCCACAGTCTGTGTTGCATCCATACAATATACAGATGCAGCTTGCTAACCATCTAGCTGCAACTTAGCACCCCATCCTCTTCTACAAATATAGTCCCTTCTGGCTCAAACTGTGACGTCACATGGCTACCTCCATGTTTCATGTATAGTGTATGGCTAAATGCATTTTTTCAAACAAAAAGCTCTTCACCTTGTTGACGCTCCTCTGCGAGGTGAGGTTGAAGCGGTCCTGAGCTGAGGTGAAACGCTCCACCTCCAGGATTTTGACAGTGATGGGAGAGGAAAGGTAGACTTTGGCCTCCGTCTCCTTGAAAGCCACTGTGTTGTAAATCTCTTTAAAAGGCAAACCCTCTGCTATTGAAAAAAATATAAACAGTTACACAAACAAATCGCTTACACAACAAGTAGAGAAACACCTGCACAGAGTGCAAAGTGATGGCAGGTACCAGGTGCGTTGTTGTCTGTCGTGTCATAATCTCCATCGCCTAAATCGAGATCGCGGGTGTCCAGATTGTCCATGATGTCGCTCATATCACTGGCAACCAGCTGCAGGGTGCTGGACGATGGCTCGATCTGCTGCAGCATGGCTAGCACTCAGTCTGGAGCCCGGGGCTCACCTGGACAGACAGGTGATGAGGGAATATGGTGGTTAAGTCAAAGGTAAGGAACAAAACGGGATGTGGTCATCTAGAGTAAAACAAATCAGAATGTGCCAATTAAACTTTTAGATTTTAAAAGATAAAAAGATAAAACTAGCTCTAAGAATCCTGTTCTGATGTGTTTTTAAAACTCTTTATCTGACATTAATTGCTTATTACAGACTTCAGGTTCAGTCGCTGTGGGGGAAAATAATCAGGAAGCCTTGAGTCTGGTCTGAATCCACAGAGAAACATTTGATCTCAGAGTCAACATGTAGCCGCTCGCTGCTTGTGCACTGAAAAGATACGTCAGGGTATCATTAACTGCAGCACAGCGACCAACATCAGAGCGCTCTAAACCCATTGCACTTCCTGTCTGACGGTCAGTTCAGTTCACTAAATGGATCGTTTCATATTGCCTGAAAAGAATTTCAGGTGAATTTCTTAATTGGAATTATGCAAAATTCCCGCTCCACATCCCAAATTTTGGATGAGTCATCCAGCCAACATGACAAGCTTCACCCACGCACAGCATTTCTCTTCACATTCATGTTTCTGGGTCAGTTTGTGTGAAAATCCTCTCCAGTGAATCCTCTTCATTCATGAGTGCACACGTGAACACCACTGACCCCTTTTTGTTCGTTTTTCCTTTTTTTCCCAACTCTTGCTCCGCATGCTAACACATACAATTGTACAGGGGAATATGTGCTTCCTGTGCTTCTCCTCTGTTAATCCTGATCTTTGGATTAGTGTCTTATGTGAGGTTAACTGCCGCAGTGGGAGAATAAAGGAGGAGGAGAATGGACCGGTAGGCTGTAGTACAAGAAAGGGGATTAAAGAGGAATCCAGGAAAAGAAAAGATTTGTATAGAGGTTTAAAAATGGATAAGAGCGCTTATAAGAAAGCACGAGAAAAGGTTTCTGAAGTAAAGCAATGCTTTACCGTGTGGCAATCCTGAAATCATGACTGACATCACTGATATAAACGTCCACATTATCATATCCAGGTTCCATCTACCTGCCGTTTGGAGCTGAGTAAAGCCCACTTAGATTAAAGCTGTAATGTTTAAAGATCTTTCGGGTGAAGTTTGAACTTCATTTTATCAGGTGATCAGCCTGTGGTCAGAGGATTGTTGCACAGTCTTGATGCATGCTCAATTATCCAGGGAAGGACATCCCGAAAGGTTGATTCTGTGCATTTGGATGTAATGCTACGTCCAGATGAACAGAATCAACCTTTTGGGATTGTCCCACAGATTTTTTTTGCAAACATTTTAACCGTTGGGTTTAGGTCACACGAATCAAAATCCGATATTTTCTCTCTTTTAGCTCAACGTTTGGTCTCCACCACATCCTCAGGCTGGTGTTCCCAAGGCAGAAGAGAAACATGATCTCCCCAGTGTGTTCTGGGTGTGCCTCGGCGCCTCCTTCTGAAATAACAAGGTGGTGTCCCGGACACATCTTAGTCAGACGGCGAAAACTGGCTCTTTTCAATTTCCCTGTTTATATATTTTTATATGATTCTACACAAAAAACTCAAGTTAGGTCATTATATGCTTTCAATGATTTATCGTCTTGATGCATTCTCAATCATCCAGGAATCTCCAAAAGTTGATTCTGTTCATCTGGACGTAGCGTTTTGTGGGAGAAACGTTTCGTCACTCATCCAAGTGACTTCTTCAGTCTCAGCTGACTGCAGGTTTCTTCAATCTTATAAACAGTACATTTGCATAATGACTGAAACCAGCCCACTGAAGGAACAATGGGCTGGGAGGTCTCAGTTAAATTGCAAATAATATGTTACTGATAAACTTCTTTATTATTGCAGAAAAGGTATTTTCTTTCAATCAAAGGAACCAAGGCGATGCTAACCAACTTCCTGACTGGCCTTCAAAAAACCCAAAACAAAACAAAACATTAAATAAACTGCAAAGAACTCCGGGTCCATGATTTCCTTCTTTTTTCTTTCTTCTCTTTTCTCTGTTCATAAACAACAATTTTACCAGTCGAATGATCTTAGATTTATGATATGTTTATTAATTGGATACCTTCAGATTGCAGAGGACTTCCTCTTTTAAATTTAACCTGAAGAAAGAAAAACATTTTTAATTGCCTTTCACCTCATCTCTGCTTATATTTTAACAGAAACATTGAACCAGTAATATCTCACATTTAGGTCCGTCAAGGTCTCTGGTGTGAAGCTTATTTGTAAAACTGTCATCATGTTTGACTAAAAACACGTCTATCTAAAGGTTTATTCTAAGAGGCAGCAGAAATACAGTCGATAATAAGATTGTTACTGTTCTCTGTTTAAAAAAATAAACCATGCAGGAGTCAGATTTCTGACTTTATGATGCAATTCCTGCCGGACAACTTCCAACAGCTCATTCTTAGGAAGAACATGGGTTATGTTTGGGTTTAGTCAGAACTGCTTTCACTTCCTGCGCCAACAAAACACCAAGAACAACCACACAAGCAGGAAAACCACACCCCGCTGAACGCCAAAGAGCATTTCTTTGCTTGCAATGTTTATTCACAGATAAAAAATCTGGCTAAATAACCGTTAATCCAACTCTCCCACAGCCACGCAAGCCATCACAGTTTACACACACACACACAAATCATGCATTTTAAAATAGATGATTTAATCCAAATCCTTTTTATTAAATTTGAGGATTTCACACAAAGCCCCCTATTAAACTATCCACAAATAAACAATAACAAAAAATAAACAGCAGCCAAGTACAGAACTAAAGCATGAAGGAGTTACATAATGATTTGCTATTCAAACTCCATCAGTACGTTGGAATTATCACTCCAGCCCTGTCCTTTGCATTTTTAGTTAGAAAAACTGTCTGAACAGCTGCTTTGCAAGCTTAGGAGAAATATGAGCAACGCTTCCTGTTTCATATTGAAAGTCTAGTAGTAAAGGGAAGGAAAGACGACGACTCACTGAAGTGTCATTTGCAGTTTCAGAAAGAACACAAACACAAACAGAAAAAACTGTACTGTCTGCCACTAAGCACTAACTTACTAAAGGAGAAGTTACCAACTTTGAAGTTACCAAGTTGGGTCATGCATGAGCCCGGAGGGGTGCAACTATAAAGCTAGATTTATGGGTTAATGAGATATGTCCAGTTTAAAGTCAGACTGGTTAGTGTCACAAAGTTGCTGGCTCTGTTTTTACCGAGCTAGATCACTATGGTAACTTATGCTGTACACATATCCCAGACTGGAGCAGGTTTCATTTAATTTTGGTTTAAAAATCACCCCAAAGTGCCAAATTTGTGCGAAATCCTATTTTTTCTGCTTGCAGAGTATGTTTTGTAAATGCAACATGTTGAGCAGTAACTTACTAATATCGCTGAACAATGCCCAGCTGCACAGTTAGAGCCGTCAAAACAGCTTAACTGACAGATATTAACCATTATTAATGAAACTGAGCAAATATAAAAAGAAATATTGTCAATAATGTTTGTGCCTGATATAAACAAGTCTCCAGTCGATCTCTGTGCAGCTGAGGTAAATAAAGATCCACTATTGGAGCATTTATGATCGCCCACATAAAGTTTTTAAGGACACTGAGATCATCGTGGATCATCAGTGTATTCTCAATGTGAAAATAGCTTTTTTCTAATTACTAAGATTGAATGGAGTTTTGTGGGTGTTTGTGGTCCTCTGCTGCTGTGATTTTCTACTGTAGTTGCAGATTTTTGTTTCTAATTTGTCGGTTTCATCCACCCAAACATTTCATCTCCAGTTTTAAAATATGTTGTAAAGAAAAAAATATTATAGTGTTATATAGTTATCAAACAATGGACTACAATAAAGGGCCGTGTCAGGTTTCTGAAACTGGAGGTTGTGAAGAGCATCGGTTCACTAAATCTGGACAGAAAACCTTCTGACAAACTTCATTTATGCTGAGACTGCAGACAGCAGGGTCACTGGGCTTTAAAAAGATGACTCCATGCTGTTGCCAACAATACAGATAGACTGGGGAATGTTTTCTTGGCACACTTTGGACACTTAATTTACCAGTAAATTGTGGTTTAATTGCCACGACATGAGTGTTTCTGCTGACTCTGTACAGGTTTTTTTATTGCCACAGTTTACCATCGTCTAATGGCTCCTTCCAACACGAAGTCAGAAGTCAAATTTTATGAACATGGAAATGCAATCAGTGACTTCCGTCTCAAGAGAAGACGTCTAATAAACTGCATGCATGTTGAGATATTATGTACTAATTATGTTCTAATAAGTTAATTAGCTTTCTCTTTAGCAGTCATGTACAGAATCACCTCTCACTTGTCAAATCTCATTAAAAAGATGGTGAAAAACGTTGTTTACTCAGCCCCAAAATAAGTATTTAATTTTGCTCATTTAAAGCAATGGTTCTCAAATCTTTTGTTAACCCTTACCCTCCTGAAGCCCCACTTTAGGAGCCATAAAAAGCTCACGCACAGCTCGCACAGGCTGAAAAGCTTGGTTCATTTATAGGGATGGGTACCGGTATCCGGCCGTCGTTCTTCTCGGGCGAGTAGCTTAATGTTGTTCGTGTGTAATTTACGTTGAGTAGGCTAACCATGTTATTAAATTAATGCATGTAAGGTGAACTAGCAAACACCGTCGTAGTTACATGCGGCTGTCTTCTTGTTTGATGGCAGATACATCCTTCACTCTGGCCATAAAGGCTAAAATGACCAAAGAAAAAGTGGTGGAAATTCATAGGGCAGTGACAAAATTTAAAGTCAAAGATCTCCATCCATTTTCAACGGTGGAGTCAAAGAAAAAAAAAAAAAAAGACGGCTAAAAATAAAAACATAAGAGGACAACGTTTGTGTTCTCCATTGTTTAAGCACGAGCACTGTTTCAAAAGTGGCACCGGTATCGGATAAAACCTAAACGATACCCATCCCTATTCATTTAGCACCAGTCACACAGGCCTGGAGACTGGTCTGCAACCATTTGGCAACCATTCGTTAGTAGAGAAAGTGTACCTGGGGGTTTAGCAGTCGCTGGGTTGCAAAAAGGTTCTGCCCCAAAAATCTTCTTACAATTTCTTTATGTGGAAGATGCCAACAAGCAGACAAGTCAACATCTTCCAAGCAAACTACCAACCACAGCACCCTGCTGGCAACTAAATTCACCCAGCAGCAGCCAGCAGACTACAGCAACAACTTGTCAACTGCTTAGGGAATACCTGCAGACAACAGAGGTTGCCAGAGGGTTGACAGCCAATCAGTAGGCCTCTGAGCTGTTTAATAAACTGGTTTAAAACCAACGTAAACAAAACGTCCAAATACGTTTCCTTGTCAGCACTTGTATTTAGCTATTAGATACTAACCTTTCACCCCAATAATTTAAAAAGCTTAAGAAGGTAGAGCATCATGATTCTACTAGTACATCCTGCATCTGTCTGTGGCAGACATTTACTACATTAGACTTTCCCCTTAGTACACTACTGAGTTAAAAAGTACACACTCTTGATTATATGTTCAGTTGCAAACTAAAAGCAAATTTCACGCAAATACTGTAGCCTTTACTGAACCGTAACACCACAAACAAAGAAATTACACAGTCCTCACAGAAAGATACACAAGCGCAGTACACTGCATGTATTATGCAAACGAGCTACGGAACAAAGATCGTGAGTGTTTCTGGGTTTTTTTCCTCCATCAGAGTCGGATTGAAAGTGTGAGGTGTGTCTCAAAAACAATAGCTGCTGGTGGAACCGGTGGTGCAGGGATGGAACAAGAGGGGAAGAAATAAAGGAGAGGTTAACTAAGGTGAGGAAAAGTGGCCTAAAGTCAGATTAAATCAATAATCTGAGGCGTGATGGCATAAAAGAAAAGGTTAGCCCAGAGATTTTACACTTAAATCAGAAATGGCTTCAGTTCTGCTAAATTTTTCATCCACTCTCATGTCTGTGCAGGAATAACGCAATAAGAAATCTTCACTTCTAAAAATTAAAGAGGAGCTGAAACTTGCACTGTGTGCCATTTCATTGCTCTTTTCAGTTTCTATATGAACTGAATCTGACATGTTCTGGGTTTGAAATATCCAGTAAAACAATCAACATCGAATTAACTCGCTGCGCTGGTTTCAAGATTATTAAAACGTTTTATTTTATGATGTTTAAACCTTAATTTTTCCATATCAGAATTAAAAAAAAGTTTTGGTTCAACTTTGACTATGGAGCCATTTAACAATCTTCATCTGAAAATAATACTCAGCACACAAGGAAAAAGTGACAGCATGTAAATCTGTTGAAATAAACTTGAACAGACAGTGAAACCCAGATTGTGCGGATTCATTTTTGTGTAATAGACTGACGTACCACCTGTTGTTGTACTGCTACCTATAGCACAGCATGTGTTACTTAATCACAGTAATATTATGTAGTTCAAAGGCTTATCACAGTTTCTCTTAAGTGGAAAATAAATGTCATAACACACATACAATATCACAATATGACTCATTCATGCTTTAAATACCTGCATTAATGCAGGTATTTGGGACACATTGTCTACAAGCCGTTTGGTTTATTTCTGCCAACATGCCAATGTTGCTAACATCAATGTTAGAAGTTAATTAAACGTACAGGTTTGCAGTCACACTGCAATTTAAAACCATGTTACACTGACATTTATCTGAAAGTGGCGGTAAATTTGAACAGTCCCAACTCCAAACCAAATAAAAAAATATAACATTTCATATCCCTGTCTCAGGGTGCTGGATTTGGGGCAAAACCATCCATTATTTACCTTTTATTGTAAGGACTTGTCTTGATGTCAGTGGTTTTTACATTATGTTTATAATTTTTTAGATATTAGATCATTTCTAAATTAAAGACAAGTATCAGATTACTTTTTAATAATGATTCCTATGATATTAATCATAATCATATTATATCTAAGAAGACCCACCTTAACCTCTTTGTTTTTCATGAAGTTATTTTAATGTTTTAAATACAGTTTATTGAAGAAGTGACACATTACATTAAATTAAAAAGATCTGAGTATTTTATTTCATGCAAACATATTCAGCAGTTCGAGAGTAATCTTATCTTTAATATGTAGTACTAGTTATGTCCATCTGACTATTATATTTCCTCAGTTTTTGCTCCAACTTTGGTCTCCTCCACCTCCTAAAAACAACATTACCAATAAGACTGGCTGCTTTCTTCCCCAGCTTGTCTGTACCTGCCTCCACCTGCAGATTTATAGCTTTTCTCTCTGTAGGTTAGAACTAAAAGTGAGCTCTGTGTTAATATAAGACTATAGATTAATGGGGCTTGCAGAATAAATCCTCTCCATTTAAGGCTGTTTTGTGAGGACATGCCCGGAGCTGCATTATAATAAATCTCAGAATCAGGGGAGGAAACTGGGCTTGAAGGCCCACTGTTGACCTTGGAAATAACAAAAGAGTATTTTAAATTGATTAATGCAGACAGTGTGTGTGTGGATGTGTGTATACATTATGTCTGGCCCACTGAGCACTCACATTAATTGGGTACAGTGTGGCCCATTACCCCCTTACAGCATCACTCGCCAGCCAGGTGGCAGGATGCTGAGCCCTCTCTCACACAAACACACTTTACTCAGACGATATAAGAGTGTTCTTTGTTATTTAAAATGATATCAGAATGTATCAGAGCTCTTATGCTAAAGAAAAATGTCAGGATTGCCTTAAATATTTGTTAACTGCACCCAGAAACTAGCCTGAACTTAAAGGAATTTCATAACAATTCAAATAAAGTTACTTTAAGTTGAATGAACCGTTAGTCGCATGGACAGATATTTAGGTTGTTTCTTTTTTGATGAATACAGTTAACTTATAACCTCCACTAAAGTCATTTTTTACCAAAGTTTGTACACTGACAGCTTCAGACAGTGAGATGCATGATGTCTGTACAAAGGCAGGGACTGAGTTCAGTCCCAACCTTCATCACGGTTTGCATTAGGATGAAAACAAGCCATTGGACCAAATCTAAACAAACACGGCATGTTTCTGTTGTGCCAAGTCATGATAAACAACAGTCTCTGGGGAGTTTAAATGTGCTTTAATCCTGCTTTCACGAACTGAGTTTAATGAAACGAGTGATTGCTCACCTTATCTTAAAGCCAGAAGAGAAGAAAAACACTTAAATAATAATGAGAAAAGGATTCAATAACTAAATAGTATAAAATAAGGACCTTAAATGTAAAATGAATGCAGGTAATTGGGGATGATATTATTTTTAGATTATATGTTGGAGAAGACAAGGAGTCAACTGCCTGTTCAGTAAGTGATGAGCTGGGTGGTCTGGACACACTAATTGTTCACAGCCACTCACCAGAGTCACACTGCTGATCAAACTGATTCAAACACCAACACAAACTTCACAGCTTTCCTCACTTTTCTATCACAAGTCCAGTCCCTCCACATTTTTTCTTGCTGTTTAGATTGATGCCTCTGTCAGCCCAAAAAGCACAGCTGCACAGACTAAAGATAAACCCAAATATATCATCACGCCGGTGGAAACATTTCAGAAGCTGCACCTGGTTTCCTCTTTGGACACAAGTGTTTCAGCTTCTTCAGTCTGACTTTCTCCTGCTTGTGCAAGCTCATCACTACTTTCACTGCTTCACCTGGAAGTAAACGTGTCTCCTTAAATAGAGAAACGGAGCTGCAGACGCCTGCTGGTTCATGAACCCAGTGGTAATTTTGCATACACACTTTAAGTGCAGGATAAGAGCATTTACACAAATATTAGTAAATAAAGGCCAATGAACATTTAGCCTGTGCAAAAAGTCTGTTATTTGCTGACATTAACCATCTGACTATTATCAATATGCACTTTTATTTCATTCATTCCACTTTTTTGCTACACCAATAAAGAAAACTGACTCAGTTTAAGACCCTTCAGCTGTGGAAACATCCACTGGCATCTGTTTATGGACTTGAATAGGACTTTTCTTCTCTAATTAAGCTCTCAAAGCACTTTCACCCAATCACACACACATTCATACTGCACTTTATTCCCTGATTCAGCACCTTCTGTAACATTCACACACTCTAATGAATGCATTCAGTTCAGTATCTTGCCAAAGGATGCATCTCCATGCAGACTAAAGAAGCCGAGCACTGAACCGTTGACTTTCCGATTAGGAAACGACGTTCAATTATTTGCTGATAAGAAGACTTTAGCCTCTGATATTAGTTAACAAAGCTTTATGAGCCAGTTATTGACATTCGGCCAACATGTGAGTGGATCTCTATGAAAAACTCTTGGATTGACTGTTTGCCAGCCTCTTACAGCGCTGGCTGTAGCGCAGATGCACACATACACTGATGCCTCAGCTGCTACTCAACCAAATCTGGTGCACTAGAAGTGCAATACAACACTGCTGCATCTGGGTGTAAAACTCATACAAAACATGCAACAAACAAAAAATGGAGAGGAAGCTGGCAACCAGAAACAGGCTGTTTGTGACAATAGGAGGATCCTGAGGAGCACGCACACATAAATGCCACAAAACAGCATCCACTGACCTGAGCCCGCGGAGGTCGAGGGACACCCATCATCATCTTTAACGTCTTTATAACCATCATCATCATCATCATGTCTTTTCTTCCCAGCGAGAAAACACACTTCCTCTCAGAAGAAGAAAAAAGAAGCTGCCACTTCACTTCTAAATCTGTTCACACGTTCATGCACACGCTCTCTGCGGTGTGCAGCACACACACACACACCTCCACACGATCCTGACAGCCAGTCTGCAGGTTGAGAGCAGAGTGCCACAACGAGGCAGACGGACAAGGGAGAGATTCAAGAGGGTGGGACAAAGGGGGGAGGGAAGAGATGGTATTGGCCAGAGGGACACTTGGTAGCCAATGAGAGGGCTGCTCTTATTCCAGTTTGCATTAAAGGGCCAAACAGTTAACATGAGAACCAAATTACATAATTTTCACGTTTTGCCTTCAATTCAGGCTACAGCTGAAAAAGTCCATCAGATTTTAATCAGACAGTTTTGTTTTAAATTGTTGACAATTAATTAATTGTTAGCTGTCTAAGCCTTTTTTAAAAGAAAAACAAAATTCAATCATAATTCAACAACGCAGCGTTTGATGAGAGCCAACTCTCTGTACTCTTCTCACTGAGCCAGAGTGAGAATGATAAGGAACCAGTGCAGGGGTGTTGAACTCCAGGCCTCGAGAGCCGGCGTCCTGCAGGTTTTAGATGTGTCCATGATCCATCACAGCTGATAAATGGCTAAATGACCTCCTCAACATGTCTTGAAGTTCTCCAGAGACCTGGTAATGAACTAATCATGTAATTCAGGTGTGTTGAACCAGGGTGTTAGCTAAAACCTGCAGGACACCGGCTCTCGAGGCCTGGAGTTGGCCACCCCTGAACCAGGAAGGGTGCTTATGAAGCTTTCTTTGTCATATGCTGTAGTTCTTTAAAGTCTGAACGCCTAAAATCACCACACCTAAATCTGCACTGCACAACCCATTATTGTGTTAAGACACACCTTGTTAACACAGGTTATAATATAATATCCAGCTCCACCCTTTTGACCTGAAAAACCCAGTTTTTACCAGAACACTGAGCTTTCAGAGAAATGAACCAGTTTAGGTTGAAGCTGTAGTTCTGCTGCTTTACAAAGCATTAACTGTCATGTTAAAGGCGATGGCTACACAACACACATGGATGTTTCTGCTGTAAATACATCTTAGGGTAGTGTGTGTGTGTCCTTTTCCAAAACTTCTGCCAGTCAATGAGTGTGCATTAGTAAGACATGCTAGTATTTTGGGGATGACACCAGCTTCACTGTATTCTTCCATTGTGAAAGAAATATGTGTGGGTTTGTAAAAAAATGTGTTTTTTCGACATCTTCAGAAGATAGCACAGACACCTGCACGGTCACATTTTTCTCTGAGTGAATGAGAAATAGTTTCAGGCTAAAAAATAATACAAATTCTTGAACTAAGTGAGAGTAAAGTTGAAAGGCGGAGCAGCTATCACCCGGAACAAGCAGTGACTCATTTTTGACATTCCAGAAAAGGACCAAAACATTCCGACTCCCACCCACATGTGAGCCACTGCAACACACGCACGCAGACGCACACACACACGCACGCAGACGCACACACACACGCACACACACGCACGCACACACACACACAAAGCTGGGCAGGAAGATGTATGAAGCCTGAGCCTAAATTGCAGCATTTCTCTATGGAGTCTGGTGCCTGTCACTTCCACCCCTGAAGGTACAAACTAGTCCTTAAAATTACGGTGCTTGTTATTAATTTCCTGCCTGCTGTATTTTATAATCTCACATCACTAATTAATATATTTTCGTCCTGAGTTTTTTTATGAGCTGATCAATATTTACTTAAAGCCCGAATGAGAAACAATGTTTTATCCAGATTAAAGTTAATGATTAAGAGTTTATAACCCAAAAGACATTCATAGATTATCCATCCATCCATTCGCTTCCGCTTATCCTTTTCAGGGGCGCTGGAGCCTATCCCAGCGGTCATAGGGCGAGAGGCGGGGTACACCCTGGACAGGTCGCCAGTCTGTCGCAGGGCCAACACACAGGGACAGACAACCATTCGCACTCACATTCACACCTAGTGACAATTTGAATTATCCAATTAACCTATCCCCACAAGCTGCATGTCTTTGGACGGTGGGAGGAAGCCGGAGTACCCGGAGGGAACCCACGCAAACACGGGGAGAACATGCCAACTCCACACAGAAAGACCCCGGCCTGCTGTTGGAATTGAACTCAGGACCTTCTTGCTGTGCAGCAACAGTGCTAACCACCGTGCCACCGTGCTGCCATTCATAGATTATCTTAAGAGAATTAGAGAATCAAGGGTACATAAAACATAGCTGACAGCAAACTAATGAATCAATGACACAATATTCTGAGTTTATACAGTGACATAGAGATAATCTAAAAGTAGTGGTACTAGGGCTGGGCCATATCATACTGCTCAGGTAATGTCAGCATAATGTTAGGCAATGATAAGAGAATGAAATATGGCGATAGAATATGGGTAAAACACGCATGCGTTTGTTTTCATACGCACATGGTGGAAAAAGCATTTCGGTGACGGAGAATGAGAAGAGCGAAAGCAGATCGTTGAATGAAACGGATGAACCAGAACTGGTTTGTAAAAATGTTGCAACTTCAGTGTGGAACCGGTTTAGCTTTCGTCCCTCAGATAAACAGCAAAGCACATTATTTGGTAGAGCATGCAAGCGGCCGTCGTTATTACCAAACTGATTTTACGTGGCACACGGCGCTCAAAAATCTGTCAAAAAATGTTTTAGTAAGACTTTGCTAAGCTACGAACCTGCACTGCTTGATGGATTGTTGGAGCATTATGGCTGCCGTAGTCGGGAGCCTCGCAGAGTGATGCGTGCTTCAACATATTACCGTACTGTGTGTGGATACATTTTGTGGATATTATACATGGTTATGCTGAGGATATGTCAGCCAGTTTCCACTGGAAATGCCTTTTGGTTAAACTGTCAGCAAGGAATTTGCACTGTTACATTTTTATATAACTTTAATGCACATAAAAAACAGCTGCTTGTTTAAGTGAAAATACATTGATGGTTTTTTTTGCACTAATAAAGTTGTGGAGTTGTAAAGCATTTTGTCCAGTGTCAATTATATCGTCAGTTATATCGTTATCGCAAATTTTCAAATGTATATCGTGATAAATATTTTTGGCCCTGCCCTAAGTGGTACTGCAACAAAATGATTCCTGTGCAGCCCGATAAGCATTTTCCGTCGCAGAATGATTATGAAGGACGCCACCAGCTGCACACAAGGTTGATTATTGCAGTCTCTAATTATTCTGTGTGTTTTTGGGGAGTTTTTAAGTTACAACGCTATGAAAAGATGGCAAGATGGATGCTACACTGACTCGCTGTACCATCTTGTGGATTAATATGGTATTACATGAGATTACAGCCCCGTCCCAGTTCAACTTTAGTCGATATCTCAGCAACACATAACATCACAGCCGCTGTTTCTTCACACTGTAATGGTATTTTAGGTCATGTAGATTTAGCCAAACAGAAAATGTTGACTTTAAGCCCTAAATTAGTAAACCATGACTTCAAACGTCAAACCATCTCTTTTTCATGAATTGTAATTTTGGTGACAGATAAAAAATTCTTATGAAAGTAGCTTTGAAATTAATTTTTAAAAAAAAGAAAATCAGCTGCAGTGTTAGTAGGATGGTGTTGAACGCTGGAAAGCGTGCAGCTATTTTAATCTCATCTTTTTAATAAGCATGTAGGGCGGCCGTTGCGCTGAAACACTTTCTTGCAGAGGTGTCATGTCAGCTGCTGAATTTGCAGAGCTAAAGAAGAAAAAAGTGAGAAAAGTCACAGGATCCTGTGAAATGATCTTGTGAAACCCAGGCCTCTGAAAACAGAAGAATGTTTGAATGTTTATGAACCAACAACAAGGTCCTAAAATAAGAAACCGACTGAACACAATCTGCCTTAAAAAGGTCATTAACAAGTTACATCAAAGGAAAACACCTGGCACGATAACAGGTCTGCGTGTAGAGCAGCATCTGCACCGCATGCTGCTATTTTCTGATACAGCTCAATGCTCCGACAGCTCGTCCTTGTAAAAGACGATCATTAGGCGACAACCGGCTCCACTATTCCTCTTAGCTGACACGGTGATGATGTTCCTGGCTGATCTTACAGGCCATTAAAGACACCCAGCTCCTCCCTGAAACACTCTGACGAAACACAGCCTTAACTTGTAGAGAGGCCAAAGCATACCTGAATTCATATCTGAGCAAAAACAGCCGCTTCTAATTTGACCGTTCAATTTGTTATTGCAAGATGAAAGAAATGTCAGCATGAGGGGTTTCCAGACAATAAGGCAGTTATTGTTTGTTTTGTAGGTGGTGGACAGTCTGCACTGGTGGTTAGCTACACACAAGGAAGTTACACATTTTCCCCTTATTAACATGTTCACTGTCACATAGAGCCATTAATGTGTCACACTCTCATAATTCCCACCAGCAACTGTACGAACAGGCCGGCGTTAACTTTGACAGATATTAGGAAGCACAAAAGGCCATCAAGACTACCAACAGGCTACAATGATGCTACATTTTTTTAAGGATCATATTATTTTAATTTAAAGACGATAACATCTCTTTCATATCCAAAATCCAGAATACTCATCACATATGTATGGGCATGTAATAATAATGATAATTCCAACAGGGCTTTAATAATTCACAGCTGTGTACCATGCAGGGTTTGGTTTGTCACTCCTTTTGAATTAACAATAAGACAATAACGGTATTTCATGTGCTGCAGCTGCCTTTGTTTTTTATTGCTTTTAATGGTTTTAAAGAACAAAATGTTGAAATAAGGCAGCAGTTCTTTTACTGACTTCCCAGCATGCATGTGGAAAGTTCTGTTTCAGGAATCAGAGCCTCTCAGCGGTCTAAAACAATGACCTGCTTAAGTGATTTCCTTCCACAATGCACACGCTATCCTGTAATTACTGAGTAGAGCTGCTGCAGGAAGCTCAGCTCCTCCATGACTCAGACACAAAACACACAAGGTAATAAAATCACACTGTTAACATACACAAACCCAGGATATGGTGATAATTACACTTTACTGAAAGGGGACTCAAAGGAAAGCTTTTAAAGTGCAGGAGAAACACAACTGTTCACTAAACGTGACGACAATGAAGACAACACGACAGTGACACTTAGTGGTCAGCTCTGACAGCTGCACCACCTGTCACACCGATCAGGTCTGCACACACCTGGGCAACATTTCCTTCTGGAAGGACAAAGATGGCATAAACACGGGGCCGCACATCATTGCACACATGTCCAGGACTGCACTGCTCTGTTATTATCAGCATGCTCTAAACACGGCATGAAAACCCGTCAGTTGCTCTACAAAGCAACAACAAGAGTATTAACAGGAACTACAAAGAGAGATCGAATTTCTTCCATATAAGCTTCTCTTCACTGCCTCCCCGTTAGACTCAGAACTGAATTTAAATTCTTCGTCAATCAGGAGACAGACACCTTTAAAGATTAGGTTTTCCTTTTCAAGTTAGGGCAGGTGACTTTATCCCTTAGTGATTCTGCCATAGGGTCAGACTGTTGGATGAATTCTCATCAAGTCCCCCACTGAGCACTTCACTCATTTTTATCTGCAACCCATGCATGAGTATCTATGCCAGGGGTAGGCAACTCCAGGCCTCGAGTGTCCTGGAGGTTTTAGATGTGTCCATGATCCATCACAGCTGATTTAAATGGCTAAATGACTCCTCAGCATTTCTTGAAGTTCACCAGAGGCCTGGTAATGAACTAATCATTTGATTCAGGTGTGTTAACCCAGGGTGCGATCTAAAACCTGCAGGACACCGGCACTCGAGGCCTGGAGTTGCCTACCCCTGATCTATGCTCTTCTTTTGTGGTCTGAAAAGAACAACTCGGGATCCCTGGGCTAGAAAACATCGCTGGGAAAAGAAACACGTCTTATTAGCCTGCAGCCAGTATGAAATAATGGATCTGAATTCTCCGATTATCTGAATGACCCTTAAATGTTGCAGCTTTTATCAGAATAACAGACAGTTTTAACCGGGCTGGACAGAACAGGAGGAACTGATATTGTGGACGTTTGTCTCAAAGGAGGTCAGATTTAAAACCACAAACTATGCAGGTTACAGCTTATCTGAATGTCCAATCTCTCTCTCTAGGTGAAGAGAGTCCCTTTTTTCTGTCCGTCTGTAGTTTCCATCATTTTCCACAGAAATCTGCGCAGCTTATGACTGTCTGCTGACTCAATTCCCCCTCTTAGGCAGCAAAAGACAGCGACATGTTAACCCTGCTTTCTTCACAGCCATCGGCTAAAAGCCAGACTTTAGAAACGTGTCCGTCCTGTCGTTCTTCTGTAAACTAAAGACAACACTCACATTTAAAGCAGGATAACCTGTTAATCTTCTGATAGAGTTGAGTTAAACAGCAGCACAGAGCCAGAGTCCATCAGTCGACTTGAGTTTTATTAACACGTCGTCCTCTTTTCCTGCTAAACGCTAAAAAACGAGTGAACGTGCACCTGTTTGCGCTGATTTAACAGAACACACTGGTAGGTGTGCACCATCTGATCACCATTATTACTTAAATAACTATCACTGTTTGATAAATGCTAAATGCTTAGAGCCAGAAAACAAACACACAAACAAACAAACAGCAGGCTGTCTGGTTTAGCGTTTGCTCTGGGCTGGTTTACGACCTCACTAAACTATTTCCTGGTGAGTTTATGATCGCTGTCACTAGATTTGAGTCTTATTAATCAGCGTGTTGTTTATTTTGCAAAATGTGGTCCCATTAGAGGCAAAAAGCATGTTAGAGCAGGGCATGCTCCACAGCACGCAGCATCAGATCCAGCTCGTTCTACTGAAATCTGATTTTTGAACATCTCCAACCGAGGACGTGATATATAGAGGGTGATATCTCTTTCTTTATCTCCTACAAAGTTGGGAGCGTGGAATTGTCCAAACTGTCTTGATATGCTGAAGCATTAAGAGTTCGTTTGGCTGAATCTAAGGGGCTGAGCCCAACATGTGAAAACAAACTCCCCCCTCAACCAAACGTTACATGTACCGGTCTCCTGGCAACCGCCAAACCCAGACTCATCCGTCAGATTGCCAAACAGAAAAGTGTGATTCATCACGTCAGAGAACGCGTCTCCGCTGCTCCAGAGTCCTGTAGCAACACGTTTTACATCACTGCATCATTGGTGATGTAAGACTTGGGTGCAGCTGCTCGGTCGTGGAAACTCTTGAGCTAATTGTGAAGCTTGGAGGTCTGCAGTGGTTGACTGCAGAAAGTTGGCGACCTCGAACCCACTCTGTGATTTCACGTAGCCCAGCACTTCGTGACTTCTGTCCCAGATGTTTGTAGAAGCAGTCTGCACGCCTACATGCTGGCTTTTCTACACCTGTGGCCATGAGAGTAATGGGAACACCTGAATTCAACTGTTTGGATGGGTGGAGGAAATACTTTTTGAACTGTAGCGTAGATTGTTTGAGCAACATTGTTGAGCTCAGATGAAGACAAACTGCATCTGAGCTCAAGGTTGCGACACACTTCCTTTTTCTCGCAGTAGAAATGTGTCGCTGAGAGTGTGTGCGTTTGTGTGTGTGTGAGTCTTATCGCTGGAGTAAGAACGAGTAGGAAAGACGCCCGATTTGTATCCGTCTCTTTCAGCATCAGAACACTCAGCATTTCTTTCTCGATAACATTTCTTGACGCCATCTTTCACATGATCATAATCTCCTGGCACAGATCGTGAGAGCTCACCGGCCAAACCAGTGGCACAACGGACTCTGTGTACAACTCAATTTACTAAGAGATGTCAGGCATCCAGCTGACACTCCCACAGCAAACTGAGTCACATTTCCAGTCAGAACTGAAGTGAAACAACTGGATTTCATCAGGATATCCAGCAAATGTATCCATTTGACAGAAAACTGCTCAGAAACTACAAGCCTGAGTAAATTTTGAGGCCAGTGATTCCTTTTATGACACCACCAAACATTTAAAGAGGACTTATTCTGCATTTTCTGTTGCACTGTTACAGATGCTCATATTAAAATGCCGGTTAAGAGCAGCGAGACTATAAAATCAGCAATAGAATAATAGTTAACAGATGCGTGTAACGTCTTCAAGCTTCTCCAGTTATTTTTAGTTAGCTATAGAAGGAGTGATGTCGAAGATAAAGGTCCAAAAATAGAAAGAAATCACCCGGCCAACAAAAAGCACCAGCTGAAACGTGCATACTTTTCCTGTTTGCGCAATGAAACGCTTGATGCATGTGCAGGTTCAGGAAACGTGTGCAGTTTCTGAGTTTGGATTCACGGGAGTTAAAGTCATGTTAGTAAAACACATGTAGCCCAAGCTCATCCTCCCATCATTTTATAAATCAAAAGCCTAAAAGATCTCACAGTTGTGTCGCATTACAAAGAAATCCTGCTGCACCTTTCTTTCACCTCACACTCAACAAATAATAAACCAGTGAAATTAGAGAACAAGCACAGAACAAGTAGAAGCAGAAGTTATTTGTGCACCACAGTAAATGTCTTGCATTGTTTAAAACAATACAAATAAATAAATGGAGATTTAATGCTGCATCTGTAGATGGAAAAACAGGAACTTTTTGGAAGTAATTGAATACTGACGATGAAAATATATCTCACTTTGTTATTTAATGGTTTAAGCATCACTTCGTCCTTTCTGAAGAACAGAATACAGTGAAAAAAATGGTTTTAATCTAGTGGCTCAGATTGGACTCTTCAGCGAGCTGGTTCAGCCACATATGAAGAACTAGCTGCTTAGCATGGACCAGTTAGTTTGTGCGTCTTGTCTTTGTATTGGTTAATAGTCAGAGTGAGGTTTACTGTTACACCTGCAGATACAGCATGAACACAAAAACAACAATCTGTTGGTCTGCCTGGGATGGAGTCAGATTCCCAGCTTGAGTTATTCTTTTAGTCGGCCAACAGCTACAGTTTCTAATAACGAGGTCAGTGCATGTACAAATACTCCCTGGGAGCCAAAAGCTCATTTTTCAGCCTCCTCTGAAAACTTTTTCCATGTCCGAGCTCTGAATGATGTCAGCGAGGGAGGTTATCCTGTACGTGGTAAACTCAGGCTGAGAAGCTCCACCCGTCTGTTGCTCAGACCTTCTACTACGAGGAGCTAAAACAGCCAGTTTCACACAGATCATAAACTGCATCAAGGCTCAGTATTAGATTAGAAAGGTTTATTCTGAATGTGAATCATGCAAAGCTACTCTAGTAGAGTCCACGAATGTAAACAGGGACCAGAAAATGAGCACTGGAAGAATAAAATATGGTAAATGGCCTGTATTTGTAAAGCGCTTTTCTAGTCCCTGAGGACCCCAAAGCACTTCACACTATATTCAGTCATCCACACATTCACACACTGGTGATGGCAGCTACATTGTAGCCACAGCTGCCCTGGGGCGCACTGACAGAGGCGAGGCTGCCGAACACTGGCACCACCGGGCCCTCGGTCTTGCCCAAGGACACAACAACCGAGCCGGGACTCGAACCGGCAACCTCCCGATTACAAGACGAACTGCCGCCAATACCCCCAAATCTTTTATTTTCTGTATGATATGCATCTAAAATAAAAGTACTCATTAAGGAGTGAACCTTTTTAAAAGGAGATCCTCCGGGTGACCTTCTGTGTTAACCTCCTCTCCCAGCCCAACTCAGTGATAGGTTAGAAGGTTTTCTGTTAAATATATGCTAGTGTAACTTATACTGCTTTTTTAAAATCATACGGCTTAAACACATTAATATAAAGAAGGTATTTTAAATGTTTTAATGGCACCGTCCCTCTATCCTCTCGTTTCCAGACTGCTGCTGGTTTGTTTAACACCTTCAGCTTTACCGAAAAGCTCAGCAGCAGATTAGCGTCAGGAGCTTCAGGCGGGTCTCTGATTTCTAACAGGTTTGCTCACGGCGTTGATTAAATCTTCTTCTGATGGCTGTCTCGACTGCAAACAGACACAGGCCACATTTTCCTTCACGGTGATTAGATTCTCCTGAAAACACCAAATAACTGCAGTTTGTGCGACTCCTGGCTATTCAGATTCGACTCGATGGCGCTGATGGGAGCAGAGACTTAATTCAAGTCGACGTCCTGAGGTGAAGCTCAAGCTTGCGACCTTTCAGCTACAAGATCATCTCTTTAACTCTGAGACACAGTCAAGGCACATTAATAAATCAGAATTTGTTTTGCTCCCGTCTCAGCAAATTCAGTGTGCTTTATTCAGAAAGAGACGTGACTAACTGTGACTTGACGGGCAGCTCTCCTTTAGGGATATCCTGCCTGATCGCCAAGTCCCTCTAGATCAGGGGTGTCAAACTCAAATACACAGTGGGACAAAATTCAAAACTGGAACAAAGTCGCGGGCTAACGTTAATATTTATTGAAATATATTTATTCCTCCAGATATAAGAATGAATCTTTTCTTATGGACTCAAACACGTTTTGCTGAAAAACTGAATATGGAACAAGCAAAGCTTAATACTAAACAATATATATATTAGCTGTATAAAACCAGTAGGCCAGCTCTAATAGTAATTTGGTATGGCTTCGCGGGCCAAATGTAATTAGGCTGCTGGCCAAATTTGGCCCACGGGCCAGAGTTTGTCACCTATGCTCTAGATGAAAGTCTCAACACTTGGCAGCCATGTTTAAAACATCTCTGAGCGGCTATTTGAAGCTTCGATCTAAATGAATCGTCTTTCCTCATTATCATATCCGTAACAAAGACACAAAGACTAAACTAGCTCTACCTCAAACAGATGCAGCAGTACTGATTTTAATACTTGAAGCATATTCACTTCTGTATTTGTTCAGGGCCTTTTGTTCCAGTGAAGAGACAACACGACGTTACTTGAGACCAGAGTGCTTCCAGCTCCGCATCGACAGTCTGCCCTGTGCGGCCATAAAGCGCACAGCCAGCTCCTTAAAGAAAGGCTTTGCCCAGTTTGGTGCGAAGGAGTGTAGTAGAGCTGTGACCAAAGACTGTATATAATAGATGGCTGCAGCCACTGTCACTTTACCCACTACCATATCTTATACTGAAGCCTTGGAGCACTTTGAGCTTTGTCATGTGGTTGTTCTCAAACCAAACGTGCTGAGAAAGGGCTCACAGGGCAGCCACGCTGTAAATCATACCGCGCTTTATCCTCCTCCATAACTCTAATGAGACCTTAACTACCAAAACAAGCATCACGATGTGTTAATAAGACTTTAAAATAGCAACTGAGGCCATAAACCCATAAGGAACATGTGTCCTGATGTCGTAAATCAAGTGAGAAGTTGGGTCATTTTATCATTGACTTCTATAGGATCTGACTTCTTTTTGCAAACAGAGGAGCCGACACTTTGCAGCAGCACAAACTCATTTTTAATATCACTGATGGATTTTTCAAATATTTAAATGACACACAAAGGTTTGTCAGCTATTTTGCAAGATATTTAAAGAAAAGCATAAAATTAAATTAAAATTATTTTAATTTATCTAAAAAATAATTAAAGACACAGAATTTTAAAAATAAATGTACTTTTTTTTTTAATTTAATTTGAAATAAATCAGAATATTGTTAAGTTGTGGGTTTCATTAAATAAACTAAAAAGAAAAACATAATACAAAGCCTCCCTTTAAAACACACCTGGGGGGTTGTATTAACAAAATAATACAAAACATTTAATAAACTGAAAAATGAGAAAGATTATTGGCCAATCAGCTGATCCATGTGTGTATATTTTGCGTGTTATCAGTTGTTTTATGTGCCAGATGTATTTGAACTTCAGCAGCTGTATCTTACTGCACTTTACTGTATCTGTCTTCAGTTCTGCAAAGTCATGACATTTAGCTACTGATAATATTGATTAAAGGCTGGACCAAACCCACCGCTCCCAGTGCCCCTTGAGCTCTGTATCAGCATGTGTGTGTGTGTTGGCTGGAAAAGCACACACGCCCACAAAGTCAATTAAGCACTCCCCACGCTGCGGCCTGTGTTTTGCTGGAAGCGCCAATAAACACAGGCTTATCCTACCTGCGTACGAGCCGGCCCTATTAATCAGCCTCGACAGTCTCCATGGAAGCGAGCGAGTCAACTCTGCTCCGTTTAAATCAGACCAACAAAAATAAAACCCTCCGACACACTGGAAGAGCAGGTCTGTGTGAAACAACACAACAAGAAAAGAAATCGCGTGTCACTTTTCCCGCACTTGTCTTCAGACTTCCTGCTTACACTTCCTGTCCATCTCATCGCATCCTAGCAGTGTCTCAACAAACCTCATCACTGACCTGAACTGTAACTTTGTTGCCCCACAACAATCTTGCAGCAGCAGCGGTGATGCAACTCTGTTAAAAGGAACTCTCTGCAGACTTTCTGAACTGTGAAACCTTAAACACTGGAATCTTTTAAAAACAGGAAGGTGATGGTGAACTTAAACGTTAAATTAACTATTTTGATTACGAACTACAGGTACTGTTTAAATACACTTAAATAACCAGGTGGGGTCATTTGTGACTTTTTGATGGTTCTGTTTGTTTAACACTGAATGTCATTTATGCATCAGTCACGTTCTGCAGCAGTAAATCTTTCTATTCCAGGTCCATCAGCAAACTATCACAATGCAGTCGTGAAAAGTGGAAACTTTAAAGCAATCTGAGTGAATAATGTCAAACTTCTTTACATGTAGATATTTTTGGAACACTAATGATCCAATTCCTATAAAAGTACCTTACAGCTGGCCTCATATATTTACCCACTTGCAGGTTAAAGAGAAAAAAGCTTATTATCTCAACTCAAATAGTTTCACCTGATATTCTGCTTCGTTTAGATACTATACAGTCACAATGCTGTGACACACTCACTCTGGACACAGCAACGCTGCTGAAAAAGTGCAGACTATATCAGACATGCAATCTGTTTGTAAAGTGATGACGTATCGACCCCGTTTCCTGCTTTGGATGAGCCTTTCGTCGTGTGTCTCTCATTTTTCTGAGCAAACATGAACTTCCAAAACCTGTTTAGCTATTCTCTGTGTTTTCAGCCTTTTAAAGGGATTATTTAAGAGCAGGATGTCTTTAAGTTTCTAAAAACTCATCATTTATATGACAGCATCAAATGTTTGAACGCTTTCAGTGTGGACGTTAAGCTTAGGATCAGGACTTTTTCATAATTCAAATCATGCAGCAACATATTAATGACGGAGCTCATGTTGCAGATGGACCTCAGACACTCTCTTGACTCGAGTTTGGTCATTTTTTAGGGACCTTTAACCTCTTCAGCCTTAGCTGTGCTAATATGTTTATCTCAGCCTAAATGTAGCTCTGTTAGCTGCATCACGTACACATAATCTGCCAACTACCATACCCAGAGCCCTTCTGCCTCTGTGTCCATCCAGCGTTACATACTTCAGTCAGAACACAGCATATCATCTTTAAAATCTACCTTCTTGCTTAGCTAAAGCTCATAAATCCTCGTTTTCATGCATCTCTGGATGTTAAACAGCAGGGAGCAAAGCCACACTCATTATTTTATTATAGCTGAACATGTTTAACGCTCAGGCGCCTCAGCGTTTGATAGATTTTGAGGGCTAATTGAGCATTTGGACTGGAAATGGTTAAAATGTTAACAAGCAGATCCTCACATTTAAGCAGGCGTTATCTAACACGACAGAGGCTGGCTCAACCCCAAAAAGAGAAATCTTTAAGTTTACACAACATAACCGGTTTGATTTCTCTGAGCATGCGTGTTTAAAGTGTGGAAGCTGTCCCTTAGGGTACCTAAAGCGCCAGCTGAGTGTGTGTGTGTGTGTGTGTGTGTGTGTGTGTGTGTGTGTGTGTGTGTGTTACAGTGCCACATAAGCTGTGGAAACAGACACGCAAACAAGAAGCAGAGAGCGCAAACTTTCGCGCTTTAACCAGGAAAATGGGCTCTGAAGGCGACTCAAAGGTAATTTTGCTTATTACAGGGTGCTGGGTGAGGATGGTGAGTTGTGTTACACACTGACTGCTATGGAGGAAGTGTTTCGCTGCAAAATAGATCTACGGCTGAAAAAGGAAGAAGCGCGCAGTGACAGGTCGGCGGAGTGACGCACCGACACGCCGCAGCTGCAGCAGCTGAGTCGCTCCTCGGTACTGGTCTGACCCGTTCCCCGTGCTTCCCTGAAAACGTTGCCTGAGCCCTCCTCCGGGCCAACGTTGCGCTCCGTGGATCTCCGCATTCGATTCAAGCGACACTGCGAGCAACACATGGCTCATATGTGCTCGCTGCCTCCCAGGGCAACCCGCTGATGATGTGCACGGGCACTGCGGTGAGGAGGACGGATGCCAAGACATGCCAAAAAATCCCAAAACAAAACAGCGCATCCACCCACGTCTACCCCGCGCTTCCACTCCACCACATCAAATTTTACGCGCAAAGCCACGGCTCCACTCTTTACGCGTTTACGCACCTGCGCGACCACATCAGGGGTAAACTTTGCCGACAGTCACAGATTTAATCTTACACACAAACATCTGGATGAGCCACAAACGGCACAGCTGGACCCCAAAACGAAGGCTGAGTGTTCGTCTTACCTCCTGATGTGATGTGAAGTGACGGCAGCCGGAGATCTGCTGTGGTGCCGCGAGCCGGTGACCAAAAACCACCAAAGTGCGAAGACCTGCGGCAAAGACTTACAAGACTTCCTGTTCAGTCCCTGTCAAAATAAAATCCGCACAGGCAGGACGGTGAGCGTTCTTCCATGTATTTCCAACTTGGTGACATAAAGCTACTATGGTAGTTCTATTAAAAAAATAAATACATCTAAAATAAAATACGAACTAAAGCTTGTTTTAATAACATTTCAAATAAATACAAATTTAAAAAAATAATTAGCAAAGCACAATTAAAGGACTCTATAATTAAATGAATAATCGATTGTTTTATTAAAAATAAACATAAAATAAAATAAAATAAAATAAAATAAACAGTAACATGATCAAGCTGAGGGGTTTGTTTTGACTCATCACACATGAGTCTGACTGTCAGTCTGCATACTTTACAGCCGGTATTGAATGTAAAAAGGTAAGAAGGTAAATGTGAGTCCTGAGATGACCCACTGGCAGGAAAGAAGGACCAAACACCAGCGTGTTGTCGTTTTGATTACTTTCTTTTCCTTTTAAAAGTAGCTAGTAATTAAGAATAATGTCATTTTTCTTTTGTCTCCAATTGTTGAGTATTTTAAGAAGCGACACACAGTGTTGCCTTTCGCTCAACTTCCAGTCTTCAGTTTGTCAGCACGTATTAAGATCTCTGAAGACACTGGAGTAAAACAGTGTAAACAGTAATAGACACTATTTAAAGTGCCACACTGAAGGTGTTTACAAGAACTTTACTTAATTTAAATCACTATTAAACTGAATTTACAAAGGTTACCTAAATATACTCAGATATATGTCTGCGTACTGATGAGTATGTTTGGGTCACATTCATCCACCAATCCATCCACCCATCCATCCACCCATCCATCTATATTTCAGTTTGTGCTGTTTTAAAATGCCAGTCTGGTGTTTGTGATGGAGAAATACATTTTTTGGCAACAGGAGTGGCACAGACTCAGTCAGAGAGAGCATTAAAAGGGACGTCAGGTTTAGGTGGCTTGCAGGTGTGCACAAATTATAGCAAAGGTTAAAGGAACTTAATTAGCATATCCTATATGAGATTTTCCTGCTTAAAATAAGAATATATCGAGTTGTTCACTTTTTTTGTGTTTTCAGTTTTGTGGAATGACGTCAAGGAAACAGCGTTCAAATTTATTTCTGACTTTACTTTGAAGAGCACACTGCGATACTTCCGGATCACGCAGTTTTTCTGTCTCTACCTTGATGAAGTTGATAAGACACAGTGGCTTCCTCTGTGAAACCACGCCTGAAAACCTCTGTAGCTCATTGCACTCAAGAACAAAAGTTACTTGCCGTGAATTTAGAAAAAAACAACAGACAAACTTCATCTAAAGACTGAAATATAGAAACAATGAAGAGTTACTCACAAACTGAAATGCTGACTTATTCATGCTGATTGCCACACATGCACTCTGCAGCTGGGCCACGTAATCTGTGTTTATGTGGGAGAAGAGGAGGAGGATAGGACAGAAACACAGTACTCATTTCTGGGTAACTGTGTTGTTCCTTCCCTTTTTTGGTTACGTCCCTTTATCTGTAGGATATGTGAGAAGTTTGGTCTCTGATGGTAATCAAATGTGCAAATACTCCCACGGGAAAGTGAGAGATTACTGCAGCTAGAGGGTTTGAGACCAGAGTTTCTGGGTAAAAAAGAAACTGATATCACCATTTTGTGGTGCAATGCCACATTTGTTGCACTCATATGTAGTTGGGGGCAAAGATTTGGACAGATGTTTACAGTTTTACTAAGTGTAGAACCAAATTAAAAGAATCATAAACATGTCTGTTTATACATGGCCACAGGGGGCAGACGTTTAAGCAGAAACTGGCCTTTCCCTGACCACCTCCTCCAGCTCCTCCAGGGGAACTCCAAGCCAGCCGAGAGACGCACCCTCAGACCTGAGGGTGTCCCTGAAAAGCCTCCCATGCTCCCCTCAGCTTTCTGGCCAGTGATATTATCTGACCAAATCATCTGATGTGTTTTGTTAATATGTTGAGACCACATCAGGTGGTCCTCATTCTGGAGAGAGCCCTGACCCCCTTTATATTGCATAAGGGAAAAAAAAACATTTAAGGGGCCACTGTTCTCCTGAAAGTGCTCCCATCTGACATGGGAGAGGCATAAAAATGTGTATACTGTAAATAAAAGTTGGACATGTATTCTTTCTAAAGTCCAGCTGTGGAAACTCTGCTGGATTCAAGTAAAAGTTAGATTTCACTCGATGGTGGGCTGGAGCTACTCTTCACCTGTTCTGTGATCTCAGTAAACTCAGTAAATATCAAGGTGCCTACGTGCATCTGCACACGTCAAATCTTTCTACACATTCAGATGACAAATCTCATATTTATCATTCATCTTATATTTAACCTCATTGATTCTGTTTACAGATAATACCACAAACATAAAAGATCATTAACGGGCCACAAGACGAGACCTCAAAACAAGGCAGGAGAAAAACCTCCAGAAACACAAACAAACAAAAAGTAAGAAAATTGGCAAACTTAAGGAAATGCCTGAAAACTCCCGTAGGTGTTGGGGGGGCAAACAGGGGTGTAGATATCATGGAAAGCGATTAACTGATTAACATCAGAAAACTGGAGTAAAATAACAAAGGGAGCGCAGGCTCAGCCAGAAACTGTTTATAAAGGAGGAGCTCGGGTGGAGGTGACTTACTAAATGGCTTAAAGGTGTGGAGCAATGGTAGGTGTAGGCTAAAGCACCTGAAATATTGTACCCTATAGGAGATTTGCCCTCCTGACTAAGGCTATGCTGGATCTGTTTACAGTTTGGATGCTTCCTGTTTTGTTTCTGTCATGAAGTTGACTTTTATTTTGACCGCTGTTACTCTTCATTTCCTGTTTTGCTTTTGCCTGCTTTTCCACCTCTGTTTCCCTGTCAGTCATCTCTGAGTACGTCAGTCGCTTCTGCACAGGGAGTTTGCTAATGAAATGTAGTATCTGCAGTCAAAATAGGAGCCGGTTGGCTTCTCTAATTACTGCAGATGGGCAGGTCAGTGCTTCCTTTATTACCTCCTTTAGCAGAGGACAGACTGGATCGAGCCACACCTGATAAGTCACACAGATCAATAAAATGTTAATTCACCATCTGTTTCCCATTTCATGCACTGACCTGCTGCTGAACTTTAAATGGATGAACTTTGAAATCAGCTTCTCGGTGAGGTGTTGTTTTGTGTGAATAAAGATTATTAGCTATTTTAAAAAATGCTTGAAGTCAATCTCATATTTGGTTTGACCAATTTGGTTTTTTCAGTGGTGCTCTGTATTATGAACTGCATGAAATGACACAGCAAGAACCCACTGTGCCCACTGTACAGTTGTTTTCCATTTGTATCCCTTTCTGTTTTAATATATATCACACTGTGTATCATCATAATTAAGTTTTGGCATAAAGGTGTGACATTGCTTCAGTCACAGAAAAGATAAGGACCTCAAGTGGTAGTGGGCTGCGAGCCACTTTGCATTAACTGAGCAAGCTAAGTCTCCTCTTTTTGAGTTGATAACGTTCTTTAATTCTATTATTTATGCACATGACAATAATTCAAATTCATGTATCTCAAATGCAGACTGCACAGCTTCTGATCAGGATATTTTCTGTCTCTGCTTTGATGTAGTTGAGTGGCTTCCTCTGCAAAACCACACTTGAACCTTTGCAGCTCTTTGCTCTGAAGAAGAAAAGTTGCCCAGCTTGAAAAACAATGACCATGTGACAGGAAAAAACTGTACGCACCTTAAACCCTCCGTCACATTCTTAACCTTCTGAGGTCTGTGTGGTACAGTCCTAACCCTGACTCTAACTAACACTTTCATCCAAAACATCCTTTTGCTACTCTCTAAATCTGCTGATTTAGAGCTCGGATGATTGAGGAGCCTGGTGTAAGAGGAGTCTGTCCTTGACCTCGTGATGTGAGCTAAAGCGATTAGGAGGAGACCCAGGAGGTGATTTCTCGACTACTGACTGGAGCCGTTGTCTTAACGTTCCTTTGTGCCCATTTTTTCTTTCCTCTGATTTCTAAACTGGTTTTCCAGCCTGTCAGACAGTTTGTCCAGTTGATGCCTGCGTATTTCTTAGTAATAGAGGAGTTTGGTAAAAGCTCACCTCTACATCTCTTTGGATTCATTTGCACTGGTTTGAGAGTAGGGTTTCTGTGAGCCAGTGGCTCTGGTGCTGTGCTTGGATCAGGATAATTGATGCGAAGTGTGTTTTATTGTGCTTCCTGCCTCTTCTGTTTATGCTCCAGACTGCAAACAATGCTGTTACATGATCTCGTTTCTGTGTGCAGGCAGGTAGTCTTGTCCCTTCTGAAAAGAAACTCCTCAGATCCTTATTTATTAGAAGACTCTGCAACTTGGTCTTGGATCCAAATCTGATCTCCATAACAACAAACCCTGGAAACAATAGGCGTGTATCTATTTGCACTGTAATATTCCAACACTGCTTCCTCCTCCCGCTGCATGCAGGATTCCCAGCCTCTGCGTCTATAAAATCCTGGTTGCAGCCCTGCAGTCTGTGGACAGACCTGCCACATGGCTCCACATCAGCAGCCTCCTGTCTCACACAAAGCCACTGTTATGGCTGCACTATAAACCCTAAGCTATCTCACATTCAAACTCTCCCTCTGTGTGCTCATTAATAACACACGCATTGACCTGAAGGCGTTTATTTGCCGTGCTGTGCAAACACCGGGCCTGTTATGCACAGGCTCATGCAAACACGCAGTGAATTAAACCACATTGGATTCTTCCTTCATAGCGAGCCTGTGGTGTGTTTATTTACCGGACGGTGTCATGATTTCTGGACCAGCTGCTGAAATATTTCTCTTTCGTGTCCAGCCTCGCTCGAGTCCCTCGTTCGCATTTGCAACTCAAACACCGCAACTGCAGGGACTGATAACCCATCAAATAATGCAAATTACATTTTCCTACTCATGCCGTTATTTGAATTGGTTACCTTCTAGGCACACTTACCTCCACTGTACATCGTGTGAAGCTGATAAATACATTTCGAGTGCTTTGCAGTGATGATCCAAGAAAACTTTGAACTGAATTGTTGAGAGAGAAGCGTCAGTCAGATCAAAATGAGACTGAGCGACTCGTCTATCTGCTGCACGTAGAGATCAATAATTAGCACTTATTCATTCTTCCAGTTGAGGAAATTGATTTTGCCAAATGGACACTCACCTGCTGGGCAACTATCGTGTTCTAACTGCATTAACATTCACATTAAAGGACGAACATTATCTCTAAGACAGCCTGAATGTATCTTGTTACTGGAAAGACGTTTGTTCTCCACCACGAGCAGTTTCTTCTTTTCCTTTTGCCTCTCGTAAATATTTTGTCAATTACTTTATTGTTTACTTCAGTAGAGCTTTGTGTGCTTTGCTTGAGTCTTTATTTTTCTGACGATAAATGTGAGGAGAGTTATTTCATATCACTGTTCACCTGCTGGACATCAAACTAATTTGAACATAAACTGGAGGCAACAGTAACACATAAGACAGGATGCTATCTCCTCCTGGACTATTGTGACTATTGTAAAGTGTAATATCTCTCATGCATGACTTTTCCTAACCTAGCGTGGTGATCTTGAGGACCTTTTACGTATTTTTAACTGAAGAGTTTACAATTTCTATCTTTCATATTCATATTTAAGTCAAAATAGAGATAGAGAATGATGTAAGAAAGGAAGGAGAGGAAGAGGAAGAAGATTTTATTCAAAGGTAAGGACTGCTCAGTGACGTTTGATTAACTAGAAATGTAAAGTTTGCATGTAATATCCTCATTCATTTTCATATCCCCGCTTTTTTTAGAGTTGTTGTTTTCCTTACAGTCGATCTATTGCTTACATGAACGTTCGTATTGTGAAACGTCTTGCAAAGCAAATATTGTCATGGTTGGCTGTGTGGCAGGCAGGCAAGCAGGAGTGGTGGACCCAAAATGCAGAACTCGGCTGTACCACGTGACTGGTTCAGGAAGTAGTTCGAACTTTGCCGCGAGCTATGACAGCGATATAAACACCTCGAACTTCATTCAAAATGTGGGTGTTTGATGGAGAGTTGCGGTTAGTGAGAGTTTGGAGACAGTTTGGAGGTTTATGAGAGTGAGGAGAGAAAGTCAGCAGAGAATGGAGCCAGCTAAGAAGAGGAGGATGTCCTCCCCTGTGTGGGAACATTTTGATCTTATTCCTCCCAACAAGGTATGTAAATTTCTACAGAAGATGTATTTTCATAATACTGATGGTGCAATAAAACTTATGTTAAGCTGTCTTTACTTTTGTACAAGGTGAAGTGTTTGCTATGTGCCAGGGAGCTGGGATATAACAACAACACCTCATCCATGCTTAGGCACTACAGAGCTTTGCATGAGAATAAGGGAACACCGATTGTGGAGCAAGACCAGGTGAGCCATCAAATGCCATGATAATATAGCATGCTGTAATGTTACTAAATGATATAACAATATTATACAACTGTAATAAGTGACATGTGTGATATTTATATTTGTGCTTTGTTTTTATTGTCTTTCCTCAGGAGAACAATCTCAAATAGATGAAGACCTGGTTAGCATGGTGATGAGGACTCCCAGCCATTTAGCATTGTGGAGGACAAAGGATTCAAAAGATTTGTTAAATCATTCAATCCTAATGTTCTCCCCACTAAAAAGGTCATAAAAGCAGTGAAAATTTAGTCTTTACAGAATAAAATGTGAACAGGCAGGACTGAGGCCTCAGTGTGTAGCTGTCCATACCTCAACGTTACAAAAGCACAACCACTGTCCACACCCCAACCACACCTCACCTCACAGTAAATGATCATTTCCATTTTAAGCATTTTCAAATAATCATTTTCCATACTGCCAGTATAAATATACACAGTATACTGCATCACTACAATATAGATGTTTTACACACTCGTTTTGTTGTTGACATTTACAGGCTGTGTGCAAAAGGCCACACTCTTCAAATTCATGCCAACTAATATTTTTACGTCCAGTAGGTGTCCTACTAGAGCAAATGAAGCTTCAAGACACTTGAGGTGAACCAATTGGATGAAAAGCTTCAGTGCTTCATGAAGCTTCATCTGCCCATCGTCTGAACAGAGGAACCGAGGACTGAAACAGTGGAAAAGAAATACTAAACTGGAGCAGGAGACTAAACACTAGAAACACGGAGGCAGAACACACAGCTAGTTGAGGGTACAGGAAAACACAGGGCTTATATACACAGGGGAGTAATCAGGGAATGGAAAACAGGAGGGAGACACAGCTGGGAGGGTTTGGGCTAACGAGACACGGGGAGCAAAGCGAGACACACTGAGATGAGGCACAACCTTTCACAATAAAACAGGAAACAAGAAACAGACACAGACTTGACACTGAACTGAACTTATACTAAACGAGAGACACAACCTAAGAACTAATCTCTCACATGACAAAAGGATCAGAATACAAACCATAATACAAAGGAATATAAGAACTGAAAATGCTGGGTCAGAATGACCCAGGACCGTGACAAATACAGGTATATTAACTTTGTAGTATTCAAAGGTTGCATTAAAAACTGGTGAGTTTAGTGCAGGATAAGCTGGTTACTGTGCAGTACTGTGATATAGTTTACGGTAATGCACTATGTTGGGCTGGTGCAGAGCAGCTGTGCGGATCATGCTCAGTAGAAGCAGACATCAAATGAAACTTAATGTGATGATGCTCATTCACTCACTGATTCCTGTCTTTAAACTAGCTTTCCACTGTCTGCAGGCAGCAGCTGTGACAGCTCGTGTCACTTCTGCTCATATTGAATTCAGTTGGCTAAATCCACAATGATCAAGGAAGGGAGCAGAAGCAGCTGCGCAGCTCAGCTGATCACAGCCTGCACACCACAGCTCCTACGACGGGAAAGGAATCATTTTCCCTCAGAAGTCCCTGAACTTGGCATAGACTCAAAACGATGCAGGAAGGCCCCAAAGAGTGCCAAGAAAATAATCCTACACCATTACACCTGCAACAGTCTGAACTGCTGATACAAGAAATGATGGATTCATGCTTTCATGCACCAAATTCTGACCTTAAAATCTGGACTTGCAGCAGAAATTGAGACTCATCATTTTCCAGCCCTCTGTTGTGAACCCGTGTGAACTGCAGCCTCAGCTCCTGTTCTCAGCTGACAGGAGTGGCACCCACTGTGGTCGTCTGCTGCTGCACGTCTGCTTACAGTTTTCACATGTTGTTGTTGATTGGATATCGAACACTTGTATATTGATTTCTTTTACTATATTTTATTAATATTTCGCTCTTTACTATTTTCTTTTCTACTGTACCATTCTGCTGAGTGACTGTCTTCTGCTTGTCAAATACATTTCATTGCAATGCTGACCCTGTGCTAACCTGCATGTGACAAATACAACTGAAAACTGATGAGATTGTTGCGTTGGGGTTGTATTGGAAGAGCATGAAGGCAGTACAGCTCATATCTGTGTGTTTGTTTATGTTCTTTATGTGTTTATGTCTGTTTATGTTCTTTATGTGTTTATGTTTGTTTATGTTCTTTATGTGTTTATGTTTGTTTATGTTCTTTATGTGTTTATGTCTGTTTATGTTCTTTATTTGTTTATGTTTGTTTATGTTCTTTATTTGTTTATGTTTGTTTATGTTCTTTATTTGTTTATGTTTGTTTATGTTCTTTATGTTCTTTATTGTTTATGTTTGTTTATGTTCTTTATTTGTTTATGTTTGTTTATGTTTGTTTATGTTCTTTATTTGTTTATGTTTGTTTATGTTCTTTATGTGTTTATGTTTGTTTATGTTCTTTATGTGTTTATGTTTGTTTATGTTCTTTATGTGTTTATGCTGTTTATGTTCTTTATGTGTTTATGTTTGTTTATGTTCTTTATGTGTTTATGTTTGTTTATGTTCTTTATGTGTTTATGTTTGTTTATGTTCTTTATGTGTTTATGTTTGTTTATGTTCTTTATTTGTTTATGTTTGTTTATGTTCTTTATTTGTTTATGTTTGTTTATGTTCTTTATGTTCTTTATTTGTTTATGTTTGTTTATGTTCTTTATGTGTTTATGTTTGTTTATGTTCTTTATTTGTTTATGTCTGTTTATGTTCTTTATTTGTTTATGTTTGTTTATGTTCTTTATGTGTTTATGTTTGTTTATGTTCTTTATTTGTTTATGTTTGTTTATGTTCTTTATTTGTTTATGTTTGTTTATGTTCTTTATGTTCTTTATTCGTTTATGTTTGTTTATGTTCTTTATTCGTTTATGTTTGTTTATGTTCTTTATTTGTTTATGTTTGTTTATGTTTTTTATTTGTTTATGTTTGTTTATGTTCTTTATGTGTTTATGTTTGTTTATGTTCTTTATTTGTTTATGTTTGTTTATGTTTGTTTATGTTCTTTATGTGTTTATGTTTGTTTATGTTCTTTATTTGTTTATGTTTGTTTATGTTCTTTATGTGTTTATGTTTGTTTATGTTCTTTATTTGTTTATGTTTGTTTATGTTTTTTATTTGTTTATGTTTGTTTATGTTCTTTATGTGTTTATGTTTGTTTATGTTCTTTATTTGTTTATGTTTGTTTATGTTCTTTATTTGTTTATGTTTGTTTATGTTCTTTATGTGTTTATGTTTGTTTATGTTCTTCATGTGTTTATGTTTGTTTATGTTCTTTATGTGTTTATGTTTGTTTATGTTTGTTTATGTTCTTTATGCTTTTATGTTTGTTTATGTTCTTTATGTGTTTTTTAACTAAAAAGTGGCAACAGCTGTCAGCTAACTGCAGAAAGAAAGTAGTACAAAGTATAAAATGTTACACCGAGCTGTTTCTGTTATTGTGTCTGTCCTGTTTTACATGAATGACACAAGACAGAGAAAGATCTCTGCAGAGCTTATTATTCAACAACTTCCTGCTTCAGTGTCTTTTTTCAGCATCACTTACCACAGATGTTAGCGACAGAGCACACGGCTCACGGACGCAGGTGGTGCGGGCGATGCAGGTGATGTCACATTCCAGGGAAGCCGAACGTTCCTGCAGATCCTGCATGAGGTGGAAGGAATGTTTATCTGTAATCCTCCAACATTTACATTAAACGTGTGGCGTAAAAATGTGGCTACGCTCTTAAAGGAGAATGACACACAGTACGTGGACTCAGACGCGCGTCTTTAGCGCACACTTCATGTTAACATGTATGTGGTCTGTGTAGATAACATGTGTTAAGCATAAATTACTACGATATTGATTGATACAGTGGTTCCATCAGGCCCTCCAACATGGGCTGGTAAAGTGGACTGGTACTTAACACTACTCTATTTGAGCACTCAAAGCACTTTCATACTGTAAGCTTCATTCAACCATCTATCATTCATGCATCAGGGGATAAAGCTGACCTTCCAATTAGTGGACAAGCCGCTCCACCTCCTGAGCCCCAGCTGAGTAACAAAAATGACCACACAGGACCATCGTGGTGCAGTACAGAGACAAAGTACACACAAAGATAACTTTTAAAAAAGTCCTTGACTGAATATTTAGAAGCTAACTGAAGAACAATTTTATTTTCTCTCTTTTTTACGAGTTGAAGGATTGGGTGTGTCGTTACTGAAAGTGGATGTTTTATAGGTTTGGTATTTAACTGTGTGACAACCTCAGCCCTCGCTTCTATCCCTCACACATTTTGGACTAAAATAAAAGGAAAATAGCTTTTTGATGTGTCAGTCGGAATTATTTTTTACATTTTAAAAGATGCACATTTCTGATAGCATAAAGAAAGAGTAATCACTGAGAGTGCATTAGATCTGGTGCATATATCAGTGCACAGGGTGCAGCCGTGCAGAGGTTTACACTGTCCTCTCACAGCGAGGTTTTTCTTTGGAACATCCTGGCGAGCCGAGGCCTTTCTGCATGGTTTGCATTTTCTGCCTGTCCCTGCGTGGATTCTCTCCGGACTTCCTCCCTCAATCCGGAGACATGCGTGCCAGGTTAAATGTTTCTAAACCGTGAGTGTGGGTGAGTGTGCGATGGACTGGTGACCTGTCCGGGGTGTGACAGCTGGGAAAGGATCCAGCTCTCTCTATGATTGAAAGGTGGATAAGCGGTTAAAGAAACAGAGAGATGCATTATATCCACTGCATGTGTTTTATAACGAAGTGAAGAAAATACAAAGAAACAGGATGTGAGCCCTGTTTCAAAGTGTGCATTATTTTTGATATATTTATCTTCCTGTATAGAAAAACATCCGAGGAATCATCGATCCACCTCTCCATCTTTGAATGGAAAGATTTTTAGGCGTTTTCATAAACATTAATAAAAAAAATATTTCTTTTTTTTTCTTTTTTATTGCTCAGACATCGTGTTTTTACCGAGTCCGCTTTTTGGCACATTTAAGCGGCACATAAACTTCTAATGAACTTTCATCTGTAACCATGATGTGGCCTCATGTGGACAGCCATTAGAGGAAGTTTGTGTGCCAGCAAGCGATAAATAATAATGCAGTAAAACTCAGCTGTATCGCTATAAAATGTCTTCATCAATGGCTTTCAAACGGTTTATGGGTGTAACTGTCGCCAGTACGAAAACATCAAGACCATAAAACAATGTTTCTGTCGTTCTTTCTTAACTACATGACTACTGTCAATTTATATTAAATCCATTTGTATAAGCTTTATTATTGTTGTCACAATAAATACATAAATGAATAAATACGTAAATAAATAAATAACGTTTTGAGTTCAAATCACCCTACTGTAGTTGAGCCTGCAGCGCCCCCTGGTGTGGAGGCATTTTAATGCAGTGCAGAAAGTGCTACTGTAGCTTTGTTATTATCAATAAAAATATAAAATATAATCCAAACTTCCTCTATTTCCTTTTTTCTGTGCATGAACATCAGGAATCGGAGCCATGAGACATTTTAAAATAATTTATCAGAGGTTTAACTTTAAAAATATTTATTCACTGTCCTCTGATGTCATTTAAATGAACGCATTTAATATTTGTATTTTACTACATGTGTCTGCCTCAACTGTTGCTCTGTGAGGTTTATACACAAAGTTATTGCGCTTTAGAGATGTGTAAAGATATGGATCTTTAGCTTTGGCTGCTGCTGAAGAACCCACACATTTGAAAATCTATCTGAAAATATTTGCTGCCAAAAACAATCATGTTTGAGGTCAGACTCGTGGGGAAAGCACTTCTCCACATTTAATACAGTCCACATTTGCCAGTTTGGGACATATTGCTTCAGGCTAGAATTTTTAATTAGCTGTCAACAAAAACAATAAACACACCTGCAGGATATTGTTTTAATGGCTAAAAGCAAGAAGAATATCACACGTGAGCAGAATAATGTGCCATAATTACCCAAGCAGGATAACAGCTCACAGCAGCCTGTTGGGCTGAAGCTGTTTTTCTCTGGAATAATCAGCTCCTTCACTCCATGCATGATGCATGATGAGTGCAAAACAGTGTTTTAGTGCCTGAGCTGCACACTGTTGCATACAGTTTATTCTTTTCCTGCACATTATTATGAAATTCCTGTGTCACTGAATATGATGTAGAGGAGGAATGAAGCTATCATTAATAGAGTGAAGTAAATATGGGAAGTTATATAAACATATAAGTAAATAAGAATTCTCATTAATTATGATTAATAGGTTTTCGTTTGTTTGTTTAGACCAACAGTTTATCTTATAAATGATAAAGAAAAGAAAGAACTTGGATCAAAAAGAAATAAGGAAAACAGCAATTTCTACATTTTATTAAGGTTTTGCTCATTGTTATTTTAATTGGATCACAAGCAGTTTTTTTCAAGGCCTCCAAATGTGATTAAGAGGAAATCTGAAGTAAGACTGTAGCTAAACATCAGTTTGATTATTTCCTAAACTATAAATTCAGTCATTTCTGAAATGACAGATTTCTTGAATAAACGTGAGTGCAAGCCAAACACTAAATAGCGCCAAACACTTGTATAAAACTAAATATCATATTGTTTTTATTTATTACTCTTATTATTTCACACCCTTCAGCCTCTCCAGCCACAAGACATAGCCAAGTCCACACCCACCCACACCCCACCTTGTGTGAAAAAGAGGTGAGGCAAGTCTTCAGGAGACAGAAGATCACGATGTTACCAGGCTGTGCTGATCAGCTGCCTCCCGTCTTCACACTGATCTTCGACAGATCCCTGGAGCTGTGTGAAGTCCCTGCTGTTTCAAACAAACCACAATTATCCCAGTCCCCAAGGAACCCTCTATCACAGGCCTGTGCCCCTCACGTCTGTAGTCATGAAATCCTTTGAGAGATTGATGTTGACCTACCTGCAACACATCACATGTCCCCTGCTCCACTCCTTTAGTTTACCTACTGGTCAAACAGTTCAGTGGATGATGGTGTCAACATAGGAGTGCACCTCAACACTGCAACACCTCGACTGCACGGTTACATGTCCTGGAGTCCTCTGCTCCAAACTCACTCGGCTCATTGTCCCAGCCTCCGTCTGTCAGTGGATCACAAACTTTCTGAATGACGGGAAGCAGCAGGTGAGACTGGGGAGAATCACATTTCAGGACTGTGTCCTCCCTCCTCGTCTCTTCTATTCAGTTTAATTCGTTGTTATTTCTACAGCAACAAATCACAACAAGATTTGCCTTTAAAATGCTTTATATTGTAAAGTAAAGGCCCAACAATAATACAAAGAAAACTGAGAAAACCCCAACAATCATATGACCCCCTACGAGCAATCGCTTTGGTGATAGTGGGAAGGAAAAACTCACTTTTAACAGGAAGAAACCTCGAGCAGGACCAGGCTCAGGGAGGGGCGGGGCCATCTGCTGCGACTAGTTGGGGTGAGAGAAGGAAGACAGGATAAAGACATGCTGTGGAAGAGAGACAGAGATTAATAACAAGTATGAGTCACTGCAGAGAGGTCTGTTAACACATCGCAAGAAAGGTGACTGAAGGAGAAACACCCAGTGCATCATGGGAATCTCCCAGCAGCCTCCCAGCAGCATAAGGAAGGATTCCCTTAGTTACGCTGCAATAAGTCTTCTCCCTCTACACAAATGATGACATCTTAGACCCATCTGTCAAAATTGTTAAGTTTCCAGATAGCAACCTGAAGTGGCCACCAGTATGGACACTATCATCAAAAGGAGAGGATTCACTTCCTGCTGCAGCTCAGGAGATGTTGATCCAGTTCTACTCTGCAATAATCCAGTCTGTTCTCTGCTCATCCATCGGTGTACGGTTTGGATCAGCCAGCAAACAGAAAAAGAGCAGACGACAACAGACAGTCAGGACTGCAGAAGAACCATTGCTCCTGACTTACCCTCGATTCACGATTTGTACAAAGCCAGAGCAAAGAAACTAGCAGACAACATCACTGCAGACCCATCACAACCTGGACACAACCTGTTCCAACTCTTCCCTCCGGTAGGCGCTACAGAGTACTGTACACCAAAACAAGCAGACATCTGTGCAGTTTCTTTCTGCAGGACATCTCTCTGACGAACACTTAAATCAGTCACACAGTGTCTGAACTTAAAAACTTCCACTATATCAAGTAGATATAGTGGAAGTCCATTATAGAAACATACATTATTTTAGACATATTTTATATGAAAAAATCTAAAGTTAGTCAGATGTTGGTGTGTTCACTTTTTCCATTTAAGAAAGTTTTTGTTCAGTATTTAATGAGTTTGAATTACTGTTATTTATTTATGGTTATTTCCTCGTGTGTTCCTTGGTCGACTGTTTAGATTAAAATGTTTCCCTCTTTGGGCTGTACACATCTGAACCTATATTTAAAATCCAAAATGAAAACATCATAAAAACGATATTTTACGCTTGAATGTACATATAGTTGAGTCATAAATAGGCTGCACACAAAATAATGTCTTGCTCATGTTGTAAGTAAAGCAGGAAAAAGTCGAATATATTATTATATGTTATCATTGCATATTATTATTGCTATTACTACGACATAATAGTAATGATATAATATGAAATATAAAAATACATGTGCATGACTGTTGACAGATAAATAGCCTACAGATACAGTCTACTTGGTAACACAGCTATGCTATTTATAAATATCAGCCAACAACAGCACTTTTGAACATTTCAAAATCAGTGTCGCTTAAAATTATTTTCTTATTTTCTAGGCAACTTTTTTATTGGCTTCGTATGTGTATATTTCGTATTCTATAGATTAAAGGGTTAAATATAAATGAAATGAAATCTTTTATTTTTTGCTATTACTGTAATTCCACATTACCGATAGTAACCCTCCCCAACTGTCGTCCTTTGTCGGGGAGCGACGGTGTCTATCTTGACCGAACCCAGTTTCTCTTTGATCAATATTGTCGTCTCGCGAGAACTTCGATGTCACGTGGATTATGGCTGAAGATCGCGGATATTAGAAGGTACTTTTCTGCTTTTATTTACTTTGTTGTGGGGTAAAATCGCGCATTTACGCAATTTGTTTATTGCAGCTCGAGACGTATGTGCATTAGCCGTCGCTAAAATAAGCATGTGCAGCTTTTTGTGGCCGCTTACGTCGGCACCGCCGGTACAAACCTTCGAAATAAGAGCACAATGTTTTGCGCGCTTTTTACCACTACGAAAACAGTTAGCTTCTGCTTCGTGAATGATCCGCTGTGGTTAAACACCCGTGGGCCTTGCTCTCCTGTTTGGAGGCTTCTACTACACCCAAAGTGCAGATAAGTCTGCGAAGAGACCTAAACGGCGAGCAGGAGTAAATTGAACCCAACGGCGACACCGCCGTTAGCTTTAGCCACAGCCCGAGGCCTGCTCAGGAAGCGGGCGGGAGCTTTTATTTTCCAAAACTGCTTCTTCATCTTACCTGCCAAGGCTGTAGATTCAGATCATTATACCTGTTCACAAGCTTTTATTATTTATGTTAGACGTCCACAAGTCCGTGTTTGGATTTTGAGCTGTTAATTAGACAATTAATATGCACCGCGGTTCGTTCTCACACTCTTTGTCATTAACAGGAGAGAAATCTACAAACCGAGAGCAAAGAGGAGGCGAAGCTGTGACTCTTCAGCAGCTCTGACACACTACTCACAGTAAGTTTTCACTCTGTTATCAAGTTTTAGAAATCCACGAGAAATCTGTGCTTTTATGTGCATTGACGTTTTTTTGTGATATGATTTAAATTTTGTGCAATTATTAACAATATTAGAAACATTACACTGGATTTCCAGCAGGTGAGTCATTAATATAAACCTGTAGGGGAGGTTTATTACGTTTATGAGGTGTTTGAGGCTCTTTGTGATGTGTTTAGTCGTTTTAGAATAATTCGAGGCCTCACACAGGTAGATATTAAATTAAAGCTTATTTATAAAAGTGCTTTTCACAGACAAGCAGTCACAAAATACTGTACACAAAAAACTAGGAATAAATACATTACTATATAATTGAAATTTAACATTAAAATGAATCAAAGTCTACTGGGAGCTTCTGTAAAGAGTATAAAATAGAAATAACTTGCTTAATAGAACTCGTTAATAGTCTGGTCATTGGTTTTTGGTTTTTGTTTAATTATTTATTTTTGTTGTTGTTGTATAGCTCAGATGTATCTAAGCCAGTAAACAGGACGTTACTGTAATCTAAAAAACACTGATTAATTTTCTCCAGTTCAGCCAAGGAGACTGTTTTTTTGTTACAATGTAGACATGTTCCTTATATAAAAGAAACTCTCAGGTAGAATTTGGTTAGTCTGATTTATCTCAAGAACAGTGCTGATTATTACTGATCAGAGGAGCTAATGTGTGTGTGAATGGGTGGATGATTGTGTATAGTGTAAAGCGCTTTACACTATACACAATACAGACCATTTACTGACCACGTAAGATCCTCAGATGTACACCGAGGAAGCGGAAGCTGCTCACTCTCTCCAGAGCAGCGCCGTTGATGGTGATGGAGG
The DNA here is from genome assembly GCF_056152115.1 of Neolamprologus brichardi. Classification (NCBI taxonomy): domain Eukaryota; kingdom Metazoa; phylum Chordata; class Actinopteri; order Cichliformes; family Cichlidae; genus Neolamprologus; species Neolamprologus brichardi. Next base: position 36,342,936 of record NC_142112.1, read on the forward strand.
TGTGTACTTCTCTGCACCTCCGGAAGTCCACTATCAACTCCTTTGTTTTTGCAACGTTGAGGGTGAGATGGTTGTCTGTTGATGTTGGAGCTGTTAGTGGCCGTGCAGTCATGGGTGTAGAGTGAGTACAGGAGAGGGCTCAGTACACACCCCTGTGGAGCACCAGTGTTCAGTGTGATGGCGGATGAGGTGATGCTGCCCAGTCTGACCACTTGGCGTCTGTCAGACAAGAAGTTAAGGATCCAGCTGCAGAGGGAGCTGCTCAGTCCTAGATCCTGCAGTTTCCTGTCCAGCTTCGAGGCAACGATGGTATTGAATGCTGAGCTGTACTCTACAAACAGCATTCTCACATACGTGTCTCTCTTCTCCAGGTGTGACAGGGCAGTATGTAGTGTCAGGGCTATGGCATCATCAGTGGACCTGTTGTGGCGGTATGCGAACTGTAGATGGTCCAGTGAGTCGGGTAGTGCAGAGCAAACGAAGTCCCTGACCAGCTTCTCAAAGCATTTGCTCACGATGGGGGTCAGGGCTACAGGTCGCCAGTCGTGGAGATGGTGGAGGATTTGGGTACAGGGACGTTGGTGGCCATTTTGAAGCAGGCTGGGACGACAGACAGAGAGAGGGAGAGGTTGAAGATGTGTGTAAACACTCCAGCCAGCTGAGCCGCGCGTGACTTGAGGACGCGGCCGGGAATCCCGTCCGGACCAGTAGCTTTGCGTGCGTTCACCTTCCTGAAGCGCTTCCGCACATCCTCCTCAGACACAGTGTGCGCACTGATGTCATCCGCGGTGCGCAAATGTAACAGGGTCATAAATCACATTGTTATAATTACACAAAATGTGTTCTAAACCCCCAAACTGCTCCTTTTATACCTGACTTTTAGGACCTCCAAGCCTGTAGTTATGTTCATTATCAGTTAGAGCCCCTCCTCATTCTTTTCTTCTTCTTCTTTGGTGCAACCCTATAAATACAGTGTACCCCTTTTTCCTCTCCCCTTTTCTACAATTCCCCTGTGGGAGAGGTGGGTGTCATTTCTTTCCCAACACTGTAAAACACACATATAATTCATATTTAGCCACCTGGATGTTTCTGATTGTGATTTTAGTTCAATTATTGTCATTATTAAGCCTGTTTTTTGTTAGATGTTACAAGTGTGTAGTATGTGTGTATCATAAATGTGTTTTAGGCGCCATAAATGCTAGCATGAACATATACTTCTTGCTAGCTTGGAAGTTGTGGTGGGTTGAGCTAACCCTCTTCCCCACTGTTTGTATTTGGTCGTAGGAGCTGGAGTGGGCAAATTATTTACTTGGAGGCCTTTCTTTCTTTTACCTTTTTTATCAGACACAACGCAGAATCACACCGGTTACACACACTGTCCGGTCTCATGGTGTTCGCTGTGTCCAATCTAGTGTAGAATACCTATGTCCTCTGGAGTAGAAGGACCTGATGTTTTTGAAGACTGAAAGCTTTTTTCTTTCCCCAGTGAGCATAAATGTGATATTATTAGAAGTGGGGGGGGGGGGGTTCTAGCTTTTTTTTTTCCCCTGTATGCTATGAATGGATGAGCTAATATAACATCTAGCCTTACTGAAGTCGTCCCTTGATGTTCTCGGGTGTATGAGAACAATTCAAGGCCTCAAACAGGTAGTAAATACTATTCAGTCGATCTCTAAGGTCTAATAATTCAAACAACATTGGTTGCATTTACAAGCAACAGCTTTTTCCCCGCTTTGGCCTGTTTGATGGGTATTTAAGACACAGAAGCCACACCCACCGTACCAAGGCTCGCTTCATGTAAAGCTATAAAATAATTGGGCTTTTCATGGTTGACTCCACAAGTTTAGTCCATTTTGAGTGTTTATAATAATTTAGTAAAAATGTTAAAAATCTGTTATATTATATAAAAACAGGTTATTTTCCTTGGACTCGGTTAAAGCTATTTTTGGTGGACTGTGCGGAAAAAAACTCTGGATAAAAGTGTAGCTGCAGTAATTTGTTTACATTGTTCCTGGAGCTCAGTGGCTCAAACACAGGAGAAACGTCTCCCGTCATGCAAAGTTGTGTTTTCCCGTTGCTAATGCGTCAGTGATGAGGATCCCCTCGCCTGTTTTCCAGCAGCAGTGATGGCGCATGTCTTCAACCATGGGAAGCTGCTCCTGCAGCGCCTGCACCAGCAGCGGGAGATGGACTTTCTGTGTGACATCACCATAATGGTGAAGGACGTGGAGTTCAGGGCTCACCGTAACATCCTCGCTGCGTTCAGCGAGTATTTCTCCTCCCATGCTGAAAAGGGGGAAGAGATCACGACTTTGGACCCCGACAAGGTCAGCCGGTACTCGCTGGAGAAGCTCCTGGAGTTCGTCTACACGGGACACATGAACCTCAGCAGGTAAGCGTGCGGGTTTAGAAGCTAGCATCAGCCAAAACACGGATAGCATTTACGCAGGGTCATCCTGTACAGTTCTACATCTGGATACACAACAACCTGAGTGTTCAACATATGAACAGAATGACAGCAAAGTAGACTTGGATGTGACGAAGCTAACGTCAGATACACGTTATGGAAAGTAAATGTTAGTGAGACATCTTTGCTTTGTGCCTCTACCTGATTTACTGATGGCTAAAATGTGCTTATTATTAGTTGTTGTTGTGGCTCACATTAGCTCATTTAGGTTTTGTTTTTTTGTAATTAAGAAAGCTAGCTAAATAGTTTTTCAGACAGTACAGGGTTAAAGTTAGCACACAAGATACAGTTAGCCTGCTAGCTGCGTGAATAAGTTCTCGGTTGTTTTGTGGCGTTGAAGGCTTCTTCATCGCTGCAAATCAAGATGGCGGCTTCGTAGTATGGTGGCTTACCTGTTTGCCAACAAGCCAAAGATCTCAGGAGGACACAAAAAACTATTTATGAAAGCTGCAAAATCAAACGTGTGGTGCTTCACGCTGTGGAGATCTCTTTTGAATCAAGGACTGAAAGTAGCTTCTTCAAGACACGATGTTGCTTTGTTAGCTAGGAGAGTTTTGCTAAGTGAGACGTTTGCAGTTTGGTAATTTGAGCAGAGATCCTAGTTTGTTGACTGTAGTTTTTTCCTGCAGTCACTCCTTTTGACCGTATGTGTTAGCTCACGTTAGCTAACGTTAGCTAACGTGAGCTAACGTTAGCTAACGTTAGCTCACCTGCTTGGACAGGCAGACTGCTTGATTAAGCGCAGCACTGAGTTTGAGTTTTGCCTTGAGCCAGTTGTTTGATGATGTTGGTGATAAGTGGACTCCAGTGAGGGAAGCGATCCGTTCGTCATCGGTTTGTTGCTGATGGTTGGTCAGCTGTTTCAGGCTCTCGTTGCTAAGTAGCACTCTGCTGCATTATCGCCTTGTCCCACGTCAGGTGTCTGTACTCGCTCTCATCGGTTATTGTTTCAACCAGTTGCCTTGAAATTGACCGATTTTTCACTCCAGACTGACTTTTTGTGGTCACTGGTTGCCATGGCACTGTTAGATGCTTGTTCTGCGGACGCCCCTTTAAGGTATTCATACCTGACGTTTGGCTAGCTCTGTTGGATGGTGCTGTTGCCATAACAACAACAAGCAATAACTCACAAGGCGAGTGTTGCAACTCCAGGCCTGCAGGGCCGGTGTCCTGCAGGTTTTAGATGCGTCCTTGATGCCACACAGCTGATTTAAATGACTTCCTCAACATGTCTTAAGGTTCTTTAGAGCTCTGATAATGAACTAATCATTTGACTCAGGGGTGTTGACCCTGCAGGACACCGGCCCTCCAGGCCTGGAGTTGCCCACCGATTATTCTCTGGAGTGATCAACTTCTCCAACATTTTAGTGACATACTGCACAAGCAGCCACTTTAGTTTCTAAGGATATGTTTTTAGCGTGATTTCATTGGTTAATGCTGCAGTCAGTCCACGTGATGTTAGATTATGAGAAGGTCATAGGCGTGGGACACGTGTGAACTGAATTTTGAGTTGGTACTTTGAGTAAAATGTTTTTCTTTCTGGTTCCAGCACCCGACAAGCGGCCGTACGGCGAGCCGCCATCTTCTTAGGAATGACCGAGGCCACGAAATATCTGGAGGAGTTCCCTCACTGGTCTGAGCTCGGCGAAACGTCGCAGTCGGAGGCAGATAAAGAGACGGGTCTCTCGCCTCCCAGCCCCGCCTCCCCAAGCAGCCCCAACTCCCCAGTCCCACTATCCATAGTGTCTGTTGCGGGGGAATGGCAGGAGGAAGGTAAGGTCAGCAGAGAGCAGGAGGATGAGGGCAGAGATATGTTTGTGGAAGACGATGAAGAGTACACCCCGAGCACGCCAAGGAGCACCGGGAGAGTAGGGGGCAGGAAGAGAGGTAGAAAGCCTAAAAGTTTTGGCGACGAGCAGATGGAGGCGAGCAGCTCGGCTGACGGCACGCCCAAAATCTACAGCTACAGAGGGAGAGGGCGAGGGAGAGGCAGGGGCAGAGGCAGGGGGAGAGGAAGAGGAAGAGGGAGCTTAAAGAGTCAAGAACTCTATTTGGATGACTCTGATACGAGCGTGAAGGACTTTGGAGACACCTCAGCAGACTGGAGCCCCTCGCAGGGGGAAGAAGATGAGGAGGAGCCTGGGATGAAGAGGCCGAGGCTGAGCACCGGAGAGGGGAGGAGAGGGCGAGGCCGCGGGAGAGGGCGAGGCCGCGGGAGAGGCAGGGGCCGAAACAGGGGACAGACCGACGACGAGGAGGAGGAGGAGGCGGGGGATGACAGCATTGGCGGAGGCACGGAGGAGGAGGAGGCGGGGGAGGGAGTGGAAGAGGGCGAGATCGGGGAGATGGATGCGCTGGCTCTGGGCGAGATGTCGCTGTCGTGCACAGAGTGCAACAAACTGTTCAAAGACGTGAGCAGCCTGCGGCGCCACGAGAAGATCCACAAGGGGCTGAAGCCGTTCGCCTGCATCTTCTGCTCCAAAACCTTCAGGCAGGCGACGCAGCTGAAAACACACCTGCGCATACACACAGGTGAGCTCAGCACTGAGTGTCACGTGGTTTTGTTTCTGGGTTTGTGAAGACGTGAGGCTGCTACACACATTTTCATTTATAATTAAGTGTGTAAAGACAAGAAAATCCACCTGCGAGGTTCTTAGTCAGAATCAAACTTCGGTTACTTTGATTTGATTTGAATCTCGTTAACTTTAACCCCTAATCAGCAAACGGTTTTTTGTTTTGGGGTTTTTTTGCAAAATAAAACAAAACCTCAGTCACTGCTTTCAGACACCATTAAAATTTTAAAAGAAAAAACTTTTGACCCGTTCAGGCCTTTACAGTCGAAACATCTCCTGATGAGTTTCTGGGCTCAGATGCTACTGTGTAGTCTTACTTCCAACAGAGTCATGTTTATTGTTTTAAAAACAGGACTTCTTCCATCATTTATATACAGTTTTAATTAGTTTTTACCAATTGTTTGCTAGTTTAGTTTAGTTTTTATTTTTTTGAAAATCCTTAGTTTCAGTTTAGTTTTGATTAGTTTCAGTTATAGTTTTAGTTGTGTTTGCAATAATTAAGTGTAACAAAATCCCAGTTTCATCATATCAGTCATTCTGCTCATCCTTGGGTGTGTTGCTATTCCAGCTACCATAATGCACCCTGGACAGGTCGCCTGTCTGTCGCAGGGCTAACACGCAGAGACAGACAACTCACATTCCCACCTATGGGTTCTTTAAATAAATAAATAAATAAATAAATAAAGGCAGATGAACAACCATTGATACCAGGCAACTATAAAATGTATATCTTGGCCCCAATGAGACTATTAACTCTCGCAGCACCGGGTGTTCGTAATTTTGGTTCAAGTGAATTGATAAACTTTTTGAAGGTAATTGACTCACACAGTTGTGTAGATATCCCCGTCCTGTTGTCTCGGGATGCATCACGCTGCCTTGCCCGGGGTTAGCTTCTGTTTTCTGGGGATGAGGGTTGAGTGTGCTCCCTTACCTTCTCAAGCTAAGCTAGGTTAGCCTTCTTGTGTGAGCTTTTCAAGTGCACTTTAAGGTTTGTGGGATTTTTTTCCCTTTAGAAATGTCCCTCATAATTTGTCTGTTTCCACTACAAGACACTTGCTTTATCCAAAACACAGTCATATTCAAAGTAATCCCAAATTGGACTCTGGCTCCCGACTTTTCCTGACATGATTCTGCGCGTGGACGGAGCAGCAACACAGACGACTCGACTAACGTGCTGCCACCTGCTGGCATAATGAGACACAGCAAGAAAAAAATCTGGAAACTAAACTTCATTTTCACCCTTGACTATTGTATGACACGCACACATCAATGAAAACTAAACACATTTTTGCTATAAATTCAGTTAATTTTAGTTAGTTTTGTGAACACTCATTATAGTTTTAGTTAGTTTTCCTTTTTTTGTTTTTATTTTTATTTCCGTTAACGAAAATGTTTTTTCACTTCTAGTTTTCGTTATTTCGTTAGTTTTCGTTAACGATAATAACCTTGGTCTGTAACCCTACTGCATTGTTTCTAATCAATTCTCTGTAATTTCCTGTCACCTGACTCCGAGTGTGGATGCCTGTGTGCTGGTTTTATTCATAATTTCAGTGAAAACTTTGGTTGAAATCAGCTTGATAAACAGAAGAAAAGTTTCTTACACGTATTAAACATGTCAAACTGGCGCTCCGGTGCTTTTCTGTGACATTTGAATGCGTAAGACGTGTGCACGTCCTCTGCAGCAGAATCCTCCCTCTGTGTCACAGAGCTGTCCCATACTTTCTGCTTCCTGAGCTGCAAAAACAAGCTGCGGAAGCAGGAAGACAAACATAGGATGTTGAGCACAAGCACGAGTCTAAGTTTGGAACAGAAATGCATCGTATCGCTCAGCAAACCTTTGAGTTAAAATGAAAGTATGTGTGAAGACCGGTGTCTGTCACCAGATAAGTGGAAAACCTTTTAACCCATCAGCTGGCAGAGATAACGTAACACACGTATAACAAGCGTCCTTGTTTCTCTGTTGCAGGCGAGAAGCCGTTCAATTGTGCCGATTGTGACAAGTGTTTCGCTCAGAAGTGCCAGCTGGTCGCTCACCGCCGAATGCACCACGGCGAGGAGAAGCCGTACACCTGTGAGCGCTGCGGCTTCAAGTTTGCTACCTCGTCCAATTATAAAATACACATCAGGTACGTCAGTGTGGAAGGAGCTGAGGCCAGGAGGCCCAAGAGCATAGCTGGACTTTTTTTTTTTTTTTTTTTGGAAGGGTATAAATAATGAAAGGATTGGCCAATTGGTCATGATCGACTCTGGGCTGGACCAATTACAGCCGAGGAGGTCGGATGCACCCTCCCCCTTGTTTAGCAATTTTATAGGCCATCCATCGGCTTTGTTACTTCGGAAACATGGCTTAACAATTTCCAAGACGTAATCCGATAACAACCGATCTCTTTACCTGTCGGCTTCCCGTGGCTGTCATGCAACAGGTGTTGTGCCAAAAACTGATTTCCAATGTTTGCATGTATTTTTTATATGTAATATCTATGTTGGTAAATAGACTTCGGTGAACAGCCTTTACAAAGGGGCTATATATGGAATTAAAAAATTATCAGTTTTTTTCAAGTATCTTTACAACTCTGTGTTATTGTACTTACATTATAACCAATCCGCTCCTTTATCCCCACTTTAAATATTTTTACAGAACTATTGTAATATTTGAGCCATTTCTGCTGTCCAACTACTTCTTACAAAATAATTTCTAATGTTAATTAGACTTTTTTTTAACGGCATAAATAAAGGTTATGTAAAAGTCACTGCCAAAGACTGATTGCGGCTTCTACCTTGTTACACTAATGTTGTTTGTAGCTCAATATGACTTTATGTCATCCATGAGGGATGCATTTGACATATGTTTCACATATTATAGCCCAACAAGTTACTTATAGCAATTTAAATACGAGCAATCAGTTTTTGGCAGACAATCACTTTTTGGCACAACACCGGCTATTGCAGTTAATAATACAACAGTTTCTTGCCATTTTTTGTGTTTCTTTTTATCGCTGTGTAACTGAGTTCAATTGAAAGCCTGCATGCGCTAGTACCGCTTGCCACAAGTTCCCAGAATCCTTTGCGGTTTTACCCCTGAATGACGTCACATTTTTGGTGGGCCGGTCTCTAGGTATAATGCCCGGGCCGATTTTTTTGTCCCAGTCCAGCCCTGCCCAAGAGCCTGCGTATCTGCATGCAACCCACCTTCACTTGAGCTTTCCTTTTATTACACATGACTGACGTAACGAGTCAGCTGCTGGTCTGCTTCCACCGAGGAGCTAGTTAAAGATCTTTATTTTGCTCTCGCACACACGAGGGTGTTTACGAGTGGCACAACTAATAACATTAACCTATTGTAGGTTAAACTACCCAGTAGTTTCTATAGTAACAGTTCTGCTGGTCTGAGGGCCACTGAAGGAAAATGTGGTTGCTGGGTGTCACACGTGTGTAGGTGATTATTTGGTTCTCACCTTTGACTTTTTTAAGCACTTGTTGTTGTGAGTTGTTGCTCTATAAATAAAGTTAAATTTTCCCACGTTTCCCACAGACTGCACAGCGGGGAGAAACCGTACGTCTGTGACATCTGCGGCCAGGCGTTCGCTCAGTCCAGCACGCTGACGTACCACAAGCGACGACACACTGGGGAGAAACCGTACCAGTGCGACCTGTGTGGCATGTCCTTCTCTGTGTCTTCCTCTCTCATTGCCCACACACGTAAACACACTGGTGAGAGACGTGCAAATGAAAGGACACGCTGCTCTGGTTTCCTGCCGCACTGAGCAAATAGACTTTACAGACATTTTTCTGTATTTCTGTGCGTTTCAGGCGAGACTCCGTACAAATGTTCGCAGCCTAAATGCGACGCCAAATTTGTCACGTCATCTGAACTGAAGAAACACATGCGGCGACTTCACCCGGGTGAGTTTAAAGCTTTGTTTGTTACGCCAAACATTTCAGGAGTGGTTCGATGGGACTGAAAGTCACGAGTATCACACCAGGATCCTACTGCTAACTGCGGCTGTTTTCAGGAGAGCTCATAACCTAAAATGTGCTTTATTGACATAATGAATGAATGAAGTGAGTTATAAAGAGAAAGCTCTCAGCTCCACACAGTTTCTGACCAATCAGGGTATAAACAGAGCCAGAAACCGATTGGCTGCGGTATTTAAATGTGTTCTCGTGGTGTTTGCAGAGGGGAACAGCGGCGTGCAGTGCCTGCTCTGTGGAAACAGATTTGCCAGCGTGAAGAACATGATCAAACACCAGGACAAAGCTCACGCAGACGAGGTGCGGCAACACAAGGAGAGAGCCCGAGCCGGTGAGCTGTCAGCCTGTTTATTCAAACCCACTGTGTCTTAAAGTGCTGTTAAAGTTTAATTGAATAAGAGCCCTGAAAGTGTTTTGGGACGTGTTGATCTTCTTGCAGCTTCAGTCAGAAAAAACACGCCTCAGTATCACTGCATGATTCAGCCCTGAGGCTGGAAGCCCACATGTGTTTACATGTGCATCAGTATCCTGTTTCGCATTAGCTTTTTGAAGTTTCCGTGTCCTGTGCAATAAAGCAGGATGCTGCAGCATGTAAGCATCCCATTGTCTGCAGCGTGCAGGCTACCTGCAGAGGCACCACTGAGACCAGCAGCAGAAACTTCCTCTCTGGCAACAGAGGAAGTGCCTAATAGAGGAAGTGAATTCAGTGTCTTTTTTGGGGGGCGGGGGGTTGCTGACCAAGTCAACACATTAAAGGCATCAGTTTCTGGAGATTTTACATCTCTGTGCCTGTACGCTTCAGATATGTGGGGTTATTCTCCATCTTTAAACCAACGTGGCAGACTTCAGTATGTAGAGTCAGTGGAGAGTTTGAGGTCGAGCTGTGATCCCAGTGAAAGTGGAATAGTTGATAATCTGCCAGTGTAGATACAACAGGTGTTCCAGATTTATTAGCTCAAAGTCCAGCCCACTGGTGAAGGCAAAGTAAAGCAGACACACCAGAGCACAAGCTCAAAGTCAAACAGTGTTGTGAATCAGGACTATAAATCAAGCTTAACATGGGAGTGTTGGATCTGCCTTTAACCCTTTAAAACCGGTCGGAGCGGGCACGCTCTGTTTTGCGTAACTATTTTTAAATCCCGGTAGCTCTGCAACCACGTAAGCTAGCGCAATAATTTTTTTTGCATATGAAACCAGAGGAGTTGTACTTACATCTTATGCCATCAGCTTGTCCTCGGTCACAGTTTCCTTCCACATATAGCTTTGCAAAAACTGCATAAAAAGCGCTTGCAGCAACAAAAACATAATATTCCAGAAACACGCTTTACCGATCCGATCAGCTGTTCATAACACTTCCTACGTTGGATTAGACGTCAGCGCGAAGTATCGCATGTCCGCCATGACCTGCCCGAAACCGGAAGTGACGTCATTTTCGCAGAAATGTAGTTTTTTACCATCAGGGCCTCATGAGCCTATACTGGTGTTTTTAAAAGTTATGTTTGACTTTATGACTTTCTGTGTGGTTTCTGGGATGCTTAGGACTCATATTGCACTGCTGGAAATAGTTTATTTTGATGCAGATGCTGCTTTTTTGCAAATTTGCATTATAATATTTATTTTTGTTTTTCCTGCAGTGTATAAAAATTGGTGTATTTCAAAAATAAAACTATGAAGACACTCAAAATAAATTTCCTGTGGTGGGAAACTATTTTGTGCAACTTTTTTGTATTTACAGTTTTGAGGGATAAGCCTCTTAAATTTCTCTAACTAGAAATATATGTTAAAAAAACAAAAATTATTTTCAATTTTTTTGTAGTTTATTGCACTTTTTTGCAATTTATGTAATTACTATGCACTTAATGCATAAATATTATTAAAATTTAGGCTGTAATGGTTGTATTGATGTATAGCAACTTGAAATGCTCCCACAAATGGCTCCACAGCATGTAAACATATAATATAAGCTCTGGCGGACTTGGTTCTATGGTAGGTCTTAAAGGGTTAACAAGTGTGCAGTGCTTAAAGGCACAACAGCAAAGCTCCCAATTCTGCTTTGGGGCGTTTTAAAGAACAGGCAGTAAAACTGTTGTTTCCATGTTGTCTTCTGGCTGCTCAGCAGTGATTGTCTGACTGGGTTTTGTGTGTTTGAGCAGTGGTCCTGCTGTCCACCAGCCATCCCGTGGCCTTCGTCCAGAGCAAGCTCTCCCAGGAGAGCAAAGGTTTGGGCTCCATCCCCGAGGGCGAGCCGGCCAACCCCGAACCGGCCACTCCCAACCCCAAAGCCACCGACCCCGCCGCGGCCGCCTCCGACGTCGCCACCATTGACTCTGCTGCAACCGCGACCGCCGACAGCGTGACCGCCGACAGCGTCACGGACGCCGCCGCCATCATCCAGGACTTCAAGGCGGAGCCCACGCACACCCCTCTCACCACCGCAGAGCAGGTGACCTTCGACGCCGATCAGGAGCAGACCATCAACTCGGACACGCTCCACGCGCTGGTGGAGCAGCTGCGGCCGCCGCCTTCGCCCGCACAGACGCTGGAGCAGATTGTCATCATCAAGACGGTGGACAACATGGACAACATGCCCCCCCAGCAGTGAGGCCTGAGTAACACTGATCAGAACTAAACTTCAGTTTTAAACAGTCACTCGCTGATTGGCATGAAGTCAGTGCTCATGTTCAGGATAAAAAATCAACATTTGTAAAGATAATCTACAAGACGAAGACAATTTGGTCCAACTCGGGCTTTATTTTCATAGTTTTGACCATCATTTCAACCTGTGGTACAAACAGGAAGTGCGAGCAGTCGAGTTAGAAACTAACATCAAGGTTAGACAAAATATTTTGGACGACGGACGGCAAAATATAATCCAAACTTTATGTCGCCACATTCAGTTAAATCCAGTAGGACAGATGGTGATGGGAGCGTTTTCAGACTTTTTAAATAAATTAATCGCATTATGTGATTTTTATTTGTCAAAAAAGTCTCAAGCAGAATCCTCAAAGTCTTTTTTTGTCTTCCATACTTCCCAAAACCCAAAGACTTTCAGCTCTCTGTGACTTAAAATGGAGAAAAGCACCAAGTTCTGCATTTCAGAGGCTGAAACTAGAAACATGTGATGTGGTCACCACAATTTGTACGTGGAAAAACCAGAAAAATGATGCACCGGCGTGCACACATTTAATATTTTGCAATAATAAAAAAACTTTCCAGTATTTTTTTTTTAAATTGTGATGTATGAGAAACAGACGATCAGATTCACAGCTCATGGTCTGTTTTTTGGGTTATTATCAAAATCACTGAGATTCTAACATATTTACAGACGAGCGTTTCCACCAAATTAACACTGATGCAAAAAGCATCAAATGAAGCTATAACCCCCTCCTCCTCCTCCTCCTCCTCCTCCTCCTCCCAAAACATAAACCCTTAAAGAAGCAGCGAGGCTTCAGTTGAGTTGGTTTACTGGTCAAAACTATAAGAATAAAACCTGACCCAGTCATCCTTTTTAAAAATGCCCATATTTTTATTAGAAGTGAAATGAAATTCATGATCCAGCAGGACGATTTACAGCTGCTCCTCCTCAAACGGGTCATATGGCAAACAAAATGCAGTTTAACCGTGTCAGTGGGCCGATACTGTTGTGTGACGCCAGTCTTGAGCTTGAGATAAAAAGGAGTTGATGGAGATCTGAAAGAGGCTAAAAACAGATCAGTTATTTTTCTAATGAAGATTTTTGTTTCCTTGGCAGAGAGGAGGAACGAGCGGCAATAAAAGGCAGAATCAAATTATTATAACCTGAAGAATCCCACTAAGATTCTCTCTTTGTGTTCAGCAGTGATGTCATGATCAGCACTGATGATTTCATGCTGTTGTGCTTAAACCTGTTTCACTTCTTTGAATGACCTGCTAACTGTTCGTTGGAGTCGCAGTTAAACTACATTCTCCCTGTAAAATCCACTGTTTGGGTTTACCAGATGTAACCAGTTTTCTCCCAGCATTAACCAGCTGTACACATAAAGATAACCAGTTTGATTACTTGTGCTGTCTTTTCAATCAGCAGATGTCAGAATCAGGAGGGAAGGGAGGGGGAGAGAGCCCAATCAGCAGATCTGTACAATTTACCGTTGTTCAGATGTCTGACGTTCTGATCCAAGTTCCTCGTTTCACTTCCCAGCTTAATGGTGAAGTGTGTGAAAAAAGAAACTGATTCTACATTTTCTTCTACTGTAGAAAGTGAAGCTTCGATTCACAGCGACTGACCTGCTTCAAACCGCTTAAAGGTGCTTTTTGTAAAAACAGCCCGTTGTGTGAAGATGATTTACAAGTCCAAAGACGAGCGTGTTGGGTTACTGTGAGCGTGAATTGTTGTAGATCTGACCAGAAGAATGAGTTCAAGGGTATAAGCAGCAATGAAAAAAGGAGTTTCCTCCTATGGATTTCTGGGATCTCCATTAGAGAGAGGGCGATTAGCTCAGGGTAGGAGGAGTCAGTTTAGGTAGTTCAGCTTCCTCCTTTAGCGAGGTGTTTCAGGGCTGTCTGCTGGATTAAGTGGCTGGAAGAGGAAGGTCTCCTTAGACTGCAGACCCCACAACCGTGATCTGGATACACAGACGGATGGAAATCAACATCTTTGTATTTTGTGGCAGAGATGTCAGCTAAAGCAAGGCTGAGCCGTACTCCTGTAATACCACTTTGGACCACAAGGTGGAGCAGTGAGTCAGTATAGTGTCCTCTCTGTCACACTGACCTGGCTCGTTTGGTAGCTAAAAGACTCTGTAGTGTTTTTATAAAGCGAACAGAAACTTTAGATAAGCTAGAGGTCTGATCAGATATCATTTTAAACTTACACAGAAGAAGGTGGCGCTGTTTGGGGCGGATAACTGTGCTTCCTGGTGAAACACCACCTCCTGGTGGTGAACGTTTGCATTACACTTTTTGTTTCTTTTTCTTCTTTTTTTTTTACAAAAAGTACCTTTAAAGTCCTCTAACCTCACACAACATTTTCTCCGACGTGGATGTCGTGGCTGCAGTTTTTTGTTTGTTTGTTTTTTCTATTACAGCTTCCTTTTGTTTGATGGAGTAACGCTTGTGAAGAATAACTCTGATACAGTACAACTCCGTTTTAATAGTTAGCGTAGTGAATAGGAGCTTTGGTATCATAAGATGTAACATCTTTATTTATCAAGCAATAAATGTTCCACCCTGCAGTGATATGTGATAATGGTGGCTTCATTGATGTAATAGAGGCTCTTTTTATTCTTCTTTTTTCTTTTTTAAGTAAATCAGTTGTTTCAGTGTGAAAGAGTGAAAAAATGCATTTCTATTAACATGACCGTAGCTGTTTGTTTATTTCATTTGGTTTTTTTGTTTTAGGTAAAATGTCTGCATTACTTGTACAAATTTGTGAATTACATATACAAGTTCACTACTGTATGAAAAATGTACAACAGCAGCAGGAAAATAAAGACCGACAAAAAAGGGACAATCGGACTGCTGTTTGTCAGTTTATTATGACATTTTTACTTTTTTGTTCTTAATGTCACTGCAGATGTTTTTGTTGTTTTTCTCAAGCAGAATCACCTGTTTACAGGATGTAATTTGATTTATAATCTAATCAGTATGTTCTGAAAGCATCCACATTGCAATAAAACACAGTTACTGAGCAAAGTGTCTAGAACTCAGTGGATACTATTTAAGGAACTGCAGTTTCTTGTCATAAATAAATGTAATACTTATGATTGGTAATATATAAATAACACAAGTGCCCGATTAATTAAAAGTATTTTAGGAGTGAGGAAATAACTGGAATTGCTCAAAAATACTGTCTAGCAAAATAATGCAAATAATTTAGATTATACATTATATTCAGTGATGATTTTAAAATATTTCATGTAGCTTCTTAAAAACCACAGAACACTGACTTAAAGACAAACTGAGGACAATCCTTTAAAGGATTAATTTTTTAAAGTTTTATCGCAATATATTTCATATTTTAAAATACAAAAAATAGACTAAAGCTCAAAATTTGTTTCAATTCTTTTTGACTATTGACTTTTATTCATTTGTGTTCTTGTAAATGCATCCATTTTGTTTCCTAAAACATTTTATTTTCTTTTACATTTCACTAACTGATCATAAAGATAAAAGCTGTAATTAAATGTTTTGCCATTGATATTTCTTCTTAAAACGTTTAGTTTCTCTTAAATTTGAATTTGTGTTCTCCTGAATTTAAAATTGAAACTAATAAATTGGAAATATTCTTTTCTCTTAGAATGTTTATTTCTTGTTAATTAGCCATTTTCTATTATTTTTATGATTTTAAAGTTTTTTTCTTTTAATTCCACTCACATTCACCCATAATCTTTTTTTTTTTTTTGTTACATACTGTAATTGGTGACTGAGACGCAAAGCTACACGTTCATTTATTGTATTTCTTTAATATATTAACGTTCATCTTCTGTCAAAAATCCGCCTTACGTTAAAATTTCCCTCCCGTTACTTGTTTGTACCTCCGCGGCTGCCGTCCCTCGTGTTGCCATAGCGACTCAAACAGTATCTAGTGATGGCGGCCCAAAGCATGTCAGAGCTTTATAAAGCCGTGTGCGCTGAGAGAAAGGTAAAAGTGAATCCGTACGTTTCACAGTCATTGAAGAAGACGCCGTTAACGGGGTAAGCGTTTACACTTACCCCGGTCCCCAACCCCCAGGCCTCGGACCGGTTCCGGTCCGTGAGTCGTTTGGTACCGGGCCGCGAGAGTTGAGGCTCAGGTGTGAAATGTATAGTTTTCAGGGTTTTTATCGGTTTTCAGCGTTATTTTGTTACCGTTTTTATCGTTTACTCTGTTTTCCTGGGTCATTTCACTTGTGTTATGAATAAATCCTCCTTTTTTCGGTACCGGTACTAGTTTTATTTTGTTGTATTTATCTGCGACACCTTAAAGGCCGGTCTGTGAAAATATTGTCGGGCATAAACCGGTCCGTGGCGCAAAAAAGGTTGGAGACCGCTGCTTTAGGGCACCAAAAGTGAAGATTTTAGTGGGTTAATGTCACCGGTTAATACTACTGTGGACTTAAACACATTTAAATCTCTTAGTAAATTCACTCACTCACTTGGCACTTAGAATTATTTTATTACCACTTGATCCCCATGAAGTGTTTCATATTTCATACTAAGCACACCCAGTATTAAAATAACCAGGTGGTTAAAAAAGTGCTTGACCAGTTACCTGGTCAAATGTTGTGAAAATTATATATATATATATATATATATATAGAGAGAGAGAGAGAGAGAGAGATTTATAGATTTCAAATATCAGATTTTTAGAGATCTATTTGGGCCTCACAATTCTCTCTCTCTCTGCTGGCATGGAAAACTTGTCTGTGTGGCAGGAAGTTCACCCTAAAACTTCCAGGAAATGTCAGACAGGTTCAGAGACTCAGTGACGATGACGTCCTCGCTCTCTGTAAATGTCTCCGACATAACGAGCGTGTTACAGGTGAGCTGGCGGATTCAGGTGAACTGATTCAGACAAGGTGTGTTTAACTGTCTTTAACTACGCGTGTGTGTGTGTGTGTGTGTGTGTGAGTGACCAGGTCTTGATCTGAGCTACAACAACATAACAAATGAAGGAGTTGAACACCTTGCTAAGCTCCTGCAAGTAGGTAACAAAATGCAATGGGTGGATCATTTTCTGTAAGTAAAATGTTTCATGTTTGATGTATTTCGTGTTTGTTTTCTCTGAGCAGGAGGAGAAATCATCTCTGAGCTGTTTGGATTTAATGTTTAACGACATCCAGGCCAATGGAGCTCAAGTCCTCGCCAGCAGCCTGCAGGTTTAACACTTAATATGTTTATTCTTACTCTTCCCTTAGGAATTAGGTGCTTAACCTTTACTTAACCCCCACCCCCCATGAACTAAAATGAGCTCGATCCTGGCCAGACTCCTCTTCACTCATGAGATCCTTTTAGATTTTAGCAGAATTTATTTACAGTTGGATTTTCATTCCTTTTAATGTGGCTCCAACGTTTCTAATGTGGAAGCCACGTCCCCGCCTGTCGTTCTCTCTGCAGGGTAACAGCACCCTGCTCTCTCTCAGGCTGTCAGGTAACAAGCTCGGGAGAGGAGGAGGTTTGGAACTGGCCAGCGTGCTGCAGGAGAACTGCGCGCTGCAGGAGCTGGAAGTGGCCGACTGCGACCTGGTAGATGGGCTTCACTTTTTAAAAAGGTTTGGTGCTGACATCATTCTGTTTCTGAGAGTTTTCTCGATCCCTACAGGACACCAGCAGTATTATAGCGCTCGTCATCATGCTGAAGAAAAACAAGGCTCTTTGCTCTGTCGATATCAGCCGTCCGCTGCTCTTCAGCCATCAGGTACAAACACACACCAGGTATAAAACTCAGTGGGAGGCAGACTGATCTGAGCCAGCTCTTTGTGTCTCAGGAGGAGTGGGCAGTGCACTGCTCTAAGATGCTGGCAGTGAATAGCAGCCTGATGGAGCTCCACCTGGGGAGGATGGGGATGACCGACACTGGGATAGAGCAGCTCACTGAAGGCCTGGGGCGGAACCACAGCCTGCGCTACCTGGACCTGTGCAGGTAGGAAACGAGTCGAGCAGCCAGCAGAGGGCGCATTTCCTCCTCTTCATACCATACATCTGTCTTTCTTGGATTTCTGTAGCAACCGTGTGACCCGTGACGGTGCGTTTCATCTCGCCATGATGCTGAAGCAGAACAGGGCTTTGGAGATTTTAGATCTGTCATCCAATCAGATTGGAGATGGTGGAGCTGGGTACCTGAGCAAAGCCATCACCTGTCCACGCAGCACCCTCAAAGAGTGAGTCCTGCATCAACCCCAGAATCAACCACACTCCTTTGGTAAAGAGGTTGCCCAGTTTTGATACACATGGAGGTTTGCAGCAGAGACAGAATCACGTTTTCTGCTTATTTTAATGACTTTAGAAACCAGAAGCCTGATTGTTTGTTTTTTACATTGAGACAAAGTTTACACAGAAGGACTATATAGGGTCTTTTATAAAGTGACTTTCAGGGATTCAGGATCTCTGAAGAAAAACTATCAATTTTTATTACTTAGAGATTTTTCAACATCTAACAAGGACAGACGAGGACAAAGTTAAATTGACCTGATTTTTGCATAACTTTAAGAATTTGAATGTGAAGAGAAGAAAAGATCCATGAATGTAATGATTCAAAGGGTTCAAATATCTTTGAATTTATGAGCTTCAGTATATTTTTCGGACTGAGGAAAACAGAAAAAAGGTTAAGTATTCTGAAGAGCGTAAGATTATGAAAAAACTACAGATATGAAATATCCAGATTTTAGAGGCCCAAAGAGGTGAAGAGCAAAGCAGCAAACAGAGAAAGCTTTGTAAAGTAAACAGTTTTAGTTTCATCCTTTTTTAATCCTTTAATCTTGACCTGCTGTCACCAACCTGCGCTCTGTGCAAGGCTGTCTGTGTGCAGAAACAACATCACATCAGAGGGTCTGCTGTTGTTGGCTCAGGCTGTGAAATCCAGCAAGACTCTGACTCACATCTACATCTGGGGAAACCACCTGGAGGAGCCTGTATGCCAGGTACACCCCTCAGATGTCTGTTTCATCTTCTCCTCTAACATCCCATCGCCCCTCTAACAGATCCACACTCCCTCCCTGCTTCAGGCCTTCAAGGAGCTGATATCCAGCGGCCGGCTGCATCCAGAACAGACAGATGTAAGCCCCTATGAGGTGGATGGTCACGTGTTCCTCGCTGAGGTCTTCCAGAGTTTGAGGAAACCAGTTTACAACATCGACTGTAATGGTACAGATGTGCCTACAAAGACCTGCTGCAAGCCCTGATTCCACCGCACGTCATGGACAACTAAAAGATTATTTAAACTGCAAAGATTTAAGTTTATGAAAGTATTTTGTTTTGTAATTAGTGGCAATCATTTCTAATATTTTAAGACATTGACTTCTACTAGACCTCCTGAAATAATTACATCCATAAACAGACATGCTTGTTGCAGAAGAGAAATGTTCAATGTGTTGTGTGATCTTATATTTTTATATTTTAATAAATCTATTTGTGCAGAGTTTCTGTTGATGCTTAAAAAGCCTTAAAGAGTGCTGAAGTCATTCACAGCAAAAGATTGTTAACCCTCTACTTTACATGTCCATAAGAAACATGTCAGGTTGCTCGTTCAATGCAGCTCTGCCATAAAAGTAGGGATGGGGTCCTATTCATGTGTACATGGTGATCCTGTCAGGGTCCTTGGGGAGTATGAGGTCAGCCGGGGAGAAGTCGGACCTCTTCTTTCTTTGTCATAGATTCTGTTTCTGGTTTTTATGGACACATTCTAGCGATACCAGGTCGTTGAGGGTCTCCACTGTGGTTGCCTTTTTGCAGGCTTCGTGTCAGCTTCATCAAGTGGCGACCTCCAGGGTATACTGGGACAGTATCTGATCTAGGGGCGATTGTGGCTCAAGAGTTGGGAGTTCGCCTTGTGATCGGAAGGTTGCCGGTTCGAGCCCCGGCTCGGACAGTCTCGGTCATTGTGTCCTTGGCAAGACACTTCACCCCCGTTGCCTACTGGTGGTGGTCAGAGGGCCTGGTGGCGCCAGTGTCCGGCAGCCTCGCCTCGCCACAGCCACCCCCAGGGTGGCTGTGGCTACAATGTAGCTGCCATCACCAGTGTGTGAATGGGTGGATGACTGGTTGTGTAAAGCGCTTTGGGGTCCTTAGGGACTAGAAAAAG